>NC_142436.1:34967500-35660000 GCF_059453495.1 Arachis ipaensis
TTGATCATGGAATAAAAATAAGACATAAAATAAACATAAAAGCAAACAATTAATAATACAAGGAAGGAAATTAAAGACATAAAAAGAATTGACTCTAATACTAATGCATATGTAATTCTTAAAATAGGTTTCTAATAATAAAAGTTATCACAGAGTTAGGACTCAACAACCTTGATTTTGAGGGTTAGGTGCTCCTTCAATCTTTGGGACGTCTAACTCTTCAAGAGACAGCTTCTGACGCTTTAGCTCCTGTATCTCACGCCCTTGTCTCTCTTGTTCTATGAGAATTTTGCAGAGCATGCTGTTTTGATTCTACTGTTCTTCTTTGAGTTGATTCACAGCTTCTTGCAGCTTGGTGACAGATGCTTCTAAGCAGGCCCAGTAGTCATATTGAGAAATTTCTGGGAGGAGCTCATGCGCCCCCCTCTTGATGAGGTTATCTTGAATTTGAGGTCCATCCATCACTTTTTTGGTGATTGGACGTTCAATGTGATATATACATCCACACCCATCTGTACCCCCGCATCTTTGTATAACAGACTAATCAAGCTTGGGTAGGCCAATTTGGCCTCAGTGGATTCCTTGTTTGTAAATATGTAAATTTCAACAGGGATCAGCTGATGAATCTCTACCTCCTTCCCCAGCATAATACAGTGAATCATCACTACCCTCTTCACAGTGACTTCAGATCGGTCACTGGTTGGGAGTATAGAACGTCCTATGAAATCCAGCCACCCTCTAGCAACTAGTTTGAGATCTCCTCTTTTTAACTGGTTTGGACACCTTTTGAATTGGTAATCCACTTGGTTCCAGGGATGTATATGTCCTCTAGAACTTGATCTAGCCTTTTATCCTTGGCCATTCTCCTGTTAAAGGATTCTGGATCATCTTGTAGTTGAGGAAGTTTAAGAACCTCTCTCACTTTGTCAAAGTGGAAGTAAATAACCTTCTCTCTGACCATAGTCCGAAAGGTGTAGAAAGCAGTTCCCTCTAATCTTTGCTTCTCTGTCATCCACAGATTTGCATAGAATTCCTGGACCATGTTTCTTCCAACATGTATCTCAGGATTAGTGGTGCACGAAATTGTGATCATCAACAATGGTGCCAAAGACTTGGAGCTCTCAAACGTGAATTACACTTTGTCACAATTCCGCACAACTAACCAGCAAGTGCACTGGGTCGTCCAAGTAATACCTTACGTGAGTAAGGGTCGATCCCACGGAGACTATCGGCTTGAAGCAAGCTATGGTCACCTTGTAAATCTCAGTCAGGCGGATTCAAATGGTTATGGAGGATTGATAATTAAAAGATAAACATAAAATAGAATAAAGATAGAGATACTTATGTAATTCATTGGTAGGAATTTCAGATAAGCATATGAAGATGCTTTGTTCCTCTCGAACCTCTGCTTTCCTATTGCCTTCATCCAATCATTCATACTCCCTTCCATGGCAAGCTTTATGTTGGGCATCACCGTTGTCAATGGCTACTTCTCGTCCTCTCAGTGAAAATGTTCCAAATGCGCTGTTACCGCACGACTAATCATCTGTCGGTTCTCGATCATGTTGGAATAGGATCCATTGATCCTTTTGCGTCTGTCACACGCCCAACAATCGCGAGTTTGAAGCTCATCACAGCCATCCCTTCCCAGATCCTACTCGGAATACCACAGACAAGGTTTAGACTTTCCGGATCTCAAGAATGACCGCCAATAATTCTAGCCTATACCATGAAGGTTTCAATCTTAGATTAGAAACCCAAGAGATACGCATTCAAGTCATTGCTAGTAGAACAGAGGTGGTTGTCAGGCACATGTTCATAGGTGAGAATGATGATGAGTGTCACGGATCATCACATTCATCAAGTTAAAGAACGAATGAATATCTCAGAGAAGAAGTAGGCGTGAATTGAATAGAAGAACAATAGTAATTGAATTAATTCATGAAGAACAGCAGAGCTCCACACCTTAATCTATGGTGTGTAGAAACTCCACCGTTGAAAATACATATGAACAAAAGGTCCAGGCATGGCCGAATGGCCAGCCCCCAAACATGATAAATACTCAAATAATAATAATAATAATAAGATTAGATGGATCGTTAATAATCAAATAAAAACAGTTTCAATGCTAGTTGATAGGCACTAACAAAACAATCGAATGAAACAGTAAGTAAGTGTACTTTAATCGATTGCACTAACAACCCAATCGATTGAAACAGTAATTAAGTGTAATTCAATCGATTACAATAACAGTACAATCGATTCAATCATTAATTGAGGATAATTCAATCGATTGCACTAATAAACTAATTGATTGAAACAGTAATTAAGTGTACTTCAATCGATTACAATAACAAAACAATCGATTGAAATAGTAATTAAGTGTGCTTTAATCGATTGCACTAAAAAAACAATCGATTGAATCAGCAATTGAGTATACATCAATTGATTGCACAACCAAAACAATCGATTGTATCTATACAAATACCTGATTGCAAGCATTTTTAAATCAATTGGTTTTCTAATGAAATCGATTGAATGCATATCAATTGATATCAAGAACTGAGAAATTTGCAGTAACCACTCCACATAAGAAATTGATTCGATTCAATTTCACCATCAAACGAAAAAGAATATCCAAAAACTCAAAATATAAAAAAATTGGGGCATTAATAAATATAAATAACTAAATTCAATCCAGCAAGGCCATTAACAAAAAATAGCTGATAAAATCCAAAAGCTTTTTTTAAAAGATACTACAAAAGAAAGGCAATAACATGAATGCAACATAAGCAGTAAATTCCTCAAGGTTTCCTCAAATATCAAATCCAATTCAACAAGTTTCAGAACTTAGCATGAATTAACTTATCTATTGCCCAATTTGGAATGTCAACAAAAAAATACAGTAAATTTAGATCCTTCATCAATGATTTTAATAAGCCAAATTCATCAAATTTCTAAACATAAGTCTCAAACACAAGCAACCCCAATATCATACACACAATGACACATTCATAACTGATAAAAGAATTTCTTCATTCTTCGACAAAATTTCTTCATGGTCCAGGCCTTGGGATGATGCCCCTTGGGTTTGTGATGCCTAGATTAGTGTATAGAAGATCAATTGCTTCTCCTTGACGATTGATAGCTTCAGTTTGCCTGTCTTGACGCTGCCTCATATCAGCAAATTGCTCCTCCATATATACTCTCATGCTTCGCAATTCATCCATCAAATCTCGCATTGATGGCGAAGGAGGGGGGTGGTGATGGGGGTTCCTGTGATTATGCTTGCACCTCAGGGTCTTGTGGTTGTCCTTGGCTCTGAGGTTCTTGGGCATCCGAATCGCTTCCCATCTGTCTTAGAGTGTTGTCATCAATCTTGGCTACATTACTCAAGGAGACACTTTTCTCTTCACCCAAGTCAATTCCAAGCCAGGTGAAAATCTTGGTCCAATGGCAAGCATATCCTAAACCAACACTTGATTTTCCTTTCTTCATTTCAAGCATATGATGAACCATAAAATAAGGCCAGTTTATCTCCTTTCCAGTCACCATAGCCCAAAGCACTAGAATATCTTCGTTAAACAAGATTCCATGGTTATGTTTTCTTGGAATCAACATGTATGAAAACAAATACATCAATATACGCTGCTCATTACCCAACCCACTGCAACTTATATTACCTCTAGCATCTATATGTGGATTCTCATACTGTAGACTCTGCAAATCAACCAATCTATTATATTCACCCCATTCCTCATCTACCGCAATACCTCCAGTAAATTTTGCCCCGTGATAAACTAAATTTCATTGTTCAGCTAATTGTTCCAAAGTAACTCTATAATGCTGTGACCCTAAATCAAACTCAATCAGCGGCATTACCTCACCCTCTTCATCAGGTTCAGGAAAAACATAATTTAAAGTACTATAAACAGCCCTAACCAAGTGCGGGTAATAATCATCCTTAGTTTGTACAAAATCAGTTAAGTGCTGTGTTTGCAAAGCATTCCACACCAAATTATAATGTCTATTATGAATGAACTCGGCTGTTATATACCTGGGAGGAACAATTGCCCTTGACTCAAACTTCTCCACATAGTTGTTCAATGTCCTCGGAGACGGCAGCCACCTTGCCATGTAATGGGATGAAGCAATTAGTCTGGTGGAGGCAGAGCTTTCTCCCTCAACCCTAGCTCTTTTGACATTCTTTGTTCTGGCCATTATGGGAATATTGGTTTGGTGGATTTGGTAAGGATTTGGATAAGGGTTTATATTATGTATGTAGTTTGGAGTGGATGTTGGTGAGATTGGAGAAGAAGAAGTGAGAAGCTTTCTGGATTTTAGAGAGAGGAGAGAGGAACCGAAATGGTGTTCTTACGTTTCAAAACGGGGAGAGACTGGGTGTGAATACGCATGGTTTTCTGGTTTAATAGATAGCACATTTCAAATTTCAATCGATTGAATTTAGAAAAAAAATCATTTACATTGCTTTCCAATCGATTGAATTTGGTCAATCCATATTGTTTTGGTGAATTCAATCGATTGAGTAACAAAACCAATCGATTGAATTGTGAGACCTCGGGTTGTTTTCAAGTATTCAATCGATTGGAGAGTATAAAAAATCGATTGAATTACAAAAATCCACTTTTTATTCATCGTTCAATCGATTGGGTCATATGACCAATGAATTGATTTATGCGAAAACCATGCTGCCTTGCAATTTTCAATAGATTGTTTTGTGATACATTGTAATCTAATTGATTGAGTTATAATTCAATCGATTGTTTTGATAATCCAATCGATTGGTTTTCAATGAAACACGATTTCACGGCTCGGGACGAACGTCATGGATCAAATATAAACTTTTAATCCATTGGAATGGCCAAAAGCTTTATTACAATCAATGGAAGATATAATTCGTTATTGTTTTTATTTTTGATTGTTAATAAACATAATAGATGATTGATAAAATAATAATTTATAAAATAAAAAACAGTTTTTATAATTAAATAAAATATATGGGGTTAATTTGTAATTGAAATTAGTTAAAGGACTATGTAGCAGTTGTTAAGAAAACTTTAAAAACATGTTTTGTTATGGGACCATTTAATGGTTCAAACGTTCTGGGACCATCGAATCCTTAGCCAGGTAACATATACCTTCGTGATACCTTGTGAAAGCAGAATAAGATTAGAAGTATAAAATGTAGATGGGCAGTCGAGCTTAATAAGAATGATTTAATAAGAGAGATGGAAATTGAATAGATGAAAAAATCACTATAATATTTACTACGTGACTAGATTTATGATGCAAGTAGGAGTCCGAACTAGAAGATTTAAAGCAGATGGATGTTTTGTGCATAGAAAACTGTGGTCGAAGTCATTTAAAATCAAAGTTAGCATTACCCGTTGAGACCGACGAAGATATAAAAGAAATAAAACCCATACATCCACGAAAGAGGGGCGGTGTTTGCTTCAATTTTGATAAATAGTGACTTCTATGAGTGAACGGTGTAAATGCCCTATATTCGTGACCAAAAAATTTTACATGATTGTGCATATGGCATAGCCTTAGTTGGCTATAATTTTGTGAATTTGATATTTCTGATTATTTTTTTAGAGTTATTCTCCACATACAAATGTTTTTCCATAAAAGTCAAACAAGTCATTTATATTCACACGTTTTTCACGTTTTTTTCTGTGCCTCTTTTTCTTCTTCTTTTTCTTTCTCTGTGCCTCCTATTTTTCTTCTCCTTCTTCTTCTTTCTCCGTGCCTCTTCTTCTTTCTTCGTGCCTCTTCTTCTTCTTTTTCATAATTTTTCTCTCTCGTTATCATTGTCATCAACACCACCTCTTCCTCCTCCTTTTTTCATTGAACTTTCTTCTTCTCTTTTTCTTTTCTCTTTCTCCTTCATCATCAGTTATCTCATTTGTTGAAAATAATAAATAATTCAGGTTCAGATTGTCAATTGAATCAGAACGAAATTAATTAGGGTTTTGAATCCAAGGCTAAGGTGTGGTTCAATTTAAAAGAAAAAATATAGCATTAGAGGAAAGATTTTTCTGCAGCAAATTTGGGTGTAGTACGAAGATATTTGGGTGTATTTTAAGAATTTTTGGG
The DNA here is from genome assembly GCF_059453495.1 of Arachis ipaensis. Taxonomy (NCBI): domain Eukaryota; kingdom Viridiplantae; phylum Streptophyta; class Magnoliopsida; order Fabales; family Fabaceae; genus Arachis; species Arachis ipaensis. Next base: position 34,973,621 of record NC_142436.1, read on the forward strand.
TGTATTTTTATTCTGATAAGTTATGCATAGTTCAAAACTCTTCCTCTTCCTCCTTCTCATCTTCTACTGTTTCTTCTTTTTTTTAATCATCATCACCATCTTCTTCTTTTTTTTCTTATTCATCTTTTTTTTTATATTACCTTCTCAAGTTTCTTCTTGTTTTACTCTCTTAACAAGAATAAAAATAAAAAAATCAAACAAAGAAGAAGAAACACATAATGCTACAAAATTACTTGAAAGAGGATGAACTTACATTCATTTAACTAAAAGAAAGAAAGAAATAAGGAAAAAGAAGAAGAAGAAAAAAATGCAGTATTAGAGAAAATATTTTTCTGTATTTGCAGCAAATTTGGGTGTAGTACGAAGATATTTGGGTGTAATACGAAGATATTTGGGTGTATTTTAAGAATTTTTGGGTGTATTTTTATTCTGATAAGTTTTGCATAATTCAAAACTCTTCCTCTCCCTCCTTCTCATCTTCTACTGTTTCTTCTTTTTTTTTAATCATCACAATCTTTTTCTTCTTTTTTTTCTTATTCATCTTTTCTTTTTATTTTACCTTCTCAAGTTTCTTCTTATTTACTCTCTTAACAAGAATAAAAACAAAAAAATCAAACAAAGAAGAAGAAGAAATACATAATGCTGCAAAATTACTTGAAAGAGGATGAACTTACATTCATTTAACTAAAAGAAAGAAAGAAATAAAGAAAAAAAGAAGAAGAAAAAAACGCAGCATTAGAGAAAATATTTTTCTGTATTTGCAGCAAATTTGGGTGTAACACGAAGATATTTGGGTGTAATACGAAGATATTTGGATGTATTTTAAAAATTTTTGGGTGTATTTTTATTCTGATAAGTTCTGCATAATTTAAAACTCTTTCTCTTCCTCCTCTTCATCTTCTATTGCCTCTTCATCTTCTACTGCTTCTTCTTCCTCATCTTCTTATTTCGTTTTCTTATAATTCTTCTTGGGAGAAAAAATTAAACAAAGAAAAAAAAATATAATATTGCAAAATCAATAGAAAGAGGAGGAGGAAAAAATGCAGCAACAACAATAGTAATAAAAAAACAACGATGAAGATAAAACACGCGAAGAAAAAGGAGGAGAAACGCAAAGAAAAAGGAGAAGAAGAAGAAGGAAGAGGAGGAGAAGGAGGAACGTGAAGAAGAAGAAGTGTCTTCCATAATGGTGAGTGAGAGCGCGCTTTGGAAACGGTAAAGTGACGCGCGTGTTATCACCACAACACATTAAATAAAGTAAGTTTTGGCTGTTTTTTTGTCTCCCTAGCATTACCGTTAATTATAATAGGAGTACATAAGGTTAACCACAACACATTTTTTTTCAGTTTTCTATTTTTATTCATTTGAAATTTTCAAAACGAGAAGAACCAATTTTTCTCCCTCTCTCAACTTTCACTCTTCTTCTTTCACTCTTGGTTGAATAGCTTAGGACATGGGATATTTTTTATGGTGCGATGAGGCTGGACCAAGTTGTGAATCGAATTAAAAAGTTGTGAATTGCCAATAGTTTCCAATAACGTTTTCTTTCTTTCCCTTATTTTTACTTCGACATTTTCTTTTTCCATTTCTTACCTCTTCCTTCAAACACATCCAATAGAGTTTGATGAGAGGCTATTTCGCAAGATTTTTTCTTGGTGAACATAACTATTTTGATCAACGAGTTAAAAGGAAGAAGAAGATCTGAATCCTTATTACTTGGTAATTTATTGATTTCTCAAAATGGCGGATATAGTAAACAGATCTTCGAGTGGTGTTTTTGAATATGCTAGTTACAGATCTGCCTTTTAAATATCGAGTACGCAAAAAGTAGGTGAGAAGCGGTTGCACAGTTCAAAAACAGGCTCAAACGTTCCACATAATAAGAAATATCGGGACTAGTGTTTGTGAGGTAAAAGAGTCGGCCAGTGAGCTATTTGTAAATAGTGTTGTCCGTTAAAATGGTACCTGATAGTTTCTGACTATAATCAAATGAAGTGGAGAGAGACTTGCAATCTAGATAACCAAAATCCTTGAGAAGGTTCATGGTGTATCCCTGATAAATGTGAATTCCAGAGTTAGAGCATGCTACTCCCATTTCCAAGAAGTACTTGAGATCACAAAAATCCTTTATTTTGAATTTTTCATCCAAAATTTGCTTGATGGAATTGATTTTGCTAATATCATCCTCAATTAAAACCAAGTCATTCACATATACTAGAATAGTAGTGAAACTTTCGGATTGTTTTTTAATGGAGAGGGAATGATCATAAAAACCTGTTTATAACTAGCATCAACAAGAGTCTAAGTGAGCTTAATGTTCTATTTTCTGCTGGCTTACTTAAACCCATATAAAGACTTTTTCAATTTACAAACCAAACCTGATTGTGACACAGCCAAACTGGATGGTATCCTTATATAAACTTCCTTGTCCAAATTTCTGTTAAGGAAGGCAGTATTTGTAAACCTTGGTAAATAATTAACTAATAAATTAATTATTATTAAAAAAATTAGAAAATTAAATTTTATAATTTAATGAGATAGAAATAATTAAACTATAAAGTTTAACACTAATTTTAAAAGTTTTGGCCCAAAATTAGGATGAATGGACCGAACCAGTAAGTCTGAGCCCAAGGCCTAACCTATTTAATCACTTTCCATGAGCTTTCAGCTCATTTATAGATAAAGGAGAGAGAGTGTAGAACGGTGGGGGAAAGGGAAAAAACCTAATTGCTTTCAATTTGCCATAACTTTCAATCCGAAGTTCTGATTGACGAGCCATCAGTGGCCACGCGTTCGTCTCTGAATCCTCTTTAAAACCATTTTAACTATGAGGTAAGACTACTGTATTTTCGCTCCCAGTTTCTCCTCTTTCAGTTTCAAAAATGTTAGGTTTTGAGAATTTAAAAATTGAATAATTTTGATGATTTAGGTAAACTCTAACAACGGAAATTATCGGGATTTTGTTCAATTGCTTGTGGGTAATGGTAAGAAACTCATAACCCTTGTGAATCCTTTAATTAAATGAGATTGGGTAGTGAAATTAGTGGTTGTGTATTTGGGTGAAATTAGGTTGTGTAAATGTGAATTGGAACAATAATAATGGTGTTGGAGACAAATTGGATGATATTGGTGACTAGGAAGTGGACCATGGAGGTTGGGTCTTTGTTCGGTGAGGATTTGAGACTTTGGACACTTGAGGAGTGGAGGTATTTTGTGGTGCTTCGGCATTAGAGAGAAATCGGCCAATATATGATTTCGGTTTCTCGTAACTAAAATATAATGTATTATGAAAACTTAGGTTAGATGACTATAGGATAGGTTGGAATGCATGGTTATGTTAAATGTTTAGTAGCCTTGATGATAATTGTTAAATTAGGTTGAGTATAGATTTAGTGATTGATGGTTGTGATGAGAATAGAGTGATAAATAATGATTTTAATGATGATACATGAGGATAATGAGAATGAACATGTATGCGGTGGTAAATTGATGATTTTGTTTGTATAATTGAGAAATTCTTGTATGAGGTTGTTTAAATTGATGTATGGTTGGTTGAGAGGGAATGTGGAGCTGTGTTTGATGTGTTGCAGTCTTTTGGAGATGTAGGATTTGGACTTTTGTAAGTTTGGCAGGTTAGAAATGAGTTACGATTTGGTAAAATAGAGGTTGGAGAAGATGGTACTTGAGTTGATAAGATGATGAAAGTAATGTATGAGGCCATTAAGAGAATAAGACAATATTGAGAATAATGAAATATGATTGAAGTGATAGTGATAAGTTGTGATTGCAAGGATGGACGAGTAATTCCAATCCAGGCTATGATTGTGAGTTTGAGATATTGAGATATGATTAATGATGAGAATGGAGTTTAATTATGGATTATTTTAAGATGTCGAGTTATGACTGCGAGGGTAAATGAGTAATTCCTACCCGAGTTATGTTTGTAAGTATAGACAAGTGATTCCTATCTGACGTGTAATGTCGATGGTAGACGAGCAATTTCTATCTGAGAATGGACGAGTAAGTCCTATTCGAGTCTTGGCCTGTGTATAGACGAGTAATTCGTATTCGGGTTAAGGATGTGGCACCTACTTGGGTAGACGAGTAATGCCTACCCCGGTTTCGGTGAAACGCGGGCATGGGTTGACGAGTAATACCTATCCTATGTTGTGGTGTTCTGTCCAGAGTTAGCTACCGGACATATCGGGTTTGACTTTATAACCGACAGATGAGACTCATCAGATATAGGGCAGGCATACATCTTCTGTATATTTTTGTTTTGTTTGCTATGCCTTACTTGGGTTTGCCTTTGTGATTATTATGTTACCTACTATACTTGCTACCTGTTATAACTGTATCCTACTTGTGTTTGTCTTTGTCTGCTTTGTTTGTCTATGCAACTAGATGCCCCTCGTCTGGCGGAGGAGTGACGAGGGCAGTTCCACCAGAGTTTTGGAGGATTGGGCGAAGTCGAGAGGTTGAAGGAATGAATTGGAACTAAGTTAGTAATTGAGTTATAACTAAGAGCCTTAGACGATTACCTTGTTTATGGTTTACAGTTTAATCTTTAAGCTTTTAATCTGAGTGTCAGAAGTTTTAGGATCGCCTCTGACTTTCCTGGGACATTATATATTAGTTATATGGGCACCGTTACCATGCTGAGAACCTCCAATTCTCGCCCTATATATATTTTGTGATTTTCAAATGCAGGACGTGAGGCTCCCTCGCTGAGGCATACTGGAAGCTTTCTGCAAGTGAAGAACTCTACCCGTTTGGAGTTTCATTTTGGTTTTAAATGTATATGTACATAGTTATATATATATATATATATATATCCCTCTTAGAGGTTGACTTGGAGAAATAAGTTCTGTAAATAGTATTTTAGGTATTTTTGGGTTTCACATGTATATATGCTATAGCCAGACTTAACTTCGCGAGCCGAGTCAGAAGCTTTGTTATTTGTATCTTGGCACTCTTCTTTTATATATCTATGTTTTGCTTTACTCTTATCTCTTTTGGTTTACGTTTATCTCTTACGTGAGTGATGCATTTTTCTGTTTAACGCTTTTGATTTAACTTTTGTTTCAAAGGCTCCTAGATAAAACTTCTTCATACCTATATGTACTATTTTACTTTTAAAGGTCGTAATACCTCGCCACCTTTATTTTATGACTTAAGCATAAGACTGTGTGTAGTAGGGTGTTACATTATGGTATTAGAATAGTTCATTCCTGTAGAGGCTAAGGGATGGACTGATTATGCTTCTAAGCATACTCTGGCTGTGTGTATATGCTATTTAGGATGTCTGCTTGACATATATAGCATAAATATTTATGAGCATACTTTTGGAAAATTGAAGCACTAGACTTGAGATATTAAGACTGGCCACCTTAATATTAATTATTCGGTGTGGACAAGACCCAAAGGGCATCTCATGGATGCGAGCGAAGTTATATGGTTGATTTTAAAGCTGCTCTGGAGAATATGTTTGATGTTGTGTGAGCTACTGCAAAAGGGATGGTGTGAACAAACTAGAAACAACGAAGGAGGTGGTAATAGACTTGGTGGTGGAGACACCAGAGGAATTTGAACTCGTGCAGCTAGAGTAAAGGTCAATGGCTTTTAGTTAGAGAAGTAAAAAGATTCAAGGAGATGTTTTGGTAGAAGCGAGTGAATATTTGAGTTCATAGTAGTTTATAATCAGAGTGGCACTGCAGAAGCACGGTGATTTTGATGGCTCTAGGGTAGTAGTAACGAGAGAAAGAAGACTTGGGATATAGGATGGTTTTGAGGATTGACGTAGGATCAAGAAATGGAAAGTGTGAGTGCATAGTTTAGGTTATAATGGATTGACCCAGATTAAGAGATTTAGGAATTGGTTGGTGTTTGGCATAGTCGAGAAGGAATTGATTTTTAAGAACTCTTGAAGGGTAAGAAAGTTTGTAGTCATTGAGAAAGAGCTAGACGAAACTAAGAGTGAAACAAATGGGTATGACCTAGGCTTGAATTGGGAATAGGGTGTTAAATTGATGTTGGAGAATGATAAAATGAATGATAAGATGTCGGTTGAATATGAGGGAGCGTATATGGGGATTTGAGAGCGAATTTTCAAGGGCGGAAATTTTTGTTAGGGGGTAGGATGTAAACCCCGAGTAATTAGTAAATAATTAACCAATAAATTAATTATTATTAAAAAATTAGAAAATTAAATTTTCTAATTTAATGAGGTAGAAATAATTAAAATATGAATTTTAACACTAATTTTAAACATGTTGACCCAAAATTTGGCCGAACGAGCCGCACTGATAGGTCCGGGCCCAAACTGGGCCTAAGACCCAACCTATTTAATCACCTACCATGAGCTTTCAGCTCATTAAAGATAGATAAGGGGGAGAGAGAGTGTGCATAACGGTGGGGGAAAGGGGAAAAACCTGAAAGCCTTGCCCAAATTTAATTCACCATAAGGCTTATACATATTTATATATAGAAGGAAATAATATATTCTAGAAGCCTGATGAAGGATATAGTTCATTTAATAGTATTTGAAAAGCGCAAAACGTACTAGCGAAGCTACTAACTTAAAGTACAAGAAATAGATACCAAATAACAAAATATCATAGTATAATATTATAAGAATCTAGCCACGGCTCGTGGAGTTTAAGCCAGCTAGCCATATACAGACCATATATGAAACCAGATAGTAAAAACAACTTATACAAGTTTTGTTCTCTCAATACATGCCTCTAGGCAAAATAAAATACAAAAGTAAGAGATGTATAGCAAAATAAATCAAGAGACTCAAAAGGTATCTAGATCCTCCGCCTCTGTCACCATCCAGACAACTCGCTGAGGTGGGTTGCGACCTGCATCTGAAAAACAACAACAAAGTATGGAGGAGGTTCTCAGTATGGTAACAGTGCCCAATGATGTAAGATGTAAGGCTCCGGGACGCCGAAGGAAATCCTAGAACTTCACATCACATACGGATATTCAAGCTTAGAACAAAATAAATAAATATTTAAAGAACTTAAACCATAAACCGTGTTATCTAAACTTAGGGGAATTCTAAATAATACTTATCACACCGCTCTATCCCACAGCCCTCGCAAACCTAACCTCCGTGCGATCCCATCGCCACCGCCTACCTAACCTCCTCAGCACCAGACAATCACAATTAATGCAAACAAGTAGAACACAGATAATATTCATATACAACAAGTAGTTCAAGAAGCAGGTAGGCATGTTATACAATTAGAAAAACTCAAGTAAACAAAGCAAGCAAGCATATAGAAGATGCATATGATGAATGTCTGTCCTATTGGCTGTGATATCACATGTCGGTTATCGCCAAACCCGACATAAAATCCGGTCGACTACTCCCGGATTAGTCACTCTATTGCGCATAAGAAGGAAAATTTCGAGGGATGAGTGCCCTACCACCTTCTCCTTTCAGAGGGAAATATTCCGAGGGAGCGTGCCCTACCACCTTCCTCTGGTTGCCGCATGATTCCATGGGTTAGTGCCCTACCACCTTGCAATCAGAGAGAAGTCGCATTTTTAGGAGGAATAATTCTGAGGGATGAGTGTCCTACCACCATCTCCTTTCAGCGGGAAATATTCTGAGGGAGCGTGCCCTAACACCTTCCTCTGGTTGCGAAAAATTTGAGTGAGAATCCCAACTTCAACTCTCACATCCGAACGTAGGCGGGAGACTACCACAGCCCCTACGATGGAGAACAATGTATATCATAATCACGTATTCCATCTTAGAGGCCATTCCTCTAAACACACTCCCACTCATACTCGTCACAACCATCATTACTTCATAAGTTCCATTCCGAACTCCTTAGTTCATCAGTTTCTCAAATTCGTTGTCAGCAATCACCATATTCACCACTCTTCCTTCTCTCTCAACCAACTCATCCTCACTATACCAGAAACCTAAACCTCCCTTCGCTAACTTATCAAAGTAAAACTAAACCTCCTAGGACCATTCCCATGTTTCAATATCCAAAATTGAGCCCAAGAGTCTTAAAATGGTGTTACAGAGGCTTACAAGCTTGCTGGGAAGGTGAAATAGTTGAAAACAAGTTTTAAATTTTTGAAATAGGGCATGTGCTTACGCACAGGTGTGTGCGTTCGCACACCCAGGCAGACTTTTAAAGTGTGCGTACACACAGGGGGTGTACGTACGCACAGGTACAAAATTTCACAAGTCTGTTCACTCGCACAAGCTGTGCTAGCGCCCCCAACAGACTGACCTTCCCAACGTGTACGTGCGCACAGGGCTGTGTGTACGCACAGGTTGTAAAACTTCCTTGGTGTGTGCGTGCGCACAAGGCTGTGCGTACGCACATACCAGAAATCACAAAATTCTGCAACTCTGCAGAATTTCATATTTTGACACCAAACTTTGAACGATCATAACTTCCTCTACAAAAGTCCAAATTTTACAAACTTTATATCAATTCGAAGAGTTTTTAATGAAATTTAATTTAAAATAAATCCCAGCCAATTTTGAAAACTGAGGCTCAAGTTATGATCCATCAAAATTCACTAAAAATATGTTTTTACCCAAAATCTCAAAAACTCAATTTTTAACCAAACCTCAATCCAATACCAAATCAAACACATTTCAACCATACCAAAACAACCCAAAATTCATACCAAATACTACTTCAACCATTTTCTCAATCACACAACCTTCCAAACCATTCAACAACTCTAGATCCAACCAAAGTCACATTTCTCAATTTCCATGGACCTCATTAACATCAATATTACCAATTACCATTTCCATCAATCATCAACATAACTAATCACCATAAATACTCATCGACACCAATACAAATCCTCATCAATTCCAATAATTATCACCAAACAATACCCAATATTACTTAAATCCATCAAAACGTTTATTCTTCTCATTATCCTTAATAACTCAAATTTACACCAATTGTCCTCAAAATAAAAATTCATACTTCTCATCAATTTACCTCAACATTATCAATCCTTATAAATATTCATATTTCAACAATCAACCTACACATTCACCAACATCAACCAACATCATAATATATCATTAACATCAATAACCCTCATCAACAACAATAAACCACAACTCTCATCATCTATCAATACCAAACATCACACCCAATCTCATTTCATCTCAATCTAATTATTTCACACCATATTTAGCATTACAACATCATAATTCATCAATATACTCAAAAGTCATCAATCCATCATAATTCATCATTCAACATTTCAAATCCTCAAATCATTATACATCATCATCATACAACAATTCCAACAACCAATTTAATTCAATCCTATCCTATGGGTCAACTAGTCTAAGTTTCCAAAAACATTACATATTACATAATGAAAATCGAAACCATACCATGGCCGATTCCCAAACACTCCAAACACCAAAACGAAACCTCCAAACTTGATCCAAAGCCTCAACCAGCTCCAACAAACACCAAAGCTCAAACTAACAACACATATATCACCAAAATCAAAACTTAAGATACATAAAACAACTAAACACAAGGGTTTAATAAAACCTTACCTTACCCAACAAGATTAGGGGTAAAATATAACAATTACCTGCTACTAGAGATCACCTAAACAAGCAAAACCACAAAATCTACTCAAAATTATAACCTCAAAAATGCAAAAATCTAGGGCACAAAACTGGGAACTGAGATGCGGTTTTTTACCAAATTTACTTAGATAGAAACGTAGAGCTCAATGAGAGCTTCGCGTGGCCATAAACGGCTCGTCAATCGGAGCTTCGGATCAAAAGTTATGGAGCTTTGAAGGAGGAGGTGAATAGTGTTTCTTCTCTCTTCTCCCCTCTCCTTCTTGCAGCTGGTGTATGTGTGTTTATGGGTGTGTTGTGTTGAATGGGTTCATTAATGAACCCTTATATATGTTGGGTTTTGGCCCAACTTGGGTCTGGTCTAACCCGTTAGCTTTTTTAGCCCGTTCGTCCTAACTTTGGGCCAAACATTTAACACTAATGTCCGGTTTTTCATTTCTAATATGTTTCTAGGATTTTCGACTGTTTTCACTTTTTCTTGCACAGAACCGGGCAGACTTAAACCGGTTCGACCGGTTCAACTGCCAGTTTGCGGTTTTTCACAGTTTTTCGCAGAAAACACATTTTCTGACTCGGAAAGACCTACTGAGTCCAAAAATCATATTTAAATCCCAAATTCTCATTCTAACTTTTCGGAACTTAATTTGGGCATTTAAATTATTTTATTCGTGAAAACTCCGGTTCTTACACATCATCTGCATATGTTTGTTTTGTTTGCTATGCCTTACTTGGGTTTGCCTTTGTGATTATTATGTTACCTGCTATACTTGCTACCTGTTATAACTATCTGGCGGAGAAGTGACGAGGGCAGTTCTACCGGAGTTTTGGAAGATTAGGAGAAGTCGAGAGGTCGAGAGAATGAATTGGAATTAAGTTAGTAATTGAGTTAGAACTAAGAGCCTTAGACGATTACCTTGTTTATGGTTTCCAGTTTAATCTTTAAGGTTTTAATCTGAGTGTTGGAAGTTCTAGGTTCACCTCTGACTTTTCTGGGACATTATATGTTAGTTATGTGGGCACCGTTACCATGCTGAGAACCTCTGGTTCTCACCCCATACGTATTTTGTGATTTTCAGATGCAGGACGTGAGGCTCCCTCGCTGAGGCATACTGGAAGCTTTCTGCAAGCGAAGAACTCTACCCGTTTGGGGTTTTATTTTGGTTTTAAATGCATATGTTCATATTTATATTACTCCACTGTATATATATTATGTTTTGTCCTTCTTAAATGTTGGCTTGGAGAAACAAGTTCTGTAAACAGTATTTTGGGTATTTTTGGGTTTCACATGTATATATGATATGTATATATGCGCTGGCCAAACTTAACTTCTCGAGTCGAGTCAGAAGCTTTGTTATCTGTATCTTGGCACTCTTCTTTTATATATCTATGTTTTGCTTTACTCTTATCTCTTTTGGTTTACGTTTATCTCTTATGTGAGTGATGCGCTTTTCTGTTTTACGCTTTTGATTTAACTTTTGTTTCAAAGGCTCCTAGATAAAACTCCTTTATACCTATATATACTATTTTACTTTTAAAGGTCATAATACTTTGCCATCTCTATTTTACGACTTAAGCATAAGACTCTGTGTGGTAGGGTGTTACAGTATTGACGTCCAGCTATTTCAAATGCCAATTTTTTGCCGCTGCTACTAATTTACTTTTAAAGGTCATAATACTTCACCATCTCTATTTTATGACTTAAGCATAAGACTCTGTGTGGTAGGGTGTTACAGTATTGACGTCCAGCTATTTCAAATGCCAATTTTTTGCCGCTGCTAATGCTAACATTACTCGTAGAATAATCATTTTGATAACTTGACTTAAAGTATCATCATAATCCACTCCTTGCACTTGAATGAATTCTTTTGTAACTAGCCTGGTATTGTGTTTTCTATAGTGTTATTGGGATTGAATTTTACCTGAAAATTCATTTATAGCTCACGACCTTCTTGCCTTTTGGGAGTTTAATGAAACACCAAATCTTGTTTTAACCTAGAGCTGCCAATTCAGCTTATATTGTCTTTTTTTAACATTCATATGCAGCAGTTTTTTCGTGTAATGTCATTGTTAGTTATTAATTTAATGTTAAAACTTGTTATATGTATATTTAATTTTTTTCAATTTATAAAACTATAATTCAATACAATCCAAATCGCTTAAAATTAGATTCGATCGAATTTTTATTTTTAAATCATCTAATCTAAATTATACCACAAATAAAATTAATGTTCAAATAGAAGGAATTTTTTAGTCAAAACTGATCTAAATGCATGGCGGACACCTTTAGTTAGAGTGGTTGGATGACCACAGACTTTCAAAATCTTGTATATTACCGTTTAGTCGTTTACATGATATTACCGAGTATGTACCAAAATACCCCCTAAATCCTAGCGTTAGCAGCCTAGCAGGCGAAGCCAAAATAACCGACGCCCCAAAACACACCGCGCCGGTCCATTTCCTCTTTCCCTGTTCCCAGCCGGTCATCCCCCTCTCAACCCTCAGGCTCAGCTGTCCCTCCCTTGGCTCCCTCGTCCCTCTGCTGTCCTCCACATTCCGAACCCTAACCGCCACCCGCCCCAACTCCACCGTCGATTGAGGAGCGATGACGATGATTTGGCTGTAGTGACGACCTCATCACTCTACGGAAGAGGTAATTGATGTAATTTATCATATTTGGGGTTCATGTATTTGGATGGGAGGACCTCAAACATGATCGCTAGCTAATTATTAGTGTTGCCATAATCCCAGGCACACCTTGTGTACGCACGAATTATTTTATATGATTATCAGGTGCATTTGGGTTTGTTTTGAACAAAAGTGTTCCCTTTCTTATCTCCTAGAAGAAAAATAATAGAAAGAAAGAAGGTTATCAAGAATTAGAAACTGAAAGAAGCATTGTGATGATTTGATTTAATGGAAATAAAGTTTAGAGAGGGATGGTCACTAGCATAAACAGCAAAGTTGTATCATTATTGCTTGGTATATAATTCTGAACACACATGAATAATGTCCAAGTAACTAGTTTTAGCTTCAAGTTTTCATGCTTAAGAAAACTGAAGCCAAGATTATCGTGAAATTGAAAATTAGTTAATGTGCCACTGAGTACCATTAAACCTTGTTATGCTACCACGAAGAGATGGTATCCCTAGTCACTGTGCATTGTTCTATTCTTAACTTTAGTGTGTTTTAAGGTAAATTGAACGATACAGTGTACTTAAAATAATAGGATTTAGTTCTCTTACAATGCCACATCAACTATCACTGAAATACAAAACAATTTTTTCATCCTTTTATTTATTTATTTATTTTTGGTTTGTGGGGTAAGAAGCACTATCCTTGTTGTTCCCTCTGCATATCATTGTCGCACGCATCCTTTGTTTTGGTTTACTAGGACTGGGGTTTAGATTTTGGAGCACTTTGCTAGAGTCCTGTACTGAGTTTGAATATCCTTCTTGGTTATCACTTCGATATCGTAATGCTATGTATGTTAGTTAGATCAAACCTTCTAATCTTGTGTCAATTTTAATTTGAATATAGTTACCAATTAGAGTTTATCATTATGGCATCCTTTCAAGTGGCATTTCTCTGTCTCAGTTCACTCTCTCTTCCATTTATGGGTGTAGATGGGATGGGTTGGTTGGGATGGATGAGCTAGATTCAAACCTGGCCCAATCTTTTCTTATGAAGCCATTTTTTAATACCTGGGCACAACTTGATGGTAACATGAAAGATGTCTGGTTCAGATTTGTTGACCTGATATTATCAGTGTATGAGTTTGAACATTATTTAAAACAAAGAAATAAATTTTTAGAAGACAGAAATGAAATTGATGACATTATACAATACAAATATCAAAATAAATTATTTCAAGTGCTGTGTTGTGGTTTTAGTGCAAGTGAAATATTGACTCCTCACTGTCAGTTTTGAAATGTAAGATAAAGCATGATTTGTTTGCTAATTGGCTTACTGGGAGCTGTGTAAGGAATTGTTTCTGTTCTCTGCATTGTCAACATAGTGGAATGAATAGGTGTGATGCCAGATTCTTAGCATAGCAAGCTTTTTAGCCCCTAATGATGTCCTTATTCTGGATGGTTTTTAATTTGGATTGCAATGATGTTATTATCTGATGATGATTAGGCTTTGGTATATTTGTTCATCTATTGGAAGCCCTAAATGATTGAAATTTATGATATCCTTTCCTGCTGGCAATGATGAGACTCAAAAGCAGTTTTACTTTGTGCTTTAGAGTTTTGGAAAATGTGTGGTGATTCTATGCATTTCACCCACTTATTTTCACTCTTTTCACTTATTCCTGGGTCATTTTTCATTGATAAATGAATAAGTGATAATGTTTTGTGTTGTGGCAGGTCATGGCTACCAAGAAGATAATTGCAATATGTCAGTCTGGAGGTCAGTTTAAAACTGACAAAGATGGTTGTTTGTCATATAAAGGTGGTGATGCTCATGCTATTGACATTGATGATCAAATGAAATTCAACGAGTTCAAAGGGGAAGTAGCAGAAATGTTTAATGTCAATGCTGATAGCATGTCGGTAAAATATTTCCTTCCCGGAAATAGGAAGATTCTTATTTCAATTTCCAATGACAAGGATCTCCAAAGAATGGTTAAGTTTCATGGGGATTCGAGTATTGTTGACATCTATATCCTTATAGATGAGCTAGTTGCCCATGAGGTGTCAAACAACATGCCTGCCAGTAGGTAGTTTTCTTTGTTTCTAAGCTAGTGTCTCAATATATTTATGGAGCGATCTAGATTTTTAAATTTGGAATTGTTGCATGTGTAGGTCAAGCAGAACTACTTTGTCTGAAACAGTGGTGCCAATCAATACCTCTCCAACACTTGATGTTATGCATGATGTCATAGATGACACCATCCAGCCAATGATTCCAATCGATGCTCCACCTGACGGTGTTGATGATAGCAATCAAATGGATATGCATATAGACATTCCTATTGAAGTTTCTCGTGTTCTCCCCATTGAATCCTCAAATGATGAAAAGCGTGCTAAAGGGGCACAACAATGGCAGAATACTATAACGGGTGTGGGTCAAAGGTTCAACAGTGTACATGAGTTTCGGGAATCATTGCGGAAATATGCAATTGCTCACCAATTTGCCTTTAAATATAAAAAAAATGATAGCCATCGTGTGACTGTCAAATGTAAAGCAGAAGGTTGCCTTTGGAGAATCCATGCGTCAAGATTGTCAACTACTCAGTTGATATGTATCAAGAAAATGCATCCAACTCATACTTGTGAAGGGGCTGTGGGAACGACAGGGCATCAAGCAACTAGGAGTTGGGTGGCCAGTATAATAAAGGAGAAACTGAAAGCTTATCCTAACTATAAGCCCAAGGATATTGTTAATGACATCAAACAAGAATATGGAATTCAGCTTAACTACTTCCAGGCTTGGCGGGGGAAGGAGATTGCAAGGGAGCAGCTTCAGGGTTCATATAAAGCAGCATATAGTCAGTTACCTTTCTTTTGTGAGAAAATAATGGAGGCCAATCCCGGAAGTCTAGCTTTGTACACTACAAAGGAAGACTCGAGCTTCCATCGTCTCTTTCTATCATTTCATGCTTCTTCGCATGGTTTCCAACAGGGTTGCCGACCGTTGATTTTCCTTGATAGCATTCCATTGAAGTCAAAATACCAAGGAACCTTGTTAGCAGCAACAGCTGCCGATGCTGATGATGGTGTATTCCCTGTTGCTTTTGCCATTGTTGATGCTGAATCTGATGATAACTGGCATTGGTTTTTACTTCAGCTCCAATCGGTGCTGTCAACATCTTGTCCCATAACGTTTGTTGCAGGCAGTGAGCACAGGCTAAAAGATTCAATTGCCGAGATATTTGAAGGCTCGTTTCATGGATACTGCCTCCGATACTTAACTGAGCAACTATTTAGAGACTTGAAAGGACAGTTTTCTCATGAGATAAAACGATTAATGGTCGAGGATTTATATGCTGCTGCTTATGCAGCCAAACCTGAAGGCTTCCAAACCAGTTTGGATAACATTAAAAGTATTTCTGTAGATGCTTATAATTGGATTGTGCAAAGTGGACCTGAGAATTGGGCGAATTCATTTTTTCAGGGTACTAGGTATAATCACATGACATCAAACTTTGGTGAACTGTTCTATAGTTGGGCTTCAGATGCAGATGAATTACCAATAACACAGATGGTTGATGTGATAAGAAGTAAGATCATGGAGTTGATTGTTGCCAGAAGAGAAGCATCTGATCGATGGGTGTCTAGGCTGACTCCGTCCATGGAGGAAAAGCTTAGTGCAGAAAGCCGGAAAGCTCATTCACTTCAATTTGTATTATGTGGCAGCAGCACCTATGAAGTTTGCGGTGACACCAATGAGGTGGTCGATCTCGACCGATGGGAATGTAGTTGTAAAGCCTGGCAGCTGACTGGAATACCATGCTGCCATGCTATTGCTGTTATCAGTGGAATCAACCGGAGTGTGTATGATTTTTGCTCTAGATTTTTCACAAGCGAGATATACAGATTGACTTATTCAGAGGCGGTGCTGCCAATTCAATATGTAGATGCGCCTGCTGCAAAAGATTCTCAGCTTTTGGTAACAGTTACACCCCCTTCTACCCGACGACCACCAGGCCGACCGGCAACAAAGCGATATGGCTCTGAAGATGTAGTCAAGCGCCAACTCCAATGCAGCCGATGCAAAGGATTAGGGCACAACAAGTCCACTTGCAAGGAGCAATCATAGTGTTAGATACCCTAGGTGTAGAAAGATTCGATCTTGTATCTAGTTCACTGCCCTTACTGCCTTTCACTCCACTCTATTGAGAATTAATTTAACTATTTTTCTTCTAATTTTCTTGACAGAGTTTCAGCACATTATGGGTGGCACAGGGAACTCTTGAATGGACTGCAAAAAATAAATTGTTCAATGAAATAAGGGAAACATACTAGTTTTATGGTAGCCAAAACTAGCCATGATTCTTTCTGCGGTAGTATTATTACTAAAATTCTAGTCTTAAGAACTATTAGCGAACTTGTACAACTTTGATGGCCAAGGATTTGGCGTCCTTTTCTGAAGGATGGCGACAGAGGAAAAAAAAAGAGCAACGGAAACAAAAGAGACGATGGAAACAATAAGACAGAGATAAGGGATTAATAGTTATTTTTCCGGGTTCGTCTAAAATCAGCTCGAATATTTTGAGCTTATCTAAAGTATTGGATTGCACCATAAAATTTAAAGTATTGGATTAGATTGATAAAAGATCTAATGGTTCAAATTTAATCTATAAATAACTCATTAAAAATTATACTAAAAGAATAAGTCTTTTGATATTTTAAATTTGCCCCAAATATTTGATAGAGATTCAACAATAAAACTCTAGTTTCGGCAAAGGTTGCTGCCACTGAAGACCTTTCCTAGCAAAAAAAATCCTTTCGACAACCCTAGGGAAGAACTCCGCCGACAGCTCTTCCTCTTTCGTTCCTGGTTGCATGATTGTCGACGATGAGGAAAATGACTAGTGAGTACCTATTAATCTTCTTCGGTTCTTCCTCACTCGTTTTCTTTCGTTCCTTCCACTTCGTCTCTCAAAATCCATGATTTTTCATTTTTTTTTGTTAAAGAACGATTACAATGGACTCCGTAACCTAGAACAGTGAATAAGTTCAGATTATGAACTGGATTAACACTTTCAACATTTGTTCGCTCCATGTGTTCGATTAATTTAAATTTGAGTTTTTGTTGTAACATATTTGAAAATCAATTGTTTTTGGAGGATTAACAATATGTATGTCAGAGAACCTAATGGTGTTGCTAATGAAGAAATTGATGTGAATGACTCAAATATTTATCTTGAGTTGGAAGATTTGATCACTAGGCCAACAGATTGGGTTGGTTCTGCATCTGCTGGTGGCTTGGTGGGGCAAACTAGTTGAATCTTTACATAAATGAATGCGTTGACAATGGTAATAACACTCAAAACTAATCAAATCATTTTGTTTGATTTTGAGTAATCTGCATCACATTCATCATTGTTGTTCTATTTTGACTATGTGCTGTGTGCATTTGCAGGTTGCAAAGAGGGTGTTTGTGCACATCTCTACTACAACCAAAAGGAAAAGAGCTCAATATTTTAAGGCTCTTTAATTGCTAGCTTCAAAAGCAGTGACCACATGACTCCGATGCTTGCGCCAGTATTACAATATTCTTAATAGGGTCCAAAATGTTAATACTATGTTTAGTTTAGTCTACCAGTTCCTTGTGTTTCCTTTGTTTCCTTGGTGGTAGGACCTAGTTATTCGTTTCTCCTGCGTGTAAGAATTCGCATATGCCTGTTCATACCTTAGCCTCGTATGTTGAAATAGTTCCTAATTAATAACCTCTGATGTATAGAGAATGCTTTTGTAAAATTGTAGTAACTTGGTTTACCAAAGAAGGATGTAATAATTCACGACGCCGGAAGATGGGCTGAGACTGGCAGCGAGTGCTGCGCTGGACGGCGACGGCAGAGACCAGAGAAGAGTGGAATAGGTGGCGGTGGTTTTGTGGATAGAGAGGAGAGTGCAGTGAATTTACAGAGGAAAGAAATTAGGTTCTACTGTATGAATTTTAAAAATATTTGTGATAAATGTGAAAAAATAATAATTATAAGAGAAAATTTCACTTCCCTCCCCTACGAGATGTTAAAATAACACTCCCTTTTCCTCTATTTTATAAATATACATTCTCCTCTCTTTTAACTTTTAAAAAAATTTTTTTTTAATCTATTTTAAATTTTTTGTCTTAACTAATATTAACTTTATCTATTTTTTAAAAAAAAATAAATTATTTTTTAAAAAAATAGTCATTAATAAAAATTTTATTTTTTATTATTAAATTTTGTTTACCAAAATGTCCTTTTAATAAATTATTTTTTTATTAATTAAATTGTATTTTATTAAAATACTTTTAAAAAAATTAATAATTAAATTTTTTTTCTAAAATACCTATCCTTCAATAATTTTTTAATTATTAAATTATGATTTTATCAAAATTGTTGTTAACAATTATTTTTATATTTTACTATTAATTTTTTGATAATCAATATATATTATTTTAGCATTAAATAAAAAAATCTTACCACTGTTAATATATATTGATATTAAAAAATCTTACTAAAATTTTTTATTTAGTGTTAAAATAATATATATAGATATCGAAAAATTAATAGTAAAATATAAAAAAATTGTTAACGAAAATTTTAGTAAAATTATAATTTAATAATTAAAAAAATTATTGAAGAGTATTTTAGAAAAAAAATTATATAATTATTAAATTTTTAAAAAAATATAATTTAATTAATAAAAAAATAATTTATTAAAGGATATTTTAGTAAGCAAAATTTAATGATAAAAAATAAATTTTTACTAATGAATATTTTTTTAAAAATAATTTATTTTTTCTTAAAAAATGGATAAAGTTAACATTAGTTAACACAAAAAGTTTAAAATTGATTAAAGATAAGGTTTTTTAAAAGTTAGAAAGGAGGAAAATATATATTTATAAAATAGAGGGGAGGGAGTGTCATTTTAGCATCTGGCAGGGGAGGGGAGTAATTTTCTCTAATCATAATTAAATCTCATATGAATCATATTTGTAAATTATTCTTTATGCATATTAAAAAATTCAAAAAATTTGAGTTTACTAAAGACAAATTCTATTTTTTCTATTAAAACTTTTGAAGAAATCTGTTATTACTTATTACCTATTAGCAATATAAGTTACCGGAAGCATTTTTCATATTAGATCTTTAAAAAACTTGTTATTGATAATTTAGATCAAAGGAATAAATTTAAAAATTAATATTAAAAATTATTTTAGACTGAATTTTTTTTTATTTTTTTGACAATAAATAAAATAAATTACTCATTTTTTTTTACCAAAGATAGGAGACTCAAACCCACAACTTCTTAATTAAGTATGAGGAGACTATACCATTTGAACTATTACTTATTGGCAATCACTCATCTTATTTGAATAAATAAAGTTTTACAATTAAATAAAATATTAACTATATTCAACCAAGTTATTATAAGCGTTTTTCACATGATATATGCTTCTTTTTTCTCTTTCTCCTCCCCCTCCTTTGTACACCTCTGCTGTTGAGCTTCTTCTTCTCCTCTTCATTTTTTTCATCTTTTTCTTTTGTTATCGTTATCACTATCACCACCTCCTCAATTTTCTCCTCCTCCTTCTTTTCTCATTTAAATTTCTTCTCCTCCTCCCTTTTCTTTCTTCTCCTCCTCTTCTTCCATCATCATCATCATCATCATCATTATCGTTATCATCATATTTTTCTTATATGTAAATAACATTGTTCATTCTCTTTTGAATTTTTACACTTGTTATAGTTAATTTCACTGCGTTTATCTATAGATTTTTTCACTTATTTTCTTTTCTATCAAAATTTGTAAATTTGCAAATTAATTCTTCATGAAATAAATTCTTAGTTCTATCACATCGTTTAGTTGAAAATTTTGGTGTTAGAGTGAAGATATTTCAGTGTTATTCTTTAAAAGTGTATGTGTTATTTTATATATCAGATATGTCACCGTCTTCTTATACGTAAATGCCACTGTTCATTCTCTTTTGAATT
Organism: Arachis ipaensis; assembly: GCF_059453495.1. NCBI lineage: Eukaryota > Viridiplantae > Streptophyta > Magnoliopsida > Fabales > Fabaceae > Arachis > Arachis ipaensis. The sequence goes on from NC_142436.1 coordinate 34,993,879, forward strand.
TTTGTACTTGTTCTTCTTAATTTTGCTGTGTTATCTACTGATTTTTTTACTTATTCTCTTTTCTATTAAAATTTATGAATATGCAATTTCAGTCTTCATGAAATAAGTTCTTAGTTCTATCACATCATTTAGTTAGAAATTTCGGTGTTAGAGTGAAGACGTTTCAGTGTTATTTTTTAGATTTTTATGTGTTTTTTATTTGAGATAAGCATTCAATTATTTGAATGTGTAATATTTTTTAGAAAAAATAAATATTTGTTTATGTCGTGTTATTGAACTTCTGGTGTCAATTCAGTGCTATTTTATTTTATTTTATAGAGTCAATGTGATCTTTTAGTATGCAATTTACTTTCTACATTCTATATCATTATATTTAAATTTCAGTATCACTTTAAACAAATTTTGGTGCTATTTTTGTTTCTAGCAAGAATTCAATCCAATAAATGTGAATCTATATTTATTCAACTAAATAAGATTGCAATACATTACAGATATGTTCATTCAAGTCTAATATAAGAAACAATGATCCTAAAAGAAGAAGTAAAAGCAACATAAAGAAAGAAAGAAAGAAAGAAAGAAGAATAATAAGAAGTAGAAAAAATATAGCACTAAAGAAGACATTTCAATGTTTTTGGTATCAAAATTAAGAAATTTCGATATTATTTTTCTACACAATTCAAAACTCTCATTCCTCCTCCTCTTCTTCTAATCTTCATCTTTTTTTTTTCTTTTCTTCTTCTTCTCACGTTCTCATAATTTTTATTTCACCTTCTTAACAAGAACTTGTCACGGTTAAGAAATTTCGATGTCAAAATTGTTAGGATTTGGTTGAATTAGTCCCACATTGCTCAGGATAGCAAATGGAGTGGGTGGCCTAGGCTATAAATATGAGGCTAAGTTCTCCATTTGTTTTTGCACCAGTCAGAAACACTTTAAGCTTGTATCTGATTTTTCTTTTCCTCTATACTCTTTATTAGAGAGTGTTGTGAGGTGTAGTTAGATATTTGCTTTGAGAGAGTGTGGGTGTACTGGGGTGCCGGTGAGAGAAAAAAGTCTATGTGTTGCAACAATTTTCACATAGTGATATTCTCTGGTTGTCATTTGACAACGGCCGTGGTTTTTTCTCCGGTAATTGGAGTTTCCACGTTAAATTCTTGTGTTGTGATTGTGTCTATTTTATTTCTCTGTCAAAGGTGTTTTCTCAAGGGGGAATGGTGTATTATTCCCAATAAGTGGTATCAGAGCTTCGGTTCGGTGGGATTTATTCTTAATATGCTCTGTGGTTGCAGCCTAGTCTGACCTTCCACATCAGAACGGTTCGGTGGGATTTATTCTTAATATGCTCTGTGGTTGCAGCCTAGTCTGACCTTCCACATCAGAAAAGAATTTTGTCCTGTGGCTTGAGGTTGATCTTTGGTTGCTGTTGTTGTTGCTGGAAGGCAGTGTGACACTGTGAGAGTGCTGTTTGGAAAGGTTCTGGCTAAGGAAAAACTTGGTATTTAAGTGTGTCCATTGTGACCCACCTCTCTTTCCTGGGGACCCTTCCTAGTGCACGGTTGAGTTATACTATTCCAGTATACGGTTGCAACAATGTCAGGATATTCAAGTGCTGTGAAGCTTGAAATAGAGAAATTTGATGGAAGAATCAATTTTGGCTTGTGGCAAATACAAGTCAAGGATGTGTTGATACAATCAGGTTTGCACAAGGCGTTGAAGGAGAAGATCTCTGGTTGCTCTCTCTATGAGAGAAGATGATGTTCTCTAGAAGACAAGAAGTATCCTCATGGTATTACCGCACTGCCATGGATAAGGATAAGTTGTGGCAATCGGGTCCACAATTGCACACGAGCATTGGTTGGCGTTGAGATGCAAGATGTGTGGCGGAGTTAGGTCGATGGCTGAAGAACTTTCAGGAAAAGCCAATTTGGAAGTTGCACCATGAATTTTCAGCAAGGTTTCGATCTGTACCAAGGTGAAATGCTTGGAGTGGTCTAATTCCAAGTGAGTATACTTTCATGGTGGAGTATGATAGTTCTCTGAACTATGATTGTCGGTATAGACAATGGCAGCAAAGAATTGTCGGTGTTGACAATGGAAGCTGAAGATGTGTGACTATTTCAATCAAGGTGGAGATTGTTAGGATTTGGTTGAATTAGTCCCACATTGCTCAGGATAGCAAATGGAGTGGGTGGCCTAGGCTATAAATATGAGGCTAAGTTCTCCATTTGTTTTTGCACCAGTCAGAAACACTTTAAGCTTGTATCTGATTTTTCTTTTCCTCTGTACTCTGTATTAGAGAGTGTTGTGAGGTATAGTTAGATATTTGCTTTGAGAGAGTGTGGGTGTACTGGGGTGCCGGTGAGAGAAAGAAGTCTATGTGTTGTAATAATTTTCACATAGTGATATTCTCTGGTTGTCATTTGACAACGGCCGTGGTTTTTTCTCCGGTAATTGGAGTTTCCACGTTAAATTCTTGTGTTGTGATTGTGTCTATTTTATTTCTCTGTCAAAGGTATTTTCTCAAGGGGGAATGGTGTATTATTCCCAACAAAAATTGAGAAACTTCTGCGTTAAAATATTTCGGTGCTATTTTCTAATATATTCTATATAACTCAAAACTCCTCCTCCTTTTCTTCTTCTTCTTCGTCGTCATTATCTTTTTTTCTTCTTTTTTTGTTCATCTTATTCTTTTTATTTTACCTTCTCATAATTCTTCTTGTTTTATCCTATTAACAAGAATAAAAACAAAAAAAAATTCAAACAAAAAAAAAAAAAACAAAGAACACATAATGCTGCAAAATTACCAGAAAGAGAAAGAGAAAAAGAAAAAAAAACGTAACAACAATATTAGCAGTAAAAGAATGACGATGAGGAAGAAATACACGAAAAAGAAGAAACGCAGGATACGAATGTTTATATTAGTGAGGATAGTTGAAACATGTATTCATGCTCTTACTAATAAAATTAATTTTTATTAGACTTTGACCAATTTAATTGAATTTAGTTATAAAAAAAAATTTGAATGAGACAAGTTTGTACTTAAATACATTAAAAAATGAATTTCATATGAAACAAAAAAAATTCATTTATAAAATTTTTTTATAAATTTATTTAAATAGAATCCTAATTAATCAACCTAAAAGAGCCAGATCAGATTAATTAAATCAGATTAGTTAAGCTAAAGATATAATTTTAGACTTAATTCTAATTAATTTAAATAAATCAAATTTAAATTTATTAGATTAGATCATATTTTATTTAAATATTGAGCTCCTAAAGATATTTTAATTAATTTAATTTAGAGTTAATTTTAATAGATTATATAATATTTGATTTAAACTTTAAAATTCTAAAGACATGCTAAGCTAAACAAAACAAAATCAAAATTTTGACAAAGTTAAAATAAATCAAATTTAAATTTGATTTCTGATATACTCCAACAATGAGGCTTATCGACTTGATTACTTAAACTTCAACTAAATTTCAAATCTAAACTAAATACAACCAACTTAGTTAAATGCAGTTTAGATTTAGAGATCTCCTCATAGTTATTTATAGTCCAAATCTAAGTCAATACGTTTGCACTTGAGTTTGATTTTTGGTCTTCGTGATCTCTAAATCTATCATAACGTGATTTTTTTAGTAATTAAATTTTTGACCTTGACAAGATTATCATATTATTTCTTTGTATTGGAATTATAAAAATAATCTCTTGAACTCATATACAATGGACACTAACAGTCTTCTAAAAAATAATTACAAAATTTATTCTCTATTTTTTTAAGGAATTATAAACTTTTCAATTATCTTTTGTTTTTTAATTTTAAACCCATTTCCTTTCACCAATTTCTAGATTATTAGGTTGCATTTTGTTTCCAAATAAGAAATTATTGTGTATCTATAACATAATATACAAACTACATAGTAAAATTTTAAATTTTTTACGTGAATAAAATAGAATAAAGATGAAATTGCAAGAGTGTTCCAAACTAATTTTGGTTATAAATATATGTTCTTTTTTAGGATATAGATTCTCTTAATTTTTTTAAATTATTTGTTAAGTGTATTATTTAATATTTTTTTATATATATATTTTTTTAGTCTTACTTAAAAAGTGTATGATATATTTTCTTAGTTCTACTTAAGGAGTATATAATAGAAAATCACACTTGACAAAACAATTGAAAAAATAAAATTAAGAGAATCCATTCTCTCTCTCTTTTTTTTTTGTGTAAATTATTACAGGGTGTTGGCTTTTAATAATTTTTATTGGATTTTTTCTTAAATAAATAAAAAATTAGAGTATATATCCAAATAAGTTTCTAAAAAATTTTGTATTAGACATTTTTGTCCTTAAAAAAGATTTATTACGTTAAAGTTTTTGAACTTTACAAAAATAAGACATATAGATCCTTTCGTCACACTTTTGAGGACTTATTTGTCCAAGTAAAAACAATGAGTTTAATTAAAGTTGGGCTTTATATGTCTTATTTTTGTAAAGTTTAGGGATCTTAATATAATAAAATTGTTTTGGAAGCAAAAATATCCGACACAAAATTTTCAAAAGGAAAACAAAAGAGCATTCTTTACCAATTATCGGAATACAATTTTCTTTGTTCGGCCACATACGCAGTTCACCTAATGTATAGGTGATCTACACTAATTTTACCATTGATTGCGCGATCTACCTCTACTTTAGGTAGTTTGCCTATTGACTTAGCGATCTATGTGCTGCCCAGTTCAATTCTCTCATATAGGTGATATGGCCCCAACCCCAATGATAAAATTCTAGACTCCTTGCCTATAAATAATAGTGAGTCTTAAGGTATAAGTTGCACCAAATTTTAGTCTCTTCACTTGTAGTCATTTCTTTCTCTTATTCTTACCAAAAAATATATCGAACACTGTTGTTAACAACTCATTATGATAGAGAAATGATGGTTGATCAAAATATATCTGTTGTATTTAACCTTGTTCAATCGATCTTTGTCTACTTGCCAACTAAGGTGAAATGTCTAATGACGTTGAAAAATTTTGTGTTGTACGCCATTGGTTAACAACACACAAAGTAAGCGAAAACTTTTTTATTATAGATATCCAATGGAAGAAGATGATACTTTTAATTACAAAAGGTATTATTTTATTGTTCATTATTTTGTCTTCGCACTTTTAGAAGTAAGAATTTATTTTCAATTTTGTCGTGTTCGAGGATTGATAGTGTTATTATGTCTTTTTTGAAACAGGTACCGGTTACGTGATGATGAAGACATAGCACTCATCAGAGGTTGGCACAATCATTATCCAACAATCCATGTGTTGGAGTTATTTTTTTTTCTAATTGATCTATGTGAGGGGAGTTCTTCAGATGTTGCAGATGCCCAATAAAATGGGGCCGCCAAAACAAATATTAGAAGATTGATGGTTGACGTGGCGAAAATTAGTCGATTAAGAAATTAATATAAGAAATACGTTGCGAGTACAGTTCTTAACCAGCAAAAATCTGCTTATCAATTTAGAAGGGTTGTCACAAAATTAGAATAAAAATATTAGGAGTAGGAATCCCAGGTCGTCTCCCAACGAGTTGACAAAAGAGTGCTATTTTATTAGTCAGGAATTTTCTGAGAGTTTTTAAGAGTTGGAGAACAGAAAATTAAATGATAATAATTTGAAGCAATAAAAATTAATGAGAGAATTTATTCAATTAAATAAAAGCCTTGACTGGGGGAAGATTAATTGGAAGTTCTGTCCTTGTTGGATTTTCCCAAGTGTAATAGTAAAAGGTTATTGTTCTACTTAGTTATCCTTTACTGAATAAAGGAAAGTCAAGCAACTAACTAACCAACTCTGAATCCCAGGTCCTAATCCTCTCCTAAGGAAGGATTAGAGTTAGAGACCAGGAAGTTAGCCAACAACTTCCAATTTAACTAATCACTTGAGCATTCCAACTCTAGGGTCTCCTCTTAATCAACCCCCAAGTCAAGTTGGGACTCTACTCCATTGACATGGAAATTACTTGCATAGAATAAAAAGGGAATAAAAGGAAGACATGATAAATAATAACTGAAAATTAATTAAAAGTAAAAATGGTTCTTTGCATTAATAAATCCCAAATTGCAACATACGTATCTAAACAGGGTTAATAAGTAATCAAAAGAGTAAATGAATAAGAAAGCAAACTAGACTAGTAGAAACTTCAACGGAGGTAATGACTCTTCTCAATATCCAAAAGAAAAAGCATAAAACTAGAAATCTATTAATGTAAAGGAAACCTAGAGGAAGTAGTAATTTCTCTTTAAGATTCTGGTGCACGAAATTGTGATCTCTGGTAATGGCTTCTTAGGCCAGATACTCTGATCTAGTTTTACAGTCTGTCACAACTTCGATACAACTAACCAGCAAGTGCACTGGGTCGTCCAAGTAATACCTTACGTGAGTAAGGGTCGAATCCCACGGAGATTGTTGGTATGAAGCAAGCTATGGTCACCTTGTAAATCTCAGTTAGGCAGATATAAAACAGTTATGTGGTTTTCGAATTATAAATAATAAAATAGGGATAGAGATACTTATGTAAATCATTGGTAGGAATTTCAGATAAGCGAATGGAGATGCTTTTCGTTCCTCTGAACCTCTGCTTTCCTGCCATCTTCATCCAATCAGTCTCACTCCTTTCCATGGCTGGCTTTATGTGATACATCACCACTGTCAATGGCTACTTTCGGTCATCTCTCGGGAAAATGATCCAATGCCCTGTCACGGCACGGCTAATCGTCTGAAGGCATCACCCTTGCCAATGGCTTCATCTTATCCTCTCAGTGAATAATATGCTCACGCACCCTGTCACGGCACGGCTATTCATCTGTCGGTTCTCGATCATGCTGGAATAGGATTTACTATCCTTTTGCGTCTGTCACTAACGCCCTGCAATCGCGAGTTAGGAGCTTGTCACAGTCATTCAATCATTGAATCCTACTCGGAATACCACAGACAAGGTTTAGACTTTCCGGATTCTCTTGAATGCCGCCATCATTCTAGCTTACGCCACGAAGATTCTGGTTAGGAGATCTAAGAGATATTCATTCTAGCTTAATTCATGTAGAACAGAAGTGTTTGTCAGGCACGCGTTCATAAGGGAGAAGGATGATGAGCGTCACACATAATCATCACCTTCATCATGTTCTTGGGTGCGAATGGATATCTTAGAAGCGAAATAAGAAGAATTGAATAGAAAACAGTAGTACTTTGCATTAATCTTTGAGGAACAGCAGAGCTCCACACCTTAATCTATGGAGTGTAGAAACTCTACCGTTGAAAATACATAAGTGAAAGGTCCAGGCATGGCCGAGATGGCCAGCCCCCTAAAACGTGATCACAGGATCAAAATACAATCCAGGATGCCTAATACAATAGTAAGAGGTCCTATTTATAATAAACTAGCTACTAGGGTTTACATGAGTAAGTATTTGATGTATAAATCCACTTCCGGGGCCCACTTGGTGTGTGTTTGGGCTGAGCTTAAGTGTTGCACGTGCAGAGGCCATTTGTGGAGTTGAACGCCAGTTTTTGTGCCAGTTTGGGCGTTCAACTCTGGTTTTGGATCCTTTTCTGGCGCTGGACGCCAGATTTGGGTAGAAAGCTGGCGTTGAACGCCAGTTTACGTCATCAATTCTTAGCCAAAGTATGGACTATTATATATTGCTGGAAAGCCCTGGATGTCTACTTTCCAACGCAATTGGAATCGCGCCATTTCGAGTTCTGTAGCTCCAGAAAATCCACTTTGAGTGCAGGGAGGTCAGAATCCAACAGCATCAGCAGTCCTTTTTCAACCTCTGAATCTGATTTCTTGCTCAAGTCCCTCAATTTCAGCCAGAAAATACCTGAAATCACAGAAAAACACACAAACTCATAGTAAAGTCCAGAAATGTGAATTTAACACAAAATCTATTAAAAACATCCCTAAAAGTAACTAGATTCTACTAAAAATATACTAAAAACAATGCCAAAAAGCGTATAAATTATCCGCTCATCACAACACCAAACTTAAATTGTTGCTTGTCCCCAAGCAACTAAAAATCAAATTAGGATAAAAAGAATAGAATATACTATAAATTCCAAACTATCAATGAAACATAGCTCCAATCAAATGAGCGGGACTTATAGCTTTTTGCCTCTTGAATAGTTTTGGCATCTCACTTTATCCATTGAGGTTCAGAATGATTGGCATCTATAGGAACTTCAGATTTCGAATAGTGTTATTGACTCTCCTAGTTCAGTATGATGATTCTTGAACACAGCTTCTTTATGAGTCTTGGCCGTGGCCCTAAGCACTTTGTTTTCCAGTATTACCACCGGATACATAAATGCCACAGACACATAATTGGGTGAACCTTTTCAGATTGTGACTCAGCTTTGCTAAAGTCCCCAATTAGAGGTGTCCAGGGTTCTTAAGCACACTCTTTTTTTGCTTTGGACCTTGACTTTAACCGCTCAGTCTCAAGTTTTCACTTGACACCTACACGCCACAAGCACATGGTTAGGGACAGCTTGGTTTAGCCGCTTAGACCAGGATTTTATTCCTTTAGGCCCTCCTATCCACTGATGCTCAAAGCCTTGGGATCCTTTTTATTTGCCCTTGCCTTTTGGTTTTAAGGGTTATTGGCTTTTTGCTCTTGCCTCTTGGTTTTAAGAGCTTTTGGCTTTTTCTGCTTGCTTTTTCTTTTTCTTTCTATTTTTTTTTTGCCTATTTTTTTTTTATATTTTTTTTTCTCTGCAAGCTTTGTTCTTTGCTGTTTTTTCTTGCTTCAAGAATCATTTTTATGATTTTTCAGATTATCAAATAACATGTCTCCTAGTCATCATTCTTTCAAGAGCCAACATATTTAACATTCTTAAATAACAACTTCAAAAGACATATGCACTGTTCAAGCATACATTCAGAAAACAAGAAGCATTGTCACCACATCAATATAATTAAACTAAGTTCAAGGATAAATTCGAAACTCATGTACTTCTTGTTCTTTTGAATTAAAACAGTTTTTATTTAAGAGAGGTGATGGATTCATAGGACATTCATAACTTTAAGACATAGTTACTGCTACTAATGATCATGTAATGAAGACACAAACATAGATAAGCACATAACATAGAAAGCGAAAAACAGAGAAAGTAAGAATAAGGAATGAGTCCACCTTAATGATGTCCTTGAGCTCTTCTATATCTCTTCCTTGTCTTTGCTGCTCCTCCTTCATTGCTTTTAGATCTTCTCTGATTTCATGAAGGATGATGGAGTGCTCTTGATGTTCCACCCTTTAGTTGCTTTCAATAATTGTGTGGAAGAAAATGTATCCCCTGAGGTATCTCAGGGATCTCTTGATTTGCAGTCAAATGTTCTACCACTGAGCTATAGACCCTTGATGGAAGCTTTTGTCTTCCCTTTCCTCTTTCTAGAGGTTTCTCTGGCCTTAGGTGCCATCAATGGTTATGGAAAAAACAAAAAAGCTATGCTTTTACCACACCAAACTTAGAATGTTGCTCGTCCTCGAGCAAAAGAAGAAAGAATAGAAGAAGAAGAGGGTATGGAGGAGATGGATGGCTGTGTGTATTCGGCCATATGGGTGGGATTGGGTGGGGAAGAGATGTTGAATTTTTGAAGGTAAGTGGGTGTATGGGTGTGAGTGGTAAATGGAAGACAGAAGGGATGAGTGTTTATTGGGAATAGAGGATGATTGAGAAGAGAGAAGAGAGTGAGTGAAGGTAGGTGGGGATCCTGTGGGGTCCACAGATCCTGAGGTGATCCTGTGAGGTCCACAGATCTTGAGGTGTCAAGGCATTTACATCCCTGCACCAATTTAGGCATGCAAAATGCCCTTGCACACAACTCTGGGCGTTCAGCGCCAGGTTGGTGCCCATTTTGGGCGTTCAACGCCCATTTGCTGCCATTTCTGGCGTTAAACGCCAGAACCATGCTTGTTTTGGGCGTTCAGCGCCAGGATGCTCCCATTCTGGGCGTTCAGCGCCAGAACTATGCTCTGTTCTGGCGTTTGAACGCCAGACAGATGCTCCTCCAGGGTGTGATTTTTCTTCTGCTGTTTTTGATTCCGTTTTTGAATTTTTTGTTTATTTTGTGACTCCACATGATCATGACCCTAAGAAAACATGAAAAACAATAAAAATAAGAATTAGATAAACATTGGGTTGCCTCCCAACAAGCGCTTCTTTAATGTCAATAGCTTGACAATGAGCTCTCATGGAGCCTCACAGATGTGCAGAGCTTTGTGTGAGACTCTCCAACACCAAACTTAGAGTTTGGATATGGGAGTTCAACACCAAACTTAGAGTTTGGTTGTGGCCTCCCAACATCAAACTTAGAGTTTGACTGTGGGGGCTCTGGTTGACTCTGCTTGGAGAGAAGCTTTTTCTGCTTCCTCTCCATGGTTGCAGAGGGAGATCCTTGAGTTTTAAACACAAGGGAGTCCTCATTCCATTGAAGGAATATTTCACCTCTGTCAACATCAATCACAGCTCTTGCTGTGGCCAGGAAAGGTCTTCCTAGGATGATGGATTCATCCTCTTCCTTTCCAGTATCCAGGACTTATGAAATCAGTAGGTATGTAAAGGCCCTCAACCTTTACTAATACATCTTCTACTTGTCCATAAGCCTGTTTTCTTGAGCTGTCTGCCATCTCTAGTGAGATTTTAGCAGCTTGCACCCCATAGATTCCCAGTTTCTCTATTACAAAGAGGGGCATGAGGTTTATCCCTGAACCAAGGTCACACAGAGCCTTAAAGACCATGGTGCCTATGGTACAAGGGATTATGAACTTTCCAGGATCCTGTCTCTTCTGAGGCAATGTCAGTTGATCCAGATCACTTAGTTCATTGATGAACAAGGGAGGTTCAACTTCCCAAGCATCAATGCCAAATAATTTGGCATTCAGCTTCATGATTGCACCAAGAAACTTGGCAGTTTGCTCTTCAGTAACATCCTCATTCTCTTCAGAAGAGGAATACTCATCAGAGCTCATGAAGGGCATAAGGAGGTTCAATGGAATCTCTATGGTCTCTAGATGAGCCTTAGAGTCCTTTGGTTCCTCAGAGGGAAGCTCCTTATTGATCACTGGACGTCCCAGGAGGTCCTCCTCCTTGGGATTCACGTCCTCTCCTCTCCTCAGAGGTTCGGCCATGGCGCTTATGTCAATGGTCTTGCACTCTCCTTTTGGGTTCTCTTCTGTATTGCTTGGGAGAGTACTAGGAGGGATTTCAGTGATCCTTTTACTCAGCTGGCCCACTTGTGCTTCCAGATTTCTAATGGAAGACCTTGTTTCATTCATGAAACTTACAGTGGCCTTAGATAGATCAGAGACTAGATTTGCTAAATTAGAAGCATTTTGTTCAGAATTCTCTGTCTGTTGCTGAGTTGATGATGGAAAAGGCTTGCTATTGCTAAACCTGTTTCTTCCACCATTATTAAAGCCTTGTTGGGGCTTTTGATCCTTCCATGAGAAATTTGGATGATTTCTCCATGTTGAGTTATAGGTGTTTCCATAAGGTTCACCTAAGTAATTTACCTCTGCTATTGCAGGGTTCTCAGGATCATAAGCTTCTTCTTCAGGAGAAGCCTCTTGAGTACTGTTGGATGCAGCTTGCATTCCATGCAGACTCTGAGAGATCATATTGACTTGCTTAGTCAATATTTTATTCTGAGCCAATATGGCATTCAGAGTATCAACTTCAAGAACTCCCTTCTTCATAGGCGTCCCATTACTCACAGGATTCCTTTCAGAAGTGTACATGAACTGGTTATTAGCAACCATGTCAATGAGTTCTTGAGCTTCTGCAGGCGTTTTCTTTAGGTGAATGGATCCACCTGCAGAAGTGTCCAGTGACATCTTTGATAGCTCAGATAAACCATCATAGAATATATCCAGGATGGTCCATTCTGAAAGCATGTCAGAGGGACACTTTTTGATCAACTGTTTGTATCTTTCCCAAGCTTCATAGAGGGATTCACCTTCTTTCTGTCTGAAGGTTTGAACATCAGCTCTAAGCTTGCTCAGCTTTTGAGGAGGAAAGTACTTGGCTAAGAAAGCCGTGACCAGCTTATCCCAAGAGTTCAGGCTGTCTTTGGGTTGAGAATCCAACCATAATCTAGCTCTGTCTCTTACAGCAAAAGGGAAAAGCATGAGCCTGTAGACTTCAGGATCTACTCCATTAGTCTTAACAGTATCACATATCTGCAAGAATTCAGTTAAGAACTGAAAGGGATCTTCAGATGGAAGTCCATGAAACTTGCAGTTCTGCTGCATCAGAGAAACTAATTGAGGTTTCAGCTCAAAGTTGTTTGCTCCAATGGCAGGAATGGAGATGCTTCTTCCATGTAAATTGGAATTAGGTGCAGTGAAGTCACCAAGCATCTTCCTTATATTATTATTATTTTCGGCTGCCATCTCCTTTTCCTGTTCGAAGATTTTTGAAAGGTTATCTCTGGATTGTTGTATTTTAGCTTCTCTTAATTTTTTTTCTTCAGAGTCCTTTCAGGTTCTGGATCTGCTTTAACAAGAATGTTCTTGTCCTTGCTCCTGCTCATATGACAAAGAAGATGGCACAGAAAAAATAGTAATAATAATATGGATCCTTTATACCACAGTATAGGGATCCTTGTGTTAGTAGAAGAAAAGAAGGGAAGAAAATCTGAACTCAGAGAGAGAGGGGGTTCGGATTTTTGGAGAGTTGAAGGAAAGATGTTAGTATATCAATAAACAAATAGAAGAAGATGAGAGGGGGAAGTGAATTTTCGAAAACAATTTTTGAAAAAGAGTTAGTGATTTTTGAAAATAGTTTTTGAAAAAGGTTAGTATTTTTTTTTCGAAAATTTTTTTTAAATAAAAAATAAAAATAATTAGTTAATAAAAAAGAAATTTTTGAAAAAGAGGGAAGATATTTTCGAAAATTAGAGAGAGAGAGTTAGTTAGGTAGTTTTGAAAAAGTTAAGAAACAAACAAAAAGTTAGTTAGTTAGTTGAAACAAATTTGAAAAGATAAGAAGTTGGGAAGTTAGAGAAGATATTTTGAAATCAAATTTTGAAAAAGATAAGATAAGAAGATAATTTTTTTGAAAAGATATGATAGAAATTAGTTTTTGAAAAAGATTTGATTTTTAAAATCACAATTAATGACTTGATTCATAAGAAATCACAAGATATGATTCTAGAACTTAAAGTTTGAATCTTTCTTAACAAGCAAGTGACAAACTTCAAATTTTTGAATCAAAACTTTAATTGATTATGTTATTTTCGAAAATTATGATATAAAATAAGAAAAAGGTTTTTGAAAATTATTTTTTTGGAATTTTCGAGAATAATCATGAATTTTGAAAAAGATTTTGAATTTTGAAAAAGATTTTGAAAAAGATAAGATTTTCAAATTAAAAATTTGATTTGACTCATAAGAAACAATTTGATTTTAAAAACTTTTGAAAAAGTCAACTCAAATTTTCGAATTTGATGAGAGAAAAAGGGAAAGATATTTTTTTGATTTTTGAAATTTTTATGAAAACATGAAAATTATGCAATGCATGAAATTTTTAGATCAAAACAATGAATGCATGCAAGAATGCTATGAATGTCAAGATGAACACCAAGAACACCATGAATGTCAAGATGAACATCATAGACACAATTTTGAAAAAATTTTAATGGAAAGAAAACATGCAAGACACCAAACTTAGAATTCTTTAATGCTTACGCACTAAGAATTCAAGAATGCATATGATAAACATGAAAAGACACAAAACAATAAATCATCAAGATCAAACAAGAAGACTTACCAAGAACAACTTGAAGATCATGAAGAACACCATGAATGCATGAAATTTTCGAAAAATGCAAGATGCACATGCAATTGACACCAAACTTATGATATGACTCAATACTCAAACAAGAAACATGAAATATTTTTTATTTTTGTGATTTTCTAAATTTTTTTGGATTTTTATTTTATATTTTTCGAAAAATTATTTTGAAAAAGAAAAATAAGGATTCCAAAATTTTTAATATGAATTCCAGGAATCTTATGCTCTAAAGCTCCAATCAAAGGGTCAGGCATGGCTTAATAGCCAGCCAAGCTTTAGTATGTAACTCAGACATGACACGCCTGACATTCCTTACATTCAACAGCCAATTGGCTAAGAAAGATAAAGAAGCTCTTCTCTTGAGTATAAGGATTGAGACATGGCTTTACAGCCAGCTAGGCTTCAACATGCTTCATGAAACACTAGAATTCATTCTTAAAAATTCTGAAGCCATAGAATAATTTATTTTTGACAACATTTTTTTTTTCGAAAACAAAGGAGAAAATTTTGAAAGATTTTTGAAAAATTTTTAAAAAGAAAATTACCTAATCTGAGCAACAAGATGAACCGTCAGTTGTCCAAACTCAAACAATCCCCGGCAACGGCGCCAAAAACTTGGTGCACAAAATTGTGATCTCTGGTAATGGCTTCTTAGGCCAGATACTCTGATCTAGTTTTACAGTCTGTCACAACTTCGATACAACTAACCAGCAAGTGCACTGGGTCGTCCAAGTAATACCTTACGTGAGTAAGGGTCGAATCCCACGGAGATTGTTGGTATGAAGCAAGCTATGGTCACCTTGTAAATCTCAGTTAGGCAGATATAAAACAGTTATGTGGTTTTCGAATTATAAATAATAAAATAGGGATAGAGATACTTATGTAAATCATTGGTAGGAATTTCAGATAAGCGAATGGAGATGCTTTTCGTTCCTCTGAACCTCTGCTTTCCTGCCATCTTCATCCAATCAGTCTCACTCCTTTCCATGGCTGGCTTTATGTGATACATCACCACTGTCAATGGCTACTTTCGGTCATCTCTCGGGAAAATGATCCAATGCCCTGTCACGGCACGGCTAATCGTCTGAAGGCATCACCCTTGCCAATGGCTTCATCTTATCCTCTCAGTGAATAATATGCTCACGCACCCTGTCACGGCACAGCTATTCATCTGTCGGTTCTCGATCATGCTGGAATAGGATTTACTATCCTTTTGCGTCTGTCACTAACGCCCTGCAATCGCGAGTTAGGAGCTTGTCACTGTCATTCAATCATTGAATCCTACTCGGAATACCACAGACAAGGTTTAGACTTTCCGGATTCTCTTGAATGCCGCCATCATTCTAGCTTACGCCACGAAGATTCTGGTTAGGAGATCTAAGAGATATTCATTCTAGCTTAATTCATGTAGAACAGAAGTGTTTGTCAGGCACGCGTTCATAAGGGAGAAGGATGATGAGCGTCACACATAATCATCACCTTCATCACGTTCTTGGGTGCGAATGGATATCTTAGAAGCGAAATAAGAAGAATTGAATAGAAAACAGTAGTACTTTGCATTAATCTTTGAGGAACAGCAGAGCTCCACACCTTAATCTATGGAGTGTAGAAACTCTACCGTTGAAAATACATAAGTGAAAGGTCCAGGCATGGCCGAGATGGCCAGCCCCCTAAAACGTGATCACAGGATCAAAATACAATCCAGGATGCCTAATACAATAGTAAGAGGTCCTATTTATAATAAACTAGCTACTAGGGTTTACATGAGTAAGTATTTGATGTATAAATCCACTTCCGGGGCCCACTTGGTGTGTGTTTGGGCTGAGCTTAAGTGTTGCACGTGCAGAGGCCATTTGTGGAGTTGAACGCCAGTTTTTGTGCCAGTTTGGGCGTTCAACTCTGGTTTTGGATCCTTTTCTGGCGCTGGACGCCAGATTTGGGTAGAAAGCTGGCGTTGAACGCCAGTTTACGTCGTCAATTCTTGGCCAAAGTATGGACTATTATATATTTCTGGAAAGCCCTGGATGTCTACGTTCCAACGCAATTGGAAGCGCGCCATTTCGAGTTTTGTAGCTCCAGAAAATCCACTTTGAGTGCAGGGAGGTCAGAATCCAACAGCATCAGCAGTCCTTTTTCAACCTCTGAATCTGATTTCTTGCTCAAGTCCCTCAATTTCAGCCAGAAAATACCTGAAATCACAGAAAAACACACAAACTCATAGTAAAGTCCAGAAATGTGAATTTAACACAAAATCTATTAAAAACATCCCTAAAAGTAACTAGATTCTACTAAAAATATACTAAAAACAATGCCAAAAAGCGTATAAATTATCCGCTCATCAGATTCCCCAAAAAACTAAAACTATGCGTAATGTGAATGTGTGTTGAGTCTCTGCTGTCCCCTGGCTCTAGTCTGTGTTTCTGGACCGGGAACTGGGTCCAGACTCGGCACAAAATCGCCTCCAGCGTTTTCTGCAACTTCTGCAGATCACGCATGTCATGCGTACTCGTCAGTCATGCGTACACGTCGCTAGTCATCTTCGCGTGTCACGCGTGCGCGTTAGGTACGCGCACGCATTGTCGTGCAATCTCGTATCCATGCGTACGCGTCAGGTACGCACACGCGTCGCTATGAAAATCTCCAGATCACGCGCACGCGTGAGCCATGCGTGCGCATCGATGCTCGTTGGTTATCTCCTTTATTTCTTGTGTTCCTTCCATTTTTGCAAGCTTCCTCTCCATCCTCTAAGCCATTCATACCCTATAAAGCCTGAAACACTTAACACACGGATCACGGCATCGAATGGTATAAAGGGGAGTTAAAATACACATGTTAAAGGCTTAGAAAGCAAGGTTTCAATCAGAGAACAAAACTAGGAAAGAATTGTAAAATCATGCAAATTGTATGATTAAGTGTGTAAAGACTTGATAAAAGCCACTCAAATCAGCACAAGATAAACCATAAAATAGTGGTTTATCAAACTCCTCACACTTAAATATTAGCATGTCCTCATGCTAAGCTCAAGGAGATAAAATAAATGAATGGAGAAAGTAAGACTCATGAGATGCAACTATATGCTAAGATGGTTCTGCATACTTGGTTAAAAGTAAATAAGTTCTTCAAGACAAACTTAAATCAGATATCACTAATTCAAATCATACAGTAAATACAAGTAGACTTGTAAGAAGGAAGCTCATGAAAGCAGAAAACATAGAATCAAGCATTGAACCCTCACTGGTAGTGTATGTGCACTCTAATCACTCAAGTGTATGGGGTAATTCACTCTAGTCTTCTCTAGTCATGCTTTCTGAACTTTGTTCTTCACCTAACCAATCAACAAATATTTAATGTACCAATGCAAACATCATGAGGTCTTTTCAAGGTTGTAATGGGATTAAGGTAAAGGTGAGAATATATGTATGGCTAAGTGAGCTATAAATTGAATCCTTGACTAACCTAAGCTATCACCTATACACACACTCTATATACTTCTTAAATCATTCCTAGCTACCCAAAATTAAGGTAATTTTGTCACATATGCATAAAATCTTCTTTAATTTTTATCACATATGCATTGATCTTTCATTAGCTTAAAATTAGGGTAATTTTGTCCCCTTATTTATTTATCTATTTATTTAATTGAATATTTTTGGGTTTTTTTATTATTTTTTTATTAAAAATATAAAAGTAAACATAACATATCAATGCACATGGATTTTTAATTTTTCTGGTCTAACATGAGTAGGTACCCAAATTCCTAATATTCTATCATAACACATTCCCTTATTAACCCATGTTCCCACAGCTTTCCCACACTTAGTTGATACACAATCTCTATCTTAAACTAACCAAAGATTCAATTGGGGTAATTAATTGTTTTTCCGCTTAAGGCTAGTGATGTGGTAAAATATAGAACAAATGGGGATTAAAAGGCTCAAGGTGGCTAACAAAGGTAATTGAAAAGGTAGGCTATTTGGGATAAGTGAGCTAATAAATGATGGCCTCAATCATATATATGCATATATTACATTAAACATTGGACATATAGAGTGGAACAAAATAAAGATTACAATTATAGAGAAGAAAATACATAAGAATAAAATATCATGGTTAGATAATGTAACCATACAATTAGGCTCAAAAATCTCACTGGGTTGTGTGTTCTTAGCTATAATTCATGTTCCAATTTATAGTCTTCAAACAAGTTTAACACAAAATTTTCAATTTAAATTAGTAAAATATTATAAAATAGAGTCTAAAAAGGGAATTTATTACTTTAACCAAGAAAACATACATGAAAATAATTATTATCATGCAATCTATTCTATTTAACAAAAGAAAAACTAAAATGTTGGTGTTAAGAGAGAGAGCTTACCTCCGAAAGTCAGGTACTGACCGACCTCCCCACACTTAAAGCTTGGCACCGTCCTCGGTGCCATCAGTTAGGAACAAAGGGGGGCTGGTAACAGCATCTCCATAGTCGGGGTTGTCATGGCTCCCGGTGCTGGTAGGTGAGGTGGAGTCCGGAGTGTCTGGTTCTTCTTCAGGTGGGTGGTTGCCAACAATGAGCTCCTTGAGGTATGTAAATTGGCGCTTGTTATGGCGCTCAATTCTCTTTGCCTGTCGGTCAAGCCGGTTCAATCTCTGAAGTATCTGAAGGAGCAGCTGATTTGTTGAAGGTGCTTGTGATGTGGAAGGAGAAGGAAGATCTCCGGCCGGGTCTGCAATCCGGCTAGTAGTGGCTGCTTGGGGTCTGATGTATTTTCCGTTGGGGATATACTGATCACCCCGTGGAAGTATGGTCTTGGTGTCCCCAGCTCTGTAGGAGACTCCGGCTGCCAAGACTAGATCTGAAACCAAGGCGAAAAAGGGTAGGTTGCCCGCAATCTGTACGTGTCCCATGGCGTGCCGGAGGTGTCTTGGTAAGTTGAGAGGCTGGTTTGTAAGGATACACCAGAGGAGAACAGCCATGTCTGCAGTGAAGGAGGATTCGTGAGTGCTCGGAAAGACGTAGTGGGACATAATCTGTGCCCCCACTCGAGCCTCCAAGGTAAGTGCTGAAGCCAATATGCCCTTAGGTCGGGATCGCTGGTATCCATATATCCATCTGCTGCCAGGTTGTGCTATAACTCTGAGGGTGGCGTCCCAGTCAAATTGGTATGTCTGGCGCTTGAAAGAGGCTTCTTGGTATGCGTCCAATCCTTCTGGGGCAGGGGGAGATCTAAAGTGCGCTGAATGGCCCCTTCAGTTATGGGGACTTGCTTCTGACGGACATAGACAGACTGCAGGGCTGGCATGTGAAAATTGGAGTAGAATTCAACTACCCATGAGAGGTTAACCTGCCGTGGCTGCCTCCGTAAGAATCCCCATTGTCTGCGCTCAATGCGGGGCTCAACAAACTCAACAATGTGGGTAGGGAGGATGAGTAGGTGCTCATTATTGTAGTTTCGCTCAGCCAGGATGGGAAACATCTGCTCACAGTAGTGGTTAGTGAACCGCGCAGTGTCCCTTGCTGGAGAGGCTTTCTCGGTTTCATCGACCTTAATGATCCTCTTGACCCACTTTGTTGATGGCTTGACTGATATTGAGGATGGTTCCGCAGCTGGAGCTCTTTTCGTTCCTGTCTTCGCTGGTGGCTTATTAGAGGCTTTCTCTTTACCTTTCCTGGTGGCCATCCTGAAAAGGGATAAAAGAAAGGGACATGAAATCAAGTATGTAGAACTGGGAGGAGGAAAATACAAGTGATAATCGATGCCAAGGTAAAGAAGAATGTCGTAAACACATGGTCGCGACTCCATGTAATTAGGACATCAATGGAAATATAGCATGATAAATTAAGACAATTAGATGCAAGATGTTTATTAGCATGCCGGCAAAGGCATGAATATTATAGATCAAGCATTAATTGCTCAATTTGATTATCAAATGTAACAAACTAACAATCACGTTTATATTGACAATTATTTTTAATTAATAAAATGTTGCAATGGTTTTTGTGAAAAACAGGCAGTAGAGTAGAATAATAGAATAATTAAGAATTAACAATGCCTTATGGACTTTTCACAAACACTTGGTAGGCATGTAAAATATGTTAGGAAAAGTATGAAATCCAACATGCAAGCAACCCAAAAATTAATATTAATTGTCAAAGCACTCCCTAACATATCCACAAACAAATATAGAAGAGAACAGTCACCCATGTAGGTTTCTAACACCAATTAAAAGAATGCAAAAAAGAATAGAAAAATAATAAGAAAGAAAGAAAGAAGAAAGGAAAAAGTAAGTAAATACAATAATTAAATGAAGAATGAAATAATAGAGGAGAGAAAGAGAAGAAACCTGATGAGGAAGATGAAAAGAAGAGGAAGAAAGAAGCAGAAAGTAAGAGTGAGAAGAGGGGGGAAAGAAGAAAGAAGAAAGAAGTAAGAAGTAAGGAAAAAGGAAGAAAATTAGGATTTGGGGGGGGGGGGGGAGGGAAACGGAAACTGGGTGGCGTACAGGTTTAGGTGAGGCGGCGCATGCGACGCGTACGCGTGGGGCGCGATTTTCATAGTGACGCGTAAGCGTCTGGCACGCGTACGCGTGCTCTTGGTTTGTGTGAATCGCGCGAAGGCATCGACGTGTATGTACAACTCTCTGTTCGCTTTGAGCATGGGGCTAAAACCTCATATTACGCGTGCGCGTCATACACGCGCACGCGTGGACGACCATAAGGGGAAGGAATGCGCACGCGTCAGGGACGCGTACGTGTGATCAAGTTTGTGCCGTTAGCACAATTCCAGCCCCAGGCCATCACAACTCTCTGCCCAATTACTCATTTACGCCGATTTCATCATCCACGCATGCGCGTGCTGGACGCGTACGCGTGGTGTGCCAAAATTTCAAATGACGCGCACACGTCATGGACGCGTACACGTGAGCATATCTGTGCGCAATGCATACTTCCTGCGCCACTTCCGCGCAACTCTCTGTTCAGTTCCACTTTATCTCGCACGCATGTATGACGCGTACGCGTCAGCGATGCTTGCGCGTCGTGCCCCCCTTTTTTTTTATGCAGAATACAAAGTGCAGCATGAAGATGTATATGCAGAAACTATGAATTACTACTAAGAAAATTAAAATAAAATAGACTAAGAATGAGAAGAAACGATCATATCGTGGTGGGTTGTCTCCCACCTAACATTTTGCTTTTACGTCCTTAGGTTGGACGGTGCACAAGCTCAATTTGCTTCTGTTGGTGGGTCTTCCAATAGGAAGATCTCCAGCTCCTTGTTTTTCTTCATCTTTTCACCATGATATAGCTTTAAGAGATGTCCATCGACCTTGATGAATTTCGAGCTTGAAGGATGACTCAGGTGAAAGACTCCATATGACTCTGTCTTCTCTACTCTGTAGGGACCTTCCCATCTTGATCTCAGCTTGCCTGGCATGAGCCTCAGCCTTGAGTTGTAAAGGAGAACCAGATCTCCAGGTCTGAACTCTCTTCTCTTGATATGCTTGTCATGCACAGCCTTCACCTTCTCCTTATATAGCCTGGATTTGTCATATGCTTCCAGTCGAAGGGTCTCCAGTTCTGCCAGTTGCAGCTTCCTTTCAGCACTAGCTTTCTCAAATTCCATGTTGCACTCCCGCACAGCCCAGAAAGCCTTGTGTTTCACCTCCACCGGGAGGTGACAAGCCTTTCCGTACACTAAGCGGAAGGGACTCATCCCAATGGGTGTCTTGTACGCTGTCTGATACGCATCAACAAGTCTGGTGCTCCAGTCCTTCCTATGAGGCTTAACTATCTTCTGTAGAATGCGCTTGATCTCTCTGTTAGACACCTTTTCTTGCCCATTGGTCTGGGGATGATAGGCTGTAGCTACCTTGTGAATGATGCCATGTCTCTTTAGTAGGCCTGTTAATCTCCTGTTACAAAAGTGAGTGCCTTGATCACTCACGATTGCTCGTGGTGATCCAAAGCGACAAATAATATGGTTTCTAACAAAAGAGACAACAGTGTTAGCATCGTCAGTACGGGTAGGAATTGCTTCCACCCATTTAGAAACATAATCTACAGCTAACAATATATATAAGAAACCGCTAGAGTTTGGAAACGGACCCATGAAGTCAATGCCCCAAACATCAAAAATCTCACAGAACAACATAATTTGTTGGGGCATCTCATCCCTCTTGGATATATTACCAAACCTCTGGCATGGGGACAAGATTTATAGAAGGCAGTAGCATCTTTAAAAAGAGTGGGCCACCAGAATCCACAGTCTAAAATTTTTCTAGCTGTTCTTTAAGGGCCAAAATGTCCACCACTCTCAGAGGAGTGGCAGGCCTCTAAAATGGACTGGAATTCTGATTGAGGCACACACCTTCTAATTATCTGGTCAGCACCATACCTCCATAAATATGGATCGTCCCATATATAATATTTGGACTCCTTTTTAGCTTGTCCCTCTTATGCTTAGTAAAATTTGGAGGAAAAGTATGGCTAATTAGATAATTAGCTACAGGTGCATACCAAGGAACTACTGCAGATACTGCATGCAAGATATCAAATGAAAAAGCATCATTGATAGGAGTGGAGTCATCCTTGATGTGCTCAAGGCAACTCAAGTGGTCTGCCACTAAATTTTGGAAACCACTCCTATCCTTAATTTCTAAATCAAATTCTTGCAACAACAGTATCCAACGTATTAACCTTGGTTTAGACTCTTTTTTAGCTAATAAATACTTTAGAGCTGCATGGTCTGAGTACACTACCACCTTAGTGCCAAGTAAATATGCTCGAAATTTATCCAGAGCAAAAACAATAGCCAGAAGCTCTTTTTCAGTGGTAGTGTAATTAGACTGAGCAGCGTCTAAGGTCTTGGAAGCATAAGCTATTACGAAAGGATTCTTACCTTCGCGCTGAGCCAGCTCCGCTCCTACTGCATGGTTGGAGGCATCACACATGATCTCAAAGGGCTGGCTCCAGTCGGGTCCTCTCACAATTGGAGCTTGAGTCAAGGCGATCTTCAGCTTATCGAACGCTTCCATACAGTCCTCACTCAGCTCGACTCAACATCCTTCTGTAGCAGTCTGGATAAAGGTAATGCCACCTTACTGAAGTCCTTGATGAATCTCCAGTAGAAACCTGCATGACCAAGGAACGAACGGACTTCCCTCACGGAGGAGAGGTAAGGTAGACTAGAAATGACATTTACCTTTGCTGGATCTACAGAGATACCTGTATTAGAAACAACGTGTCCTAGAACAATACCTTATTTAACCATAAAATGACACTTTTCAAAATTTAAAACAAGGTTTGAACTAACACACCTGTCCAATACTCTAGCTAAACTCCAAGAAAAGATTAAAAGAATCACCATATAAACTGAAATCATCCATGAAAACTTCCATACAGCTCTCAATAAGATCAGAGAAAAGACTCATCATGCACCTTTGGAAAGTAGCTGGTGCATTACATAAGCTAAAAGGTATCCTCTTGTAAGCATATGTTCCAAAGGGGCAAGTAAAAGTAGTATTTTCCTGATCTTTAGGAGCTATATGAATATGGAAATAGCCTGTGTAACCATCTAAAAAGTAGTAATGTGATTTACCTGACAGGCGATCCAGCATTTGATCAATGAAGGGCAGGGGGTAGTGATCCTTACGAGTAGCCTGGTTGAGGCGCCTGTAATCAATGCACACTCTCCAGGAATTCTGCATTCTAGTTGCTATGAGCTCTGAAGAACTGAAGATTGATGGTTTAGAAGTTATAGTAAACTCTCGTTGCAAGTATAGTTACTAAACCAAGCAATCAACCTTTCTTACAAACGTTTTGGTTGTCACAAGTAACAAACCCCTTAAAAAATTGATAACCGAAGTATTTAAACCTTGGGTCGTCTTCTCAAGGAACTGCAGGGAAGTATATTCTTATTATTGGTTATGAAGATTGTAAATTGGGGTTTTGAAGATGAGGAACAAGTAATTTAAATTGCAATTAAAATAAGTAAAGACTGTAAAATAAATAAATGACTGTAAAATAAACTTTTGGCAAGGTATGAGAAATTAGAAGTCCTATCCCAGTTATCCTTATCAATGATGATGAAGATTGAATCTTAATTCCACTTAGTTAGCCTTTACTTAAAGCAAAGAGAGGTCAAGTGACTAATTAGTTTGATCTTCAAATCCTAGTTAATCCCTAAAGAAAGATTGGGATTATTGAAGTTCAATTCAATTAGCAAAGATAACAATTATCAATCATGTTGAGTTTGATAACTCCTGAGTTATTGATTTCTTAACCAAGACCAAAAGGGAAAAAAATAAATCTACTGGAATAAAAATGTCTTCAGATTGGAAGCAACAGTAATATAAACAAAAGAAAGCAATCATAAACTGAAATACCTCAAATAACATTAATTCAAAGAATAATCTGTAACATAAAAGAATTCATAAATTAAATTGAGAAAATAAATAAAAAGGAATGTTGAACCTGATAAAAAGATAATCCTGAAAGCAAAAGAAATCCTAATTCTAAATCCTAAAAGATAGAAGAGAGAACCTCTCCCTCAAAACTACATCTAATTCATGAATAGTAACTAATTGGAGACTCTCCTTTGAATGGATGCATTCTCCCACTTCATAACCTCTGATCTGTGCCTTCTGGACTTGGATTTGGGCCAAAAAGGGCTTCAGAAATCGCTGGGTGCATTTTCTGTACTTTCTTGTGCGTGGCCTCTATCACGCGTCCGCGTGGGTCACGCGGTCGCGTTATTTGGAGTTTTCCTTGCCACGCGGTCGCTTCAATCATGCGTCCGCGTCATATGCATTTTGCTTAAAGCGCGCGATCGCGTCAATCACGCAGTTGCGTCAGTGCCATTTCGCGCTGGCATGCGACCACGTCGTCCATGCGATCGCGTCGCTTCCAGTTTCTTCAAAAACTCCGTTTTGTGCTTTCCTTCCATTTTTGTATGTTTTCTTTCCATCCTTTATGTCATTCCTGCCTTAGAAGATCTGAAACTACTCAACACACGAATCACGGCATCGAATGGAAGTAAAGGGTAATTAAAATAATTAATTTTAAGGCATAGGAAACATGTTTTTCACATACATCACATAATAAGGAAGGAAAAGTAAAACCATGCAATTTATATGAATAAGTGAGTGAAGGATTGAATAAATCACTTAAATTAGGCACAAAGTATATCATAAAATATGGGTTTATCAACCTCCTCACACTTAAACAATAGCATGTCCTCATGCTAGATCCAAGATAAAGAGTAAGGTAAGGATGAAGTGGTGGAATCTCATGCAATGCAATCTATTCTAAATGGAACTACCTAAATGAATCATGCAATTCCAATTTGTTATTCCCTTGTGTATAAAGCTTACATGTAGTTGAATTAATTCACATTCTCAAGGAGTCTTATGTATATAGCCAAACCTTAGATAGTGATAAAGTACCCTTGCAATTGAGATGGGAGAGAAAAACATTTTACAATTTTGCAAGACAATTAATAATTTAAGCAGAGATATATGTTGATTAGCTATTGAACCCTCACTGGATTTTGTGTTTACTCTCTAGCCACTCAGTGTTTATTGGGTTAATCACTCTATTCTTCTTTTTATCCTTACTTTCTATAACTTTGTTCTTCATATAACCAATCAACAATTATAGAATATAGGCATAAAAAAATCATGAGGTCTTTAATTAAGGCTGTAATGGGGCCAAGGTAAAGGTAAGGGTATATGTATAAGGCTAAGTGAGCTAATTAAGTGAATCCTTGATTAGTCTAAGATCTCACCTAACATACATATTTTGTAAAGCAAAGCTTCTTTACCTATTTTCCCATATTTTTCCCACTTTTTATGTTACATGCTCATGCATTAGTTTTAATTTTGTCCTATGTGCATTTGCTTTATTTTGCATTTGGGGAATTCTTTTGTATCCCCTTTATTCAAATACTGAAAATTTTTTTTAATGCACATGGTAATTCAATTATTTTGATTTCACATGAGCATGCTTCCTAAAATTTTTATTTTGAATTATTTATTCTTTTTAACTTTCTACCCTTTGTTTTTATCATCCATGTTCCCAATAGTTTTTCACACTTAAACAATACACACTTTCTATCTTAACCTAACCAAGGATTCAACTTGGGATTTTTATTTTATTTTTCTGCTTAAGGCTAGTAATGTGGTTATAAAACAAGAGGGAAATTAAAGGCTCAAGGGGGCTAACAAGGGTGATGTAAAAGGTAGGCTAATTTGGGAATAGTGAGCTAGAATCAAACAATGGCCTCAATCACTTTCTTGGTATGTATCTATATTCTATAATCGGACATATAGATTAAAACAAAGTAAAGAACACCAGAATAAATAAGAAGGGCGGAACACACAGGAATAAAAATTATGGTTTGAATGTAACCATACAATTAAGCTCAAAACTCACAGGCTGTGTGTTCTCTAACTCAAAAATCATATATCAGTTATATATGTCAAGCAAGTAAAAATTGAGAGTTCCCATTGTTCTCAATGTAAATCTTAAGGTGGCTTTAAAGTTCTAGTGTTTCTCCTTGATGAAATGTTGTTAACTAACTAACATGTAATGCTATATATACAAGGTGTGGGTTGTTTTTATTCTGTCAAAGTCTCTAGTTTACTTCCTTTTTATATTTTCAATTTGAACTAAGTTATCTTATGCTAAAAAGGGTAAACTATACTAATTAATCCACATTTTCTATAACTAATAAGTTAGAATTGTAACTAAACTAAATGGCTAAAATATGAACTAAAGTGTAACATGCAGAAATATAGTAAAAATACATGAAAATAGCAATGTATAAATACTGAGAAAATAAAAATAAAAAGAAAAAAATATAGAAAAGTAACAAAATAAAGTAAAAGAGTCAGTAGTGGTTCACCAAAAAAAATATGCCAGAGATGGCGACCTCCCCACACTTAAAATGAAGCATGGTCCCTGATGCTCACTCAAGCAGGGTGTGAAGGGGTGTTATCACTGGAAGGATGGGTAGCCAGAGTCTCTGTGGTGGTGGTCTAAGGATATGCCTGCTGCAGAGGAGGTGCTAACTGAATCGGGATCTCTGGATCTGCAGCCTGAATCTGAGGTGGGGCCTCCTGCTGTGATGCAGCCTGCTCCGTGCCTGCCTGCTCAGCCTCTCCCTGGGGATGGGTCTCCGCCTCGTGATCATCCGCCTCCTCCTCAGATGGCTCTGATGGGGTGTCAGGCTCGGAGGGGATGTCGCTGCCAGAACGGATCATCAGCTTCAGGTGCTCATAGCGTCGCTTGCTGCGACGCTCAGATCTCTCGTATCGCCGCCGGTTGCGGCGCTCCACCTGGTCTAGCTACCGAAACAGGTGGTGCACTAAGTGATAAACTGGTTCTGAGGCAGGTGGAGGTGCAGTGGTGGTAGCAGGGGTAGCTGTAGAGGAAGAGGAGTTGGCAGATGGTATGGCTGTCTCATCAGTAGGAGTGAGGAATAAAGGTTTGTAGCCCAAAGCCAGAAAGTTCCTGCTGTGAGGGATAATTTTCTTGCATTCTGCAGCAGGTGGCTTCTCATCAACATCCTCCCAAGGTACGTCAGCTCGACGGCCAAGCTGTGTAATCAGATATGGAAAGGGGAGAGTGCCTCGGACGTGGACCCTAGCCATGTAGTACCGAATAAAGCGTGGTAGGTACAAGTCCTTACCCTCCATCACACACCATAGGAGGGTGATCATAGCGGCAGGTAGCTCGGACTCGTGAGTACTCGGCATAATAAAGTTGCTTAGGATTCTGATGCCATAGCCGAGCCTCATCGTTCAAGTATGTCCTCTTGATTCCCTTAGGCATGGTGGTCAGCCTTTTCCTGCGGGTAAAGTGTTTCTCCCGCCAGGAGTCATCATGCATGATGTCCAGGATGGACATGGAGGATTCTTCTCTTTTCCGTTTGCCAGTTGTTGCCTTTCCCTTTCCTTTTCTTTGGGTGTCAGACATCCTGAAAAATAGAAAACCAGGATATAATAAAAGTAGAAAAACAAGTAGGCAAATCACAAAATAAGCATATAGTGGCAACGGAGCAGTGGAGTAATGAAAATGAGTTAAGTAAATGTGCATTAAGGATTGTATAGGAATTAGAAAACTGAGAAGAAAAATTCACAATCCAAAATGTATTAGAAACATGTTAGTTAGGAAAAATTATCATCATGCCTTGGTTAGAAGGTTAAAGAGAATAGTGAAAAACCAGAAGAGATGTTTTGAAAGGTTAGGTTGGTTAGGAATGAAAAAAAAAAGAGTTTAGGAGGTTAAAATTAGTGAATTAGGAAAAAGTGGGTTAGAGTAAGTGGCATGATGATCCTTTTCTAAGTAACAAGCATTCTCAATTAGAAGCTACAGTTAACTCATATCCAAACAAGGGAATCAGGTTGATGATAAATCAAAAATTAGAAGCTAAACATCAAAAAAGCAGATTATGAACCAGGAAATCAAAAAGAATAAGAAAGCTTGCCTTGGTATTCATGAAGTGGTCTGGTAAAAGCAGAGTAAAGTAGAGTTCAAAGTGCCAAAACCAAGACATGAATGGAAACGAAATAGTTTACAGAAAATTGGGCAGCATTCCAGCTAAAATTGGATGTTCCCGGAAAATAGATAGTAAGCAGGACAGTTTATATGAAACAAAAATATAGCTGCAATTACATATAAGGAATATGAACATGGAAAAGCAGTGTAAAGAGCAACAGGAAATAAGAAATTACAGCATATGAACAATACTAACAGTAACAACAGAATTGCGAAATTAATAAAACAGGTAGCAAGAACAGCGCAATTAATCAGGCCTAAATCCAGTAACCACATCCTACGCTACCTAACCACCTAGAATCCACTACAACATGCATATCTAACTAGCCTAAATATGAATATAAATAGAAAAATATGTAATTAACTAGGAATTGAAAGAAAGGTGGCATTTGGCGGAACCTGGAAGGCGTATAAAAGAAGGTGGGGGCAGAGAGGTGGCTGGGGGATGGTGGTAGTGGCGGCTAGAGGCGTGGGGTGATGGCAGCGCGGTGGGTGTGGTGGTCGCGGAGGGGGGCAGTGGTGGTGGAGGGAAGAAGAGGAAAGAAGAAGAAGAAAGAGGGGGAATGGGGAAGGGGGTGGCGTGGCGGTGGGTTCTGGGTGGTCGATAGGGGTGGCGGTGGTCAGTGGTGGTGGCTGGAAGTTGGTGGTGGTTGGTTGGAGAGAAGAGAGGAAGGAGAAGGAGCTGGGGGGGGGGGGCGCGAATGGGTAGGGTTCGCGTGACAGGGGGGTTATGGAATTTGAATCCACGCGATCGCGTGGGGCACGCGGTCGCGTGGCTGGGGTGAAATGCGGGTCGACGCGATCGCGTGAGTGATGCGATTGCATGGAATGGGTAAATAATGAATGACGCGATCGCGTGAGGCAGGCGATCGCGTCACTGGAAATCGTGCGAAACGCACAATACCAGCGTCGTTTCACCGCGACTCTCTGTCTCCTCTGGGGTGGTGGGCAATCCACGCGACGCGATCGCGTCGCTCATGCTTTCGCGTGGGATGGGTGTTGTGCAAGTGACACGATCGCGCCAGAGACGCGATCGCGTCAGAGACGCGACTGCGTGGGTTGTTTTGTGCGAAGCGCACAACAGCCGTACGATTCCAGTCTAACTTTCTGGGCGTTGGATCCTTACGCCGATTTCCAGGTCACGCGGCCGCGTGAATGACGCGGACGTGTGGGAAGTTTTTTTCGCAACTGACGCGGTCGCATGAGTGATGCGGTCGCGTCGCACACCTTTTTTTTTATGCAGGTATGCAATTATGCAGTGTGCAATGCGAATGAATAATATTCAGGTTCAATTGAAAAGGAAATAAAAATAAATAACACGAAATAAAACTGAAAAAGAAACGACCATACCATGGTGGGTTGTCTCCCACCTAGCACTTTTAGTTAAAGTCCTTAAGTTGGACATTGGATGAGCTTCCTGTTATGGCGGCTTGTGCTTAAATTCATCCAGAAATCTTCACCAATGCTTGGAATGCCAATAGCCTCCGAGGTCCCAAACTAGGCATGTAAAGCTTCTAAGCAGCTTCAAACAGATTCTCAGGCTCCCAGGGTGACAAATGTCAGAATAAATTCCAGGATCCCAAACTTTGCTTTTAAATCCGCCTCCGTCTTGATCTATATTTTTCCATCCGGGCGGTTTAGAAATTAGATTCTCACCAAGGTGACCAAACATTTTCCGAGATCCATTTGATTGATCATGATGCCAATCCGTGCACTTCGAATTGAAGCGTGGAACCTTATTGAACCTTGTGCACCAGCTCTGAGTGCGAGCCAATTCCCTCTTACTCTTAAAGCCGCAGAGAGCTCTAAGCTGGCCATCTATTTTAAGCAAACCATATTCAAGTGGGAAAATAAAGCTAAAGGTTAAGGATTGTACCCACTTGAAGCTTGTATTGGGTGGAAATGGCCTTGGGGTAGGTGTTTCCAGTGGTTCTGTGAGTTCTACTCCCTTGTGCTCTTCTGTGAATTTCTTCACTTCCTTGCAGACTTCTTCAATTGCATCCATGTCCTGATCAAAGCTTTCTATGTCTTCCTCGTCACTTAAGTCATAAACGAAAGGTTGAGAGAAATCTACCTCCGCATCATCTTCGTATTCACTTGGGGAAGATTCTTCGATCTCAGAGAATTCACTTGCTGATGCAAGTTTACTACTGGGAGAACTTGACTTGAGATTATCATCATCAAGGAATCTTTCTTCTTGGATTATTCCGTCTAGTTCTTCATAAAAGACTTGCTTTGGGAGTTGTGCACTATCCTCCTTAGCATCAATTGTAACGTTTTTGACAGAATTCACCATAACTCTGGATTCCCATGGAAGTTCAGCGTCTCCTAAGTCTTCAACCAACTCTTCTTCGTTTACAATGACAACTTCCTCTACTTGTTCCAGTACGAAGTCATGCCCTGTTCTGTTCACTGGAGTTTCTAGTATCTCCTTCATGCTACGTTCTTCTTTAGATTGTCCATATGGGGCTGTGGGAGGTCCTTGAATGTTCGAATGTCTAGAAGATAATAAACTTACTGCCTGCTCCAATTGATGAAGGGTTGTTTGAAGTTGATCTACTGTTTCCTTGAGGCGAACTTTTGATTCTTGGGGTGATAGATTTGGACGTGATATATGGGAAAGTGGTGGTATTTGGGAGTAATTGGATTGGAATTTGGGTAAATGAGGATCATATGGTAGTGAATGGTAAAAAGGAGCTTGTGAGTGTGGTGGTGCGAAGTTATGTTGAGAGGATGGCCTATAAGCATAGGGTGGGGCTTGTTGGTAACTACAAGGTTGTCCAACATGTCTATTGGCTTGGTATACATTGTAGAATGGTCTTTGTCCATGATATCTTGGAGGGCGTTGTTGCCTAAAGGGTTGATCAGATCCTCTTGGCTCCATCCATCGTTGATTGCTCTGACCTTGATGCATGTTCCTGTTATAACTTTTACTCCTTTCAACAATATTAGAACCAAACTCAAAGCGAGAGGGGTGAGAATTCATAGTAGATAATAAAAATAAAAGGGGAAAATAAAGACAAATAAACAAGTAAAAGAAAAATATTTATAATAACCAATAATAAGGCACACGATTGCAGTTCCCCGGCAATGGCGCCATTTTGAAGAACTGAAGATTGATGGTTTAGAAGTTATAGTAAACTCTCGTTGCAAGTATAGTTACTAAACCAATCAATCAACCTTTCTTACAAACGTTTTGGTTGTCACAAGTAACAAACCCCTTAAAAAATTGATAACCAAAGTATTTAAACCTCGGGTCGTCTTCTCAAGGAACTGCAGGGAAGTATATTCTTATTATTGGTTATGAAGATTGTAAATTGGGGTTTTGAAGATGAGGAACAAGTAATTTAAATTGCAATTAAAATAAGTAAAGACTGTAAAATAAATAAATGACTGTAAAATAAACTTTTGGCAAGGTATGAGAAATTAGAAGTCCTATCCCAGTTATCCTTATCAATGATGATGAAGATTGAATCTTAATTCCACTTAGTTAGCCTTTACTTAAAGCAAAGAGAGGTCAAGTGACTAATTAGTTTGATCTTCAAATCCTAGTTAATCCCTAAGGAAAGATTGGGATTATTGAAGTTCAATTCAATTAGCAAAGATAACAATTATCAATCATGTTGAGTTTGATAACTCCTGAGTTACTGATTTCTTAACCAAGACCAAAAGGGAAAAAATTAATCTACTGGAATAAAAATGTCTTCAGATTGGAAGCAACAGTAATATAAATAAAAGAAAGCAATCATAAACTGAAATACCTCAAATAACATTAATTCAAAGAATAATCTGTAACATAAAATAATTCATAAATTAAATTGAGAAAATAAATAAAAAGGAATGTTGAACCTGATAAAAAGATAATCCTGAAAGCAAAAAATCCTAATTCTAAATCCTAAAAGAGAGAGGAGAGAACCTCTCCCTCAAAACTATATCTAATTCATGAATAGTAACTAATTGGAGACTCTCCTTTGAATAGATGCATTCTCCCACTTCATAACCTCTGATCTGTGCCTTCTGGACTTGGATTTGGGCCAAAAAGGGCTTCAGAAATCGTTGGGTGCATTTTCTGTACTTTTTGGTGCGTGGCCTCTATCATGCGTCCGCGTGGGTCACGCGGTCACGTCATTTGGAGTTTTCCTTGCCACGCAGTCGCTTCAATCATGCGTCCGCGTCAATCACACGGTCGCGTCAGTGCCTTTTCGCGCTAGCATGCGGCCGCGTCGTCCATGCGATCGCGTCGCTTCCAGTTTCTTCAAAAACTCTGTTTTGTGCTTTCCTTCCATTTTTGTATGTTTCCTTTCCATCCTTTAAGTCATTCCTGCCTTAGAAGATCTGAAACTACTCAACACACGAATCACGGCATCGAATGGAAGTAAAGGGTAATTAAAATAATTAATTTTAAGGCATAGGAAACATGTTTTTAACATACATCACATAATAAGGAAGGGAAAGTAAAACCATGCAATTTATATGAATAAGTGAGTGAAGAATTGAATAAATCACTTAAATTAGGCACAAAGTATATCATAAAATATGGGTTTATCAAGCTCTCCATGCTCATTCTTCACTATTGTGACTCCAGACTTCTTGGGCACCACTTGTACTGGGCTGACCCATTCACTATCTGAGATGGGGTAGATAATATCAGCTTCCAACAGTCTGGTCACTTCCTTCTTGACAACCTCCAAGATGGTGGGATTCAGTCTTCTTTGGAGTTGATGGACATGCCTTGCTCCCTCTTCCAAAAATATTCTGTGCTCACAAACTTGAGGGTTGATTCCTACTATATCTGCCAAGCTCCACCCAATTGCTTTCTTGTGTCTTCTCAGCATACTAAGCAATTGCTCCTCCTGTTGGGATGTAAGTTTCCTTCCAATAATAACTGGGAGCTTCTGATTGTCCTCAAGGTAAGCATACTTGAGGTGGGGGTGGAAGGGGCTTTAACTCCATTTTCTGCTCATGGTTAGACACTTGATCATCTGGAGCTAGTGATAATGGCAAAGTGTCCTCATTGTGTTCAGGGGGTTTTCCCACACTTGTATCTTACTCCATGTGCATTTCTTCTACTTCTTCTTGGTGAACTATAGCAACAATCTCATCAATGATGTCGCATTGGAAGATGGAATGATCTTCAGGGGGATGCGTTATAGCTTCATCCAAATTGAAGCTTACTGCCCTGCCATTTATCTCAAAAGAATAAGTCCCTGAGAAGGCATCCAGCTTGAACTTTGAAGTTTTCAGGAATGGCCTTCCAATCAGGATGGATGATGGTCTTCCTGAGTCACTAGGGGGCATCTCCAAGATATAGAAATCAATAGGAAATGTGAGCCCCTTAATGCTCACCAGCACGTCCTTAGTAATTCCAACCACAGAGATAATACTTTTATCTGCCAAAACAAAATGAGCTGCCAACCTTTTTAAGGGAGGGAGCCTCAAAGCATCATATATAGACAATGGCATTATACTAACACACGCTCCTAAATCACACATATAGTCAGAAAATTTCACACCATCTATAGTAATAGTGACCATGCATGGACCTGGGTCACTACATTTTTCAGGTATATCACCCACTAAAGCAGAAATGGAACTACCTAGAGGAATAGTTTCTAAATTTTGTAATTTATCTTTATGCATGCACAAATCCTTTAGAAATTTAGCATATTTAGGTACCTACTGAATGGCATCAAAAAGTGGAATGGTTACCTCAACCTTTTTGAATATTTCTACCATTTTAGGGTCTAGTTCCATCTGCTTTCTGCGCTTCCTAGCAAGGTGTGGAAATGGAATAGGAATGGCGCCACTTGCAGCTTCTACGTCCCTTGATGCTCCATTCCTTGGTTGAGCTGCTTCTTCTTCAACCAAGTTGTGCACTACATCTTCTTCTTCACCATCTTCTACCTCAACAACATCTTGCGCTTGAATGTTCTCATTTGAGCTTGGCTCTTCATGATTCCTCTCTTGCAGTGTGGTTCCAGACCTCAAAGTGATGGTATTGATGTCACCTTTGGGGTTGTGTATAGGTTGAGAAGGAATTGCACTGGAGCTTGAAGGTTGAGTGTTGGAGGTACTCGACGATCCCATCTGAGAGACGAGAGCTTGTATGGTAGAGGTCAGACCAGTGAGTGTGTTTTCCATGGTCGTTTGTCTTTGTGCAAGAGAGTGAAGCAACTCATCATTGGCAGAGGAAGATGGGTAAGCGATTTGGGGGACCTGCTGTTGGTTATTCTGAGGCGCTTGGGACTGCCTTTGGTGAGGTGCTCTGTAAGGCTGGTTTTTGTTCTGCTGTCTGTTGTTGTTGTTCCACCTCTGATTTCCATTGTTGTCTCTGCCTCCCTTGTTGTAGTTGTCCCTCCATCCTTGGTTGGAATTATCTCTCCATCCCTGGTTGGAGTTGTCTTGCCAACCTTGATTGTAATTTCCACCTTGGTTGTAATTGTCGCCTTGTTGATTGTATCCTTGATTCGGGCGGTCATAGAAATTATGAGTGGCTGCCAAGGTGTTGTCTTCTTGTTGGAGCTGCGGACACTCATCAGTGTAATGAGTATAATCAACACATATTCCGCATACTCTTTGAGGAACCAACTGTTGACTTTGTTGTGGTGGGGGAGTGACGAACTTAAGATTGATGGTTTAGAATTCACAATAAATTCTCGTTGCAAGTATAGTTTCTAAACCAAGCAATAATCCTTCCGTACAAAAACTTTGGTTGTCACAAGTAACAAAATCCAATAAAATTTATAACCAAAGTATTCAAACCTCGGGTCGTCTCTCAAGGAATTACAGGGAAGTATGATTTATTATTGGTTATGGAAAATTGTATGTTTTTTTGGGTTTTTGAAATAAGGGGCAAGTAATTTAAATGACAAAAAAAATAGATTGATAATAATAAAATCTCTTGGCAAGGTATAAGAATTGGAATTTCTATCCTAGTTATCCTTATCAGGTGTGATGAGAATTGTTATTGCTCCCACTTAGTTAGTCCTTACTAAATAAGAAAAGTCAAGTGGACTAATTAACTTGATTCCTCAGTTCTAGTCAACTCCTATGGAAAGACTAGCTATAGAGGAATTCAACTTAATCAGCAATCCTAATTTTCAATCAACTACTGAGTTTGATAACTCAAGTGTTACCAATTACTTAACCAAAGCCAAAAGGGGAATAAATCTAAATTAAATTGAAAGCATCATGAATAGAATATAAAATCATTAATCTGAAATACCTCAAATTATATTAAATAGAATATTCAAATCTTAGCGTGAAAAGGTTCATAAGCCAAATTGGAACATTAACAAGTAAAAGCATTGAAATAAATAAAAGTAGAAGAGAAACAAAAATTAAAAGAAATATTGAACCTGGCATTGAAGTAGTAATCATAAAATAAAAGGAATCCTAATCCTAAAACTTAAGAGAGAGGAGAGAGCCTCTCTCTCTAAAACTACATCTAAAACATAAAAGTGTGAATTATTAATGTTGTAAAAATTGTCTCTAAGTTGTTGTTTGATTCCTCCATTCTCTGACTTATATTCTGTGTTTCTGGATTTGGAATTAGGTCGAAAAAGGGTCCAGAAATCGCTGGGGGCATTTTCTGCAGATTCCTATACGTGGCGTCTGTCACGCGAGCGCGTGGGTCACGCGTATGCGTCAATTGTGTTATGTTCAAGGCATGCGTCCGCGTCAGTCACGCGTTCACGTCTATGCCATTTCGCGCTAGGCACGCGTCCGCGTCATCCATGCGTCAGTGTTGCTGCCTTTTCTTCAAAAACTCCATTTTTGTGCTTTCCTTCTATTTTTGTATGTTTTCTTTCTGTCCTTTAAGCCATTCCTGCCCTATGAGACCTGAAAATACTTAACACACAAATCACGGCATCGAATGGTAATAAATGATAATTAAAATTAATACTTTTAAAGCATAGGAAACATGTTTTCACACTTATCACATAATAAGAAAGGAAAAGTAAAACCATGCAATTCATATGAATAAGTGGGTGAAGAATTGATAAAAACATTCAATTTGAGCACAAGATGAATCATAAAATAGGAGTTTATCAGGGAGGCTGAGGTTGTTGTTGATTCAGCTGTATCTGCTTCAGTAGGTTGGTCATCTTACACACAACCTGTGTGAAAGTAGTAGTTTCACTACTAGAGGAGACCTCTGCAACAGCCTTGAGATGGTTGTTTCTGTGCCTGACATTCCGAGTAGACTCTGCTAGATCAGTGATCAGTTGCCACGCTTCATCCACGGTCTTGTACTTTTTCAGAGAACCATTACTCGCACCATCCAATGTAGTCTTATCCTGAGACTTCATGCCCTGTGTGAAGTAGCTGATCAACACCAGCTTGTCGATCATGTGGTGGGGGCATGCGTCCAGAAGATTCCTGAAGCGCTCCCAATACTCATAAAGAGTCTCTGATTCGCCTTGAATAATGCAGGAGATCTCTTTTCTCAGTCTATCTATGACTTCAGCTGGAAAGTATTTTTCCAAGAATTCTCTCCTGAGCGTATCCCAGTTGGTAACAACTGCTTCAGGTTGGGAGTAGTACCACTCCCTCGCCTTTCTTTCAAGAGAAAACGGGAAGGCGATTAGCAGAATAGAAGTTTCATCTGCACCATGACGCCTAACAGTAGAACAGGCTGTCAGAAAATCCATGAGGTACTTGATAGGCTCCTGAGCAGGTAAGCCATGAAACCTGGGTATTAAATTGATTAGCGCAGTCTTCAATTTAAAATCTGTAGCCAGATTTGGGTGACGCGCTTGATACGGTTGTAGTGTAAAAGTCTGGAGCTCCTGCTTCCTGGAGAGTAATCCTCCTAGGTGCTGCCATATCACCTACACGTAAATCAACCGAATTAGTAGTAAGAATTTATTTTCAATTTTGTCGTGTTCGAGGATTGATAGTGTCATTATGTCTTTTTTGAAACAGGTACCGGTTACGTGATGATGAAGACATAGCACTCATCAGAGGTTGGCACAATCATTATCCAACAATCCATGTGTTGGAGTTATTTTTTTTTCTAATTGATCTATGTGAGGGGAGTTCTTCAGATGTTGCAGATGCCCAATAAAATGGGGCTGCCAAAACAAATATTAGAAGATTGATGGTTGACGTGGCGAAAATTAGTCGATTAAGAAATTAATATAAGAAATACGTTGCGAGTACAGTTCTTAACCAACAAAAATATGCTTATCAATTTAGAAGGGTTGTCACAAAATTAGAATAAAAATATTAGGAGTAGGAATCCCAGGTCGTCTCCCAACGAGTTGACAAAAGAGTGCTATTTTATTAGTCAGGAATTTTCTGAGAGTTTTTAAGAGTTGGAGAACAGAAAATTAAATGATAGTAATTTGAAGCAATAAAAATTAATGAGAGAAGTTATTCAATTAAATAAAAGCCTTGACCGGGGGAAGATTAATTGGAAGTTCTGTCCTTATTGGATTTTCCCAAGTGTAATAGTAAAAGGTTATTGTTCTACTTAGTTATCCTTTACTGAATAAAGGAAAGTCAAGCAACTAACTAACCAACTCTGAATCCCAGGTCCTAATCCTCTCCTAAGGAAGGATTAGAGTTAGAGACCAGGAAGTTAGCTAACAACTTCCAATTTAACTAATCACTTGAGCATTCCAACTCTAGGGTCTCCTCTTAATCAACCCTCAAGTCAAGTTGGGAGTCTACTCCATTGACATGGAAATTACTTAAATAGAATTAAAAAGGGAATAAAAGGAAGACATGATAAACAATAACTAAAAATTAATTAAAAGTAAAAATAGTTCTTTGCATTAATAAATCCCAAATTGCAACATACGTATCTGAACAGGGTTAATAAGTAATCAAAAGAGTAAATGAATAAAAAAGCAAACTAGACTAGTAGAAACTTCAACGGAGGTAATGACTCTTCTCAATATCCAAAAGCAAAAGCATAAAACTAGAAATCTATTAATGTAAAGGAAACCTATAGGAAGTAGTAATTTCTCTCAAAGATTCCCAAAAAAACTAAAACTATGCGTAATGTGAATGTGTGTTGAGTCTCTGCTGTCTCCTGACTCTAGTCTGTGTTTCTGGGTCGGGAACTGGGTCCAGACTCGGCCCAAAATTGCCCCCAACATTTTCTGCAACTTCTGCAGATTGCGCATGTCACGCGTACGCGTCAGTTATGCATACGCGTCGGTGGTCATCTTCGCAAGTCACGCGTGCGTGTTAGTTACGCGCACGCGTTGCCGTGCAATCTTGCATCCATGCGTACGCGTCAGGTACGAGCACGCGTCGCTGTGAAAATCTCCAGATCACGCGCACGCGTGAGCCATGCGTGCGCGTCGATGCTCGCTGGTTATCTCCTTTATTTCTTGTGTTCCTTCTATTTTTGCAAGCTTCCTCTCCATCCTCTAAGTCATTCCTGCATTATAAAGCCTGAAACACTTAACACACAGATCACGGCATCGAATGGTATAAAGGGGAGTTAAAATACACAAATTAAAGGCTTAGAAAGCAAGTTTTCAATCATAGAACAAAACTAGGAAGGAATTGTAAAATCATGCAAATAGTATGATTAAGTGTGTAAAGACTTGATAAAAGCCACTCAAATCAGCACAAGATAAACCATAAAATAGTGGTTTATCAATGATTTATATAAACATGTCACCTGAGGGTAGCATTAGGAGTCTAATCCAGATTCGAACGCACCGCCATAGGACATGTTGCAAGCCAATTTTGAAATCCATGAGGGTACTCTAATTAGAGACCTAATGATCGATATCAAATTGACCTTGTATCTGATAGTGAGGAGATAGAGGTTGACCTCGAGGATATACCTGATGACAAGGAGGAAGAGATTAACTACTTCACATACTCATAACTCGTACTGACCCAGCCTGCTATTTTTCAACAGTATGATGATCCCATTCACTTTTCCACATTGAATTTTGAGGTAATGAATTAGTATTGTAGTTCTTGCTAGGGAGATCCTGATGATGATCCGAACAATGAGTTCAAGGTCAGGAAATAGTTTGAGAACAAGGAAGAAATTCTTATGACAGTTAAGACATATAACATCAGGAGGGTTGTCGAGTATAAGATATTAGAGAGTGACCATTTGAAGTATGTTGTGCTCTGTACTCAATTTAGAACAGGTTGTTAATGGAGTATACACATTTTCTATTGCCAAAGATAAAAAAATAGGAAGTGAGAAGATATAATGGTCCTCATTCTTGTATACAAATATCAACGGGGTAGGACCATCGAAGGTTGGATTCGAAAGTGATAGCTCAATAGATTTTTACAATGGTAAAACCAGATCCAACCATTAGCATAAGAGTTCTGCAAGGATCTGTTGAGAACCACTTTGGTTACAAAGTATTCTATAGAAAAGGTATGGCTTGCAAAGCAGAAGGTAATCACTAGAATATGCGTAGATTGAAAGAAATCATACAATAAACTTCCTAGGTGGCTATTTATAATGCAGATGTACTTACCCGGTATAATTCATTATATAGCCGTTAGTTACATATGCAATTTTAAATGATGTGATATTCTAATAGTTGTCGTGAATTAGGTATTTGGGTTCAACTTATAATGCAACTTGACCAATCGATTAAGCTATATTTGCAAAATCTTCTATTATTCTCTTAAATGTTGCTCTTGGAATTGGATCAATTGGCATACTGCAGTTCTTAGTTTGTCCTAGAAAGCTTGTATTAATCAACCCTAAACAAATTTCTTATCATTTCCAATTCCAGATTTGAATAATGTTACGGAAGGTAATTACTAATTTCTTAGTTATAATTTCACAATCATTATATATTCCCTTTATATTAACTAGAAAAATAAATAAATACATAAATAAATATATAAATAAGACGGTGAGATTCACTTTTTGATATTTTTCTTTCTTTAACCCTAGCCACACACACACACACTAACATTTCTCACTCACTCTTACAATCTAAAAGAATGAACAAAAATAGAGAAGATAAATAGAGAGAGTGTTGAGAGGGTGAAGGAAGAGAAGAAGAAAGGAAGGAGAGAAAGGAGATTAAAGGACAACTCCGGCAGAGCCCTGCTGTTGTCGTCGTCCTCATCGCAGTTGCAGGTGTGGAGGCCCAAAGAGAGGGAGAGACAGCTTTAGAGAGAGAGAGAGAGAGAGAGAGAGAGAGAATGAAAGTGAGAACAACTACTTGAAAACTACTTATTACAGACATATATTTTTGACAGATTTTATCCCACAGAAATACAGACAGATTTTGCGAGAAAATTTTTTCAGAAACAAAGAAAAATAAATTAGCATAAATTACAGACAAAAAAGAGAATCTGTCATAATTCTATCAGAAAAATTAATTTTTTTTGTGGGAAATAATTACCGACAGAAAATTCGTCTATATTTAAATGACAAAAAATGCAGCATTTTATTAAATTACTACAAACAAAAAATTTATCTGTAATTTAAAATATTTCGTCGAAAAATATTGAGTTAAACCTAACTTTACCTCCACTCTCTCAAGCTCGATTCACACTCCACACAAATAAAACAAGCTTCTTCCTATCTCCGTCCACG
Organism: Arachis ipaensis; assembly: GCF_059453495.1. NCBI lineage: Eukaryota > Viridiplantae > Streptophyta > Magnoliopsida > Fabales > Fabaceae > Arachis > Arachis ipaensis. Next base: position 35,034,828 of record NC_142436.1, read on the forward strand.
AGCTGCTTCTTCTCTCCGTCGCATGAGCTTCTTCTGCCATTGCCGCCGTCGCTCGCGTCGCACGATCTATCTCTGTCATCCCTTGCATCGCACGTGCCCCCTTCATAGACGCTCTCATCGCGTCTGCTCCCTTCGTTGCCATCGTTGCAAAGCCCTCTCCGCCGCTCTCGTTGTAAGGCCCAGAATCTTTGAAAAGTCTTATTATGATCAAGTCTCAAATCCTACAATTATTTATAGCCTTAATTTCAGAGATTATTTTATTAAAGATAATTAAGGCAAGTTTTGATTTATTGGATTTGAGATAAGTTATGATTATTATCCAATTTTATAATTATTGGATTATTTTCTATATTTAAAGTATAAGGTTGATAGTTATGAAATAATAAGGATTTTATAAGATTTGGATTAGATAAGTAATATTTAAATATTATTACTGCTATTTTGGAAAAATGAAGAAATTAAGTATATTATTTCTAATTTTTGGATTTGAGCATTTTATTGAAAATAATTTGTGAAATTGATGAGCAAATAGTATTTTCTATATACAACTAGTGTTGGATTTAATTTGAGTTTCAATTATTATATTATACCCAATTTTATTTGAAATTACCAAATTACCCCTAAACCTAATTTTGCCTAAACCCTAACCTAGCTACCCTTTCCCCCCTGAGCCCAGCAGCCATAGCACGCACAGTTTCCTTTTGTTCTTTCTTCATGAAAGAAAGGAGCAGAAGCAAAAGAAAAACGAAATAGAGGGGAGAAGAGGGAGGCGGCGCGGTGGGTGCCACTGCCACCGTCGCCGCCGTCGCTGACTGAGGGGAGGGGAGCTCTGAACGAGAAGAGAGAGCTCGCGAGACAGGGGGAGATGGACCTGCGCCTTGCCGTCGACCCACGTCTCGCCGCCACTGCCTCCATGTCTTCCAATAGCGCCACCATCGCCGCCGTGGATCGCGACCAGAGGGGAGCACGAGATCGAGAGAGAGTGAGGCGTGGAGACGGCGTCGCGCGGAGAGGGACTCGCCGCTGCCGTCGCGCACAGCCATGTGTCGTCACTGCCGTCTGAACAGTCGCCATCGCCCTGGGGTGTAGTCCGCCGCTACCGCCAGTGGAGGTCACTGCTGTGGAACGGAGGTGAGAGAGGGAAGCAAGATGAATCCTCTCCGCTTCTGGTGCTCTGGTTCACCGCCACTACCGCCGGAATCCTTGGCCGCCGCTCCTACTGTTGCTCCATTTGGGTTTTGGGTGAGTGCGCCGCCTTTGCCCTTGGAAGCCGCTGCTTGGGTCAGGATGCTATGGTGGTTGCTGTCCTTGTCAGTAGCGGGAGAGGATGAGACGCGATGATGGTGGGTGGTTCCCAGCCCTTGTTGCCGTGCCGTCAAAATCTGCCGCCATGGCCGCTGGAGCTCCGGGCTGAGTTTCTGCCACTTGAGACCCTGCTGCCACCGTGTTCCACTGCCGGTAAGTTCTTTGAGTTTGGTTTCTGTTCTGTTGGAATTCCGGAAAGGTTGTTAACGCCGCGTGGTTGTTACAGTTACCGTCACCGGTGTTTTTGCTCGCGATTGTCACTTGGGGTTACTGACGGAGCCACTGCCGGGTTGATAGGGAGCTGCGGCTGCTTCGTTTTGTGATTTCAGTGAGTATTTTGATTTTTGAAAGCCCTGCGTTAGTGCTCTGTTCCGTGTAATAAAGTATTTGCGATGTTAATGGTTTTAGGAGTTAGAATCCGGTTTGCTTATGCCACTTGTAGCGGTTTCTGCTTTCGAGAGAGCAAGCCGAGTCGGGTTCTGATTGTCGGTGATTTCGGGCAGAGCGAAAAGAGTTCAGTTGACACGCCTGGGTTAAGTTTTGCTTGCTGAGGTAGGGGCGCTTTCCAAAAACTATAGTTTATTATTGGAATTATTACATATGGGTACTGATGTGAGATATTGTGTATTTGGTGATTGTATCTGCCTTATGTATTATTTGATTGACTCGAATGACTATGGATGTTGGTTTGGCCGAATTGTTGTGTGGCTTGTGAAATGTAATGTTTGAAGTTGATTCTTTAAAGATTTGAAATGAGTTTAATCCCTTGAGGATTGGTTTGAATTGAGTCAATTATTTTGATGATGTGGAAGATAGAATACTCTTGAAATTCAGCCTGTGTTGCTTTAATTGATTTGGTTTTGATAAATGATTTATTGCTGAACCGATTCTTTAAAGCTTTGGAAATGAGTTAAATCGGTTGATATTGAGTTGATTTTTGAAATGGCTTCCTTGAGATATGCCACTGAGGCGACTGTTGGATTTAGCTTGCTTTTGAATTGATTTCTGGTTTTGATCTGTTGAAAAGGAATGAGAAACGGTTTAGTTGGGACCCGAACCGGGTGGCAAAAGTCCAAGTTTTAGGGGAGGTGCTGCCGAAATTTCTATAGAATCCGAGTCCTTATTTGAAATGTTAATTGGGGAATTTTGAGTTTAATGCCTTTCCTATCTATTTTGAGGATTGTGAAATTATGGCTTCTTTATTACCTTTACTTAGAACAATTAAGAAAGCAATGAAGTTATGCTTTGAAAGAATTATTGAAAAGAGAATCATGATTTATCCTTATTTTCCAAGAAGAACAGTATGTCTTTGGGTACAAGTCATTTGAAAGAGAATTTTGCTTTGAGGCTGTTTTAAAAGGTAAAACGGGTTTATGTTTTTCTCTATTAAACACAAAGATTGCCCCTTGGGAGAGTTTTCGTGATTTTAAAAGGAATTGGATTTCGATTGATGAGCCTCATTATTTTGACGTTTTAAATAAGATTCAAAGTATCTTTTGAACTCTAGTTTAACACAACAAAAATGATTCTCTTATCAGTTTGAAACGCTTCAGATTTAATTATGGAATTGAAGCCGGTTTTGTTTAAGTAAAGGAAATGGTTTTGAAAGAAGTAAAGGTTACGTGACTCGGTTTGGCTTAGATCCTATTTTCTTACTCAAATCAGAAAGCCAATGTTTTAATGATTTTAAATGATTTTGGCGAAATGAGATATGTTATTCTCCCCTAAAGACTTGGGACTCTGCCGAGAAACTTTGTTATAAAATCCCATTGTTGAATGGATGATTTTGAGTGTTTCCAAAAAGAATCTTTAACTTGCCATGGTTATGGAAGTTTGGAAAGAGGATGCCGAGAGTGGCATTGTTTTCAAAGGGGAATTTACCTTGAGTAAAAGTGGCTTATGAGCCTAAAATGATTTGAGAAATGAGATCTTTAAAGCCAAGGCTGAAAAGAGTTGAAACTCGATTTCAAAGTGAAATGAATTGAGGAAATGATTTATGGCTTAAATGCCGACTTTATGAATTTAATGATGTTGAATGGTGGAAGTGCTGTTTTGTTGTGAGCCGGAATGGCTGTGTATGATTATACATATTGGTTGGTTTTGGATTGAACCGTGAGCCGGAATGGCTGTGTATGATATGAATATTGGCTGGTTCTGGACTGAACCGTGAGCCGGATGGCTGAGATGGATGTTGATCCATGGATGAGATTGAATGCATGTTTATGCCGAATCATTGATAAATGTGAATGTTGCACTTCCACTATCTGAGATACGAGTTTCCCTGGGTAGTAGCAGTGGCTAGCCACCACGTGCTCCAGGTCGAGACTTGATACTCTGTTGACCCTATGTCGTAAGTGTGGCCGAGCACTGTGAAAGGCCCGGATGAGCTCGCCCCCATAAATATTCACCAGTGATGGTGATGGATAAATATTCACCAGTGAGGGTGATGGATATGGATCATGATTATGATCAAGTTTATGATGAGTATAACTCGAGTTGGGGATGCACGACAGAGGGACAGTCCAATGGTTAGCTACCAGGACTTGTCGGGTTGGCTTTATAACCGACAGATGATATCATCAGCCACTAGGGACAGGCATGCATCATATGCATTTGTGTGACATTGGTTGGGTGTGCATATTATACTTGGTTTGCCTATGTGATTAATTGCTAACTGTTCTACTTGTAATAACTGTTTGTTTGTGCTTGAACTTCCTTCCTGTGTTTGCATCTGGGACTCTGTTGGATTGTGGTGATTGGTTGTTGGTTGGATTGTTTGGGCCTAGGGCCGTGGTTGAATTGAGATGGACCGATGGTTGGTTTCGCTATTGTGGTTATGGTTTGGAAATGCGTGAAAGGCTAATTTGGTTCAGCATAGATAAACCTTCTGAAATGCTTTTGAATATTGTTTAAATGAACAGTTTCTTCTTTCAGAAAAAGGATTTTAGATTTCTCTTTTATTGTAAACGGTTGTTTTTGAAAAGAGGCATAAGATGGTTATTAATCACTGGTACGGTTTATCTTCACGTATCATATTACAGTAATTCCCAAAAACCCTCTACTGAGAACCCTTTCGAGGATGATGTTCTCACCCCCCTACATTTTTCCCCTTTCAGGATATGGGCGCAGAAGTTACGAAGAGCTTATTTAATTGTTGTTGTGATGCTCTGTATTGTTTTAGTTATGGTTTATTGTACCCTCGCCTTTATCTTGATATAACCTGTAAGAGGGATAGGAATTGTATTGGATTATGTTTGTAATATTACTTATATATATATGTATGTATATATGTGGATGTACTCTTTATGAGTTTTTGTAAGTTGTATGGTATTTATGGATGTACGTTATCGAACGAAAGTATTTTTGGGAGCGGCATTGCGGTTTAAAGTTTTAAACAGGCTCATATTTTTAGTATTAAATAGTATAAGTGTCGTCGTAATGTCCGAGCTATCAGAGTCGCGCAGCCGGAAGTGTGAGCTCTGGTAGTTAGGGTGTTACATTATGGTATCAGAGCAGTTCTTCCTGTAGAGCCTGAGGAATGGACTGACTATGCTTCAGTTGCATACTCTGAGCGTTTGTCATGTATTAGGTCTTGTCGAATGACGAGAATTAGAGCTTTATGCACATGACAGTCTATTGATTAACGCTGTTAGTCTTGCATTGCATAATTCCTGATATTAAGTTCGGCCGGCTTAATACTAGTGAAATATGTATATGAAAGCACTGATGGGTTATCATAGATGAAATCCTAGTTTTGAGTAAAGCGAATCGCGGGTTTTGGAAAAGTTGGAAACTACTTCTCGAGGCTATTCAGTTGTGTCTTGAATTCTGTTCGAGTTGACATGTTCTTTCATATCCTAACTTGAAGTTCTTATTTGCTAGACCTTTTGAAGAGTAATTTGATGTCTTCACTCTATTCCTCTATCCATATGTATTCTTGTTTGACCTTAAGTGCATATGCTGGTTTAAGATCTTTGTTGCATCTATCTTCCTCTGTTTGAGTTCTTCTTGATTCAAGTATTCTTTGATATAGCCTTGAACCTGTCTTAATGTGCTGTGACTTTTAACTCCGGATTCTGAGTCCATTCTTTGAGAAATTGTTGATTCAGTTTTTCTCTTACTTGACAGTGATCACAGCCAATTTTGAGATTTTATAAATTGCTGTTGATTAGATATATGCTTTTCTATATATGAGACTTTGAAATTATTTATACAGTTTAACAACTATTTCTTTCTAATACTTTGCCTGTACTTTTACTGGTTTACGCAATTGTACTTATTTTAAAAGTAAATTTTGACCTTCTAGTAATTTTACTATAGTTCCAATGGACATCTTTATTTGATTGTGTATTTGGATATTTTCTGAAATACTGGAAAGAAAGAATTTTTCGCTTTCATTCCGGTTGAGTTTCGTTTGATAAGCTTTACTTAACTTATTTTGAATTGAGTTTGGTTTAGCATACTACATAGTTTATGCCATTGTTGTTCTTTTGAAAATGTTGGATTCATAGCTTTCTTCTTATGAACGGACTGGTTCCTTCTTAAGCTTTTCACCTCTATGAATGTCATACGTGATTCTGTTTTTAACTAATCTTTTACATCTTGTGAACATTACCATTGATCTTGGTTTGTCCCCTCTTGTGAATCTCATCCTTATGTGGGTCAGTTTGATTCGTTTCAGGATAGTACATTGTTTATTCTCCCATTATCTCTACAAGAGTTTTTAGTTAAAGATTTATCATTGAAAAATTACAAATGATTGAGTTGTCTTTTCTATGACTTTTGTATTCTTTTGGATCAATTTAAAACTTGTTTGATATTTCATGCTTAGTGGATCTTGTTTGAACTACTCTAATTTAAGATCCTTTCTTGCAAGGCTTGACTCCTTTTTAGTACATCTTAAACTTCTTGAATGTTCTTCTGAGATGGGGATTTCAAGAACACTTTTGGAGTATTGTTTTGGACTTTTTAAAGAAGTTTTGAATTCTCTTGTAAGAAGTTTTAAACGGAATTTATTTTCTGTTTCTTGATTTAGATTGAAACCATTGTTCAATATTGATGAAGTTAATTTAAAAATCGGCATGCGCTATTTTAAATGAGGTTTTGGAAAGTTTCCTTGTTTAGTGGAAACCGGTTTGTTTGTAACGCACCACTTATTTCCTTACCAGATTGTAAGCAAATTTTTATCTCGGAGTTTCTTTTCTAAAAAGAGTTTAACTTCCTCTTTCGTACTTGCTATAAATGTTATACATGCTTGTTTGAATATGAAATTTTGAGAATTTTGAACAAGCATCTGATTATTTCCGAGTTTTTATGAACTGCTTTTGGTTAAGTTGTGCATTTAATTATCTTTCTAAAATATTTGAGGAAATATTTTAGCTCTTAGCCAAAGTTGTGTGCATTTGTTTTTGGAACTCTACAAAATCTACTTCAACATGGAATTGTATTGAAGTAAAGCCACATTTATGCTTTTGTTACTCTCTTGAAGGACATTTGTTGCTTAACTTTTCTTTTAGGCTGCGAGGTGATTTTCCTGCAAGTTTTCGATTCTTTTAAGAACAATGTATTCAGAAGTATTTTTAATCATGCCCTTGAGTTTTGTGAGCTTTGCCTTGGGTTTGAGATATTCTCTTTTGTAAACCTCATACTTCATCGACTCAGTTTGAGTTTGTTTCAAGCTGATGCGCTGGTTATCTTCTTGTTGATCCTATTGAACTTCTTTGATCTAAGGGTTATCTTTGAAGTTGTCAATTGAATTATGTCTAGCAAACTTTATTGCTTGAACATCCATGTTTATCTGGGATTGGATATATTCTTTCAAATCTATGACTATTGTCTTTGACATCCGTCTCTCCTTTCTAAGATCTCATATTCTTCTGAGTAGACTCGAGAATTGTTTTGGTATCACGTGCGACTTGTAGACGTAGTAACGCGATACGTTAGTTCTTTAAGATGTGATGTGTATACGGAAGTTGAAGCGGTAGGTGTGCAACGTATGAGTTGTGGGCATTTTGTTCCTTGCAAACGGATTTGTGATTGTCAGGCTTGTGATCAAATTTGGGGTTTGTAAGGTGCTTGATGGAATTGGAAAGTTGAAACCTTGAGGTTGATATAAGATTAGTGTGCGGATATTGAGCACATCGTTTTAACTCCATCCTGTTTTCTAGCCTTTGATGCCTTGCCCTACTATCACATGATTGACCCATGTTATCTTTTGCATTGAGCCTATCTTGTAACGTTTGCCTGGCAGTTACACTCCTACCTTTGCATCCTTATGCTTATGATAATCAAAGTATTTGAAAATCGTATATATGATTATATTTTGAGATATTTTTGCTTCTTCTTTAAATGTGTTCAAGGGTGAACTGTTATGGAATTTCTTCCATTTTGTATCAATTTTCGAGGGCGAAAATTTTTATAAGGTGGGTAGAATGTAAGGCCCAGAATCTTTGAAAATTCTTATTATGATCAAGTCTCAAATCCTACAATTATTTATAGCCTTAATTTCAGAGATTATTTTATTAAAGATAATTAAGGCAAGTTTTGATTTATTGGATTTGAGATAAGTTATGATTATTATCCAATTTTATAATTATTGGATTATTTTCTATATTTAAAGTATAAGGTTGATAGTTATGAAATAATAAGGATTTTATAAGATTTGGATTAGATAAGTAATATTTAAATATTATTACTGCTATTTTGGAAAAATGAAGAAATTAAGTATATTATTTCTAATTTTTGGATTTGAGCATTTTATTGAAAATAATTTGTGAAATTGATGAGCAAATAGTATTTTCTATATACAACTAGTGTTGGATTTAATTTGAGTTTCAATTATTATATTATACCCAATTTTATTTGAAATTACCAAATTACCCCTAAACCTAATTTTGCCTAAACCCTAACCTAGCTACCCTTTCCCCCCTGAGCCCAGCAGCCATAGCACGCACAGTTTCCTTTTGTTCTTTCTTCATGAAAGAAAGGAGCAGAAGCAAAAGAAAAACGAAATAGAGGGGAGAAGAGGGAGGCGGCGCGGTGGGTGCCACTGCCACCGTCGCCGCCGTCGCTGACTGAGGGGAGGGGAGCTCTGAACGAGAAGAGAGAGCTCGCGAGACAGGGGGAGATGGACCTGCGCCTTGCCGTCGACCCACGTCTCGCCGCCACTGCCTCCATGTCTTCCAATAGCGCCACCATCGCCGCCGTGGATCGCGACCAGAGGGGAGCACGAGATCGAGAGAGAGTGAGGCGTGGAGACGGCGTCGCGCGGAGAGGGACTCGCCGCTGCCGTCGCGCACAGCCATGTGTCGTCACTGCCGTCTGAACAGTCGCCATCGCCCTGGGGTGTAGTCCGCCGCTACCGCCAGTGGAGGTCACTGCTGTGGAACGGAGGTGAGAGAGGGAAGCAAGATGAATCCTCTCCGCTTCTGGTGCTCTGGTTCACCGCCACTACCGCCGGAATCCTTGGCCGCCGCTCCTACCGTTGCTCCATTTGGGTTTTGGGTGAGTGCGCCGCCTTTGCCCTTGGAAGCCGCTGCTTGGGTCAGGATGCTATGGTGGTTGCTGTCCTTGTCAGTAGCGGGAGAGGATGAGACGCGATGATGGTGGGTGGTTCCCAGCCCTTGTTGCCGTGCCGTCAAAATCTGCCGCCATGGCCGCCGGAGCTCCGGGCTGAGTTTCTGCCACTTGAGACCCTGCTGCCACCGTGTTCCACTGCCGGTAAGTTCTTTGAGTTTGGTTTCTGTTCTGTTGGAATTCCGGAAAGGTTGTTAACGCCGCGTGGTTGTTACAGTTACCGTCACCGGTGTTTTTGCTCGCGATTGTCACTTGGGGTTACTGACGGAGCCACTGCCGGGTTGATAGGGAGCTGCGGCTGCTTCGTTTTGTGATTTCAGTGAGTATTTTGATTTTTGAAAGCCCTGCGTTAGTGCTCTATTCCGTGTAATAAAGTATTTGCGATGTTAATGGTTTTAGGAGTTAGAATCCGGTTTGCTTATGCCACTTGTAGCGGTTTCTGCTTTCGAGAGAGCAAGCCGAGTCGGGTTCTGATTGTCGGTGATTTCGGGCAGAGCGAAAAGAGTTCAGTTGACACGCTTGGGTTAAGTTTTGCTTGCTGAGGTAGGGGCGCTTTCCAAAAACTATAGTTTATTATTGGAATTATTACATATGGGTACTGATGTGAGATATTGTGTATTTGGTGATTGTATCTGCCTTATGTATTATTTGATTGACTCGAATGACTATGGATGTTGGTTTGGCCGAATTGTTGTGTGGCTTGTGAAATGTAATGTTTGAAGTTGATTCTTTAAAGATTTGAAATGAGTTTAATCCGTTGAGGATTGGTTTGAATTGAGTCAATTATTTTGATGATGTGGAAGATAGAATACTCTTGAAATTCAGCCTGTGTTGCTTTAATTGATTTGGTTTTGATAAATGATTTATTGCTGAACCGATTCTTTAAAGCTTTGGAAATGAGTTAAATCGGTTGATATTGAGTTGATTTTTGAAATGGCTTCCTTGAGATATGCCACTGAGGCGACTGTTGGATTTAGCTTGCTTTTGAATTGATTTCTGGTTTTGATCTGTTGAAAAGGAATGAGAAACGGTTTAGTTGGGACCCGAACCGGGTGGCAAAAGTCCAAGTTTTAGGGGAGGTGCTGCCAAAATTTCTATAGAATCCGAGTCCTTATTTGAAATGTTAATTGGGGAATTTTGAGTTTAATGCCTTTCCTATCTATTTTGAGGATTGTGAAATTATGGCTTCTTTATTACCTTTACTTAGAACAATTAAGAAAGCAATGAAGTTATGCTTTGAAAGAATTATTGAAAAGAGAATCATGATTTATCCTTATTTTCCAAGAAGAACAGTATGTCTTTGGGTACAAGTCATTTGAAAGAGAATTTTGCTTTGAGGCTGTTTTAAAAGGTAAAACGGGTTTATGTTTTTCTCTATTAAACACAAAGATTGCCCCTTGGGAGAGTTTTCGTGATTTTAAAAGGAATTGGATTTCGATTGATGAGCCTCATTATTTTGACGTTTTAAATAAGATTCAAAGTATCTTTGGAACTCTAGTTTAACACAACAAAAATGATTCTCTTATCAGTTTGAAACGCTTCAGATTTAATTATGGAATTGAAGCCGGTTTTGTTTAAGTAAAGGAAATGGTTTTGAAAGAAGTAAAGGTTACGTGACTCGGTTTGGCTTAGATCCTATTTTCTTACTCAAATCAGAAAGCCAATGTTTTAATGATTTTAAATGATTTTGGCGAAATGAGGTATGTTATTCTCCCCTAAAGACTTGGGACTCTGCCGAGAAACTTTGTTATAAAATCCCATTGTTGAATGGATGATTTTGAGTGTTTCCAAAAAGAATCTTTAACTTGCCATGGTTATGGAAGTTTGGAAAGAGGATGCCGAGAGTGGCATTGTTTTCAAAGGGGAATTTACCTTGAGTAAAAGTGGCTTATGAGCCTAAAATGATTTGAGAAATGAGATCTTTAAAGCCAAGGCTGAAAAGAGTTGAAACTCGATTTCAAAGTGAAATGAATTGAGGAAATGATTTATGGCTTAAATGCCGACTTTATGAATTTAATGATGTTGAATGGTGGAAGTGCTGTTTTGTTGTGAGCCGGAATGGCTGTGTATGATTATACATATTGGTTGGTTTTGGATTGAACCGTGAGCCGGAATGGCTGTGTATGATATGAATATTGGCTGGTTCTGGACTGAACCGTGAGCCGGATGGCTGAGATGGATGTTGATCCATGGATGAGATTGAATGCATGTTTATGCCGAATCATTGATAAATGTGAATGTTGCACTTCCACTATCTGAGATACGAGTTTTCCTGGGTAGTAGCAGTGGCTAGCCACCACGTGCTCCAGGTCGAGACTTGATACTCTGTTGACCCTATGTCGTAAGTGTGGCCGGGCACTGTGAAAGGCCCGGATGAGCTCGCCCCCATAAATATTCACCAGTGATGGTGATGGATAAATATTCACCAGTGAGGGTGATGGATATGGATCATGATTATGATCAAGTTTATGATGAGTATAACTCGAGTTGGGGATGCACGACAGAGGGACAGTCCAATGGTTAGCTACCAGGACTTGTCGGGTTGGCTTTATAACCGACAGATGATATCATCAGCCACTAGGGACAGGCATGCATCATATGCATTTGTGTGACATTGGTTGGGTGTGCATATTATACTTGGTTTGCCTATGTGATTAATTGCTAACTGTTCTACTTGTAATAACTGTTTGTTTGTGCTTGAACTTCCTTCCTGTGTTTGCATCTGGGACTCTGTTGGATTGTGGTGATTGGTTGTTGGTTGGATTGTTTGGGCCTAGGGCCGTGGTTGAATTGAGATGGACCGATGGTTGGTTTCGCTATTGTGGTTATGGTTTGGAAATGCGTGAAAGGCTAATTTGGTTCAGCATAGATAAACCTTCTGAAATGCTTTTGAATATTGTTTAAATGAACAGTTTCTTCTTTCAGAAAAAGGATTTCAGATTTCTCTTTTATTGTAAACGGTTGTTTTTGAAAAGAGGCATAAGATGGTTATTAATCACTGGTACGGTTTATCTTCACGTATCATATTACAGTAATTCCCAAAAACCCTCTACTGAGAACCCTTTCGAGGATGATGTTCTCACCCCCCTACATTTTTCCCCTTTCAGGATATGGGCGCAGAAGTTACGAAGAGCTTATTTAATTGTTGTTGTGATGCTCTGTATTGTTTTAGTTATGGTTTATTGTACCCTTGCCTTTATCTTGATATAACCTGTAAGAGGGATAGGAATTGTATTGGATTATGTTTGTAATATTACTTATATATATATGTATGTATATATGTGGATGTACTCTTTATGAGTTTTTGTAAGTTGTATGGTATTTATGGATGTACGTTATCGAACGAAAGTATTTTTGGGAGCGGCATTGCGGTTTAAAGTTTTAAACAGGCTCATATTTTTAGTATTAAATAGTATAAGTGTCGTCGTAATGTCCGAGCTATCAGAGTCGCGCAGCCGGAAGTGTGAGCTCTGGTAGTTAGGGTGTTACACTCGTCGCGTCTGCTGCTTTCGTGAATTTCAGGTATACTCTAATTTTGTAATTCTGTTGTTTGGAGGTTTGATTTTTAATCCGCTAATTAATTGAAACTGAAGCCCTTCATTTTTCTTCGCTTGGAGGTTAGATTTTCAATTTCATATAATTAATTCCTCTTTTCAATTTCATGGAATGGAGTATTATTAGTAATGCAGAAGTGGTTTAGAATAGAAATTTAATTCAGTTAATACTAGTTTGTATTTTGTATTTTGTAGTTCTAATTTGTTTGTATTTTGTAGATGTTAATCTTTATTTTTGGAGTGTATGTTTTCTTTTTTGGCGGTTTAATTTGCTTGTTTGGGTAGTATATAAATATGAGTTATGGACCTGTAGCATTATTATTTCTCACTCTTGCATGTTTCTTTGATCTGTTTAATTTTCACTATATATGTTTGGTTTATGATAATGGTGTATTAGCTTAATTAGTTCCCGATCGAAGATTTGAAATGAAAGGACTTATAATACTTGGTAGATTTTATCAAATCTCTCTTACATATTAACTAGTCAATTAGCTCCCATATAAACCTCTTCACTTAATTAAATAGTTAAATTATCTATACGCCTTTGTTTCTACCTTTTCAACTTTTTTCAATCTCTTAATTATTTATATAGACAGAGACAGTGAACTATGATTAAAAAAATTGGATAATAAGTTAAAGCTGGTCTAGAGAAATATATCAATTTTTGATAATAATAATAATAATAATAATAATAATAATAATAATGCTACACTCTGTTCTTATCCTTAATAGTTAATAGGACTCAAATATTATGCTTATTGTTATTATTATTGTTAATAGTTTATGGCATTTCCTTCCCTCTTTAGTTAGCACCATGTTAGCAGAAAATTAACTTTGCTTTTGTGCAAAATGTCACTATCTATAATCTTTTATATATCTAATTTTGTGACAGAAGTTTTCTTCATTCAACAGAAAATGAAGTGTTTGTTGACTTTCCTAATAAAACACATGATCCAATATTGGCAAGGGTGAAAATATATCTATTTTAATCCTTCTACAAGGTATACTTGCCCAAACACATCTTTTTATGAGCATGTGTTTAGAGTATGATTTATGTGTAGGATGCACATACAAACACCTGCTTTCCAATTTGTTATTGAGTGACATTCAGTGAGGCAGTGTAACCAACAAGTTTAGATGATAAATATTACGCTGATCAGAACTAAGAAGAAGGAATTCAGATTCTGATTAATTGGTTGAATTTGATTGTGAATATGAATGGATAGATATATATATATACATGGATATCGCACAGATTCATTCAAATTCTTTAACTCACTAGTTTTTGGCCATGATTATTTTATTTGGTTTCTTGAAACCACCAGAAGAGGCCTTGATTTTTTGTTCTTCTTTTCCCCTTTATTCGAGGTTAGAAAGCAGGGAAGAAAAACTTGTTGCAGTGTGTGCTTCTTGATTTGAGCAACTAGCTACCTATAAACTCTGCACTTGTGTTAACATATTATTGAATCATGTTTAATGATCTGTGTTGTGCATATATTGGTTATTGATCTCAATTCATTTTTTTCTTTTTCCATGTCAATGTCATAAACCTTCTAAGGAACACATGCAGCTTATTGAATCGTCATTTTATCATGTATGTTTAGTATGTTGATGCTCTCTTTTTTCTATATCTTATACTGATGCTCTCTTTTTTCCCCTCCCTCAACTTATGTTTGTGTTCAGCATTCTGCCATGGACACATTATATTCTTTGAGGTCCGTGTTTAATTTGCCAGCACCTTTTTGTTCTTATTTTAGTTAGGAATTGTGTTTTTTTATTTATATTTAATTTTGACATATACATACTAATTGTGTTTTATATTTTTTGATATATATTTAATTTTGAGGTCGGTGTTTGATTTGCCAGCACAAAAAATTATCAAGCATGAAGCCCAATCTGTTATCCTCCCTATGAATGAAACTCTGCATGTTCTTTAGTTGCAGAAATAGTTAAGGTGGAGGAGCAGGAGATGACAAAACCCAAAATAAAGCTTGCAATGTGGGTATGCATTCTCCCAATTTATTCTTATGTTCATCTCAATTCAAATACTTGTTTCTGTGGTTGATTAGTGACATGTATGGGGAATATTTCTATTGTGATGTATATAAATATCAATTTGCATATTTGTAATGATGAAAATTTAAATTCTTTATGTGATTAGTTGTCATGTTGTTGACACAGGATTTTGGGCAATGTGATATTAAAAGATGCACAGGTGACAAGTTGTCAAGACTGGGTATGTCAAAGACAAGTATTTGTTCTCTTTTTCTTCAACTTTCTTTTTTCTTCCAATCTTTGTTTACTTTCTAGATATGATATGATTAGGTATACATACAAACTTATATGGATAGCCATGAGCATGCATATATAAAAATACATTAGTGTGTATGCTTAGTAGTCCTGACACCTAGCTTTGAATGAGTTATTTCAGGAGTTACGAGTTAGTAATGGATTTGGAGGCATTGTTTTATGGTACTTTCTCATCAACTTTCTTTTGTTTTCCCACTATATGTCTGAAGAATGTTTTTCTCATTAACTCAAAGTTCACCATTGGCGTCGAGTTCGCCACCCGAACCATCCATGTTCACGACAAGATCGTCAAGGCTCGAATTTAGGACACTGCTGCCCAAGAAAGGTCTTTTCTTTTTTCCTCAATTCATGATCTTTCTTCTCTTTTTTATTATTGTTTTGCTCAATGCTATGTGTAAGATTTGTTTCCCGATGATGAATTGAATTGAGTAAATTTTGAAAATGAGTGATCTTGTTATGTTTAGAGGTATTGTTGGGTTTGATCTTGATGATCTGGGCACTAGATCACTAGTCACTACTCAATGAAATAGGGGATTCTGAAATCTAGAGTAGGATTGATTAGTGTGCCAATGATGGTGCTAGTTCTTTCTCTTTATGCTTTAATGATATGGTTTTTATGGATTATCGATGTGCTAAAGTTGGATAATTAACTCCCTTAATGTGTGTGTGTGGGGGATGGGGTGAGTGTGTATGAATGCTTGATGTTTAATCCATTGGATCTGGGTGGGGTAGGATGCAAAATTGTTGTGTTATTTTGGTTGTTTTGCAATTTGTTTATTTTGTCAAGATAAGTTAATCCTAAACAATGGTTGTTCTGGTCAATACTTAATGCATTGGAGTATTTGACTCTTAGTTCTACTATAACTCCCCCTGTGCAAGATTCATTCTACGTGATCCTCTATTCAACCTTCACCGGAGCTCTTTGTCCCCATTCATAGTCGCTGGGAAACGGTGCTGCTGTTGTCGGAAAAAAAAGCATGCTGGAGCTTTAGACTCATGATAACACTGCCTCACCACTGTTCTGGTCTAGCATTTTTCCTTAGTTTGTTCTACTTCCACGTTACCTCCATTACCATTTTATTTCCCTGTCTTGCTCTTGTTCTAATTTATTTTTAGCCTCTTTGGATTTTCCAGAACTGTATCTGCATTTGCTTCTTTTTTCGATTTGAATTTATTACCTTTCCATAGTGTTGTGGCTATTGTTGCTATTCTAAGAACTAAAAATGTTGCCACTGTCCCGGTTCAAATTCTGTGCTCTTTTGTTTTATTCTACCTCAAACTTCCTCACCCTTTAATTTGGCACTTGTCGTTCGATCTCTTCGGTCCCTTGAAACTAAGTTGTGAGTAGGCTTTACATTAATAATTGACTAATTATTTTTTGTTCATGTAATTATGAGCTTTTAATTATATTGATTAAATTATTATTGAAAATTTTAATTTGATTATAATAATTGATTTTAGAGTTGAATAATTTATTGTCATGAAGCTCATATTTTAGAAATTTTACATGAGACTATACATATGTTTGATGAAGCTTTGCTTTATTTTAGAATATTTGATTTTATTTGAAGTATTATTTGTACTCACTGATGTACTCTAAAATTGTAAAATGTTTGAAATTCTTTATAATTGAGATAGTATGATTGAAAAAAAAATTTTGATGGAAAAGTATTATTTGATTTGATTTGATATCTCGCGTATTCAAATTAAAAGAGTTAAGAATTTTTTGAATTTGAAATTATATGCTTTGAATTAGTTTGGGAGGCTCGTATTAGAAAATCGTAGTTAACAACAGTGATGACGTTAACCTAGATACATCTGGCTCAGACCTCAACTAGCAGAGGTGTTGCTAGCCTAACATGTAGGCCACACATTAGATTTGTTATTCTATATGGACACAGAAGAGGAAAGAGTTACCCTTAGAGATGAAACCACCCAAGTGTAGACTATTTGATTTGATTTCGGCATTGAGAACTCATTTATTGATTCACTTATTTGAATAAATTACTATTTTTCAAATAAATACATTTTGATAATACCGTTTATATGGTTTCATGTAAATTATAGATATATTATCTAGTCACTGAGTTGCAAAAATTATTCTGTTTTTCTAAAAATATGTTCAGGAACAAATACTCAAATATGTGAGTTTTTCTATTCAAGAGTAATGATTTGCAATAAGTACCTATTCTTTGTCAGGTTCTTAAATGTTATATGCTCCATATGTTACAGATAGGGTCCAACCATACTAATCTATTCTATGTTTTGTAAAAATATTGTGTAACTATTCATTCTGGTACTTGTAAATTTGTTAAAAATATTTGTAACTTTTTTGTTTAACTTATATTCGAATTTGTGAAGCTTGTTAAGGGATTATTTTCTTGGGCGCCAATCATGGCTCATTTTGAACAGTAAGACCCTTATTTTTTGTGTTTTTTTAGCAACTTGAGTGTTTTATATGAAACGATATAAATTTTATCTGTAATAACTTTTTTGTGTTTTGATATAAAATTTTTGTACTTTTTCAACTAATATCTGTTATTGTAACAATTTATATGTTTTTTTTATATTGATATGGTTTATATTTTAAGTGTAATAACTTTTGTGTTTCTGTAAAGATATTTTATTTTTTTAACTAATTTAAGTATTATTGTAATAGTTTGGGTGTTTTTGTATCAATTGGTTAAGGTTCTCTTTGTGATTTTTTTTGTGTTTTGTAGAAGTAATTGTTGTGTTTCATTGAACTAATTTATTTTTTATAAAAATATATATGTGTTTATTTTTAGGCACATATTCCAATGAAAGTGTCAAAAATATCTTCTCGTGAAGATATTTGTTTAGCCATAGTTTAAAGCATGACTTGTAGAAGACAAACAATTTAAATGGAATAGCAATGATTTTAGATAAAGATAACACTTTTATAACTTACCAAAATCAAATACTAAAATTCACCATCTAATGATGAAAAAAAAATATTTTCACATAAAGACAATTATAGAATTTTTTTAGAGTATCCACCTTGTTTTCTATGGCTCAAGGTTTCTTATAAGAACTTTTGTTTGTTTTGTCTAATCAATTTCAATGTTATTTTGAAACTAATTTCTGTCTTTATTTAAAAATTTATGCAATTTTGGATGAAAAGTTTTGGGTTCATTGTGAGAGTTTTTTTGTGTTTCGTAAAAATAATTTGTGTTTTTATAAAAAACTATGTTTGTTTCAATGTTTTTATTAGAACTTTTGTATTGAGGCTAATCAATTAGGTATTTTTTGTAGCATATTTCTTTGCTTTTATAAAATTTTGGGTGATTTTACATGAGATAGTTTCTGTATTTTTTTTAGTAAAGGTAATTTCTATATTTACTAGAAGAAACTTTTTATATTTTATAAAAACATGTGTAATTTAGCATGGAATGATTTAGGGTTTATTGTAAGAACTTTTTCATATTTAAGGTAATTGATTTATGTGTTTTTTTTAATAATTAATATTTTTGTTAGAATTTGTGAGATTTTACATGAAAAAGTTCAAGGTTAACTACAATAGTTTTGTGTTTTTGAATAATTTATGTGTTTGTGTGTTTTGAATGGTTTATAATTTATTGTAAAAAAATTTCTGTGTATAGCCTAATCAATTTCTATGTTTTGTCAAAACTCATTTGGTGTTTTAAAAAGTATGTGTGATTTTGAATTTAACGGTTCCTGGAGTTTATCGTAAAAAGTTTACTATGTTTGCTAAAGACAATTTCTAAATTTTTATAAAAAGTTGTGTTTGTTTATTTTAAATAGTTCAGTATTTTGTCATAATTTTTATGTTTTTTGAAAGAAAGTTTTTGTATTATTGTAAAAATTTTGTGAAGGTTTAAAGTTCAATGTAAGAACTTTCTGTATTTAGACTTATCAATTTTTTTATTTTCTCATAATTAAATTTTGTATTGTTTAAAAAGTTTATGATTTTACATGGAATGGTTGAGGATTTATTGTAAAATATTAGGCATGTTTATTAAAGGTACTTTTGTGTTGTTTTTTGATGATTTTAGTATTTTTGTAAGAAAACTTGTGTATGATTTGAATGCTTCAAGATTCATTTAAGAACTTTTTAATGTTTAAGTTAATCAATTTTCTTATATTTTCTTTGCTAATTTATGTGTTTTTATGAAATTAACTTGTGAAGAGTCATGTTTTTTTCTTTAATATTTGTGATATGATAAAGTAATTTTTTGTCTTTGTTTTTTTTTTTTTTTTGGTGTCTAAACAACAAAGAGAAACACATAGCAAAACACCTATCCTAAATTAGACATAATGATTTGCTAGAGAGGTTCACAAGGCTCAGACCAAATAACATGATTAGGATTACTTCTAACTCTATATTTAGCCATCCAATCTGCAACTTTATTTGTTTCCCTAAATATCTAATCAAATTGCACGTACTAGGGTCTTGATAATAGCTCCTGAATCTTGTTAACTAAATCAACAACTTCAGATTTACACCCACCAGGAGAGTCATGCAAAAGATGAAGAATGTTCAAACAATCTGTTTCACACACTATGTCTCTCAATCCGCAATCCCGAGCTAAAATAAGGCCCCTCCAAACTGCAAAAAAGCTCACATCGGATGATGGATCAGGGAGGAGAGCTACCAGAATAACCTGCAATCCAACTCCTATTAGAATTTTTAATAAGACAACCAAATCCAGCCAAGCTCAAATCAGTAAACAAGCTAGCATCACAATTAACTTTAAAGTTATTACCTACAGGAGATTTCTAAGACAAACGGTTCTTGAAGGTACAAAAAAAGTACACTTATTCATATATAACCTTAGATCCATGACCGTGCTTCTAATGAGAGCAACCACCTTGTGATCTGTCTAATGATTTTCAGCATTGAAAATGTCATTACACTTATGCCTCTACAATCCCCACACTCCGGCCCTAAAAGAACCACCTTACTAGACATGATCTCCCGAAACTAGGCTTTCCTGGAGAAACCTTCAATCGAATCAATAACCCAAGGATCTAGCATCTGCCAAATAACTTTGGAATATACACAATCTCTAAGGCAATGTTCTACTGTCTCTTGAGCTGCATTGCATCTCTAACACATAACCAAACTATCTAGATGCCACTTAAAGCTGAAGACCTCCATCGGGAGAGTGTTATGAACCTCAAACCTTACAGTCAATTTGATCTTTTCCGGAAGATTCAAGTGCCAAAGCCAGTCTAGTTGCTATTTGTATTCCAATTCAATTTATTCTTTAACAACCAACGATAACCCTCTCTTGCAATATATCCTTTTGTTCCTATAGGCCACCAACTCCACCCCAGTTTCATGTTGGCCAAAGTCGGATAGTGCAGGCAGTGAATGAAATGCTTGACCTCAAAAGGAATTGTCGATGCAAGTTTTTTCACCTCCCAAGATTTATCATGCCACAAATCTACCACTACAAAATTAGACTCAGATACATGAGCATAGGGAACAAGATTACAAAGCCTTCCAAAAGAAGTCCACTCATCATACCACACAAATTGCTGCATATCCCCAACATTCCATCTGAACCCATCCTTAAGAGCATCAATTGCTTTGAGAATGTTCTTCCAAATGGATGAAGTAGTCTGACTATTGCTGTTGCCAAGAAAAATTGAATTTCAGAAATATTTATGCATCATAACCTAAATGCACAACTTATCTCTATTATTGAAGCAATTCCAAACCAATTTTCTAAGAAGCGCCATGTTAGCTGAGTAGGTATCCTTAACACCCAAACCACCCGACCTTTTAGGAGTTATAGCAACATCTCACTTAACTAATGGCAACCTTCTCTCATTAGTTTGGTTTCTCCATAAAAACTGTCTCATCAAAGAATCCATCTTTTCACAAGCATACTTTGGAAGAAGAGCAATCTGCATGCTGTTAACCAGAATAGAAGCCAATACCGATTTAACCAAACAAAGTCTTCTTGCCTTATTCAACAAACACCCCCTTCCAACTAGCAAGCTTCTTCTTATTCTTTTCAATAACATCCTGAGCCATCCTCCTAGAAGACCTTTCATGCCTAATATTCACCCCTATATATCTTTGCAAGTCCTGACAAAAGTAGATAGTAGAAACTCCCGATAGTATATCTTTCCTTCTCTCAAAAATATTCTTTTAGCACTGAGCCTTAGATTTACTAAGGTTCACCTTCAATCCTGATGCTTTGAAAAATAACTCCACAGTTCGCATAACCTCCCCTACTAGAGCTTCCGTAGCTTTATAGAAAAGTAGGAGATTGTAAGCAAACATCAAATGAGAGATTTTAGGGCCATGCCTGGAGACCGATACAGGTATCCACAATCCTTGAGAAACCCAATGAGTAATAAAACAAGCAAGAGCCTCCATACAAAGCACAAAAAGATATAGGGACATGGGATCCCCTTGCCTCAAAACCCTCTTCGGGTTGAAATTTTAAAGCCTCTCATTCCACAATAAGATTGCCAAGGAAGATGACGTCATACGGGCCATAATAAGATTAATAGTAGCTCTCAGGAAACCAAATCTAACCAATGAAGCTTCAAGGAATCTCCAATCCTCCCTGTTATAAACTTTCTCTAAATCAATCTTAAAATCTATAGTCCCCTTTCTAGACTTAGTGTTCCTCATGAAATGCATAATTTTCTGTGCAACAATGATGTCCTCCGTAGTTCCTCTTTCCAGGATAACATCACTCTGGAGCGGGCCGATGATCTCCGAAAGAAACGGTCTGACCCTGTTCACCAGCACTTTTGCAATAATTTTATAAAGAACATTACATAAACTAATGGGACAAAAATCTCTTAACGAAGAAGGAGCTTCCACTTTAGGAATTAGAACAATGAAGTTCTCAAAAATAGTGGGATTTAAAATCTCGCCCGCAAAGGCTCTCTTGACTAACCCCCATACATCATAACTAAGAGAGTCCCAAAATTCTTTATAAAACAAGGCTTGAAACCCATCCAGTCCCGAAGCTTTAAAAGAATTCGTAGTCATTACAACTCTTTTCACCTCTTCTAATGCTACCGATTCAACAAATCTTTGACATGCCTCATTGCTAAGAGAGGGATAGGGAAAATCTCCCATAGCATTCAGGTCAATATTCTCCCTTGTAGAAAATAGTTTTTAAAAGAAAGAATTTGTTTCCTACTCAAGCTCCTACGTCTCAATGGCACAGGCTCCATCATCCAATAACAACCCATGGATCTTATTCCTTTTTTGCCTAATAACCGTCTACAGGTGAAAAAAATTAGTATTCTTGCCACCACATCGAACCCATTGCTCTCTAGATTTTTGGTACTATAGAAGCTCCTCCTGAAGAAGGATAGAATTTAGCTCCTTCTGAATACCTTGTTATTTCATCCTCAACTCCAGATCTTTTCCACTCTCGAGAAAAATCTTAACATCGTTCAGATGCCTCTCCAACTCCCTCTTTTTAACAAAAATATTTCTAAAAGTTTTTTTTTGTTAAAAGTAAGTGCATCCCTCTGAACCTCTAGCAAACTCCTGACAACATAGGAGCTCCTTTATTCCAAGCTGTATGAACAACATTTCAAAAAAAAAAAAAAACGGATGAGTCATCCAAACATATTGAAATCTAAAGGGACTGGGACCCTTCTTAGTTATCCCAGCTTTTGTACATCTGATGAGCAAGGGAGAGTGGTTAGAGTGAAGACGCGCCAAAACCTCATTATAAGCCTCAGGAAACAGCAAACACCACTCCTGATTAATGACAGCTCTATGTAATTTTTTTGCAACCTATAACCCCTCTTGACCTTCCTGTACCAAGTGAAACTCCTCCCAATAGCTCCCATATCAAATAGTCGATAGTTGCCAGAGTATCTGCAAAAAGCTCGACTCTAACATTATTGAACATTCCTCCTCTAACCTCATTCTGCAACAGAATCTCATTAAAACCCCCTAACACAATCCATGAACCTTGTATTAAATTAGATACCATAATTAAATCATTCTATAGACCCATTTGCCGATGGACATGGGGATTAGCATACACTGTACTGCAAAAACTAGAAACATTGCCCATAGAGATTTCAAAACTAATACATTGATCAGCCACATCAACCATTCTCATAGTCATCATAGAATTAGAACAAAGAACCTAAATAGCCCCATTGTGACCTCTAGCCACAACAATCCCAACATCATGATAACCAAGCTTATTCCAAAAGGATCTCATTCTCTCGAAAGGAACATGAATTTCAATAAGAATGAAAATTGTAGGATGAAATTTACTAACTAATTCTTTACAATGCACTTGGGATATTTTGTTAGAAGCCTTTCTAATATTCCAAGATAAAAAACTTATATCTACATAATCCATAAAAATAAAATAGACATAAACAAAAACCAACCTCAACAAAGGTCCCTTAATGAAGTAATGACGGACCTCCAACATTCCCACCATTTTCTTGCCTCTCCCTAACTCGTGGTTGCTCGAAAATGCTCCCCATTGCAACGGTAGCCACCACCGATGGGTTCTGGTTCTACTGGTTTGGCGCACCATCATTGGCTTGGAACACCAGTGAGTTTTGCAATGAGGCAGGGCGCAGCCTCTTGTGGCCATTTTTAAGAGTAAGGGTAATCAATGGCGTGACCACAGCGGCACCCTTGATCTTCACCCCATCTTTCATCGATTCCTTACGTGCTTGAAAGGAGTAAGACCCACTACCTGACTCAACATGTCTTGAAGGCCCCTTAACTTCCTTCTTCAGGCCATTCCCAGTCTGGCCTGTTTGTTTCCCAAAAATGAGAGGTTTCTTACCTTTAGTAGCAGATTGGACCTTCTTTGTTTGGCCCACTTTTCCTCTTCCCTTGTCACAAACCTTAGTCCAGCCCTCTTCTTCTTCCAACGTAACCATCCCTTCCTTCATCCCATGCAGCATGCTTGCCTTCTGGTGCACGAAATTGTGATCATCAATGGCACCAACAACTTGGTACGCACAATTGTAATCTCAACTCTTTATCACAACTCCGCACAACTAACCAGCAAGTGCACTGGGTCGTCCAAGTAATAAACCTTACGTGAGTAAGGGTCGATCCCACAGAGATTGTCGACTTGAAGCAAGCTATGGTCATCTTGTAAATCTCAGTCAGGTGGATTCAAATGGTTATGGAGAATTGATAATTAAAAGATGAATAAAATATATAATAGGATAGAGATACTTATGTAATTCATTGGTGAGAATTTCAGATAAGCGTATGAAGATGCTTTGTTCCTCTTGAACTCCTGCTTTCCTATTGCCTTCATCCAATCATTCATACTCCTTTCCATGGCAAGATGTATGTTGGGTTTCACCGTTGTCAATGGCTACCTCCCGTCCTCTCAGTGAAAATGGTCCAAATACGTTGTCACCGTACGACTAATCATCTGTCGGTTCTCGATCATGTTGGAATAGGATCCATTGATCCTTTTGCGTTTGTCACTACGCCCAACACTCGCGAGTTTGAAGCTTGTCACAGTCATCCCTTCCCAGATCCTACTCGGAATACCACAGACAAGTTTTAGACTTTTCGGATCTCAGGAATGGTCGCCAATAATTCTATCCTATACCACGAAGGTTCTAATCTTCGATTAGAAACCCAAGAGATACACATTCAAGCTTGTTTGCATGTAGAACGGAAGTGGTTGTTAGGCACGCGTTCATAGGTGAGAATGGTGGTGAGTGTCACATAATCATCACATTCATCATGTTTTTGAGTGCGAATGAATATCTTGGAGAAGAAATAGACTTGAGTTGAATAAAAAAATAATAGTACTTTGCATTAATTCATGAGGAACAGCAGAGCTCCACACCTTAATCTATGGTGTGTAGAAACTCCACTGTTGAAAATACATAAGAACAAAATGGTCTAGGCATCAAAAGATGAACTAAAGATTCCAAGATAAGATGAAAATACAATAGCAAAAGGTCCTATTTATAGAGAACTAGTAGCCTAGGATTTACAGAAATAAGTAAATGATACAGAAATCCACTTCCGGACCCACTTGGTATGTGCTTGGGCTGAGCATTGAAGCTTTTACATGTAGAGACTTTTCTTGGAGTTAAACACCAACTTGGATGCCAGTTTGGGCGTTTAACTCCAGCTTTTATGCTAGTTCTGGCGTTTTGAGGCCAGAATTTTTATACTGACTTGGAACGCCAGTTTGGGCCATCAAATCTCGAGCAAAGTATAGACTATTATATATTTCTGGAAAGCCCAGGATATCTACTTTCCAAAGAAATTGAGAGCGCGCCAATTGGGATTCTGTATCTCCGAAAAATCCACTTTGAGTACAGAGAGGTCAAAATCCAACAGCATCTGCAGTCCTTTTTCAGCCTCTGAATCAGATTTTTGCTCAGGTCCCTCAATTTCAGCCAGAAAATACCTGAAATCACAGAAAAACACACAAACTCATAGTAAAGTCCAGAAATGTGATTTTTATTTAAAAACTAATAAAAATATAATAAAAACTAACTAAAACATACTAAAAACTACCTAAAAACAATGCCAAAAAGCGTATAAATTATCCGCTCATCACAACACCAAACTTAAATCGTTGCTTGTCCCCAAAAAACTAAAAATCAAATAGGTTACAAAGAAGAGAATATACAATGAACTCCAAAAACATCTATGTAGATCAGTCTTAATTAGATGAGCGGGGCTATTAGCTTTTTGCTTCTGAACAGTTTTGGCATCTAACTTTATCCTTTGAAGTTTAGAATGATTGGCATCTATAGGAACTCAGAATTTAGATAGTGTTATTGATTCTCCTAGTTCAGTATATTGATTCTTGAACACAGTTACTTTATGAGTCTTGGTCGTGACCCTAAGCATTTTGTTTTCCAGTATTACCACCGGATACATAAATGCCACAGACACATAACTGGGTGAACATTTTCAGATTGTAACTCAGCTTTGCTAGAGTCCCCAATTACAGGTGTTCAGAGCTCTTAAGCACACTCTTATTGTTTTGGACCACGACTTTAACCGCTCAGTCTCAAACTTTTCATTTGACACCTTCACACCACAAGCACATGGTTAGGGACAGCTTGGTTTAGCCGCTTAGGCCAGGATTTTATTCCTGTGGGCCCTCCTATCCACTGATGCTCAAAGCCTTGGATCCTTTTTATTTTACCCTTGCCTTTTGGTTTAAAGGGCTATTGGTTTTTTCTGCTTGCTTTTTTTTTCTCTTTTTTCTCTTTTTTTTCTTTATTTTTTGCCTCTCTTTTTTTCGCATATATTTTTTTCTGCAAGCTTTTCACTGCTTTTTCTTACTTCAAGAATCATTTTTATGATTTTTCAGATTATCAATAACATTTCTCCTTTTTTTCATCATTCTTTCAAGAGCCAACAATTTTAACATTCATGAACAACAAATTCAAAAATATGCACTGTTCAAGCAATCATTCAGAAAAACAAAAAGTATTGGCACCACATCAAAATAATTAATCTGTTTTAAAATTTGAAATTCATGTACTTCTTGTTCTTTTTGCAATTAAAAACACTTTTTATTTAATAAAGGTGATGGATTCATAGGACATTCATAGCTTTAAGGCATAGACATTAAGACATTAATGATCATGTAATAAGACACAAACATAAATAAAACATAAAGCATAATTTTTGAAAAACAGAAAAATAAGAACAAGGAAATTAAATAACGGGTCCACTTTAGTGATGGCGGCTTGTTCTTCCTCTTGAAGATCTTATGGTGTCCTTGAGCTCCTCAATGTCTCTTCCTTGCCTTTGTTGCTCCTCCCTCATGACTCTTTGGTCTTCTCTAATTTCATGGAGGATGATGGAATGCTCTTGGTGCTCCACCCTTAGTTGTCCCATGTTGGAACTTAATTTTCCTAGGGATGTGTTGATTTGCTCCCAATAGTTTTGTGGAGGAAAATACATCCCTTGAGGCATCTCAGGGATTTCATGATGAGGAATTTCCTCATGCTCTTGTCCATGAGTGGGCTCTCTTGTTTGCTCCATCCTTTTCTTAGTGATGGGCTTGTCCTCATCAATGAGGATGTCTTCCTCTATGTCAATTCCAGCTGAATTGCAGAGGTGACAAATGAGATGAGGGAAGGCTAACCTTGCCAAAGTAGAGGACTTGTCTGCTACCTTGTACAGTTCTAGGGATATAACCTCATGAACTTCTACTTCCTCTCCAATCATGATGCTATGAATCATGATAGCTCGGTCTATAGTAACTTCAGACCGGTTGCTAGTAGGAATGATTGAGCGTTGGATGAACTCCAACCATCCCCTAGCCACGGGCTTGAGGTCATGCCTTCTTAGTTGAATCGGCTTCCCTCTTGAATCTCTCTTCTATTGAGCCCCCTCTTCACAAATGTCTAAGAGGACTTGGTCCAACCTTTGATCAAAGTTGACCCTTCTAGTGTAGGGGCGTGCATCTCCTTGCATCATGGGCAAGTTGAATTCCAACCTTACATTTTCCGGACTAAAATCTAAGCATTTCCCCCGGAACATTGTAAGCCAATTCTTTGGGTCCGAGTTCAAACTTTGATCATGGTTCTTGGTGATCCATGCATTGGCATATAACTCTTGAACCATTAAGATTCTGACTAGTTGAATGGGGTTGGTGAGAACTTCCCAACCTCTTCTTCGAATCTCATGTCGGATCTCCGGATATTCACCGTTTTTGAGTTTGAAAGGGACCTCAAGGATCACCTTCTTCTTAGCCACAACTTCATAGAAGTGGTCTTGATGGACTTTTGAGATGAATCTCTCCATCTCTCATGACTCGGAGGTGGAAGCTTTTGCCTTCCCTTTCCTCTTTCTTGAGGTTTCTCCGGCCTTTGGTGCCATAAATGGTTATGAAAAAACAAAAAGCAACGCTTTTACCACACCAAACTTAGAAGTTTTGCTCGTCCTCGAGCGAAAGAAGAAAGAAAAGAGTAGAAGAGGAAGAAATAGAAGAGATGGAGGGGGTATAGTGGTACGGCCAAGTGGGGTAAATAGTGTTTATAGTGGGTGAAAATGAAGGAGTGAAGATGGGTTTATATAGGAGTGGAGAAAGGGGTAGGGTTCGGCCATGTATGGGTGGGTTTGGGAGGAAAAGTGGTTTGAATTTGAATGGTGAGGTAGGTGGGGTTTTATGATGGATGGATATGGATTGGTGAAGAGATTATGGAGAAGAGGGTAGGATTTGATAGGTGAGGGGTTTTTTGGGAAGGGGTATTGAGGTGATTGGTGAAGGGTATTTAGGGAAGGGTGTTATGGGAAGGTGCGAAGAAGAGAGAGAGAGATGAGGTAGGTGGGGATCCTGTGGGGTCCACAGATCTTGAGGTGTCAAGGATTTCTCATCGCTGCACCATATTGGCGTGTAAACGCCCCCTTGATTGCCAATCCTGGCATTAAACGCCAGGTTGCTGCCCATTTCTGGCGTTTAACGCCAGCTTTTCTCCCCTTTCTAGCGTTTAAACGCCAGCTCCGTGCCCATTTCTGGCGTTAAACACCAGTCTGATGCCTATTTCTGGTGTTAAACGCCCAGAATAGTGCCAGATTGGGCGTTTAACGCCCATTCTGCTACCCTTACTGGCGTTTAAACGCCAGTAAGCTTCTCCTCCAGGGTGTGCTGTTTTTAATACTATTTTTCATTCTGTTTTTGCTTTTCCAGTTGTTTTTGTGGCTTCACATGATCATTAACCTACAGAAAACATAAAATAACAATGGAAAGTAAATAGATATAATTAAATTACATTGGGTTGTCTTCCAATAAGCGCTTCTTTAATGTCAATAGCTTGACAGTGAGCTCTCATGGAGCCTCACAGATAATCAGAGCAGGGTTGGGGCCTCTCAACACCAAACTTAGAGTTTGGTTTTAGCCTTCCAACACCAAACTTAGAGTTTGAATGTGGGGGTTTTATTTGACTCTGTATTGAGAGAAGCTTTTCATGCTTCCTCTCCATGGTTATAGATGGAGATCCTTGAGCTTTAAACACAAGGGAGTCCTCATTCACTTGAAGGACCAATTCTCCTCTGTCAACATCAATCACGGTTTTTACTGTGGCTAGGAAGGGTCTACCAAGGATGATGGATTCATCCTTACACTTCCCAGTGTCTAGGATTATAAAATCAGCAGGGATGTAGTGGCCTTCAACCTTTACCAAGACATCCTCTACAAGTCCATAAGCCTGTTTCTTTGAATTGTCTGCCATCTCTAGTGAGATTCTTGCAGCTTGTACCTCAAGGATCCCTAGCTTCTCCATCACAGAAAGTGGCATGAGGTTTATGCTTGACCCTAGGTCACACAGAGCCTTCTCAAAGGTCATGGTGCCTATGGTACAAGGTATTGAGAACTTTTCAGGATCCTGTCTCTTCTGAGGTAATCTCTGCCTAGTCAAGTCATCCAGTTCTTTGGTGAGCAAAGGGAGTTCATCCTCCCAAGTCTCATTACCAAATAACTTGGCATTTAGCTTCATGATTGCTCCAAGGTACTTAGCAACTTACTCTTCAATAACATCTTCATCCTTTTCAGAGGAAGAATACTCATCAGAGCTCATGAATGGCAGAAGTAAATTCAATGGAATCTCTATGGTCTCAGTGTGAGCATCAGATTTCCATGGTTCCTCATTAGGAAACTCCTTGGAGGCCAGTGGACGTCCATTGAGGTCTTCCTCAGTGGAAATAATTGTCTTTCCCTCCTCTATGAATTTGGCCATGTGGGGCATGTTTATGGCCTTGCATTCTCTCTTTTGGTTCTCTTCTGTATTGCTTGGGAGAGTACTAGGAGGGAGTTCAGTAATCCTCTTACTCAGCTGACCCACTTGTGCCTCTAAATTTCTAATGGAGGACCTTGTTTCAGTCATGAAACTTTGAGTGGTTTTAGTTAGATCAGAGATTATGGTTGTTAAGTCAGATTGACTCTGCTTAGAATTCTCTATCTGTTGCTGAGAAGATGATGGAAAAGGCTTGCTATTGCTAAACCTATTTCTTCCACCATGACTGTTGTTGAAGCCTTGTTGGGGCCTCTGTTGGTCCTTCCATGAGAGATTTGGATGATTTCTCCATGAAGGATTATAGGTGTTTCCATAGGGTTTTCCCATGTAATGCACCTCTTCCATTGCTGGGTTCTCAGGATCATAAGCTTCTTCTTCGGATGAAGCTTCTTTGGTACTGCCTGTTGCTGCTTGCATGCCAGACAGACTCTGAGAAATCATATTGACTTGCTGAGTCAATATTTTGTTCTGAGCCAATATGGCATTCAGAGTATCAATCTCAAGAACTCCTTTCTTCTGATTTGTCCCATTATTCACAGGGTTCCTTTCAGAAGTGTACATGAATTGGTTATTTGCAACCATCTCAATGAGTTCCTGAGCTTCTACAGGCATCTTCTTCAGATGAAGAGATCCTCCAACAGAGCTGTCCAATGACATCTTGGACAGTTCAGACAGACCATCATAGAAGATACCTATGATGCTCCATTCAGAAAGCATGTCAGAAGGATACCTTCTGATCAATTGCTTGTATCTTTCCCAAGCTTCATAGAGGGATTCACCTTCCTTCTGTCTGAAGGTCTGGACCTCCACTCTTAGCTTACTCAATTTTTGAGGTGGAAAGAATTTGGCCAAAAAAGCACTGACCAGCTTTTCCCAAGAGTTCAGGCTTTCCTTAGGTTGTGAATCCAACCATATCCTAGCTCTATCTCTTACAGCAAAAGGAAAAAGCATAAGTCTGTAGACCTCAGGATCAACCCCATTGGTCTTGACAGTGTCACAGATTTGTAAGAATTCAGCAAAGAACTGATGAGGATCTTCCAATGGAAGTCCATAAAACTTGCAATTTTGTTGCATTAGAGAAACTAATTGAGGCTTCAGCTCAAAGTTATTTGCTCCAATGGCAGGGATAGAGATGCTTCTCCCATAGAAGTCAGGAGTAGGTGCAATAAAGTCACCAAGCACCTTCCTTGCATTGTTGGCATTGTTGTTGTTTTTGGCTGTCATGGCTTCTTCTTGTTTGAAAATTTCTGTTAGGTCCTCTCCAGAGAGTTGTGCTTTAGCTTCTCTTAGCTTTCTCTTCAAGGTCCTTTCAGGTTTAGGATCAGCTTCAACAAGAATGCCTTTGTCCTTGCTCCTGCTCATATGAAAGAAAGGAGAAGAAAGTATGGAATCCTCTATGTCACAGTATAGAGATTCCTTGAGATGTCAGAGGAAAAGAAGAATAGAAGGAGGAGGTAAAAAGGAGAGAATTCGAACTTATAGAGAGAAGGAGTCCGAATTGCACACTGAGGAAGAGTGCTAGTCCCTTAAATAGAAGAAGGTGAGAAGGGGGAAAAGAATTTT
This sequence comes from Arachis ipaensis, assembly GCF_059453495.1. Lineage (NCBI taxonomy): Eukaryota > Viridiplantae > Streptophyta > Magnoliopsida > Fabales > Fabaceae > Arachis > Arachis ipaensis. The sequence continues at coordinate 35,065,877 of NC_142436.1, forward strand.
CGAAATTAAATTTTGAAAGATTTTGAAATAATTAAAAGAAATTTTGAAAAAAAAATTGATTGATGATTTTTGAAAATTAAAATTGGGAAAGTAGTTAAGTGATTTTGAAAAAGATTTTGAAATCAGAAATAAAAAAAAGATATGATTGAAAATTATTTTGAAAAAGATGTGATTGAGAAGATATGATTGAGAATCAATTTAAAAGAATTTTTTAAAATTAAAGTTGATTACTTGACTAACAAGAAATTAAAAGACATGATTCTAGAATTTAAAATTTGATCATTTCTTAATAGGCAAGTAACAATTTGAAAATTTTGAATTAAATCATTAATTGTAGCAAGGATTTTTGAAAATACTAAAAAAATGGAAAGGATTTGATTTTGAAAAGATATGATTGAAAAGATATGATCTGAAAAAGATTTGATTTTGAAAAATTATGAAAATTTGAAAAAGATTTGAATTGAAAACAAAATCTTCCCTCTTGTGCCATCCTGGCGTTAAACGCCCAGAATGGTATCCATTCTGCCGTTTAATGCCCAAAATACTACCCTTTTGGGCATTTAACGCCCAGCCACCCTGGCTGGCATTTAAACGCCAGTTTTCCTTCCTCACTAGGCGTTTTGAACGCCCAGCTTTTTCTGTGTAATTTCTTTGCTGCATGTCTGAATCTTCAATTCTCTGTATTATTGACTTGAAAAGACATAATTTTGAAAATTTTTTTGAATTTTTAATGATGAGAAACAATAAAATGAAACTAATCATGGAAAATCAAGATCAAAACAAATAATACATGCAAGACACCAAACTTATAAATTTTCATATTAGAGACACTAACAAATTGAGAATGCATATAAAAAATAACAAAACACATAAGACAAGAGAATTTAAAGATCAGAGCAAGAAAATCATCAAGAATAACTTGAAGATTAATGAAGAACATAATGCATATATTCAAAAATTGCAAGAAGTTAAATAAAACATGCAGGACACCAAACTTAAAAATTGACACTGGACTCAAACAGGAAACATAGATTATTTTTGGTTTTATGATTTTATAAAATTTTCTTTTTCTGTAATTTTTTGAAAATTATTTGGAAAAGAAAATAAATATTTCAAAATTCCTAATAAGAATTCTAGGAATCATGCAATGTTAGTCTAAAACTCCGGTCCAGGAATTAGACATGGCTTACTAGCTAGCCAAGCTTTCAATGAAAGCTTCGGTCCAAAGCACTAGACATGGCCAATGGCTAGCCAAGCCTTAGCAGATCATTACATTCAACAGTAAGATTGATAGAAATCAACAAGCTCTTGTGATGATAAGTTGAAACCTCGGTCCAAAAGATTAGACATGGCTTCACAGCCAGCCAGAATTCAATAGATCATCATGAAACTCTAGAATTCATTCTTAAAAATTCTGAAGCAATAGGATAATTTATTTTTTTGAAGATTTTTCAAAAATAAAAATAATAAAATCAAAAAGCTTAAAATTAAAATAAAATTACCCAATCTGAGCAACAAGATGAACCGTCAGTTGTCCAAACTCGAACAATCCCCGGCAACGGCGCCAAAAACTTGGTGCACGAAATTGTGATCATCAATGGCGCCAACAACTTGGTACGCACAATTGTAATCTCAACTCTTTATCACAACTCCGCACAACTAACCAGCAAGTGCACTGGTTCGTCCAAGTAATAAACCTTACGTGAGTAAGGGTCGATCCCACGGAGATTGTCGGCATAAAGCAAGCTATGGTCATCTTGTAAATCTCAGTCAGGTGGATTCAAATGGTTATGGAGAATTGATAATTAAAAGATGAATAAAATATATAATAGGATAGAGATACTTATGTAATTCATTGGTGAGAATTTCAGATAAGCGTATGAAGATGCTTTGTTTCTCCTGAACCTCTGTTTTCCTATTGCCTTCATCCAATCATTCATACTCCTTTCCATGGTAAGCTGTATGTTGGGTTTCACCGTTGTCAATGGTTACCTCCCGTCCTCTCAGTGAAAATGGTCCAAATGCGCTGTCACCGCACGGCTAATCATCTGTCGGTTCTCGATCATGTTGGAATAGGATCCATTGATCCTTTTGCGTCTGTCACTATGCCCAACACTCACGAGTTTGAAGCTCATCACAGTCATCCCTTCCCAGATCCTACTCGAAATACCACAGACAAGGTTTAGACTTTCCGGATCTCAGGAATGGCCGCCAATAATTCTAGCCTATACCACGAAGGTTCTAATCTTCGATTTGAAACCCAAGAGATACACATTCAAGCTTGTTTGCATGTAGAACGGAAGTGGTTGTCAGGCACGCGTTCATAGGTGAGAATGGTGGTGAGTGTCACATAATCATCACATTCATCATGTTCTTGAGTGCGAATGAATATCTTGGAGAAGAAATAGACTTGAGTTGAATAGAAAAACAATAGTACTTTGCATTAATTCATGAGGAACAGCAGAGCTCCACACCTTAATCTATGGTGTGTAGAAACTCCACCGTTGAAAATACATAAGAAAAAAATTGTCTAGGCATGGCCGTGAGGCCAGCCCCTCAAAACGTGATCAAGAGATCAAAAGATGAACTAAAGATTCCAAGATAAGATGAAAATACAATAGCAAAAGGTCCTATTTATAGAGAACTAGTAGCCTAGGGTTTACAGAAATAAGTAAATGATGCAGAAATTCACTTCCGGGCCCACTTGGTGTGTGCTTGGGCTGAGCATTGAAGCTTTTACATGTAGAGACTTTTCTTGGAGTTAAACGCCAGCTTAGGTGCCAGTTTGGGCGTTTAACTCCAGCTTTTATGCCAGTTTTGGCGTTTTGACGCCAGAATTTTTATGCTGACTTGGAACGCCGGTTTGGGCCATCAAATCTCGGGCAAAGTATGGACTATTATATATTGCTGGAAAGCCCAGAATGTCTACTTTCGAAAGCAATTGAGAGCGAGCCAATTGGGTATTTGTAGCTCCGAAAAATCCACTTTAAGTGCAGGGAGGTCAGAATCCAATAGCATCTGCAGTCCTTTTTCAGCCTCTGAATCAGATTTTTGCTCAGGTCCCTCAATTTCAGCCAGGAAATACCTGAAATCACAGAAAAACACACAAAAATCATAGTAAAGTCTAGAAATGTGATTTTTATTTAAAAACTAATAAAAATATAATAAAAACTAACTAAAACATACTAAAAACTACCTAAAAACAATGCCAAAAGCATATAAATTATCCGCTCATCACCTTCATCTTTTCTGTGGAATTAACAAATGGCATGGAATTAATGGGTATATATCCAAATTAAAAAACTTGTTGGTCTGATAGACATTTCTCATGATCCGCCGCCGTGTTAACCCCTACCTGGTCATCCACAGATGCCGAGGTAACCACGGTCACGCTACATTCACTTGCAACATGTCCAAAGCAATTGCACCTCTCACATATCAATTGTAAACATTCATATTCTATGCTATATTCATAGTTGTCCATAACCACTCACCGAACAATTGGCAGCCCCAAGTTTACTTGAACATAAGCCCGAGAAAATTTGCCTCTCTCTGCTAACTTGGTTACAAGGTCTACGTTGACTGGTTTACCTACAGCGCAAGCAATATGCATCATGACTTTCTCATGGTAATACCATATACTTAATCCCACAATTCTTATCCAAACTATGGTGTCCCCTAAGGAGGCCTCTCATGGTTTAAAATCCGGCGATCACGGCTTAACCACGATGTAATAAACTAACATCATCCATGGACCCCTAATAAAATCTTCTCCCTATCTTCCCTAAGATCAAATTTAAATCGAACCTAACATCCAAAACTTCATAGCCACCTTTAAGCTATCATATCCCTTTCAGTTTATGCACTAAAGCCATATAGCTAAAGTGTTTTCTAAGAACTTTAATCACTATGGCCTCCTTGTAAGGTTCTGATAGAGCATCCCTAGCTTCTTCAGTAAAGCTAACCTTCAGAAGTATTGGATCACCTTGTTTTTCTGTGACTACTACTATCGTATCACCATTCAAGACATCAACCCTTCCAAATCCCAAGGTTTCAGAAGACCTGATCACCTTATCACGGAAGGAAACCTTATGAATCACCCTAGCACTACCCATGCGTAATCCCAATCTTTCCTTAGGGATTAACTAGGATTTGAGGATCTAACTAATTAGTCACTTGACCTTCCCTTGCTCTAGCAAAGGTTAATTAAGTGGAATTAAGATTTAATTTTCATCATCATTGATAAGGATAACTAGGATAGGACTTCTAATTTCTCATACCTTGCCAAAAGTTTATTTTATAGTTATTTATTTACTTTACAGTCTTTTATTTAATTCAATTGCAATTTAAATTACTTGCTCCTCATCTTCAAAACCCCGATTTACAATCTCCATAACTGATAATAAGAACATACCTCCCTGCAGTTCCTTGAGAAGATGACCCGAGGTTTAAATACTTCGGTTATCAATTTATTTAGGGGTTTGTTACTTGTGACAACCAAAACGTTTGTACGAAGGGATTTCTGTTGGTTTAGAAACTATACCTACAACGCGACTGTTTTTATAAAATTCTTTACTGGCAAAAATCCTAACATCAAAATGGCGCTGTTGCCGGGGAACTGCAATTGTGTGCCTTATTATTGGTTATTGTAAATATTTTTCTTTTACTTGTTTATTTGTCTTTATTTTCCCTTTTTACTTCCATTAGCTACTATGAATTCTCACCCCTCTCGCTTCGAGTTTGGTTCTAACATTGTTGAAAGGAATGAAAGTTATAACAGGAACATGCATCAAGGTCAGAGCAATCAAAGATGGATGGAGCCAAGAGGATCTGATCAACCCTTTAGGCAACAACACCCTCCAAGATATCATGGACAAAGACCATTCTATATTGCATACCAAGCAAATAGACATGGTGGACAACCTTGTAGCTACCAACAAGTCCCACCCTGTGCTGATAGGCTATCCTCTCGACATAACTTCGAACCACCACACTCACAAGCTTCTTTTCACCATTCGCCACCATACGATCCTCATTTACCCCGATTCCAATCTAATTACTCCCAAATACCACCACTTCCCAATGTACCACGTCCAAATCCAGCACCCCGAGAATCAGAGATTCGCCTCAAGGAAATAGTAGATCAACTTTAAAACAACCCTTTATCAACTGGAGCAAGCAATAAGTTAATTATCTTCTAGACGTTTGAACATTCAAGGACCTCCCACAACTCCGTGTGGACAATCTAATGATGAGCGTAGCATGAAGGAGATACTAGAAACTCCCGTGGATAGAACAGGGCATGACTTCGTACTGGAACAAGTAGAGGAAGCTGTCATTACACAAGAAAAAGAGTTGGTTGAAGACTTAGGAGACGCTGAGCCTCCATGGGAATCCAGAGTTGTGGAGAATTCTGTCAAGGACGTTATAATTAATGCTAAGGAGGATAGTACACAGCCTCCAAGGCAAGTCTTTTATGAAGAACTGGACGGAATAATCCAAGAAGCAAGTTTCCTTGATGATGATGATCTCAAGTCAAGTTCTCCCAGTAGTGAACTTGCACCAGCAAGTGAATTCTCTGAGATCGAAGAATCTTCCCCAAGTGAATACGAAGACGATGCGGAGGTAGATTTCTCTCAACCTCCCGTTTATGACTTAAGTGACGAGGAAGACATAGAAGGCTTTGATCAGGACATGGATGCAATTGAAGAAGTCTGCAAGGAAGTGAAAAAATTCACAGAAGAGCACAAGGGGGAGTAGAACTCACAGAACCACTGGAAACACCTATCCCAAAGCCATTACCACCTAATACAAGCTTCAAGTGGGTACAATTCTTAACCTTTATCTTTACTTTTCCGCTTGAATATGGTTTTCTTGAAACAGATGGCCAGCTTAGAGCTCTCTGCGGCTTTAAGAGTAAAAGGGAATTGGCTCGTGCTCAGAGCTGGTGCACAAGGTTCAATAAGGTTCCACGCTTCAACTCAAAGTGTACGGATTGGCATCATGATCTATCAAATGGATCTCGGGAAATATTTGGTTATCTTGTTGAGAATCTAATTCCTAAACCGCCCAGATGTAAAAATATAGATCAAGACGAAGGTGGATTTAAAAGCCAAATTTGGGATCTTGGAATCTATTCTGACATTCGTCACCCCGGGAGCCTGAGAATCTATTTGAAGTTGCTCAGAAGCTTTACATGCCTAGTTTGGGACCTCGGAGGCTATTGGCATTCCAAGCACTGGTGGAGATTTCTGGATGAATTTAAGCATAAGCCACCATAACAGGAAGGTCATCCAATGTCCAACTTAAGGACTTTAACTAAAAGTGCTAGGTGGGAGACAATCCACCATGGTATGATCATTCTTATTTTCATTTTTTTAGTTAGTTTTACTTGTTTTCAAGTTTTATTTTATTTTATTATATTGAACCTGGAGTTTTGCATAGCATTCATATTAAGCATTGCATTCTGCATACTGCATCAAAAAAAAATGGTGTGCGACGTGACCGCATCATTCATGCGATCGCGTCAAGTTGCGAAAATACTCCCCATGCGTCCGCGTCATTCACGCGGCCGCGTGATCTGGAGATCGGCGTAAATCCCCAACGTCCAGAGAGTTAGGCTGGAATCGTGCGGCCATTGTGCGTTTTGCACAAAACACCCACGCGATCGCGTCCCTGACGCAATCGCGTCACTTGCACAACATCAAGCCCACGCGACAGCGTGAGCGACGCGATCGCGTCGCATGGATTACACAACACCCGAAAAGGAGACAGAGAGTTGCGCTGAAACGACGCTGGAATCGTGTGTTTAGCACAATTTCCAGCGACGCGATCGCATGCCCCAGGCGATCGCGTCATTCACTCTTTTAGTCAATCCATGCGATCGTGCCACCCACGCGATCGCGTCGACCCTCATTTCACCCCAGCCACGCGACCGCGTGCCCCACACGATCGCGTGGATTCAAATTTATAACCCCCAGCCACGCAAAACCCTACCCATTCGCGCCCCCCCAGCCCCCTCTCCTCCCTCTCTTCTCTCCACAACCACCACCCACAACTTCCAACCACCACCCAGCCACCCTATGCCAACCACCCCCCAGACCTCACCATACCACCACTCCCTCCCCCATTCTTCCCCTCTTTCTTCTTCTTTCTTCCTCCGCCACTGCCCCCCTCCGCGACCACCATCCACTGCCGCCGCTCCGTCCCAGCTGCACCACCCATCCGCCACCCACGCCCCCTTCCCTTCCTTCCCTTTTCCCGCCCATTCCCTACCCGAAACCCTACCTCCGAATAGCCGCCACCGCCGCCATGCCACCCTCAACCGCCGTGTCTGCCGCCACCACCGCCATTCCCCAGCCACCTCTCTGCCCCACTTTCTTTCCTTCGCCTTCCAGGTTTCGCTGAACGCCACCATTCTTTTCTTTTATCGTTAATTTCCTATTTTTCTGTTTATGTTCATCATTAGGCTAGTTAGATATGCATGTTGTAGTGGATTCTAGGTTGTTAGGTAGCTTAAGATGTGGTTAGTGGATTTAGGCCTGTTTAATTGCACTGTTCATGTTTCTTGTTTTCTAATTTTTGCAATTCTGCTATTGCTGTGTTGTTACTATTGTTCATATGCTGTAATTTCTTGTTCATGCTGCTTTTTACACTGCTTTTCCATGTTTATATTCCTTTTATGTAATTGCAGCTATATTTTAATTCATATAAGCTATTCTGATTGCTATTTATTTTCCGGGAACATCCAATTTTAGCCGGGATGCTGCCCAAATTTCTGCAAACTATTTTCATTTTCATTCATGTTTTGGTTTTGGCATTTTGAACTCTGCTTTTCCAAACCAATTCATGAATGTCAGGGCATGCTTTCTTATTCTTTTTGATTTCCTGGTTCTTAATATGCATTTTTTATGTTTATATTCCAATTTTTGCTATTTCTATATCTATCTGAATCATCATCAACCTAATTTCCTTGTTTGGATATGAGTTACCTATAGCTTCTAATTGTGAATGCTTGTTACTTGGAACATAACCATTATGCCACTTACTTTAACCCACTTTTTACTAACTCACTAATTTTAACTTCCTAAACTTTTTTTCAATTCTAACGAAACCTAACCTTTCAAAACATCTCTTCTGGTTTTTCACTTTCTTTTAACATTCTAACCAAGGCATGATGATACTTTTTCTAATTGACTTGAATGGAAGTACATTTTAGATTGTGACATTTTTCTTTTCCGTATTCTAACTCTTATACAATCCTTAATGCAAATTTACTTAACTTAATTTCCTCTTCTATTGATCCTTTGCCACTTTGTATTTCTTTTGATTATTTGCCTATTTGTTTTCCTGTTTTTTTTTATATCCTAGTTTTCTGTTTTTCAGGATGTCAGATGATGACAAGTCATCTTAGCCTAGATTAACTAGTCTTTTTCTTTGTTTTTAATAGGATTTATGCACTTTCTTGCATTGTAAGTAAGTAATTTGGAGTGGAATTGCATGGTTTCTTTAAATCAACCAACCACCCTTTAATTGACACAAAATCATGGGGTTTAAGCTTAAATTAATTGATTTTTGAATGAATTTTCAACCTTGTGAATTTGGTGATACTTTGATTGGTTGTTTTGATTATTTGTAGGTGAAGAAATGGTGGAAAAGGGAATTTTGGGCACGCTTTGGAACTTTAGGCCACACTTTTGAAAGCGTGGCCCATGACCATTGAATCTTGGCATTAGCATCATGGTGTCATGCATTGATGCTTATGCATGCATACATTTAATTATTAAGTGACCGAATGAATGAAATGAATGCATGCATGAAACATTTAATTAATAATGCCAAATGAATGAAATAAATGAATGCTATGTTAAGTAATTGGCATTACTAATTAAATGCAATAATATAATGAAAGCATGCATAGAACAATTAATTACTAATGCTAATGAATAAAGGCGTTAAATGAATGAATGATTTAAAGTTAAAGCATTAGCATTATTAATTAAAGCCATGCATTTCTAATGCAATTGGCAATTCATGCTTTACATTAATGCATTAATAAAAGCATGCATTTCATTACTAATGCCCTGGAGGGGAGGCCAACGTTTGCGCCAACGTTTGCCTCAAACTTGAGGTCAAACGTTGGCACAATTTAACACCCAGGGGAGGAGCCAACATTTGCGCCAGTGTTTGCCTCAAACGTGAGGTCAAACGTTGGCTATATTTTAGCATGGAAGAGCACCCCTGTTTGATGGTTTAAATGAGCCACGTTTGCGCCAACATTTGCCTCAAACGTTAGGCCAAACGTTGGCCAAAAGAAATGCATGGGAGGAGCCACGTTTGAGCTCACGTTTGACCTCAAACGTTGAGCCAAACGTGGATGGCAGCAAATGGGGTTTTGCATGATGATTAGTACGAAGACGTTTGAGTCAACATTTGCCTCAAACGTTGACTCAAACGTGAATGGTTCATGGCCCGGTTCACAAGTGGACTTCTTCCCAACACCAAGAGCAATCAACGGAGGCTACTATCAACCCAATTCCATCAAGGCCAAGGCCCACATTCAAGGCTCCAAGACCATTAGAAGAAAGTGTATAAATAGAAGTTTGTTTGATTTAGGAAGGACGTCAACTTTTACTTTTGAATTTGTACTTCTTAGAGAATTTTTCTTACTGTAACTTGGATCTTGGAAGAGAATTCAATTCTCTTCCTCTTTGGTTTTCTCGTTTTCTTTACTGCAATTCTTGCTTGAGTCTTGGGTGTGGAGAATTGAGGAAATTTTGTCTCAATCTCACCTTGAGATCTCTGTTTTTGTTTCACTGCATAATTTGAGGAATTGAGATTTGAATTTACTTTTTCTACTGCTTGATCTTTAATTATCTTGCAATTGATTTCTAAATTGGATCAAGGAAGCTAGTGAGATCTAGACTTAGTTTTCTAGTATCTTGACCCCTGAGATCTGGGATTTCTTTTCTGTTCATCTGCTAAGGCTTTTTCAAGCCAATTTACATTTTCTGTTTGAGATCTACGTCAATTCAATTCATCTTTTACTTTCCTGATTGTTGCAATTTACTTTTTCTTGTTTAATTTCGGCAATCCCAATTCCCAATTCCTTTTATAATTCAAGCAATTTACATTTCTTGCACTTTAAGCTTCAATCATTTACCTTTCTTGCAATTTAAGTTTCTGTAATTTATATTACTTGCACTTTAAGATTCAGCTCTTTTCTTTCCTTGCCCCTTTAATTTTCAGTCAATTACCCCTCTCCCTTTAATTTCATGCAATCTAGCTTCTATTAGATACAAATCACTTAAATCAACTCTTGTTCGCTTGACTAAATCAACCACTAAACTAAAATTGCTCAATCCTTCAATCTCTGTGGGATCGACCTCACTCACGTGAGTTATTATTACTTGATGCGACCCGGTACACTTGCCGGTGAGTTTTGGGTGTTTGGAATTTCGTTTTCCAAATTTATCCATCAAGTTTTTGGCGTCGTTGCCGGGGATTGAATTAGATTGATAATGATTAAGTAAAGTAGTGGTCTAGATTAAGCACTTTTTCTTTTTCTTTTTACTAAGCATACTAACTTTTGAATTTTCGCTTAAGCTAACAGTAACTTCACTCTAGCAATAGAGTGTTTAATTCTGGTTCCTGGTTCTTGTTTATGTCAGGAGGAAGAAGCAATGAATCCACACCTTTTGATCCTGAAACACTTTGGAGGTTGAGAAGAAAACCAAGAAATGGAGGAAAATCCAACAAATCCACAAGTGGGAGTGGCCAACGACAATGGTCAGCCCCAAAGGAGAGTATTGGCTTCATATACATTTGCTAATCCAAGGCATTGTGGGAGTAGCATCCTTACCCCAAATGTCGATGCAAATAACTTTGAACTGAAGCCCCAACTCATCACCTTGGTGCAGAACAACTGTTCTTATAGAGGAGGCCCCTTGGAAGATCCAAACCAGCACCTATCCACCTTCCTGAGGATATGTAACACAGTGAAGACCAATGGTGTGCATCCTGACAGTTACAAATTACTGCTATTTCTATTTTCCCTCAAAGATAAAGCCACTCAATGGTTGGAGTCATTTCCAAGAGATAGCATCAACAATTGGGAAGATCTAGTGAGCAAATTCCTTGCTAAATTTTACCCACCTCAGAGGATTATTAGATTGAAGACCGAAGTACAAACATTCACACAGATGGATGCTGAACCTCTCTATGAGGCATGGGAGAGATACAAGGCTCTAATCAGGAAGTGCCCTCCTGAGATGTTTAATGAATGGGATAAACTCCAAAATTTCTATGAAGGACTGACAATGAAAGCTCAAGAGGCACTTGACTATTCAGCAGGAGGCTCAATGTAACTCATGAAGATAGCTGAAGAGGCCCAAAACCTCATTGATATGGTGGCAAATAATCAATATTTCTTTGCTCATCAGAGACAACGCCAGCCATCACAAAGGAAAGGAGTGCTAGAGTTGGAAGGAGTAGACACCATCCTAGCTCAAAATAAGATAATGCAGCAGTAAATCCAGCAACAATTTGAGCAGATGGCTAAAAAGATTGATAGCTTGCAAGTTGCAGTAGTGAATACAAGCCAACCATCAACCACATGGGGGCAAAATGAAGAAAACCAAGAAGATCAGCAGTAGGAACAACCTCAATATGTGAACAACCATGGTTCAGGCCAAAATGAGGTTTATGGTGACACCTACAATCCATCCTGGAAGAACCATCTAAATCTCAGATGGGGAGATAACCACACTCAAAACCAACAACCATGGCAAAGGAATTCAAACCAAAACAACTCAAGAAACAACCAGAACAATAATCAGCAAAACATAACCCATAATTCATATAGAAAACCCCAAAACAACCATCATCCACCTTCCACATCCACATTCCACCCACAAAATAATCCCACAAATAGTTCAAACAACTTCCAGCAACAGCCATCTCATTTTACACAACCACTTGGGTTATGAACCATTCACGTTTGAGTCAACGTTTGAATTTACTTTTTCTACTGCTTGATCTTTAATTTTCTTGCAATTGATTTCTAAATTGGATCAAGGAAGGTAGTGAGATCTAGACTTAGTTTTCTAGTCTCTTGACCCCTGAGATCTGGGATTTCTTTTCTGTTCATCTGCTAAGGCTTCTTCAAGCCAATTTACATTTTCTGTTTGAGATCTACGTCAATTCAATTCATCTTTTACTTTCCTGATTGTTGCAATTTATTTTTTCTTGTTTAATTTCGGCAATCCCAATTCCCAATTCCTTTTATAATTCAAGCAATTTACATTTCTTGCACTTTAAGCTTCAGTCATTTACCTTTCTTACAATTTAAGTTTCTGCAATTTATATTACTTGCACTTTAAGATTCAGCTTTTTACTTTCCTTGCCCCTTTAATTTTCAGTCAATTACCCCTCTCCCTTTAATTTCATGCAATCTAGCTTCTGTTGGATACAAATCACTTAAATCAACTCTTGTTCGCTTGACTAAATCAACCACTAAACTAAAATTGCTCAATCCTTCAATCCCTGTGGGATCAACCTCACTCACGTGAGTTATTATTACTTGATGCGACCCGGTACACTTGCCGGTGAGTTTTGGGTGTTTGGAATTTCGTTTTCCAAATTTATCCATCATCAGACACCCAAAGAAAAGGAAAAGGAAAGGCAACAACTGGCAAACAGAAACGAGGAGAAGCCTCCATGTCTATACTGGACCTCATGCATGATGACTCCTGGCGGGAGAAACACTTTACCCCGCAGGAGAAGGCTGACCAGCTACTCCCTGCCACTGATCCCATTAGATTTGCAAACCGATACTGCGAGCTTAAGTATCCAGTATTTGCAAACTCCAGGAACCTGTACCTGGAGAGGACTCTGAAGATCCAAGAAGAACTCCAGCAATACACCTCTGATCAGATCAAACAAAGAGGCTAGTTCTTCCTGGAGAGAAACCTGACTGAGGTTAATGCATCTTGGGTAAGGGAATTCTACTGCAATTACTTCAAAACTTTTCTAGATGTAGTGAACCTAAGAGGGAAGTAGATTCTGGTTACTGAAGAGGCTATAGAGGATGTTCTGAAGCTTCTGCCTAAATCCGATCAGCCAAATGGATATCAAAAGGCTGAGGAGGACATGCGCTTCATGAAATTTGACTGGGATGCAGTCAAGGCCAGGATAGCCCTTGACCCGACCGTTCCATGGATCATGGGTCAGAACACCACCATGCCAAAGGAAATCAAGCAGATTTACTTGAATGATGAGGCTCAGCTATGGCATCAGATACTTAGCAACTTCATTATGCCGAGTACCCATGAGACTGAGATACCTGCTGCTATGATCACCCTCCTATGGTATGTGATGGAGGGTAAGGACCTGTACCTGCCACGCTTTATCCGGTACTATATGGCCATGGTCCACGTCCGAGGCACTCTCCCCTTTCCTTATCTGATTACACAACTAGGCTGTCGAGCTGACGTGCCTTGGGAGGATGCTGATGAAAAGCCACCTGCTGCAGAATGCAAGAAGATCATCCCTCACAGCAGGAACTTTCTGGCTTTGGGCTACAGACCTCCATTCCTCACTGCTACTGTTACGACAGCCACACCATCTGCCGGCCCCTCTTCCTCCACAGCTACCCCTGCTACCACCACTGTACCTCCACCTGCCTCAGAGCCGGTTTATCACCTAGTGCACCGCCTGTTTCGACAGCTAGACCAGATGGAGCGCTGCAACCGGTGCCGATATGAGAGAGCTGAGCATCGCAGCAAGCGACGCTATGAGCACCTGAAGCTGATGATATGATCTGGGATATCCTCTCCGAGCCTGACACACCATCAGAGCCATCTGAGGAGGAGGCGGATGATCACGAGGCAGATACCCACCCCCAGAGAGAGGCTGAGCAGGCAGGCACAGAGCAGGCTGCATCACATCAAGAGACCCCGCATCAGATTCAGGTTTCTGACCCTGAGATCCCTATTCAGTCAGCACCTCTTCTACAACAGGCAGATCCTCAGACCCACCCCCACAGAGACTCCAGCTACCCACCCTTCCAGTGATGACACCCCTTCACACCCTGCTTGAGTGAGCATCAGGGATGATGCTTCATTTTAAGTGTGGGGAGGTCGCCATCTCTGGCATATTTTTTTGGTGAACCACTACAGACTCTTTCATTTTATTTTGCTATTTTTCTATATTTTTCTCTTTTATTTTTATTTTTATTTTCTCAGCACTTATACATTGCTATTTTCATGTATTTTTACTCTATTTCTGCATGTTGCACCTTAGTTCATATTTTAGCCATTTAGTTTAGTTGCAATTCTAACTTATTAGTTATAGAAATTGTGAATTAATTAGTATAGTTTACCCTTTTTAGCATAAGATAGCTTAGTTTATATTGAAAATATAAAAAAGGAAGTAAACTAGAAACTTGGACATAATAGAAACAACCCACACCTTGTGTATATAGCATTATATGTTAGTTAGTTAACAACATTTCATCAAGAAGAAACATAAACTTTAAAGCCACTCAAAATAAATTTTACATTGAGAATAATGGGAACTCTTGATTTTTACTTGCATGACATATATAACTGATATATGATTTCTGAGTTAGAAAACATACAGCCTGTGAGTTTTGAGCTTAATTGTATGGTTACATTCAAACCATAATTTTTATTCCTGTGTGTTCCACCCTTCTTATTTATTCTGGTGTTCTTTACTTTGTTTTAATCTATATGTCCGATTATAGAATAGAAATACATACCAAGAGAGTGATTGAAGCCATTGTTGATTTTAGCTCACTTATCCCAAATTAGCCTACCTTTTACATCACCCTTGTCAACCCCCTTGAGCTTTTAAAACCCCTCTTATTCTATAAACCACAATACTAGCCTTAAGCAGAAAAACAAAATAAAAATCCAAAGTTGAATTCTTGGTTAGCTTAAGATAGAAAGTGTGTAATTGTTTAAGTGTGGGAAACCTATTGGGAACATGGATGATAAAAACAAAGGGTAGAAAGTTGAAAAGAATAAAATAATTCAAAATAAAAAAAATTTGGAAAGCATGCTCATGTGAAATCAAAATAATTGAATTACCATGTGAATTAAAAATAAATAAATAAAAATAATATATATATATATATATATATATATATATATATATATATATATATATATATATATATATATTTCAATATTTAAATAAAGGGGATACAAAAGAATTCCCCACATGCAAAATAAAGCAATGCACATAGGACAAGATAAAAATTAAAATATGAGCATGTATCAAAAGTGGGAAAAATATGGGAAAATAGGTAAAGAAGCTCTGCTTTACAAAGTATGTATGTTAGGTGAGATCTTAGACTAATCAAGGATTCGCTTAATTAGCTCACTTAGCCTTATACATATACCCTTGCCTTTACCTTGGCCCCATTACAACCTTAATTAAAGACCTCATGATTTTTGGTATGCCTATATTCTATAATTGTTGATTGGTTAGATGAAGAACAAAGTTGTAGAAAGAAAGGATAAAAAGAGGAATAGAGTGATTAACCCAATAAACACTGAGTGACTAGAGAGTAAACACAAAATTCAGTGAGGGTTCAATAGCTCATTAACATATATCTCTGCTTGAATTATTAATTGTTTTGCAAGTTTATAAAATATTTTTCTCTCCCATCTCAATTGTAAAAGTGCTTTATCATTATCTAAGGTTTGGCTATGTATATGTGATTCCTTGAGAATGTGAATTAATTCAACTACATGTAAGCTTTATATACAAGTAAATAACAATTAAGAATTGCATGATGCATGTAGGTAGTTGCATTTAGAATAAATTGCATTGCATGAGATTCTACCACTTTAACCTTACCTTACTCTTTATCTTGGATTTAGCATGAGGACATGCTATTGTTTAAGTATGGGGAGGTTGATAAACCCATATTTTATGATATATTTTGTGCTTAATTTGAGTGATTTATTCAATTCTTCACCCACTTATTCATATTAATTGCATGGTTTTACTTTCCCTTCCTTATCATGTGACGTATGTGAAAAACATGTTTCCTATGCTTAAAAATAATTATTTTGATTACCCTTTATTTCCATTCGATGCCGTGATTCGTGTGTTGAGTAGTTTCAGATCTTCTAAGGCAGGAATGACTTAAAGGATGGAAAGGAAACATACAAAATTGGAAGGAAAGCATAAAACGGAGTTTTTGAAGAAACTGGCAACGACGCGATCGCATGGACGACGCGGCCGCATGCCAGCGCGAACCAACAGCGACGCGACCGCGTGATTGACGTGATCGCGCGCCTTAAGCGAAACGCATATGACGCGGACGCATGACTGACGCGACCGCGCGACAAGGAAAACTCCAATTGACGCGACCGCGTGACAGAGGCCACGCACCAGAAATTACAGAAAATGCTTCCAGCGATTTCTGAAGCCCTTTTTGGCCTAAATCCAAGTCCAGAAGGCACAGATCAGAGGTTATGAAGTGGGGGAATACATCCATTCAAGGGGAGTCTCGAATTTAGTTACTATTCATGATTTAGATGTAGTTTTGAGGGAGAGGCTCTCTCCTCTCTCTTTTAGGATTTAGATTTAGGATTTTAATCGCTTTCAGGATTATCTCTTTCTATCAGGTTCAACATTCCTTTTTATTTATCTTTTCAATTTAATTTATGAATTCTTCTATGTTACAGATTACTCTTTGAATTAATGTTATTTGAGATATTTCAGTTTACAATTCCTCTCTTTTAATTATGTTACTTTTATCCCCAATCTGAAGACATTTTTATTCCAGTAGATTTACTTTTTCCCTTTTGGTCTTGGTTAAGAAATCAATAACTCAGGAGTTATCAAACTCAACATGATTGATAATCGTTATCTTTGCTAATTGAATTGAACTTCAATAATCCCAATCTTTCCTTAGGGATTAACTAGGATTTGAGGATCTAACTAATAAGTCACTTGACCTTCCCTTGCTCTAGCAAAGGTTAATTAAGTGGAATTAAGATTTAATTTTCATCATCATTGATAAAGATAACTAGGATAGGACTTCTAATTTCTCATACCTTGCCAAAAGTTTATTTTATAGTTATTTATTTACTTTACAGTCTTTTATTTAATTCAATTGCAATTTAAATTACTTGCTCCTCATCTTCAAAACCCCGATTTACAATCTCCATAACCGATAATAAGAACATACTTCCCTGCAGTTCCTTGAGAAGACGACCCGAGGTTTAAATACTTTGGTTATCAATTTATTTAGGGGTTTGTTACTTGTGACAACCAAAACGTTTGTACGAAGGGATTTCTGTTGGTTTAGAAACTATACCTACAACGCGACTGTTTTTATAAAATTCTTTACTGGCAAAAATCCTAACGTCAATTAACCAACCGTCCTTATCCATAGGTTCTACAAGCAAGCGGGATAACACCAATCGTCCTTGTCCAAAACATGCAAGCGGGCTTTAACCACTGTCCTTGCCTTACACCACATCGCATCAATAGAGGGGATCCAAATAATTACATCGTACTACATCAAGGAGTGTGTTACATCACACCGCATCAATAGAGTGTGTCCAGATAATTATATCACACCACATCAACAGAATGTATTAAAGAATTACATCACACCGCATCAACGGAGTGTGTTAAAGACTTTATCAAATCAACACGCCATTCAACACCTTTTTCTTAAATTATTTTCCTTTTTTAAAACTCATTTCCACTCAATCAAAGTTTCCTAAACCAACTTCAAAATCATATCCAGTTCAAGTCTCTTTCAGAAAACTCAAAAATCATTATGTTTACAAATTACAATACTAATCGAAACGACATAAATCATTTGTACTTACATTAATCACTTAAGTACTTTAAAACAAGATTATTAATTAAACCCTGCGGTAAGGTCTCTAGACTTTAGGGGAGCAGCAACAAATCTCATTTCTTTATATTCATTTAGATCCTTAAATCATAACTCCTTAATTAGAATAAATCAAATAGCTCACTTTCGATTGAACCGAGTTTCCTCAAAACAATTTCCCGCTTCACTTTTAAGTTTAAGACATTTCAAAAAGCCTTGAAATCCATTTCATTTCTACCAAATTAAGTTTAAATAATTTAACTCCTCTAAAATTTCTCAAGCCAGAATGCTGCAATCAAATTAACCAACTTCAACTTCTTTTCAAGTTCAAAACCTTCAAACACCATTTAACCTTAAATACCCATTTCCATAACTTCATTTTTCGTTTAAAACACCCCCAAAACAAAATTCCTTTCATAATTAACTAAACCCAAAATAAATTAATCCTTATTATTAAATTCACTTAAACACTTATAAAAATTTCGATAGTACCTCCTTTAAAACTCGGACTTTTGCCACCCTTCAAAGGTCCCATCCAGTTCAGATTTTCAAATACAAAATCATTTCTCAATATAAATATATAAATTAGATTTCCAAATCACGCTTTCATTAACTACCACAATGCCAACTCAATCAATCCAGAATTCAATCAAGTAAACAATCACATTCACCCAAAATAACTTAGTCAATCCATAAGACTCACATAATCACCAAAAATATATTTCTCATATCAATATTGATTTATAACAATTCCATAATATAAAATATGTTTTAAGAAAATCCCCTACCTCGAATAGTCAAAATCCACAAAACCAAACGCGTCTAGAAACCTTATTTCTCTTGATCAGCAATAGTAGTAGCCGCAACCACAGCTCCATTATATCCACAGTCACAGCAACAACTTTAATTCACCAACATGCAATAATCGAAACTTGATCCTAAGACATTAACGTCACAAAAATCTCATCAACATATAACAGAACAATGACTAAAAGGGTTCAGAACAAGGAATAGCTTATCGTGCTTATGAATAAGCGAGAGAACAGAGCAGCGGCAGCTTCAGTGATAATGCAATAGCTTGATGTCGCATGCAACATCCATTGAACTCAGCATGCAAGAATCAAAACTCAATCCTATGTCACCAAAACTTCAGAACCTTTAACAACTTAGAACAGTATACTGATTTCAAAGGTTCTGGAACGAAACGCTTACCAAATCTATTCAATATGTGCATGGTGCACGAAATTACGATCATCAACAATGGCGCCAAAGACTTTGTGCTCTCAAACGTGAATCACACTTTGTCACAACTTCGCACAACTAACCAGCAAGTGCATTGGGTCGTCCAAGTAATAAACCTTACGTGAGTAAGGGTCGATCCCACGGAGATTGTCGGCTTGAAGCAAGCTATGGCCACCTTGTAAATCTCAGTCAAGCGGATTCAAATGGTTTTAGAGATTTGATAATTAAAAGATAAATGAGACGTAAAATAAAGATAGAGATACTTATGTAATTCATTGGTGAGAATTTCAGATAAGCGTATAGAGATGCTTTTGTTCCTCTTGAACCTCTGCTTTCCTGCTGTCTTCATCTAATCCTTCATACTCCTTTCTATGGCAAGTTGTATGTTGGGCATCACCGTTGTCAATGGCTACATCACGTCCTCTCTGTGAAAATGGTCCAATGCGCTGTCACTGCATGGCTAATCATCTGTCGGTTCTCAATCATACTGGAATAGGATTTACTATCCTTTTGCATCTGTCACTACGCCCAACACTCGCGAGTTTGAAGCTCGTCACAGACATCCCTTCCCAGATCCTACTCGGAATACCACAGACAAGGTTTAGACTTTCCGGACCTTAGGAATGGCCGTCCATAGGTTCTAACTTATAACACGAAGACTCTAATATCTCGGACTCGGTCCCCTGTATTAGATACCTAAGAGATACTCATTCTATCTCATCTTCATGTAGAACGGAAGTGGTTGTCAGGCACGCGTTCATAGGTGAGAATGGTGATGAGCGTCACATAATCATCACATTCATCATGTTCTTGGGTGCAAATGAATATCTTAGAATAGGAATAAGCTTGAATTGAATAGAAAAACAATAGTACTTTGCATTAATTCATGAGGAACAGCAGAGCTCCACACCTTAATCTATGGTGTGTAGAAACTCTACCGTTGAAAATACATAAGAACAAGGTCTAGGCATGGCCGAGAGGCCAGCCTCCATGATCTCAGAACTACACATCCAAAAATCCCTAAAAGATGTAAATACAATAGTAAAAAGTCCTATTTATGCTAAACTAGTTACTAGGGTTACAGAGATAAGTAAATGATGCAGAAATCCACTTTCGGGCCCACTTGGTGTGTGATTGGGCTGAGCATTGAAGCTTTCACATGGAGAGGTCTTTCTTGGAGTTAAACGCCAGTTTATAACCTGTTTCTGGCGTTTGACTCCAGAATAGGGCAGGGAGCTGGCGTTGAACGCCAGTTTGCGTCGTCTAAACTCGGGCAAAGTATGAACTATTATACATTGCTGGAAATCCCTGGATGTCTACTTTCCAACGCAATTGAGAGAGCGCCATTTGAAGTTCATTAGCTCCAGAAAATTCACTTTTAGTGAAGGGAGGTCAGAATCCAACAGCATCTGCAGTCCTTCTTCAACCTCTGAATCTGATTTTTGCTCAAGTCCCTCAATTTCAGCCAGAAAATACCTGAAATCACAGAAAAATACACAAAATCATAGTAAAGTCCAGAAATGTGAATTTTATTTAAAAACTAATAAAAATATACTAAAAACTAACTAAATTATACTAAAAACTATGTAAAAACAATGCCAAAAAGCGTATAAATTATCCGCTCATCACAACACCAAACTTAAATTGTTGCTTGTCCCCAAGCAACTGAAAATCAAATAGGATAAAAATAAGAGAACATACTATAAATCCCAAATATCAATGAAACTTAGCTCCAATCAGATAAGTGGGACTAGTAGCTTTTTGCCTCTTGAATAGTTTTGGCATCTCACTTTATCCATTGAAGTTCAGAATGATTGGCATCTATAGGAACTTAGAATTCAGATAGTGTTATTGATTCTCCTAGTTCAGTATGTTGATTCTTGAACACAGCTACTTTATGAGTCTTGGCCGTGGCCCTAAGCACTTTGTTTTCCAGTATTACCACCGGATACATAAATGCCACAGACACATAACTGGGTGAACCTTTTCAGATTGTGACTCAGCTTTGCTAAAGTCCCCAATTAGAGGTGTCTAGGGTTCTTAAGCACACTCTTTTTTTGCTTTGGACCTCGACTTTAACCGCTCAGTCTCAAGTTTTCACTTGACACCTTCACGCCACAAGCACATGGTTAGGGACAGCTTGGTTTAGCCGCTTAGGCCAGGATTTAATTCCTTTAGGCCCTCCTATCCACTGATGCTCAAAGCCTTGGATCTTTTTTATTACCCTTGCCTTTTGGTTTTAAGGGCTATTGGCTTTTTGCTCTTGCCTTTTGGTTTAAAGAGCTTTTGGCTTTTTCTGCTTGCTTTTTCTTTTTCTTTCTGTTTTTTTTTCTTCGCCATTTTTCTTTTCTTTTTTTTTTCGTAAGCTTTTGTATTCACTGCTTTTTCTTGCTTCAAGAATCAATTTTATGATTTTTCAGATTATCAATAACATTTCTCCTTTTTCATCATTCTTTTAAGAGCCAACATATTTAACATTCATAAACCACAATATCAAAATGTATATGCACTGTTCAAGCATTCATTCAGAAAACAAAAAGTATTGTCACCACATCAAAATAATTAAACTAGTTTCAAGGATGAATTCGAAACCCTGTACTTCTTGTTCTTTTGTAATTAAAATATTTTTCATTTAAGAGAGGTGATGGATTCATAGGACATTCATAACTTTAAGGCATAGACTCTTAAATACTAATGATCATGTAATAAAGACAAAAACATGAACATAAAGCATAGTAAATGAAAAACAGTAAATTAAGAACAAGGAGATTAAGGAACGGGTCCACCTTAGTGAGGGTGGCGTCTTCCTCTTCTTGAAAAACCAATGGTGCTCTTGAGCTCATCTATGTCTCTTCCTTGTCTTTGTTGTTCCTCCCTCATAGCTCTTTGATCTTCTCTAATTTCATGGAGGATGATGGAGTGCTCTTGGTGCTCCATCCTTAGTTGTCCATGTTGGAGCTTAATTCTCCTAGGAAAGTGTTGATTTGCTCCCAATAATTCTGTAGAGGAAAGTGCATCCCCTGAGGCATTTCAGGGAATTCATGGTAAGGAATTTCCTCATGCTCTTGTTGAGGTCCATGATCTCTTGTTTGCTCCATCCTTTTCTTAGTGATGGGCTTATCCTCTTCAATGAGGATGTCTCCCTCTATGTCAATTCCAGCCGAATTGCAGAGGTGGCAAATGAGGTGAGGAAAGGCTAACCTTGCCAAAGTATAGTAACTTCAGACTGGTTGCTAGTAGCAATGATTGAGCACTGAATGAACTCCAACCATCCTCTAGCTACAGGCTTAAGGTCTAGTCTTCTCAATTAAACCGGCTTGCCTCTTGAGTCAACTTTCCATTGAGCTCCTTCCATATATATGTCCATGAGGACTTAGTCCAACCTTTGATCAAAGTTGACCCTTCTAGTGTAGGGGCGTGCGTTTTCTTCCATCATTGGCAAGTTGAACGCCAGCCTTACATTTTTCGGACTGAAATCTAAGTATTTCCCCCGAACCATGGTAAGCCAATGCTTTGGATTCGGGTTCACACTTTGATCATGGTTCCTAGTGATCCATGCGTTTGCATAGAACTCTTGAACCATTAAAATCCCGACTTGTTGAATGGGGTTGGTGAGAACTTTCCAACCTCTTCTTTGGATCTCAAGTCGGATTTTCGGATACTCATTCTTTTTGAGATTGAAAGGAACCTCAGGGATCACTTTCTTCTTGGCCACAACTTCATAGAAGTGGTCTTGATGGACCTTTGAGATGAATCTCTCCATCTCTCATGACTCAGAGGTGGAAGCAATTGCCTTCCCTTTCCTCTTTCTTGAGGATTCTCTGGCCTTAGGTGCCATTGATGGTTATGGAAAAAAAAGTAATGCTTTTTACCACACCAAACTTAAAATGTTTGCTCGTCCCCGAGCAAAAGAAGAAGGAAAGAAGGAGAAGAAGAATAAAAATAAAGGAGAGGGAGAGAAGTGTGTATTCGGCCAAGGGGGAGAAGAAAGGGTTGTGTTGTGTGAAAATGAAGAAGGAATGAGGGGTTTATATAGGAGTGGGGAAGGTGGAGGGTTCGGCCATTAGGGTTGGGTTTGGGAGGGAAAAGAGTTTGAATTTTGGAGGTAGGTGGGGTTTATGGGGAAGAGTGGATGAGGTGATTGGTGAAGGGTATTTGGGGAAGAGAGTTATGAAAAGGTGTGAAGAGGAGAGAAGAAGTGGTGGGGATCCTGTGGGGTCAAGGACTTAACATTCCTGCTCCAATTAGGCGTTTAAAACGCCCTTAGTATGCATGTCTAGCATTAAACGCCAGCTTGCTGCTTGTTTCTGGCATTTAACGCCACTTCCATGCTCTGTTCTGGCGTTAAACGCCAGTCTGGTGCTTGTTTCTGGCGTTTAACGCCAGCTTGCTGCTTTTTTCTGACGTTAAACACCAGTTTGATGCTTCTTACTGGCGTTTAAATGCCAGTAAGTTTTTCCTTCAGGGTGAGCTATTTTTAAAGCTATTTTTCATTCTGTTTTTGATTTTTCAGTAGTTTTTGTGACTCCACATGATCATCAACCTAAAAAAAACATAAAATAACAATAGAAAAGAAATAGATATAATTAAATAACATTGGGTTGCCTCCCAACAAGCGCTTCTTTAATGTCAATAGCTTGACAGTGAGCTCTCATGGAGCCTTACAGATGTTCAGAGCATTGTTGGGACCTCCCAACACCAAACTTAGAGTTTGAATGTGGGGGTTCAACACCAAACTTAGAGTTTGGTTGTGGCCTCCCAACATCAAACTTAGAGTTTGATTGTGGGAGCTTTGGTTGACTCTGCAGTGAGAGAAGCTTTTCATGCTTACTCTCCATGGTTACAGAAGGAGATCCTTGAGTCTTAAACACAAGGTTGTCCTCATTCAGTTGAAGGACCAATTCTCCTCTGTCCACATCAATCACAGCTCTTGCTGTGGCTAGGAAGGGTCTTCCAAGGATGATGGATTCATCCTCTACCTTCCCAGTGTCTAGGATTATGAAATCAACAGGGAAGTAAAGGCCTTCAACCTTTACTAGCACGTCATCTACTAGTCCATAAACCTATTTTCTTGAGCTGTCTGCCATCTCTAATGAGATTCTGGTAGCTTGCACCTCAAAGATCCCAAGTTTCTCCATTACAGAGAGTGGCATTAAGTTTATTCCTGACCCCAGGTCACACAGAGCCTTCTCAAAGGTCATGGTACCTACGTTACAGGGAATTAGGGATTTACCAGGATCCTGTTTCTTTTGAGGTAATTTCTGCCTATCCAATGCATTCAGTTCATTGGTGAGCAAGGGAGGTCCATCTTCCCAAGTCTCATTACCAAATAATTTGGCATTTAACTTCATGATTGCACCAAGGTACTTACCAACTTGCTCGTCTTCATTCTCTTCAGAAGAAGAATACTCATCAAAGCTCATGAAGGGCAGAAGGAGGTTTAATGGAATCTCTATGGTCTCTAGATGAGCCTCAGATTCCTTTGGTTCCTCAAAGGGATACTCCTTATTGGTCAGAGAACGTCCCATGAGGTCTTCCTCATTGGGATTCACGTCCCCCTCCTCCCTTGTAGGTTCGGCCATGATGGTTAAATCAATGGCCTTGCACTCTCTCTTTGGATTTTCTTCTGTATTGCTTGGGAGAGTACTAGGAGGAGTTTCAGTGACCCTTTTACTCAGCTGGCCCACTTGTGCCTCCAAATTTCTAATGGAGGACCTAGTTTCATTCATGAAACTTAGAGTGGCCTTAGATAGATCAGAGACTATATTTGCTAAGCTAGATGGATTCTGCTCAGAATTCTCTGTTTGTTGATGAGTGGATGATGGAAAAGGTTTGCTATTGCTAAACCTGTTTCTTCCACCATTATTAAAGTCTTGTTGAGGCTTTTGTTGATCCTTCCATGAGAAATTTGGATGATTTCTCTATGAGGAATTATAGGTGTCTCCATAGGGTTCACCCATGTAATTTACCTCTGCTATTGTAGGGTTCTCAGGATCATAAGCTTCTTCTACAGAAGATGCCTCTTGAGTACTGTTGGATGCAACTTGCATTCCATTCAGACTCTGAAAAATCATATTGACTTACTGAGTCAATATTTTGTTCTGAGCCAATATGGCATTCAGAGTATCAATTTCAAGAACTCCCTTCCTCTGAGGCGTCCCATTACTCACAGGATTCCTTTCAGAAGTATACATGAACTGGTTATTAGCAACCATGTCAATGAGTTCCTGAGCTTCTGCAGGAGTTTTCTTTAGGTGAATGGATCCACCTGCAGAATGGTCCAATGACATCTTTGATAACTCAGACAGACCATCATAGAATATATCCAAGATAGTCCATTCTGAAAGCATGTCAGAATGACACTTTTTGGTCAGTTGCTTATATCTCTCCCAAGCTTCATAGAGGGATTCGCCATCCTTCTGTCTGAAGGTTTGAACATCCACTCTAAGCTTACTAAGCTTTTGAGGAGGAAATAACTTGGCTAAGAAAGCCGTGACCAGCTTATCCCAAGAGTTCAGGCTATCTTTAGGTTGAGAGTCCAACCATATTCTAGCTCTGTCTCTTATAGCAAACAGGAAAAGCATAAGCCTGTAGACTTCGGAGTCAACCCCATCGGTCTTAACAGTATCACAGATTTGCAAGAATTCAGTTAAGAACTGAAAAGGATCTTCAGATGAAAGTCCATGAAAATTGCAGTTCTGTTGCATCAAAGAAACTAATTGAGGCTTTAGCTCAAAATTGTTTGCTCCAATGGCAGGGATTGAGATGCTTCTTCCATGTAAATTGGAATTTGGTGCAGTAAAGTCACCAAGCATCTTCCTTGCATTGTTATTATTTTCGGCCATGTCTCCTTCTTTTTCGAAAATTTCTGTCAGATTTTCTCCAGAGTTGTGCTTTAGCTTCCTCTTCAGAGTCCTTTCAGGTTCAGGATCAGCCTCAACAAGAATGTTCTTATCCTTATTCCTGCTCATATGAAAAAGAAGAAAACAGAAAAGAAAATATGGAATCCTCTATGTCACAGTATAGAGATTCCTTATGTAAGTATAGAAAGAGAAGAAATAGAAGAAGGAAAAGATAAGAATCCAAACACATGGGAGAGGAATGGGTTCGAATTCTTGAGTGAAAGAGGAGTGTTAGTAGATGAATAAATAATTAGAAGGAGATGAGGGAGAAGAATTTTCGAAAATCATTGAAAAGAAAAGAAAAATATTTTTGTTTTTAAATTAAATTTAAAGTTAGAATTCAAAAATACAAAAAAGAAAAATTAAATTAAATTAAAGTAAAAATTAAAACAATTAGTTAATAAAAAAAGAATTTTAAAAAAGAGGGAAGGGATTTTCGAAAATTAGAAAGAGAGAGTTAGTTAGGTAGTTTTGAAAAAGATATGAATCAAACAAAAAGATAAGATTAATTGAAAAAGATTTGAAAATCAATTTTGAAAAGATAAGAGGTTAGAAAAGATTTTGAAATTGATTTTGAAAAAGATGTGATTGAAACTTATTTTGAAAAAGATTTGAAAAATAAATTTAAAAAGATTTGATTTTGAAATTAAAGTTGATTACTTGACTAACAAGAAACAAAAAGATAGGATATTAAAATTTAAAGATTGAACCTTTCTTACTAGGCAAGTAACAAACTTAAAATTTTTGAATCAATCACATTAATTGTTAGCATTAATTTTGAAAATATGAAATAAAAATAAGAAAAAAATTTTTGAAAATCAATTTGAAATTTTCGAAAATATGAAAGAAAAAATGAAAAAGATTTGATTTTTGAAAAATATTTGAAAAAGATAGGATTTTTAAATTGAAAATTTGATTTGACTCATAAGAAACAACTAAATTTTAAAAAGTTTTGAAAAAGTCAACTCAAATTTTCGAAAATTTATGAGTGAATAAGGGAAATATATTTTTTTGATTTTTGAATTTTTAATGAAGAAAGAGAAAAACAACCAAAAGACTTAAAACATGAAAATTTTGGATCAAAACAAATGATGCATGCAAGAACACTATGAATGTCAAGATGAATACCAAGAACACTTTGAATGTCAAAATGAACACCAAGAACTTATTTTTGAAAAATTTTTAAGAAAAGAAAAACATGCAAGACACCAAACTTAGAAATTTTCAATAGTTATACACTAATAATTCAAGAATGCATATGAAAAACAAGAAAAGACACTAAATAAGAAATTTTAAATATCAAACAAGAAGACTTACTAAGAACAACTTGAAGATCATAAAGAACACCATGCATGAATTTTCGAAAAATGCAAGAGAGTTTGAAAAATATGCAATTGATACCAAACTTACAATTTGACACTAGACTCAAATAAGAGACACAAAATTATTTTTGGTTTTATGATTTTATTAAATTTTTTTTTTCGAAAATTATTTTGAAAAGGAAAATAAGGATTTCAAAATTTTTAATAGAAATTCCAGGAATCTTGCAATGTTAGTCTAAAGCTCCAGTCCAGGAATTAGACATGGCTTACTAGCCAGCCAAGCTTCCAGTGAAAGCTCCGGTCCAAAACACTAGACATGGCCAATGGCCAGCCAAGCTTTAGCATACAAATCAGGCATACAACAGCTGATACTTCATCCAACTTCATTCTATGCTGATAAGTGGAAGCCCTAGTCCAAATGAATTAGACATGGCTTTACAGCCAGCCAGGCTTCAACATGCTTCATGAAACTCTAGAATTCATTCTTAAAAATTCTGAAGAACATAGAATAATTTATTTCTTTGAAAAATATTTTATATATTTTTTATTTTTTTCGAAAATATAAATAATAAAAACAAAAAGCTTAAAATTAAAATAAAATTACCTAATCTGAGCAACAAGATGAACTGTCAGTTGTCCAAACTCGAACAATCCCCGGCAACGGCGCCAAAAACATGGTGCACGAAATTGCGATCATCAACAATGGCGCCAAAACTTGGTGCTCTCAAACGTGAATCACACTTTGTCACAACTTCGCATAACTAACCAGCAAGTGCACTGGGTCGTCCAAGTAATAAACCTTACGTGAGTAAGGGTCGATCCCACAGAGATTGTCGGTTTGAAGCAAGCTATGGTCACCTTGTAAATCTCAGTCAAGCGGATTCAAATGGTTTTAGAGATTTGATAATTAAAAGATAAATGAGACGTAAAATAAAGATAGAGATACTTATGTAATTCATTGGTGAGAATTTTAGATAAGCGTATAGAGATGCTTTTGTTCCTCTTGAACCTCTGCTTTCCTACTGTCATCATCCAATCCTTCATACTCCTTTCTATGGAAAGTTGTATGTTAGGCATCACCGTTGTCAATGGCTACATCCCATCCTCTCTATGAAAATGGTCCAATGCGCTGTCACTGCATGGCTAATCATCTGTCGGTTCTCGATCATACTGGAATAGGATTTACTATCCTTTTGCGTCTGTCACTACGCCCAACACTCGCGAGTTTGAAGCTCGTCACAACTATCCCTTCCCAGATCCTACTCGGAATACCACAGACAAGGTATAAACTTTTCGGACCTCAGGAATGGTCGTCCATGGGTTCTAACTTATACCACGAAGACTCTAATATCTCAGACTCGATCCCCTGGATTAGATACCTAAGAGATACTCATTCTATCTCATCTTCATGTAGAACGGAAGTGGTTGTCAGGCACACGTTCATAGGTGAGAATGGTGATGAGCGTCACATAATCATCACATTCATCATGTTCTTGGGTGCGAATGAATATCTTAAAATAGGAATAAGCTTGAATTGAATAGAAAAATAATAGTACTTTGCATTAATTCATGAGGAACAGCAGAGCTCCACACCTTAATCTATGGTGTGTAAAAACTCTACCGTTGAAAATACATAAGAACAAGGTCTAGGCATGGCTGAGAGGCCAGCCTCCATGATCTCAGAACTACACGTCCAAAGATCCCTAAAAGATGTAAATACAATAGTAAAAAGTCCTATTTATGCTAAACTAGTTACTAGGGTTACAGAGATAAGTAAATGATGCATAAATCCACTTCCGAGGCCCACTTGGTGTGTGCTTGGGCTGAGCATTGAAGCTTTCACGTGGAAAGGTCTTTCTTGGAGTTAAATGCCAGTTTACAACCTGTTTCTGGCTTTTAACTCCACTTTGCAACCTGTTTCTGGTGTTTGACTCCAGAATAGGGCAGGGAGCTGGCGTTGAACACCAGTTTGAGTCGTCTAAACTCGGCCAAAGTATGGACTATTATATATTACTGGAAAGCCCTGGATGTCTACTTTCCAACGCAATTAAGAGAGTGCCATTTGGAGTTCTGTAACTCCAGAAAATCTACTTTGAGTACAGAGAGGTCAGAATCCAACAACATCTGCAGTCCTTCTTCAACCTCTGAATCTGATTTTTTCTCAAGTCCCTCAATTTTAGCCAGAAAATACCTGAAATCATAAAAAAAATACACAAACTCATAGTAAAGTCCAGAAATGTGAATTTTATTTAAAAACTAATAAAAATATACTAAAAATTAACTAAATTATACTAAAAACTATGTAAAAACAATGCCAAAAAGCGTATAAATTATCTGCTCATCAGTGCATAAACAAACTAAATTTAAAAAATTCATAAGTCTCATAAACTTACCTTCTTGTTCATTTTGGGTTATTATCCTCATAACTTTGCTATCAGTATATGGTGCAAGTTGTGATCTACCACTTAGTTGAGGCATTGGATGCTTATTTATTGCTCTTATTCCCTTTTTTTTCAAGTTTTGCAGTGTTATCCTGTACATTTTCTCCTTTATCTTGGGTTGTATTGTTATTTTTTGCATTGGGTTCCTCATTAAAGGGTGCATGTTGCATCTGGAGTTGGTTTAACATGGACTTCATTAGCATCCCCGTATTCAAGTTGCTCCTCATTTTGGCCTTTCCTCAAAATTGGATCATGTACCTCCTCGTTTTACTCTTCAAATTGAATAGGGGGTTTATTCTTATTTTTTTTATTTTTGGAGGGTTAGACTACATCTTCAACATTAATTTCTACAACTTTTACATTAATCTCATGTGTATCCTTTGAAACTTTCACCTGTTTAACAACCTCAAAGTTTGCAATAACAGGGTGCTCAAAAGAAAAATGAATCTTATTTTCATTCTTCAATGTAGAATCACACATCTTAAACACATTTGCTTTTTTTATAAACACTCTTAACGCATTAATCAACTCCAGCCCTAGCTCCAACCAATAAATCTTATTATAGCCAGTATACCCCCAATCCAAAAATAACTCGTCAATGAAGAATATATTGCAAATAACAATGCTCACCTTCTCAATATTACTCACAAAATCTGCATTATACTAAGCCCATTTTACTGATTTTTATCTAATCTACTCATGTGATGATAAACAAAAGTGGTATGCATTGTCATCTACAAAATAAACAAATAAAATAAGAAGAGAGAATGTTTAATTCGTTAGTTGTGTTATGGTGTCGAGTGAATTCGTTGTCTGAGACATTATTTACTAGAAGGCTAATTTTGTCTTTCTCATTCAATTAGAAAAGTTATAAAATTAGGGTTCAAATTTGAGAGTGGATTGAGAATCTAACAATTTTAATTATGTAATGGATGCTATATTAGCATTTTTATTTGACACTTCAGCTATCCATTAATTGAGAAGGTTTTTTCTTTTTTACAGTTTGACCTTTTTAAAGCATTTCAAAATGTATGAAATATTTTTGTTAGCATTTTCATAATTTTGGGGTAGATTTGATATTGTGAATACGGGTGTTCATGAATTAGATGATATCCACAAACTCGCAGTATTTATCTGTATCCAATCCGTAATTTGTGGATACAATTGGATCTAAAAGTTAATTGGATCGGATCAGACATTCGAGTTGGACTGGATCGCGGATATCTCATATATATATATCAACGGATTTGATTCACATGTCCATGGATCCGTAATTAATAAATAAATAATATACATACTATATTTATATTTTATTTCAATTAATAATTATTATTCACATATATTGTATTATTTTACTTTTGTTATTTAAACAAGTTGGTTTATTAAAGTTTTAAAAATAAATATGTTTAAAAGAGTGAAAAAAGGAATTTTATTGACTTTTTTTTATAGATGCAACCATGAGAAATCGACGAGTCACTACTTGCTAAGCTACAACCACTCTCGACATGTGTAGAATTTAAGGGCAATAAGTCCTGAAACAACACATGATGGCGAGACAAGCAGAAATTTCAAAAGTTGTGGCGGAAGAGTATCCAAGAAGCAAATAGGGACCAAAGAAGTGAAGAAATAATTAGACTTACATCTTTCACACTTTGAAAAATCTAGATAGCCAGAAATTAAAAAATATTTGAAGCGAAAGAGAAAATCCCACCAGAAGTCATGGAGGAGGCAAGAAAATTAGTTGGAGAATTCACAGCCACTAGACGAAGACACCAGAACCTTTACCTTTTCTCTCTCTTCTATTATGATATTTCTTTTCTTTGAGTAATCTCGACATTTTTAATTTGTTGTCCACAAATGACTCACTATGTATTCCTTTTTCATTCATAGAATAAAGTACTACCTTTGCCAAAAGAAAGCCTTTTTAATATATTTTTTATTTTGCAGGTACATTTGATATCCGATATCTGATCTGCATCCGCAAATACGGATCGGATCAGATTCGAGCATAAAAATTGTGGGTATTAGATCTGATATAATTCAATGTGTTTAGTGGGAATCTGATCAGGATTTTAGTCATATATAATCCGATCCGCGAACACTCCTAATTTTGAAGGAAAAAACCTTGATCAGTAACATTTCTATTATTCAAAATAAAGTAAAAGTCATTTTCGGTCCCTAACCATTTATCTGATAGACATTGCACCCCTAACAATTATAAAAACACAAATTAGTCTCCACCCACATTTGTATTTGTTCAATCTCGTCCCTGCAACCGATTGGCAGTAGGTCACATGCTGACGTGTTAGGTAACGTGCCTACGTGGCTTTGTCACCTTCGTAATAGACAACTATCTAGCGTGATCTCTCCACCACTTCTTCCGCTCCCTCTCTGCCGCCTTCTCCTCCCTCTCCTTCCGAAACTCTCTCTCCCTCCACCTAAATCTCCACCACCATAAAAGCATCCGTCTCCAACAAAGCGAATGCAAGAAGTGGTCGGAGCAGGAGGACCAACCCTTCTATCCAAGTACTCTGAACTACTCGGCTCCAGCACCCTAGCTAAGCTCAAGACTCGTGAGAAGAAGTTCAAACCCATCGCTGACCATGTCAACTCCCACCACCACGATTGCAATCCCTTCCCTTTCTCGTGATCATGGCATGACGTGTTCATAAAGGTCTAGAACATGTGCCACTTGTACCTCGGCGTCAAGCAAAAGATCCAAGCTCTCTCGGCTCACTCGTTCAACTGGTCTGGTGGTCTCAATCATTGGAAAAGTTTTCTTTATTATAAGAAAGTTTTGAGGGATATTCCTTCGTCTTCCTTGATTGTGAGAAACAGTTTTAATTATGTGGTTTCGTTATAAAGCCTTGGATTTTTTAATTCTGATGATGATATTATTGATGACGATGATTATTATGATGAGGTGTATAAGTGCGGTGGTGATAATTTTGATAATGATTCCAGGGGAGAGGTGAGGCTAATTGGGGGTGTTGGGTTAGAGTTTTGGAGCTGAGGGAGGCGATGGCGAAGGGGCAGGAGAGAAGGAGGGAGAGGAAGAGGGAGAAGGCAGTGGGAGAAGTGGAGGAGGAATTACGCTGGATGGTTGAGGGACTTGGGGGAGATTTGTCCATATTAGGAAGGAGACAAAGTCACGTGAACACGTTACCTGACACATCAACATGCGACCTGCTGCCAACTGGTTGCAGGGACTGGATTGAACAAATATGAAGGTGGGTGGGAACCAATTTGTATTTTATAATTGTTAGGGGCACAATGTGCATTGAGTAAATAGTTAGGAACCAAAAAGTGCTTTTACTTTTCAAAATATAGAGTAAAGTACCATTTCTACCCATGAAAGTTCAGAACGCTGACAAATCTACTCACGAATAAACAAAACTACCATTTCTACCAATGAAAGATGGACTTTTGCTAACAAAACTACCCAAACCCTAAAAAATTATTTAAAATTTTTAAAATACCCTCTAATATAACCTAACTCTAACTTCTCTTTTTATTCCACACCACTACTCTCCCAATCCCAAACCCTACCACCACCCAAATCCTTTCTCACCACCACTCTCATCCCAACTACCACCATCACCACCACTACCATAACCGTCTCTTTCTCTAATATCACGACAAAGGAAGAAATAGAGTGACAACAGTGATGGCTTGGCAGTAGCGATTCCAGCAGTAACGGCAACAAGATCTGTGCATCATCATCGTCTTTGCCTAAAGATTTGTGTTCGTCACCGTTGTCACTACATCAACGAGGGTCGTGAATGTTCTCTGCCTTTCCTTCACAAACACGCATGAGGTCCTCATGGTGGTGGCATTCTTGATTCCCTTGAGCTCCGCTTCGATGACCCAATCCTTAGTCTTTGTGTTGTCTTTATAAGAATGTCGTGGACTCTGATTGGGACCATCTCTGACAACAGCCTCTGCGCCAGCGTTTC
Organism: Arachis ipaensis; assembly: GCF_059453495.1. Lineage (NCBI taxonomy): Eukaryota > Viridiplantae > Streptophyta > Magnoliopsida > Fabales > Fabaceae > Arachis > Arachis ipaensis. The sequence continues at coordinate 35,099,627 of NC_142436.1, forward strand.
GACTTTGAACGCTGCTCTCGGAGTTTTGAGGCAGGGACTGAGGGGTTCGAAGATTCAGCAATATGCCGTCGTCGTGGTCTTTTTTAATTTTTGTTGCTGCATTCTCTAATTCTACATCGACATAATCTGACTTATTATTGAATTGTAGATCTATGATGGTTGAATTTGAATGCTCCACTTCTACTGTTAGGATTTGAATTTGTGTTTGCAGTTCTGTTGGTTATGTTGCTGAATTGGTAATAATATGGTTCTGTTGAGGCATTATTGTTTGAATTTGAATGTGAAATTTTAAATTTAAATGCTCCTCCTCTTTAAAATAAAATTTTTAATAGCAATGAGTAACTTCTTTTTTTAGTTATTTTCTAACTCTCTTTTTGTTTCGTTTCGTTCTTCTTCCATTGTTTGATGGTAGTGGTAAAGAGAAAGATTTAGAGAAAATGATGACGACAGTAATGATAGTGGTTGAAGATAAGAATGGTGTTATGGTGATAAAAAAGAATTTAGGTACGAATGGTGGTATAGAGACGGTAAAGTAAAAATAGAAGTTAAAATTTTGGAGATATTAAATAATTTTTTAAAATTTAGTTAATTTTATTAGTAAAAATCCATGGTTTATGATTGAAATGATAGTTTTATTTGTTCGTGAATAAATTTAGTTTTGAGTAAAGTACCGTTTTTGTCCCCAACGTTTGGGGTAAATCTTATTTGTGTCCCTCACGTTTAAATTGTCCTATTTGTATTCCTAACGTTTGTAAAAGTGATTCAATGTTATCCTGTCGTCAATTACATATCATGAGTGCTTTAGTTTGAATTTTAAAAATCTCTTATTGAAGTTAGAATACAAATTTGTGGCATAGAATCGATGATCTACTCCGAAGAATAGCTCATCAAATATTTAAATTAATTCCTACAACATTTACTTAATTTACTTTTCTAGGGATATAATTGAATCTAAACCCAAATAGTGGGTATAATATTAAAATCGAATACATCCAAGTGAGACATAATTGAGAATGAATACATTCAAGTGAGAATAATTGAAAAATATAATCTGATTTGTTAGTATAATTGATAGTAGAATAACACTGAATCACTTTTATAAACGTTAAGGATACAAATAGGATGATTTAAACGTTAAGAACACAAATATGACTTACCCAAATATTTGGGACAAAAACATACTTGTTTTTAACATTTATGGTAGAAACTTCAAAATATATAAATAAAAAAATTCTTCAATTACATGTTTATTGTTGTGATGTGTTCTCCGTTGCTCTCTTCGCTCTTTTCTCTTCAAGCTGCTTCAATCCTGAATTCCTCATCTACGTGAATCTCTGTGTGTTTCTCTCTTCATCAAGTTTCAATTTTGATCACAATACCCCCTTGACTCCCTCTCCAATCCCTTTATTCAAAACAGAAAAGAATTAAAAAAAAAAAAAAAAGAGAAACAGAAGAACAAAAAGAAAGAAATGGGTTGCACTGTGAGGGAAAAGCACATCAGAGCGAATCGGAGGCCCCGATCATCATCGAAACCCGATTCTGATTCGTGCGACAGAGACCCGATTTCCAAATCTATAGCTGAGTCTGGCCTCAAGCCCTTCAGGTACCATCACCATGTGCCTCCCAACAACAACAACAACGAACCTTCTTCTACCCAGAACACGAACCCTAACTCCGATGAAACGGGTTGGGGTTACTGCACGGAGGAACAGTTGGAGGAGATCCTCTTGAAGAACCTCGAATTCATTTACAACGAAGCGGTTTCCAAGCTCGTCGCTTTGGGTTACGATGAGGACGTTGCGGTCAAAGCTATTTTGAAAAACGGCCATTGCTACGGCGGAATGGATGTTCTCACCAACATACTACATAATTCGTTAGCCTACTTGAATAATAATAATAACAATAATAATAATAATAGTGCTGGAAATGGTGGGAATTTGGACGAGAGTGAGGCTGCTTTCTCTGATTTGAGGCACTTGGAGGAGTATTCTCTTGCTGGTATGGTGTGTTTGTTGCAACAGGTGAGGCCTCATTTGAGCAAAGGTGATGCAATGTGGTGTTTGCTAATGAGTGATCTTCATGTTGGTAGGGCCAGCACTATGGAGATTCCGGTCCCGGGAAGTGGGTACCCGAGTACTGCCACTGTGGCTGCCACGGTTGAAGGTGGTGGTAATTCGGTGGTAGTTGGTGATGGTGGTGGCAATTCGGCGGTTGGTGGTGGTGGTGTTATGGCTCCTGCATTGTGTAGGTTTCATGGTGGTTGGGGATTTGGGAATGGGGCAGGCTCAGGGTTTCAGGCGAATGGGTTGTTCTCTTATGGTGCTGCTGAGATGAATTTGCATCTGCAAAGGGATATTGAGTTCCCTAAGAGGTTTAATCTTTCGCCTTCCATGAAATCATTGTTGAAGAGGAATGTGGCTGCGTTTGCTGCTGGTTTTAGGGCGAATTCGAAGCAATTGCAGACTCAGGCTCAGGTGAAGGCCTTTTCTGGTAGTGCTTCTGTGTCGAAGTTGGATTCTCCGGCTGTGAATGGGGCTGAAGCACTGGTTGAGCAGCCTGGACAGGTGGGAGAATCTCAGAATGTTGATAGCCAAGATGCTGTGAATTCAGTGCTGAGTAAGTTTCGTGATCTTAATCTTGATGAGAATTTGGAGCTTGTGGCAGAGGATCAGAAGGATGAGGTGATAGTCACTTTGTTTCATCAGATCAAGGATCTTGAGAAACAGGTCAAGGAGCGAAAAGATTGGGCTCATCAGAAGGCAATGCAAGCTGCGAGAAAGCTAAGCAGTGATCTTACTGAGCTCAAGATGTTGAGGATGGAAAGAGAGGAGACTCAGAGATTGAAGAAAGGGAAACAGGCACTCGAGGACACCACCATGAAGAGGCTCTCAGAGATGGAAAATGCTTTGAGAAAGGCTAGTGGTCAAGTGGACCGTGCGAATGCAGCCGTGAGGAGACTAGAGACAGAGAATGCAGAAATTAAAGCAGAGATGGAGGCTTCCAAGTTAAGTGCATCAGAGTCCGTGACAGCTTGCTTAGAGGTTGCAAAAAGGGAGAAAAAATGCTTAAAGAAGCTTCTTGCTTGGGAGAAACAGAAAGCTAAGCTGCAGCAGGAGATTGCTGATGAAAAAGCAAAGATATCGGAGACACAAGAAGTCTTGGCTCAGATTAGACAGCGCCAAAAAGACGCGGAGGTTTGCTCGGACTCTCTCCCCCTCATTTATTTATATTTTATACATTAATAATGTTACTTGCTGAAATAAGGATTTGCGATTTTTTCCTATGTTTGCTTGGTGAATTACTGTACTGTGATAATTGATTAGATTTGAATCTCTCACTTCAGAATTATAGTTAAATGTTTCAACCATGAGGCATAGCTCAACTCTGAAAGTGAGCTCCGTGGTTGGGCTTAACTGTAATAGAGAGGCTTGATGCCCATTGCAAATGCTTTGTGGTTAGGGCCAAGCACAAGTCTGAAAGTGCTAATCCAACATTAGATTGGTGTGACGCACAACTTGCTATTGCCATATTGACATTGAATCAAGACAAAGACTGGTTAGTTTTAATTAAAAACTGAATGCATTAACTTCCCTTGAAGTTTGGCGTCATAGTTGATAATGCGATCTTTTTCTTGGGGAAAAAAAACAATCAAAATATTAAGTATCCCTTCCCTATATCCTGCTCTTTCATTATTTCAAATAACAGATTGCATTGCTTATATGTATTGGTTTACATGTTCGACATAGAAGTTAAATACCAACTATGGCATAGTCAAAAGCTAAAATCTCAAAAGAAACACCAAAGATGAAATGAACTATTGGTTGTCTTGAAATAGAGATAATGAGTAGTTCCCTTTGTAAATGGAAATAAAGGATGTAAGAAGAGCGGCTTATAATTTAAGACAAAGAAGGATGGAAGAAGAGAGGTTTATAACACTCGATCAGGCGGGGAAAAAGAGGAACGAATCAGAGAGAAGACAGAGGGAGCAGACTTAAGCAGCGGTGGTGATCTGCGGCGATGATCTGCAGCTGCGATCTGCAGTGGCGACGGCTTCATTTCTTCCTTGAGCTGACTGCACTTCCAGCAGCAGAGAGAACGACAGAGAGGGAAGAAGGAGATGGAGGAAGAAGAGTTGGAGTCGGATGGTGGTGCCTGGCATGCCGCCGATGGCTCTTCTGGCAGCACCCCAGCAGTGCAGCAGAGAGGGATTCCGAGAAAGATAGAAGAGATTTTTGGGTTGGTGCCGGAGGAAGAGACTGTTTCTGAGTGAAAGTTCCTGAGAAAGATGATATCTTGCTTTTAGAGTTTTCTAAATTACCGAAATGACCCTCAAATTCAAAAAAACTTGCAACAAAACCTGCCATTCATGTTGTAGATCGCCATGGTGTTGCTGCGATTGCGGCCACCATGGTGTTGCTGCAATTACAGTTGCCATGGTGTTGCTGCAATTGTGGTTGCCATTGCGGGCAGGGTGATTCTGACACCGCAACAGCCTTTACACTGATTGGAAATCCCTAATTTTGTGCATACAGAGGCTTCATCTTCCTCAACCGTGAGTGCTGCAACAAACCCTAAAAATTTGCCTGTGTGATGGCAGTGAATCTAACTCTCCCTCAATAAGTGGATGCATCGTACAGCTGGATTTTAGTCAGCGTAAAACACGGATTTTTGAGTGAGGGTAGAAGTGTAAAACAAACATTTAATTCCTCAATTATGTGAAGGGAGAGCTGCAGAAAACCCTAAAACTTTGCCCCTATGTGTGATGGGTCACGGGAATCCAGTTCTCCCTCAATAGGTGGATACGTCATACAGCTAGATTTACATCAGCGGAAAACAGGGAGTTTCGAATTTCGAGTGAGGCAGAAGTGTAACACAAAGATCTTTTGAAAAGGAAGAAGCCGGGGTTTCTATGCAATGGCAATAAGCCACTATTTACACTGTATGATCTGTGGCAGCAGGAGCTCTTTGAAGCAATAAAGCAGTGGTTTGCCACTACCATCTATGAGTATGCCTGCTTGATAGGATTGTGGAGATGGTATTCAATAGTCTGGGATTGGTGCTATAGATTTTTCTTTAAATATGTTCCATGTACAATGAATAATTGTAAATCAGATTTAATTTAATCTTGACCAAGAAACTGCCTGATAATTTAGGAAAGAAGATAATGCGGCATAATATATACTTATTCGATTCCTTTTAGGCGGTTTTATTGGAAATTCATTTTTTTTTAAAAAGGAAATAGAAATCAATACTCATGAGTCATGATCTATGTGGCCAGCGTTGTCTATTGGGAAAAGTTGAGGGTTTTCTATTTCATTAGCTCACTTCATATGTCTGAGGTATTCTAGCTCTTATAAATGTATTTGTTTTTAGCTAACTTGAAGAAACCATTAACATATCTCTTTGCCCATCTATTTTCTATTTTATATTCTTGTTTGGTATCAGGCTATTTATTTCGTGACATGTTACAGATATTCATGATATTTAACCAATCCAACTCAATGGCATCACCTCTCAGTTGTATCGTGAGATTTATCTCTGCAGTTTGAATCTACCCATTTGTTAGGACTTAGGAGTGTGTTAGGATGGACATGGGATTTCTGTTTGGCATTTATAAGGCTTTGGCCTTTCAGATCACAGTAAATAGCTTCTATGATGTGGTTCTCCCAAGGTTCGTATCAATTTGTATTAGTGTCTTCAACCATATGTTAGTTGCAGGAATGGTGCTGGCTGTAACAATAAAATTGTAGTGATCATTTGATACTAGTAAGAAAGGGAGTTAGCACAAAGCCAGCCCACATAGCCAAGGGGGCTGCAGAGCATCCTGGAATGTTAGGATCCTATTTAAATATATGGGACTCAAGATCCACATCAGAAGTTTGAGATTCTTGTGTGGCATATATATGGCCTTCAGCTGGCTCTCCTACCTTGCAATGGTTGGTTCTGCGAATGTAGCTCCGTTTGTCATTGTTCTCTGTTATGCTAATAAACTTAAACATCAAATTCTGTCCCTTAAGGCTGCATTTGGGTCTGAGAACAGAATAAGATAGCACATTGAAAATAAGACACAAAGGACAGACACAAAAATTAGTATTTTTGTATTTTGTTTTGTGATATAAGAAACAACAAATTATAAAAGTCTAATTTACTTTCATGTTTATCTATACAGAAAATTTAGAAAGAAAAATATAATGATATAAATCTAATTATGAAAAATTGATAGGAATAATGAAAGGAAAAATGAAAAAATAAGTCTTTCTTACTAGTGTTTCTGTGTTCTTTTTGTCAAGAAAGACACAAAATATACTAATTCAATGTCTTAGGACACAATGTTTGTATCCATGTCTCATTTGCCAAACATAATTTTGTGTATGTGTCCTTGTTTTAGTGTTTCATACCTGTAAACAAATGCAACCTAAGTTGAAATCTCTTGTATTGTACTGACGTACTAGGTTTGGAACTCATGGAATTGAATTAATTTCAATTAATCGAATGAACTACAGTAATTCTGTTTATTTCTAGCCTTGATCATTTTTGTTACCTTAAGATCTGGTCCCAATCCAGTTATCAGGTAAGAGATCCTGCCTACTTTTCGTTATTGAGTTGCCACTTGAAAAGTAAATTTTCTCAGTTCTTGAGGATCCTAAATTGTACAACTATGGAGTGTTATAATCTTGGGGGATTATCATCTTATTATTGCTCATTATTAAATCTTGGTTTTTCATCAAGTCCTCTCAATTTAGCTGTTGAATTTTTTATTTTTATTTTGTTTTTCTAGCTCCATAGAACGTATTTGTGCTGGTTTCGTTGTCCTTCCTGCTGAATTCCATGCTATGAAAACTTTAGTTTCTGCAAAAATACTTGTCAAATAAATTGTTTAGTATTTCTGATACATAGTTAAACCAGTGAGTTTCTATAATGACTTATGACAGGTTAAGTGGAAAGAAGAGGTGAAGGCTAAAGAGGAAGCTTCAGCACTAATCGAAGAGGAGCGCCACTCTAAGGAAGCAGCTGAATCTAATAATAAGAGGAAACTCGAGGCTCTACGTCTGAAGATTGAGATAGATTTCCAGCGCCACAAGGACGATCTACTGCGACTTGAGCAAGAGCTCTCACGGCTTAAAGCGTCTGCACAGTCTGCCGAGCTGCATCATCAGTCAAATGCTGCTTCACCTGTTGGTGGCAACTCTGAGGGCGCAATGCCCCAGAGAGATACAATTGCCAAGCTACTTCAAGAACTAAATAATCTAGAGGATTATTCGGAGAAGGAAGTCAATGGCAACAGAGAATGCATTATATGCATGAAAGATGAAGTTTCCATTGTTTTCTTGCCGTGTGCACACCAAGTTATGTGTGCCGGTTGCGGTGATGAGTATGGAAGAAAGGGAAAAGCTGCTTGTCCTTGCTGCAGGGTTCCGATCCAACAACGAATTCGGGTGTTTGGTGCAAGCTCATAGGTTATTTTACAGTTTTTTTGTTCAATGGGTAATGACCAGGTATAAGCTTTGAATTTTTACAATTATTACTTTGGAATTAATATTTGGGACTACTTATCTCCTATGATCTCACATTGCATACAGTGAGAACTTAGCATGTTGAGGAATTATTATATATTAATTATATAATAATTATTATTGTGTAAATAAAAGGCAAAGTCTTGGGCTCTTGGCATTACACTGTATCTTGGAACGTCTGTAATTTTGTTGGTTCCTGCCTTGGCTTGAAAATATAAGGAATAAGAGTTTTGGTTTGCAAAACAGTCTAAAGATTAAACTTATTAAGAATCTCTTATTTCTATTCACTTGTCTAAACAGTGATAAAAATGTCTGTGCGAGTTAAATTCTCTCACACTGAATACAATCTATTGTTTTTATAATTGGATATGCATTTTGTTTGGTTATATTTGTATGGCATTCCTCTTATCCGATTAGCTAAATTTTATTCCTTTATGAATGAAAATCAATATTGGGATAATTCTAACTTCTAAGTTTAATTTGACTTTAAACGTATATTGTTGCGTGGGATGTACTTTAGAACTTAGGAAAACATGAGTGATGGATTTTGGTGAAAGGTTGAGAATTTTGTGGATGGTTGGATGAGTTTCATAGATGAAACTGACTGGTTGAGAATATTTGTAAGGCTGTATTTGATTTTGAGGATAGAATAAGATATGATATTAAGAATAGAATATAAAAAATTGAGATACAAAAATTAATATTTTTGTATTTTGTTCAATGATAAATTAAATATAACATAAAAATAGATAATAAAAATTTCAATTTATCTTCATTTTTTCTTCAAACAAAATTTAGGATGGTAAAATCTATAATTAAAAAAATTGATAGTAACAATAAAAAGAAAAAAGAAAAAAATAAATTGTATCTTCGCCGAGCATTTTTGTGGTATAATAATTCCGTGTCTCAGTTTTTGTTTATGTCTCATGCAAAACATAATTTTTTATGTCCATGCAAAACATAATTTTATGTCACTGTATTCATATCTCAGTGTTTTGTGATTATAAACAAATGCAGTCTAAGAAATTTTGTTGTTTAAGCTAGTAAGGGAATAAAGCAGGTGTTAGATAATTGAAATGAATTCATATCTGAAGGTATTTATAAGGTGGTTGATGAGCCAGCCTGCTTGGGAGTTAAATTACGGAACTCTCGTGAGTAGTTGATCTCTTGTTGATTGTGGGATGGTTATTAGCAACTAATAAGGCATTGGATGCAAAATGGAAAATAAAAAGAAAGAAAATGGAAGGAAAGAAAATGAGAGGAAAGAAAATAGATAGAAAAGTTAAATTTTTTTTGAATAAATTACTATTTGTACCCATAAAAGATACAGATGCTGACAAATGTATCCATATAAGAATAAAACGACAATTATAATCACGGAAGATGGCTTTCGTGTGCCAAGAGTACCCGGATGTTGGTTACACAATTGGTCCGTTAGGGTATTCTTGGCACACGAAAGCTATCTTCTGTGGGTACAATTATCGTTTTATTCTTATATGGATACATTTGTCAGCGTTTGTATCTTTCATGGATACAAATGGTAATTTATTCTTTTTTTTTGTTGTTTGGATGAAGAGAAAATAAATGGAAAAAAAATAGAAGGAAATTGTTCTTTTGTTTGAATGAAAAGAAAAATAAGAAAAAAGAAAACTATACCAAAATAAAATTACATTAATACCCTTACCTATATTATATATAAATTATAATTTATTAATGTATTCAAGTTATTTTTTTAATAGAAAAAAGTCATTCAAATTGTATTTTAAGATTTTAATATATTATTTTTATTAATTGTTACGATGGGTAACCGGAGATTAGTGGGCTGGACGGCGTTGGTTGGCCCAAACGTATGGAGGAGGAGGCTCGCAAGTGGATCTGCAACTCGGTGCCCTCCGTCCGACTCGTGAGTATGAATGAATGGGGGGTGGTACCTGCAAAGACATTCCGATGCCTAAGTCAGCAAGAGTGTTAGCAGGTCTAGAGAGTATTGGGACTTAGAGATACCTGAGAAGTGTCAGTGTATTTATAGTGGTGAACCAATAACCACCGTTGGAGTAGTGCCATTTTTTTAGGGTGTTAACCGTCCCTTTATCTTAGGGAAGTTAAGATATGGCTTGGGGAAGTGGTTAGAGAGATTCTAGGGGCAGTTATTCATTCAAATGAGTGCTTATCTACCAGCTAACCCTCGTTCCCGACTTCTTTAGAGCAAGTCGTGACAAGTACCGACTTCCTGAGACGAAGATTGGTACTGGGTGAGGCCCAACCCTTTGGATTAGGCCTTTCGCTTGGTTCTGGGCCTTTATTATTGGGCCAGGGTATGAACAGTGCCCCTACTCGAGCCCAATTTCTCTTTAAGATTTGGGTTCGAGTACTCTACTCGGGGTTGTAGCCGACTTGTTGGAGGACCGACGTGATGGTCTGAAGCCGACGTGATGGTCTGAAGCCGACGTGACTTTTCGTGACCTTTTGGTTCTGACAGTTACGTCTAATCAAGCGTCGTATCCGTTAGGGATGTGCGTAGGGATTAATGGCCTTGGTAACGGTGCGTCTTTAATGACTGCCCCGTTTTTTACCATTGTGCCCCTAACGTACTTATAAATACTTTCCCTCTCTTTCATTGTTTCGTTTCTGCGATTTTTTAAATTTTCCCTTCATTCGTTCGTGTTGCATTCTCATATCTTCGAAGGCTTTCGTTTCCTCCAACCCTCATTTCCAGATAAAGGTTAGTTCTTTTTGGAACATGCTTTTCTATTTGCATGCCTTTATTTTGTAGATAGGTTGGTTTGTAGATTTTAGTTCCGTATTCCCTCCCTTTAGAGACCGTGTTTTTTATTTTTCTTTTCTTTTTTTCCCTTGTAGGTTTTTGTTACCTTTTTAAGAAAAAGAAATGGCTTCTGTAGATGTCCTTTCTCAGTGGGTTGATGTCACGGTCCTAGGGGAGGAACCCTCGGTCGATACTGATTTTATCACCCACCTTCGTACTCACCACATAATTTGTACTTCTGAGGAGGACGAGCCGAAGTATGAGTTGGTAGTCCCGGGTCCTGAAGAACGGGTTTGCTTTGGGAGGGCCAATGAGGCGGCCCCTCATTTTTTCTTTATGTATGAGTGTATGATCACCCGTTTGGGTGTTTTTCTTCCTTTTTCCAACTTTGAGATGTCTGTTTTGCATCACTGTCGAGTTGTCCCTACCCAGCTTCACCCCAACTCTTGGGGTTTTTTAAAAATTTATCAATTTATTAGCCAAGCTTTGGAGTTCCCGACTTCTTTGAAGATTTTTTTCTATCTCTTTCATATGACCAAACCCTTCAGTGGGCTGAACAATAAGCAACAGTGGGTGTCTTTCCGAGCCATACAGGGTCGGAGAGTTTTTACCCTTTTTGACGAATCCTTCCATGACTTTAAAAATTATTTTTTCAAAGTTCAAGCTGTAGAGGGTCACCACCCCTTTTTCCTGGATGATAATTCTTCTCCCCGCTTTCCTTTGTACTGGCTGGAGGCCTCCCCCTGCGAGAAATATGGTCTGGATGACCTGGATGAGGTAGAGGCAGCCGTTGTGGGGTTCCTCCGAGAAGTATGGGGGAGGGCCCCGTACTTGGACACTAAAAAGTTTCTCCAGGGGTCCCCGACCTTTGTCTAGGCACAGCTAGGTAGCTTTTATTTGTTTGTTAGATTACCGACTTGTTTGATTGACCTTCCCGACTTGTCTTAATCTATTATCTATTGTTTTTTCAGAGATGGCGAAGGCAAACGCTCAGGAGTCTTACCAGAGAGTCCAGGAGGCGAAAGCAAGGTCTCGCGCCAGGACTGGTGGCGCCAGGGCGGTTATCTCTCCTCCTCCTCCTCCTCGAAACGTTGGGACTCCTTCCCAACCCATTGTGATTTCTTCCTCTGCTTCCTCTTAGCCGCCCCCTCTGCCCGACCTTCTCCTGAGCCAGAGAAGAGGAAGCATAAGACCTTAGAGTCTGGCTCTTCTGGTGAGGTTAAGGCGGATGCTCTTGCATTCGTCCGAAAGAACATCTATCCCCATGCTCGTATAAGCATGGATGATGCTTCTGTTCGGCACTACCTTACCACTCTGGTTGAGGAGAGTCTCAAGGCGGCGGGGGTTTGCAGCAAACTCTTAGATATTTTTGAGAAGACTCCTCTCAGCTCTTTGGGGGTGACCTCGAGGGTCGAGGAGCTGGAAAGGAGGCTTCTTATGTATCAAGAGCAGGAGAGGGAGTTGAAGGAGAAAGTCGCCAAGTTGAAGGAGGAGAGAGATAGCCTCCGGGAGAAGGAGAGGAAGTTGCAAGCCCAATGCAACATGGAGGTGGGCTTGAGGAAGACAGCACAGGACAGCTACCAAAGTTTATTTGACGATCTTGTGTCTGTAAAAAATGATCTGCTGAATTCTCAGAAGGCCTATACCGAGTTGGAGGACTCTATTGCTGATGGGGCTGAGGAGGCTTGGAGGATCTTTAAGGAGCAGGTCGGAGTCATTGCTCCTGACTTGGACCTTTCTCCTTTAGATCCTGATAAAGTTGTCGTTGATGGTGCCATTGTGGATCCCCCTGTCCCCGTAATTATTTCCGAGTCAGAATTGAAGACTTGGGGGCAGAGGATCATAGAGTCCCCTCCTCGCCCTAAGGACGCTCCGAGTTCTTCTACTGTTCCTCCGACTTCCTCTTCATCTCCTATGGATGCCTCTCTTCCTGGTCCTGGCGGCGTTCTTCCTGACTCTGGTGGTGGTGATCCGTCTACTCTTCTTCCTAAAAAGTAATTTATTGGCTATTTTGGGGACCCGGCCTGTGGGTCCCCCCTTCTTTAAACTTCTTTATTTGTGTTGGTGGTGATGTTCTGAACAATTTGTTTTTGGCCTTATAAGGCCGTAAACAAAACATTTAAAATACCCTTTTTTAATAAGGGTTTAAATTAACAAAAAATAAATACCCTTTTTGGATAAGGGTCTAAGTTACCTTATGCGTTCATGCTTTTCTGATTGCGATTTTTTCGAATTCTCCTTGATCTTTTCTGGAAAACCTTTTCTTTGGCTTGTCTGTCTTTCTGGACCCTTTAGTTTCAAGGATCTTTAGGACAGCCTTTTAATTTTTCTATCTCTTTCGTTATTCCTAGTACTCAATTTTGTTTTATTGAGTTTTCATGACTTAGGTTATTTTTGCGATTCGTTTTCTATTTCTACTCGGTCTTTTCATTTCGACTTATGAGTCGGAATGTTTCCGAGTTTCTTACGATCACCTTTTATAACCTCTTTACACCGACTTGTACCTCGTCGTTTTATCCTGACGACTATCTAGGTCGGTTCATGGGATTTTCACGTTTTGTCGAGCTTAAGTCGGCGCGTTTCGTAGAAAGAGAAAACAACAAAGGAATTTAAGAGATATTTGTAAAAAAGATCTTTATTAATTGGGGAGGTACTTTATTGCTGCTAAGGATTTTTGACAGTCTATTTCCCTTAGCCCCTACTATGATGCCTCATTAAAAACCCTTCTCCAGAAAAAATCCTTTGGTTTTGGGATTGGAAAAAGAGTACATCAGGGAGTAGAGTTCGCTTTTAGCTATAGTACCTTTTCATATTACAAGCATGCCACGACCTTGGTAACTCGGCGCCGTCCAGGTCGGTCACTTTATAATAGCCTTTTCCTAAGACCTCATTGATTTTGTATGGTCCCTTCCAATTTGCAGCAAGTTTTCCTTCCCCTGATTTGTTGACTCCAATGTCGTTTCTGATCAAGACCAAGTCGTTCGGGGCGAATGCTCTTCGAATGACTTTTTTGTTGTACCTTGTAGTCATTCTTTGTTTCAGCGCTGCTTCTCTTATCTGGGCTTTCTCTCGTACTTCGGGGAGCAAGTCGAGCTCCTCTTTGTGCCCCTGTACGTTTCCGACCTCGTCGTGGAGAATTACTCTTGGGCTTTGTTCGTTGACTTCTATTGGTATCATGGCTTCTACGCCATAGACTAGTCGGAAGGGCATTTCTCCAGTGGCGGACTGGGGGGTTGTCCTGTAAGCCCATAGTACTTGTGGGAGCTCTTCGGCCTAGGCTCCTTTAGCATCTTGTAATCTTTTCTTCAGCCCTGCCAGTATGACTTTGTTGGCGGCCTCGGCTTGCCCATTGGCTTGCGGGTGCTCCACCGAGGTGAACTGGTGTTTGATTTTCATACTGGCTACTAGGCTTCTAAAGGTAGAGTCGGTGAACTGGGTTCCGTTATCTGTAGTAATGGAATAGGGTATCCCATATCTTGTGATGATATTTTTGTAGAGGAACCTCCGACTTCTTTGTGCGGTGATGATGGCCAGTGGTTCCGCTTCTATCCATTTTGTGAAGTAATCTATTCCCACGATCAGATATTTGACTTGTCTTGGCGCCTGGGGAAAAGGACCTAACAAATCCATTCCCCATTTTGCAAAGGGCCATGGAGAAGTGATGCTGATGAGCTCCTCCGGGGGAGCCACGTGGAAATTTGCATGCATCTGGCATGGTTGGCACTTTTTCACAAATTCGGTCGCATCTTTCTGCAAGGTCGGCCAGTAGAATCCAGCTCGGATCACTTTCCTAGCCAATGACCTTGCTCCGAGATGATTTCCGCAGATCCCACTATGGACTTCCTCTAACACCTCGGTGGTTTTTGAGGTCGGTACGCACTTTAACAATGGTGTTGATATCTCCCTCCTGTAGAGAATTTTTTCACCAATGTGTAGTGCTGTGCTTCCCTTCGGATTTTCTTGGCCTCTTTCTCCTCCTTTGGGAGGATGTCAAATTTCATATATTCGACCAAGGGGTTCATCCATCCGAGGCTTAATCCGACTACTTCAAGGACCTCTTGTTTGTCTTCTACTTTTACCACGGAGGGTTCCTGGAGAGTTTCTTGGTTCAGGCTTCTGTTATTCCCTCCTGGCTTGGTACTTTCTAACTTGGATAGGGCGTCTGCTCTGCTATTTAGATCCCGAGTTATGTGTTTGACCTCGGTTTCTGCAAAGCGCCCAAGGTGTTCCAGAGTTTTTTCCAAGTACTTCTTCATATTTGGGTCCTTTGCCTGATACTCTCCACTTATCTGGGAGGTCACCACTTGCGAGTCGCTGTATATCATCACCTTTGTAGCACCAACTTCTTCTGCCAGCTTCAATCCAGCAATCAAGGCTTCATACTCTGCTTGATTATTTGAATCTGGGAATTCAAATTTGAGGGAAACTTCTATCTGGGTTCCTCTTTCATCCACCAATATTATGCCTGCACCGCTTCCTGTTTTGTTTGAGGATCCATCTACATAGAGTTTCCATGTAGTTGGTTTTTCCTCTTGGTCTCCTGCGTATTCTGCAATGAAGTCGGTGAGGCACTAGGCTTTAATCGCCGTCCGAGTTTCATACTTCAAGTCGAACTCGGAGAGCTCTATTGCCCATTGAACCATTCTCCCCGCAACATCCGTCTTTTGGAGGATTTGCTTCATGGGTTGGTTCGTGCGCACTCTTATTGTGTGAGCTTGAAAGTAAGGCCGTAGCCTTCGTGAGGCTATTATTAAGGAGTAGGCAAACTTCTCTAGTTTGTGGTACCTTAGCTCAGGGCCTTGTAGAACTTTACTGATGAAATATACTGGGTACTGACCGACCTCGTCTTCTCTTATTAGGGCCGATGAGACGGCCTTGTCTGCTACAGATAAGTATAGGACGAGGTCTTCTCCAGCTATAGGTCGGGTCAGAATAGGAGGTTGGCTCAAGAATCTTTTGAACTCCTGGAACGCTTCTTCACATTCAGGAGTCCATTCGAGCTGACATCCCTTTCTCAATAAGGAGAACAGTGGAAGGGATTTTAGTGCTGATCCTGCAAAAAATCTGGAGAGGGCTGCAAGTCGGCCATTCAGTTGTTGGACCTCTCTTAAACAAGTCGGGCTTTTCATCTCCAGGATAGCTTTACACTTATCGGGATTTGCTTCGATCCCTCTTTGTGTCAGCATAAACCCTAGAAATTTTCCTGCCTCTACCGCGAAGGCACACTTTGCGGGATTTAGTCTCATCCCGTGTAACCTTATAGTGTCGAAGACTCGTGATAGATCTGATAAGAGGTCAACTTCTTTTTCGGTTTTCACCAACATGTCGTCGACGTATACTTCCATTAGGCTTCCAAGGTGAGAGTCGAACACCTTATTCATCAACCTCTGATATGTGGCCCCTGCATTTTTCAGTCCAAATGGCATGACCACATAGCAGAAATTAGCTCTGGGTGTGATGAATGATGTTTTCTCCTGGTCTGGCTCGTACATCGGGATTTGGTTATACCCCGAGTAGGCGTCCATGAACGACAAGTATTGATACCCCGAGCTGGAGTCTACTAGGGTGTCAATACTTGGCAGTGGATAAGGGTCCTTGGGACAGGCCTTATTTAAGTCGGTATAGTCGACACACATTCTCCATTTGCCATTTTGTTTTTTGACTAGCACTACATTGGCTAGCCATGTTGGGTATTTGACTTCTCTGATGAAGCCGGCTTCTAGGAGTGCCTGTACTTGCTCTTCTACTACCAGGGCTCGTTCTGGGCCGAGCTTGCGTCTTCTTTGTTGTACGGGTTGGGACCCCGGGTAGACCGAAAGCTTGTGGGACATGAGTTCGGGGTCTATCCCAGGCATGTCGGAGGCCTTCCAGGCGAAGAGATCGGAGTTATCTCTTAGGAGCTTAGTCAACCCTTGTTTTAGGGTTTCTCCTAGGTTGGCTCCTATGTGAGTATTTTTCCCTTCCTCTTCGCCTACCTGTATCTCCTCGATTTTTCCTCCTGGCTGTGGACGCAGCTCCTCTCTGGCCCTCGCTCCCCCGAGCTCTATTGTATGAACTTCTCGACCTTTTCTTCTCAGGTTTAAGCTTTCATTGTAGCATTTCCTTGCCAATTTCTGGTCTCCCCTTACCGTTGCTATCCCCGCTGAGGTCGGGAATTTCATACAAAGGTGGGGTGTGGATACCACCGCTCCGAGTCGATTAAGGGTAGCTCTGCCGATTAAAGCATTATATGCTGACCCTACATCGATGACTATGAAGTCTATACTCAGAGTTTTTGATTTTTCCCCTTTTCCAAAAGTGGTATGGAGGGGCAAAAATCCCAGTGGCTTTATTGGCGTGTCACCTAATCCGTACAAGGTGTCGGGGTAGGCTCTTAACTCTTTTTCATCCAACCCTAGTTTGTCGAAAGCGGGCTTGAAAAGAATGTCCGCTGAGCTTCCTTGGTCTACTAGGGTTCTATGGAGATGGGCATTTGCTAGGATCATAGTTATTACCACTGGATCATCGTGTCTAGGGATTATTTCTTGCCCATCTTCTTTTGTGAATGAAATGGTAGGAAGGTCGGATGACTCTCCTCTGACCTAGTAGACTCTCTTGAGATGCCTTTTGCGAGAGGATTTGGTGAGTCCCCCTCTCGCAAACCCCCCTGAGATCATATGGATATGTCTCTCCGGAGTCTGTGGTGGTGGGTCTCTTCTATCCATATCATCTCGCTTTCTCTTCCCATGACTGTCCGACCTTTCTATGAGATATCTGTCAAGCCGACCTTCTCTAGCCAGCTTTTCTATCACATTTTTAAGGTCGTAGCAGTCGTTTGTGGAGTGGCCATATATTTTATGGTACTCACAGTAGTCACTGCGGCTCCCCCCCCTTTTTATTTTTAATGGGTCTGGGGGGTGGTAACCTTTCAGTGTTACAAATCTCTCTGTATACATCCATTATAGAAACTTTCAGAGGAGTATAAGAGTGATATTTTCTTGGTCTATCGAGACCGAGTTCTTCCTTTTTCTTGGTTTCCCTCTCCCTCTCTTTTGCTGAGGGAAGGTGCTCGGGTCGCCAACTCAGGTCTCTTAACTTGGCATTTTCCTCCATGTTGATGTACTTTTAAGCTCTTTCTTGTACATCACTTAAGGAGATGGGGTGTGATGAGCGGATAATTTATACGCTTTTTGACATTGTTTTTAGTATGTTTTTAGTAGGATCTAGTTACTTTTAGGGATGTTTTCATTAGTTTTTATGTTAAATTCACATTTCTGGACTTTCCTATGAGTTTGTGTGTTTTTCTGTGATTTCAGGTATTTTCTGGCTGAAATTGAGGGACTTGAGCAGAAATCAGATTCAGAGGTTGAAGAAGGACTGCTGATGCTGTTGGATTCTGACCTCCCTGCACTCAAAGTGGATTTTCTGGAGCTCCAGAACTCGAAATGGTGCGCTTCTAATTGCGTTGGAAAGTAGACATCCAGGGCTTTCCAGCAATATATAATAGTCTATACTTTGGCCAAGAATATATGACGTAAAATGGCGTTCAACGCCAGCTCTCTGCCCAAATCTGGCGTCCAGCGCCAGAAAAGGAGCCAAAACCAGAGTTGAACGCCCAAACTGGCACAAAAGCTGGCGTTCAACTCCAAGAAGGACCTCTACACGTGCAACACTCAAGCTCAGCCCAAGCACACACCAAGTGGGCCCCGGAAGTGGATTTATGCATCAATTACTTACTCATGTAAACCCTAGTAGCTAGTTTATTATAAATAGGACCTTTTACTAGTCTTTTTGACCATCCTGGATTGTATTCTAATCCTGTGATCACGTTTTCGGGGGCTGGCCTCTCGTCCATGCCTGGACCTTTCACTTATGTATTTTCACGGTAGAGTTTCTACACTCCATAGATTAAGGTGTGGAGCTCTGCTGTTCCTCAAAGATTAATGCAAAGTACTACTGTTTTCTATTCAATTCATCTTGTTTCGCTTCTAAGATACCCATTCGTACTTCAATCTGAATGTGATGAACGTGACAATCATCATCATTCCCTATGAACGCGTGCCTGACAACCACTTCCGTTCTACCTTCGACTGAATGGGTATCTCTTAGATCTCCTAACCAGAATCTTCGTGGCGTAAGCTAGAATGATGGCGGCATTCAAGAGAATCCGGAAAGTCTAAACCTTGTCTGTGGTATTCCGAGTAGGATTCAATGAATGAATGACTGTGACGAGCTCCAAACTCGCGATTGCAGGGCGTTAGTGACAGACGCAAAAGGATAGTAAATCCTATTCCAGCATGATCGAGAACAGACAGATGAATAGCCGTGCCGTGACAGGGTGCGTTGACCATTTTCACTGAGAGGATAAGATGAAGCCATTGACAAGGGTGATGCCTCTAGACGATTAGCCGTGCCGTGACAGGGCATTGGATCATTTTCCCGAGAGATGACCGAAAGTAGCCATTGACAGTGGTGATGTATCACATAAAGCCAGCCATGGAAAGGAGTAAGACTGATTGGATGAAGATAGCAGGAAAGCAGAGGTTCAGAGGAACGAAAAGCATCTCCATTCGCTTATCTGAAATTCCTACCAATGATTTACATAAGTACCTCTATCCCTATTCTATTATTTATTATTCGAAAACACCATATCAAAAAGACACCCTGGTACGCGGAATCGTGATTACACTTTAATTATGTAAAATTCATCGCTCTTTCTTTCCCTGGTAATGGCGCCAAAAACATGATGCCAAGACCATGGTTTACAACTCCGTGTAACTAACCAGCAAGTGCACTGGGTCGTCCAAGTAATACCTTACGTGAGTAAGGGTCGAATCCCACGGAGATTGTTGGTATGAAGCAAGCTATGGTCACCTTGCAAATCTTAGTTAGGCTGATATAAATTGATAATGGTGTTTTCGCTCCATCTCCTCTTTTAGGTTCTTTTCAGTTTCCTTTTGTCGCTCCCGTTCTTGTTCTAACTGTTCTAGGCGACTGTGGACTAATCCCAGGAGCTCAGTTGCATGGGAGGGTCCTTCTTTCTCTAATTCGCGCCCTTCTGAAGAATTCACCTTCGGATTTTTTATTCTGGAGGTACCTTCCCTGTGTTGGTCATTGGCTTCCTGGTGAAGGGTCAAGTCTGCATCATTGTTTCCGGTGTCCAGATTCTCTTGTTCAGAATCTAACTCCACATGACCCTCTTCAGGGGATCTATCCGCCATCACTGGTCGATCTCTCGGGTCCCCGGCAATGGCGCCAATGTTACGATGGGTAACCAGAGATTAGTGGGCTGGACGGCGTTGGTTGGCCCAAACGTATGGAGGAGGAGGCTCGCAAGTGGATCTGCAACTCGGTGCCCTCCGTCCGACTCGTGAGTATGAATGAATGGGGGATGGTACCTGCAAAGACACTCCCAGCAAGAGTGTTAGCAGGTCTAGAGAGTATTGGGACTTAGAGATACCTGAGAAGTGTCAGTGTATTTATAGTGGTGAACCAATAACCACCGTTGGAGTAGTGCCACTTTTTTAGGGTGTTAACCGTCCCTTTATCTTAGGAAAGTTAAGATATGGCTTGGGGAAGTGGTTAGAGAGATTCTAGGGGCAGTTATTCATTCAAATGAGTGCTTATCTGCCAGCTAACCCTCGTTCCCGACTTCTTTAGAGCAAGTCGTGACGAGTACCGACTTCCTGAGACGAAGATTGGTACTGGGTGAGGCCCAACCCTTTGGGTTAGGCCTTTCGCTTGGTTCTGGGCCTTTATTATTGGGTCAGGGTATGAACATTAATAACCACTTTTTTGAAGTTATTGTCTTTTAAATGTGGTAAACAAAAAGATGTATTATTATTTTTTAAATATATACAAATAAATAATTTTATAAAAAACTAATAAAAATTACTTATACATTATATCATTAATTTCATTAATTATATTTAAAGAAAAGATGAAGTTTAATGGTGCTATAAAACTGGAAAAAACACAAAAAATGGGTTTTCAGATTTAGAAAAAAATAAAATGGAGAATTTGATTTTTTTTATTAAGTAGAGGGTAAATTTGTAATTGCCTCATTATTTTCTCCTCCTTGTTAGTTTTCATCGCAAAAATGATGAGAAAAGTTTTACGTGGACTCCATTTCATTTTTTTCTTTTCCTCTCCATTTTCTTTAGTGATTCAAACAATGGAAAAGTTGATTTTCCACCCATTTTCTTTCTCTATATTTTCTTTCTCTCCATGTTCCTTCGAAACAAACAGAGTGTAAGTCTAGGTGATAACGGTTGAGTTGTGCCTGGGAGAATCCTGCTTTGGGCGTGAGATTCCTGGGTTGAGGATAATGGTGGCTTGCTAACTAGTCAGCTAGGTCCTTGAGGGTCCCTTCTTATTGGGCCAATTGGCATTGGGCTAGGTCGAATTTTTGTGATTTGAACGCTTATTTGGGCTAGATGCGTGCTAGGCTTTAATCTATTACGCCTATGTCGAAATAATGCTCCTACTCAAGTAATAAATTATTGGCCAGCGGCAGACCCTTAAATGAAGCTCAGATCCGCGACGGATTAGTCTTTGACCTGTCGGGTTGGAGGATACTGTGCAAAACCAAAAGAAAAAAAGTTGTTAGCCAGTGGTCAAGTGAGATAAACTCGTACAAACTACAAAGTGTTGATTCAATCTTGTAGAATTTTAAGCTTACTTATCCATCAATTATAGATTCGGGTTGGAATCATATTTTTTGTTATCTTATTTTAGCACATAGAAAAGAGGTTCATGTTTTCTTTCTTTTGGTTTTCCACGATATCTTTCATTCTGGCAGGTTAAAGATTAATTCGTCACAGACCGGAACTTCATTTAAGGATTTGTCACTGACCAATGGATTGCTGGATGCACAAGGTAGGATTTGAATCTCAACATTTATTTAAACGGACTAGTGAACTAACTGCTAGACTAACTCAACTCAACATGATTTGAAGGAAGTGCATGTTGACAAAGTCTGAATTCGAAGGAAGCTCATATGCGAGTACAAAAAATGGTTGGGAATCAAACACATCTTTTCGATTCTAAATTAATATGAAAAGACAAAAATGACCCTGCTTGTAGAGATAAGAGAAGAAAAAGGACTTGGTCAAAGTTCAGTTAATCAAGATTAGTTAAATATGTGGAATTGGGATTTGCTAGTCTTGGTCAGTGTATATAAAGGATGTGGTGCAAAGTGTGAGCGTTGTACAAGTCTATTTCCATCTTGTATTATTTTATTATTCAGTATTGAATAATAACAACTCATTCTTTTTTCCCTATTTTCTCTGGATTTCTTATTAATTGTGTAACCATCCCAATATCCCTTTATGGCATCTAATATAACATCTTGAATATTTGAAATTTAAAATAATGAGTTAATTATGATTTATTATAATTGTTTAGGATTTTATATGCAAAAAATTATTTCACTAAAAATATTTAAATCAAATTGATGATACTTTGAGTTTATATTAATTAGGATTCAGAGATTTTTATAGTAATTAAAAGATTTTCTTATTTACAATTTAAAGTTTTAGCAATTGAAAAATAATGAAGATTTGTTGATTTCATTTGAATAATTGGAATTTAGTTCAATTTTATAAACTAACAGAAATTAATTGATTTGTTTCTAATTTTAAATTAGAGTACTTATTTGAAAATAATTTGTAAGTTGATAAATAAATAGTATTTTTAAAGATAATTATATTGAATTATATTTAGTTTTCAATTACTACTCTACCCTCTAATTTTATTAAAATTTCTATATTACCCTTAATTTTTTTACCAAACCCTAACCTTAATTTCCAACTCAAACCCACACTAACCCTAATTGACACACACACAGCTACACTCACTCACTCTTGCTCTCTCACGCACCATACTGAAGAAAGGGATTTTTGCTCTAATTGAATATTTAAAGAAACTGAAATAATTTGAAAGAATAATTACCATGGAAAGTAGAGGAAGGAAACTGAAATGATGTTTTTACAGAAATGATATGAAAGAACAAATGACTGAAAATGAGAATTGCTAAGGCTAACTGAGAACTAGAAACTGAGAAAGATATAGGGATTAGTAAACGAAAACTAAATAATTGAAGGTTTACCTGGCATGGGCGAGGGTTTTGTCCCACTTGCCCAGTGCACGTACTGATTAATGGTTGAACTTGAAAAAATCCCACGTACTGATTGATTGTTGAACTCGGAAAAATTCACGTACTGATTGATTGTGGAACTCGGGAAAATCCACGTACTGATTGATTGTTGAACTCAGGGATGCCCATGTACTGTTGATTTTTGTTTCCCATTGTGCATATATTTTGGCATTTAGCTTTGCAACGATTGCCGGTAGTCACGTACTGATGGTGTTCTTAACCATATCGACACATATGCACGTATAATATGCAATAGAAAACCATATCTGGGAATGGTTCTTAGGTAATGTCAGGTTGCAGGGTGTAAACCAACACATGAGTTCATGGCCTATATAGGACAGACATGCATCATATTTGGTTGCGCATATTTTTTTATGATGTGTTTTCTGTGAATATGTGTGGGTGCTTTGTATGTACTTTATGATTATTTAACTTTTCTGTTATTTATTTGTTAATTCAAATGTATTCTGCTACTTGTTGCTGTTGGCAATTAATGGTAAAATGAACTTAACTGCTACCCCGAACTTACTAAGGACTCTGCAGTTCTTACTCCCTCTTTCTAACCCTTTCAGCTACAGGTTTAAAAGCTCATTGTAGAGTTATGGAAGCATAAAAAAGTTTGTTTGCGAGTTGAGTTGTTGCTAGAATTTATTTTCTCCTTGCCTTGTTAGTTGGAGTATAATTCAGAGGAGTAGGTTTTGTAATTGATTCTGTATATACTATTATAATGTATTATTAATATTAAACATGTGAATATGTGTTATTTGTTGTTGACGGAAATGTTTTAACTTTTTAGTAAAACTGTCAATAGATTAACGCGTAAAGGCTCAATATTAAATAGATAATAAAAGAATTATGTTAGTGACGCCTTACTTTTGGCACGATCATGATGTGCTGGAAGTTGGGTCGTTACACGCGAGCAAGTGACTAACAAGAAGAAGTTGCTGCCTTTCATGCTCGTCGCTGCTAAATCTTCGATCACCACTGCTAGGTCTTGTTTCCATCGTCATCGCGGCTTTGAAGGAAGTCACCGCCATCGAGCGATGAGAAGAAGACGAACGCAAACTAGAGAAAGAACAGGGAGGTTGCTGCTGCTGGAATCACTGTCGGGGAAGGAGAAGACCACGTCGCCGTGATTCTAGCCAGTAGGAATGGAGATTTTGTCGCCAGAACCACCGCTGGAGCTACTGCTGCTCTGTTCCGTCGTTCCTCCTTAGTTACAGTAAGTATTCTTGTTTCGAAACCCTCGCCATTGGTGTTCTGTTTTAGTTTGTTAAAGATTTTGAGGTATTGATGTCGTAGGGTTGAGTACCGTTATTGCATGCTGGGTTTGTGGTTATTGCTGCTGTGGGAACGATCAGAAACTGATGCCGCTACTGTAGAATAAGGTTGAAAGGAGTTTGTTGCAATTAAATACCGATTTTCAACTAATCGAGGTAGGGGCTTTTCTCAAACCCATTCTTCTTTAAGGAATTATTATAAATCGATATTGATGTGAAAAATATATTTTTGTGATTTTGTGAGTCTTATGAATTAAATTGGATTGTGTGTGTGGTTTTGAACTGTGACTGATTTACTGATTGTTGGAAAATGATTCCTTTCTGGAATTCTTGATTAGGTTTGACTGGTATATGCTGAGTATTATTGAATGTTTTGGATGGTTTGATTGGTATACGTTGAAAAACTGTTTGGTTTAGATGGAATCCTTGAAGGGTAGAAAAGTTTGAGTTCCTAGAGAAGACTCTGCTTTTATAAGAATTTGAGTTAAACTGAATAATAAGGATAATGAAAATCGGTGCTAATTTTATAAAAATTAGAGACTTTGTTTTGGAGTTTTATTTAGTAAAATTTTGACTGAAGAATTATGTTTTGAGACATTTTAATGAATTTAAAGTATTTGAATTTGAATGGTAAAACGAAATGATTTTCGAGTCTTTTAGGAAAGTCTTAAACAAAAAAGAAAGTTGAAATTAATTTTAAAAACTTGATTAAGCAAAAATGAATTTTATTTGATTAATTCTGATTAAAGGACTATGTCTTTGTGGAACTTTAATGAAATCTAAAGTAATAGAAGTGAACTGAAAAATTAACTTATTTGAGTTGAATAACCATGAAAAGTATTATGTTTTTGGGGTGTTTTAGCAAATTTAAAGTAATTGTTTAAGAACAAATGATTATGTTTCAATTAAGATTTGATTGGAAAAATAAAATAATTTTTAAAGGCTTTTGACATGTTGTGGGGATGGCGGTTGATGAGCGGATAATTTATACGCTTTTTGGCATTGTTTTTAGTATGTTTTTAGTAGGATCTAGTTACTTTTAGGGATGTTTTTATTAGTTTTTATGTTAAATTCACATTTCTAGACTTTACTATGAGTTTGTGTGTTTTTCTGTGATTTCAGGTATTTTCTGGCTGAAATTGAGGGACTTGAGTAAAAATCAGATTCAGAGGTTGAAGAAGGACTGCTGATGCTGTTGGATTCTGACATCCCTGCACTCAAAGTGGATTTTCTGGAGCTACAGAACTCCAAATGGTGCGCTTCCAATTGCATTGGAAATTAGACATCTAGGGCTTTCCAGCAATATATAATAGTCTATACTTTTCCCGAGTTTAGATGACGCAAAAGGGTGTTGAACGCCAGTTCTACGCTGCAGTCTGGAGTTAAACGCCAGAAACACGTCACGAACCAGAGTTGAACGCCAAAAACACGTTACAACTTGGCGTTAAACTCTAAAAGAAGCCTCTGCACGTGTAAACTTCAAGCTCAGCCCAAGCACACACCAAGTGGGCCCCGGAAGTGGATTTATGCATCAATTACTTACTTCTGTAAACCCTAGTAACTAGTTTAGTATAAATAGGACTTTTTACTATTGTATTTACATCTTCGGATCATTTTTAGTCTTGGTTACTCCGGTTCCCCTCTGGGGCTGAGACCAATGAACTCCATTATCACTTATGTATTTTCAACGGTAGAGTTTCTGCACTCCATAGATTAAGGTGTGGAGCTCTGCTGTTCCTCATGATTTAATGCAAAGTACTACTGTTTTTCTATTCAATTCGACTTATTCCGCTTCTAAGATATCCATTCGCACCCAAGAACATGATGAATGTGATGATTATGTGACGCTCATCATCATTCTCACTTATGAACGCGTGCCTGACAAACACTTCCGTTCTACATGCAACAAGCTAGAATGAGTATCTCTTAGATATCTAATACAGAGGACCGAGTCCGAGATATTAGAATCTTCGTGGTATAAGTTAGAACCCATGGATGGCCATTCCTGAGATCCAGAAAGTCTAAACCTTGTATGTGGTATTCTGAGTAGGATCTGGGAAGGGATGGCTGTGACGAACTTCAAACTCGCGAGTGCTGGGCGTAGTGACAGACGCAAAAGGAGGGTGAACCCTATTCCAGTATGATTGAGAACCTCCAGATGATTAGCCGTGCCGTGACAGAGCATGTGGACCTTTTTCACAGAGAGGATGGGATGTAGCCATTGACAACGGTGATGCCCTATATAAAGCTTGCCATGGAAAGGAGTAGGAAGGATTGGATGAAGACAGCAGGAAAGCAGAGGTTCAGAGGAACGAAAGCATCTCTATACACTTATCTGAAATTCTCACCAATGAATTACATAAGTATTTCTATCTTTATTTTCTGTTTATTTATTATTATTATTCGAAAACTCCATAACCATTTGATATCTGCCTGACTGAGATTTACAAGGTGACCATAGCTTGCTTCAAGCCGACAATCTCCGTGGGATCGACCCTTACTCACGTAAGGTTTTATTACTTGGACGATCCAGTGCACTTGCTGGTTAGTTGTATCGAAGTTGTGACAAATTATGAATTAAGATTAGAGCACCAAGTTTTTGGAGCCATTACCAGGGATCATAATTTCGTGTACCATGTTTTTGGCGCCGTTGCCGAGGATTGTTCGAGTTTGGACAACTGACGGTTCATCTTGTTGTTCAGATTAGGTAATTTTCTTTTTGTTTTATTTTCAAAAATTTTTCAAAAATCTTTCAAAAAATTTCTCATCTGTTTTCGAAAAATATTCTAAAATTTTAAGAATGAATTCTAGTGTTTCATGAAGCATGTTGAAGCCTGGTTGGCTGTAAAGCCATGTCTAATTCTTTTGGACTGTGGCTTCCAACCATCAGCATAGAGGCAAGTTAATTGGAATATCAGTTGTTGCATGCTTGATTTATATCCTAAAGCTGGCTGGCTATTAAGCCATGCCCAACCCTTGGATTGGAGCTTTAGGCCAACATTGAAAGATTCCTGGGATTCTTATTAAAAATTTTGAATTTCTTATTTTCTTTTTCCTATATGTTTTTCGAAAAAATTTTTTAAAAGAAAATACAAAAAAATCATATAATCATAAAATCAAAAAATATTTTGTGTTTCTTGTTTGAGTCTTGAGTCAATTTTTAAGTTTGGTGTCAATTGCATTTTTTTCTAAAAAATTTATGCATTTTTCGAAAATTCATGCATTCATAGTGTTCTTCATGATCTTCAAGTTGTTCTTGGCCAGTCTTCTTGTTTGATCTTCATATTTTCTTGTTTTGTGTCTTTTCTTATTTTTCATATGCATTCTTGCATTCATAGTGTCTATACATGAAAAATTTCTAAGTTTGGTGTCTTGCATGTTTTCTTTTCTTGAAAATTTTTCAAAAAAATAAGTTCTTGGTGTTCATCTTGACATTCAAAGTGTTCTTGGTGTTCATCTTGACATTCATAGTGTTCTTGCATGCATCACATGTTTTGATCCAAAATTTTCATGTTGTGAGTCATTTTTCATGTTTTTCTCTTTCTTCATTAAAAATTCAAAAATAAAAAAAATATCTTTCCCTTTTTCACTCATAAATTTTCGAAAATTTGATTTGACTTTTTCAAAACTTTTTAAAATTTAGTTGTTTCTTATGAGTCAAATCAAAATTTCAATTTAAAAATCTTATCTTTTTCAAAATCTTTTTCAAAAATCATATCTTTTTCATTTTTCTTATTTATTTTTGAAAATTTTAAAAATATTTTTCAAAAATCTTTTTTCTTAATTTTATATCATATTTTCGAAAATATCATCAACAATTAATGTTTTGATTCAAAAATTTCAAGTTTGTTACTTACTTGTTAAGAAAGATTCAAACTTTAAGTTCTAGAATCATATCTTGTGATTTCTTGTGAATCAAGTCATTAATTGTGATTTTAAAAATCAAACCTTTTTCAAAACTAATTTCAATCATATCTTTTCAAAAATATATTTTTATCTTATCTTTTTCAAAATCATATCTTTTTAATCATACCTTTTCATATCATATCTTTTTCAAATACCTTTTCTAACTTCTTATCTTCTTATCTTTTAAAAATTGATTTTCAAAATTTGTTTCAACTAACTAATTAACTTTTTGTTTGTTTCTTATCTCTTTCAAAACTACCTAACTAACTATCCCTCTCTAATTTTCGAAAATACCTCCCCCTTTTTCAAAAATTCTTTTTAATTAATTAATTGTTTCAATTTTTAATTTTAATTTTAATTTTATCTTAATTTTCAAAAATCATTAACTCTTTTTCAAAATTTATTTTTCGAAATTCTCTCTCTCCCATCTCCTTCTATTTATTTATTCATTTACTAACACTTCTCTTCATCTCAAATCACTGCTCCTATCCTCACCCTTGTGTTGGGATTATCTATTCTTCTTCACTCTTATTCCCTTTCTTCTTCTACTAACAACAAGGGAATCTCTATATTGTGGTAAAAAGGATCCCTATTATTATTTTCTGTTCCCTTCTTTTTCATATGAGCAGGAGCAAGGACAAGAACATTCTTGTTGAAGCAGACCCTGAACCTGAAAGGACTCTGAAAAGAAAACTAAGAGAAGTTAAAATACAACAATCCAGAGACAACCTTACAGGAATTTTCGAACAAGAAGAGGAGATGGCAGCCGAAAATAATAATGCAAGGAAGATGCTTAGTGACTTTATTGCACTAAATTTCAATTTATATGGAAGAAGCATCTCCATCCCTACCATTGGGAGCAAACAATTTTGAGCTTAAACCTCAACTAGTTTCTCTGATGCAACAAAACTGCAAGTTTCATGAACTTCCATCTGAAGATCCTTTTTAGTTCTTAACTAAATTCTTGCAGATATGTGATACTGTTAAGACTAATGGAGTAGATCCTGAAGTCTACAGGCTCATGCTTTTCCCGTTTGCTGTGAGAGATAGAGCTAGAATATGGTTGGATTCTCAACCCAAAGACAGCCTGAACTCTTAGGATAAGCTGGTCACGACTTTCTTAGCCAAGTTCTTTCCTCCTCAAAAGCTCAGTAAGCTTAGGGTGGATGTTCAAACCTTCAGACAGAAAGAATGTGAATCCCTCAATGAAGCTTGGGAGAGATACAAGGAACTGACCAAAAAGTGTCCTTCTGACATGCTTTCAGAATGGACCATCCTGGATATATTCTATGATGGTCTGTCTGAATTAGCTAAGATGTCATTGGATACTTCTGCAGGTGGATCCATTCACCTAAAGAAAATGCCTGCAGAAGCTCAAGAACTTATTGACATGGTTGCTAACAACCAGTTTATGTACACTTCTGAGAGGAATCCTGTGAGTAATGGGACGCCTCAGAAGAAGGGAGTTCTTGAAATTGATACTCTGAATGCCATATTGGCTCAGAATAAAATATTGACTCAGCAAGTCAATATGATTTCTCAGAGTCTGAATGGAATGCAAGCTGCATCCAACAGTACTCAAGAGGCGTCTTCTGAAGAAGAAGCTTATGATCCTAAAAACCCTGCAATAACAGAGGTGAATTACATGGGTGAACCCTATGGAAACACTTATAATCCCTCATGGAGAAATCACCAAAATCTCTCATGGAAGGATCAACAAAAGCCTCAACAAGGCTTTAATAATGGTGGAAGAAACAGGTTTAGCAATAGCAAGCCTTTTCCATCATCCACTCAGCAACAGACAGAGAACTCTGAACAAAATACCTCTAATTTAGCAAACTTAGTCTCTGATCTATCTAAGGCCACTCTGAAATAAAACAAGGTCCTCCATTAGAAATTTGGAGGCACAAGTGGGCCAGCTGAGTAAGAAGATCACTGAAACCCCTCCTAGTGCTCTCCCAAGCAATACAGAAGAAAATCCAAAAGAAGAGTGCAAGGCCATTGAATTGACCATCATGGCTGAACCTACAAGAGAGGAGGAGAACGTGAATCCCAGTGAGGAAGACCTCCTGGGACGTCCAGTGATCAATAAGGAGTTTTCCTCTGAGGAACCAAAGGAATCTGAGACTCATCTAGAGACCATAGAGATTCCATTGAACCTCCTTATGCCCTTCATGAGCTCTGATGAGTATTCTTCTTCTGAAGAGAATGAGGATGTTACTAAAGAGCAAGTTACCAAGTACCTTGGTGCAATCATGAAGCTGAATGCCAAATTATTTGGTAATGAGACTTGGGAAGATGAACCTCCCTTGCTCATCAATGAACTAAGTGATCTGGATCAACTGACATTGCCTCAGAAGAAACAGGATCCTGGAAAGTTCCTAATACCTTGTACCATAGGCACCATAACCTTTGAAAAGGCTCTATGTGACCTTGGGTCAGGGATAAACCTCATGCCCCTCTCTGTAATGAAGAAACTGGGAATCTTTGAGGTGCAAGCTGCCAGAATCTTATTAGAGATGGCAGACAACTCAAGAAAAGAGGTTTATGGACAGGTAGAGGACGTGTTAGTAAAGGTTGAAGGCCTTTACATCCCTGCTGATTTCATAATCCTGGATACTGGGAAGGATGAGGATGAATCCATCATTCTTAGAAGACCCTTTCTAGCCACAGCAAGAGCTGTGATTGATGTGGACAGAGGAGAATTGATCCTTCAACTAAATGAGGACAACCTTGTGTTTAAAACTCAAGGATCTCTCTCTGTAACCATGGAGAGGAAGCATGAAAAGCTTCTCTCAGTACAGAGTCGACTAAAGCCCCCACAGTCAAACTCTAAGTTTGGTGTTGGGAGGCCTCAGCCAAACTCTAAGTTTGGTGTTGAACTCCCATATCCAAACTCTAAGTTTGGTGTTGGGAGTCTATAAAATTGACCTGATCACCTGTGTGGCTCCATGAGAGCCCACTCTCAAGCTATTGACATTAAAAAAGTGCTTGTTGGGAGGCAACCCAATTTTTATTTATCTAATTTTATTGTCATTCTTATTGTTCTTTCATGTTTTATTAGGTTCATGATCATGTGGAGTCACAAAATAAATAGAAAAATAAAAAACAGAATCAAAAACAGCAAAAGAAAAATCACACCCTGGAGGAAGGGCTTACTGGCGTTTAAACGCCAGTAAGGAGCATCTGGCTGGTGTTCAACGCCAGAACAGAGCATGGATCTGGCGTTGAACGCCCAAAACAAGCAGCATCCTGGCATTCAGACGCCAGGAATGCACACTGAGGAAAGCTGGCGCTGAACGCCAGAAACAAGCACCAATTCGGCGTTTAAATGCCAGAATTGCATGCAAAGGCATTTTACATGCCTAATTGGTGCAGGGATGCAATTCCTTGACACCTCAGGATCTGTGGACCCCACAGGATCATCTCAGCATCTGTGGACCCCACAGGATCCCCACCGACCTCCACTCATACTCTTCCCTCTTCTCAATGTTCATCCTCTCTTCCCAATAAACACCTTTTCCCAAAACCCTTCACCAATCACATCAAGCTCTCTTCCCTACTACCCAGTCACCACTCACATCCATCCACTCTTCCCCATAAACCTACCTCATAAACCCCACCTACCTTCAAAATTCAAAATCACTTTCCCACCCAAACCCACCCTAAATGGCCGAACCTCACCCCTCTCCCTTCACTATATAAACCCCTCCATTCTTCTTCATTTTCACACAACATAACCCCCTCTTCCTCTTCTTGGCCGAAACACAAACCTCTCTCCCTCTCCTCCATTTCTTCTTCTTCTTCATCTCTTCTTTCTTCTCTTGCTCGAGGGCGAGCAATATTCTAAGTTTGGTGTGGTAAAAGCATAAAGCTTTTTGTTTTTCCATTACCATTGATGGCACCTAAGACCGGAGAATCCTCTAGAAAAGGGAAAGGGAAGACAAAAGCTTCCACCTCCGAGTCATGGAAGATGGAAAGATTCATCTCCAAAGCCCATCAAGACCACTTCTATGATGTTGTGGCCAAGAAGAAGGTGATCCCCGAGGTCCCTTTCAAACTCAAGAGAAATGAGTATCTGAAAATCTGACATGAAATCCAAAGAAGAGGTTGGGAAGTTCTAACAAAACCCATCCAACAAGTCGGAATTCTAATGGTTCAAGAGTTCTATGCTAATGCATGGATCACTAGGAACCATGATCAAAGTAAGAACCCGAACCCAAAGAATTATCTCACCATGGTTCGGGGGAAATACTTAGATTTTAGTCCGGAAAATGTGAGGTTGGTGTTCAACTTGCCAATGATGGAAGAGAACGCACGCCCTTACACAAGGAGAGTCAACTTTGATCAAAGGTTGGACCAAGTCCTCGTGGACATATGTGTGGAAGGAGCTCAATGGAAGGTTGACTCAAAAGGCAAACCGGTTCAACTGAGAAGACTGGACCTTAAGCCTGTAGCTAGAGGATGGTTGGAGTTCATTCAACGCTCAATCATTTCCACTAGCAACCGGTCTGAAGTTACTATAGACCGGGCCATCATGATCCATAGCATCATGATTGGAGAAGAGGTGGAAGTTCATGAGATCATACCTCAAGAACTCTACAAGGTGGCTGACAAGTCCTCCACCATGGCAAGGTTAGCCTTTCCTCACCTCATTTGCCATCTATGCAACTCGGCTGGGATTGACATAGAGGGAGATATCCTCATTGATAAGGACAAGCCCATCACTAAGAAAAGGATGGAGCCAACAAGAGAGCCTATTCATGGATCTCAAGGGACGCATGAAGAAGCTCATCACCAAGAAATCCCTGAGATGCCTCAAGGGATGTACTTTCCTCCACTGAATTTTTGGGAGCAAATCAACACCTCCCTAGGAGAATTAAGTTCCAACATGGGACAATTAAGGGTGGAACATCAAGAGCACTCCATCATCCTCCATGAAATTAGAGAAGATCAAAGAGCAATGAGGGAGGAGCAACAAAGACAAGAAAGAGACATAGAAGAGCTCAAGGACATCATTGGTTCCTCAAGAAGGAAACACCACCATCACTAAGGTAGACTCATTCCTTGTTCTCAAATTTTCTGTTTTTCGTTTTCTTTATGTCAAGTGCTTATCTATGTAAGTGTCTTATTACATGATCATTAGTATTTAGTAACTTTGTCTTAAAGTTATGAATGTCCTATGAATCCATCACCTCTCTTAAATGAAAAATGTTTTTAATTCAAAAGAACAAGAAGTACATGAGTTTCGAATTTATCCTTGAACTTAGTTTAATTATATTGATGTGGTGACAATACTTTTTGTTTTCTGAATGAATGCTTGAACAGTGCATATGTCT
The DNA here is from genome assembly GCF_059453495.1 of Arachis ipaensis. Taxonomy (NCBI): domain Eukaryota; kingdom Viridiplantae; phylum Streptophyta; class Magnoliopsida; order Fabales; family Fabaceae; genus Arachis; species Arachis ipaensis. The sequence goes on from NC_142436.1 coordinate 35,132,566, forward strand.
TTTGAAGTTGTTGTTTATGAATGTTAAATATGTTGGCTCTTGAAAGAATGATGACAAGGAGACATGTTATTTGATAATCTGAAAAATCATAAAAATGATTCTTGAAGCAAGAAAAATCAGTGAATACAAAGCTTGCAGAAAAAATAGCGAAAAAAAAGAAAGAAAAAGAAAAAGCAAGCAGAAAAAGCCAAAAGCTCTCAAAACCAAAAGGCAAGAGCAAAAAGCCAGTAACCCTTAAAACCAAAAGGCAAGGGTAAATAAAAAGGATCCCAAGGCTTTGAGCATCAGTGGATAGGAGGGCCTAAAGGAATAAAATCCTGGCCTAAGCGGCTAAACCAAGCTGTCCCTAACCATGTGCTTGTGGCATGAAGGTGTCAAGTGAAAACTTGAGACTGAGCGGTTAAAGTCAAGGTCCAAAGCAAAAAAAAAGAGTGTGCTTAAGAACCCTGGACACCTCTAATTGGGGACTTTAGCAAAGTTGAGTCACAATCTGAAAAGGTTCACCCAATTATGTGTCTGTGGCATTTATGTATCCGGTGGTAATACTGGAAAACAAAGTGCTTAGAGCCACGGCCAAGAATCATAAAGTAGCTGTGTTCAAGAATCAACATACTGAACTAGGAGAATCAATAACACTATCTGAACTCTGAGTTCCTATAGATGCCAATCATTCTGAACTTCAATGGATAAAGCGAGATGCCAAAACTATTCAAGAGGCAAAAAGCTACAGGTCCCGCTCATCTGATTGGAGCTATGTTTCATTGATAGTTTGGAATTTATAGTATATTCTCTTCTTTTTATCTTATTTGATTTTCAGTTGCTTGGGGACAAGCAACAATTTAAGTTTGGTGTTGTGATGAGCGGATAATTTATACGCTTTTTGGCATTGTTTTTAGTATGTTTTTAGTAGAATCTAGTTACTTTTAGGGATGTTTTTATTATTTTTTATGTTAAATTCACATTTCTGGACTTTACTATGAGTTTGTGTGTTTTTCTGTGATTTCAAGTATTTTCTGGCTGAAATTGAGGGACTTGAGCAAAAATCAAATTCAGAGGTTGAAGAAGGACTACTGATGCTGTTGGATTCTGACATCCCTGCACTCAAAGTAAATTTTCTAGAGCTATAGAACTCCAAATGGCGCGCTTCCAATTGCATTGGAAATTAGACATCCAGGGCTTTCCAGCAATATATAATAGTCCATACTTTAGCCGAGTTTAGATGACGCAAAAGGGCGTTGAACGCCAGTTCTGCGCTGCAGTCTGGAGTTAAACGCCAGAAACACATCACGAACCAGAGTTGAACGACAAAAACACGTTACAACTTGGCGTTCAACTCCAAAAGAAGTCTCTGCACGCGTAAACTTTAAGGTCAGCCCAAGCACACACCAAGTGGGCCCCAGAAGTGGATTTATGCATCAATAACTTACTTCTGTAAACCCTAGTAACTAGTTTAGTATAAATAGGACTTTTTACTATTGTATTTACATCTTCGGATCATTTTTAGTCTTGGTTACTCCAGTTCCCCTCTGGGGCCGAGACCAATGAACTCCATTATCACTTATGTATTTTCAACGGTAGAATTTCTGCACTCCATAGATTAAGGTGTGGAGCTCTGCTGTTCCTCATGATTTAATGCAAAGTACTACTGTTTTTCTATTCAATTCAACTTATTCCGCTTCTAAGATATCCATTCGCACCCAAGAACATGATGAATGTGATGATTATGTGACGCTCATCATCATTCTCACTTATGAACACGTGCCTGACAAACACTTCCGTTCTACATGCAACAAGCTAGAATGAGTATCTCTTAGATATCTAATACAGAGGACCGATTCCGAGATATTAGAATCTTTGTGGTATAAGTTAGAACCCATGGATGGCCATTCCTGAGATCCGAAAAGTCTAAACCTTGTCTGTGGTATTCCGAGTAGAATCAGGGAAGGGATGGCTATGACGAACTTCAAACTCGCGAGTGCTGGGCGTAGTGACAGATGCAAAAGGAGGGTGAACCCTATTCCAGTATGATCGAGAACCTCCAGATGATTAGCCGTGCCGTGACAAAGCATGTGGACCTTTTTCACAGAGAGGATGGGATGTAGCCATTGACAACGGTGATGCCCTATATAAAGCTTGCCATGGAAAGGAGTAGGAAGGATTGGATGAAGACAGCAGGAAAGCAGAGGTTCAAATGAACGAAAGCATCTCTATACACTTATCTGAAATTCTCACCAATGAATTACATAAGTATTTCTATCTTTATTTTCTGTTTATTTATTATTATTATTCGAAAACTCCATAACCATTTGATATCCGCCTGACTGAGATTTACAAGGTGACCATAGCTTGCTTCAAGCCAACAATCTCCGTGGGATCGACCCTTACTCACGTAAGGTTTTATTACTTGGACGACCCAGTGCACTTGCTGGTTAGTTGTATCGAAGTTGTGACAAATTATGAATTAAGATTAGAGCACCAAGTTTTTGGAGCCATTACCAGGGATCACAATTTCGTGCACCAGCGGTTCGTCCCGCCCACAGTGAAGAGGGTGGCTTTGTCTCGCTCACGGGTTGAAAATGATTATAAATATGGTATGAAAACTAAATTGGCAAGGACGTGGGTTTTGTCCTGTATGCGTGATTATGAAATATGTTTATGATGAATTTGATGATGATTATTGATTGACAAAGACGTCGGTTTTGTCCTGCTTGCATTATTGATATTGTGGGGATGGTGATTCGTCCTGCCCACGATGAGGACGGTGGCTTTGTCCCGCTCACAGATAGACAAGTTGAGGTTGAGGATTTCCTCCCTTGTGTTACGGTGGACAATAAGTGGGGTTGAGGATTTCCTCTCTTGTTACATCGGGAGATTAGATAGAAGGTTGAAGATTTTCTTCGATTCAATTTCTGATTGTGGTGTGAACTAGATAGGTTGAGAATTCCCTATTGTTGCATCACAGTCCTCTCTGATTGTGAAGTGTGATGGACACTATATTCCAAGAGTGTGGTGGGCACTATATCCTAAGATAGTACTGTGATGTGAGAATTATTGTTAATCTAGAATTTTACAAAAACAGAATCTCGTTGCAAGCATAGCCTAGAACAACAATTAGCTCTCAATCAAAGTTTAAAATAAAGATAAGTCACAATCAACACAAAATAACCGAGAGTAATTAAACCTCGGGTCGTTCTCCCTAGGAACTAGTACCCAAGAGCGCACAATTTTGGTTGTGAAAAGCAAGGGAATTTTCAATGGTTGAAGCAAGCAATTAAAGGAATTAAAGAACACTCAAAATTGCAATTAATAAACTAATAAAGGAATAAAAGAACTATCTATGTAATATGGATAAGTAATGCTTTAAAGTGATTGAAAAGTGGTTCAAAACATAAATCGAAGCCTTGACTTGGGATGAGTTATGGAATCCTTCCTTATAATAACCACAACTATGATAATTATGATAGATTAATCTCACCTAGTCAACCCTTAACATCGAAGAGTAAGTCAAGTGAGCATAATTGTTATTAATCCAATCCTAGCTAACTTACTAATTACCTTAGTAAAAAGCTAGCGTTAGTGGAAACAATAACAACTAACAACCCAATAATTATCACTAAATATCGGACATTATGACTCTAGTATTCCATCAATTCATTTCCCCAAGCCAAGGGGTGAAAATCTACCCCATAATCAAAATTGGCATTTCATCAAACACATGGTGGGCATAATCATAAAACATGGCAAAATTAGGAAAATGATAAAAACTATGAACAACCAATGATCAAAATCAACAATGGTAACTCAATAAACATATAAAAGCCATCTGGTGCACGAATTGTGAATCACACTTTTCACAACGCGTACTACTAACCAGCAAGTGCACTGGGTCGTCCAAGTAATACCTTACGTGAGTAAGGGTCGAATCCCACGGAGATTGTTGGTTTGAAGCAATCTATGGTTATCATGTAGATCTTAGTCAGGAAGTTAATTATGTTAATCAGTTGAATTGTGAATAAACAATAGAGCATAGACTAAAGGTTACTTGTTGTGCAGTAATGGAGAATATGTTGGAGTTTTGGAGATGCTTTGTCTTCTGAATCTCTGCTTTCCTCTGTCTTCTAATTCACGCACGCACGTCCTCCTATGGCAAGCTGTGTGTTGGTGGATCACCGTTGTCAATGGCTACCTTCCTTCCTTCCAGTGAAAACTACGCTCACGCGCTCTGTCACAGCACGGCTAATCACCGGTTGGTTCTCGATCCGGTTGGAATAGGGTTTACTATCCTTTTGCGTCTGTCACTAACGCCCAGCCTTCAGGAGTTTGAAGCTCGTCACAGTCATTCAATCCTTAAATCCTACTCGGAATACCACAGACAAGGTTTAGACTTTCCGGATTCTCATGAATGCCGCCATCAGTTCTAGCTTATACCACGGAGATTCTGATTAAGGAATCTAAGAGATACTCATTCAATCGAATATAGAACGGAGGTGGTTGTCAGGCACACGTTCGTGGTTTGAGGAAGGTGATGAATGTCACGGATCATCACCTTCATCACAGTTAAGCGCGAATGAACATCTTAGATAGGAACAAGCGTGTTTGAATGGAAAACAGAAATACTTGCATTAATTCATCGAGACACAGCAGAGCTCCTCACCCCCAACAATGGGGTTTAGAGACTCATGCCGTCAGAGAATACAAAGTTTTGATCTGAAATGTCATGAGATCCTAAATAAGTCTCTAAAAGTTGTTTAAATACTAAACTAGTAGCCTAGGTTTACAGAAATTGGAGAAACTATGATGGATGATGCAGAAATTCACTTCTGGGGCCCACTTCTGTGTGCTGGGGCCCACTTGGTGTGTGCTGGGGCTGAGACTTAAGCAATCCACGTGCAGAGGCCATTTGTGGAGTTGAACGCCAGTTTTTATGCCAGTTTGGGCGTTCAACTCCAGTTTTTGATCCTTTTCTGGCGCTGCATGCCAGAATTGGGCAGAGAACTGGCGTTGAACGCCAGTTTGCGTCGTCTATCCTTGTGCAAAGTATGGACTATTATATATTTCTGGAAAGCCCTGGATGTCTAGTTTCCAATGCAATTGGAAGCATGCCATTTCGAGTTCTGTAGCTCCGGAAAATCCAATTTGAGTGCAGGGAGGTCAGAATCCAACAGCATTAGCAGTCCTTTTTCAGCCTGAATCAGATTTTTGCTCAGCTCCTTCAATTTCAGTCAGATAAATACCTGAAATTACAGAAAAACACACAACTCATAGTAAAGTCCAGAAATATGAATTTTCCTAAAAACTACTAGAAATAGACTAAAAACTAACTAAAACATACTCTAAACTATATGAAATTATCCCCAAAAAGCGTATAAAATACCCGCTCATCACAACACCAAACTTAAACTGTTGCTTGTCCTCAAGCAACTAGACAAATAAAATAGAAGACTAATAGGTTGAGAAGCAATAATATCTCAGAGTTTTTGATTGAAGCTCAGATTCTAATTAGATGAGCGGGACTAGTAGCTTTTTGCTTCTGAACAGTTTTGGCATCTCACTTTATCCATTGAAGCTCAGAGTGATTGGCATCTATAGGAACTCAGATTTCAGATAGTGTTATTGATTTTCTTAGTTCAGTGTGATGATTCTTGAACACAGCTTCTTTATGAGTCTTGGCCGTGGCCCTAAGCACTTTGTTTTCCAGTATTACTACCGGATACATAAATGCCACAGACACATAACTGGGTGAACCTTTTCAGATTGTGACTCAGCTTTGCTAAAGTCCCCAATTAGAGGTGTCCAGAGTTCTTAAGCACACTCTTCTTTTTGCTTTGGACCTTGACTTTAACCGCTCAGTCTCAAGTTTTCACTTGACACCTGCACGCCACAAGCACATGGTTAGGGACAGCTTGGTTTAGCCGCTTAGACCAGGATTTCAGTCCTTTAGGCCCTCCTATCCACTGATGCTCAAAGCCTTGGGATCCTTTTTAATTGCCCTTGCCTTTTGGTTTTAAGGGTTATTGGCTTTTTCTGCTTGCTTTTTTTTTTTCTGCAAGCTTTGTTCTTTGCTGCTTTTTCTTGCTTCAAGAATCATTTTTATGATTTTTCAGATTATCAATAACATGTCTCATGTTCATTATTCTTTCAAGAGCCAACATATTTAACAGTCTTAAACAACAAATTCAAAAGACATATGCACTGTTCAAGCATTCATTCAGAAGACAGAAAGCATTGCCACCACATTTAACCAATTAGAATTTGTTTTATTTAAACTCGAAATTTTATTGCTTCTTATTCAAAAGATCTACTATTTTATTCATGTTTAATGATGATGAGAAAAATAAACTATAGCTTAATTGGAGATAAAATCAAATAGATACTAATTACTATTATATGACTTCTAAGGTACTTTTATAAGGACACTGTCACAGAGTTAAGGCAGAAATTGGAAATTAACAACCTTTATTCTGGGGGTATGGGGGTTCCTCTGATCCTTGGCAGGCTTGGTATCACAGAAGACTTTTGGCGCTTCAGTTCCCTTAAGTCACGTCCCTGCTCCTCTTGTTCTTTAAGCATATGGGTCAGCATTTGACTGTGTTCCTTTTGTTGTTTTATTATTTGCTCCATAGCTTCCTGTATCTTGGTGATAGATGTCTCAAGATATTCCTAATATTCTGCTTGAGGAATCTCTGGGAGGAATTCCTGTGCTCTCTTCTTGATAAGATCCTCCTGTGCTTGTTGTCTCTCCATTGATGCTTTGGTGATTGACTTTTCAATTAGGATATATTCAGTTATTCCCATCTTGACTCCAGCATCCTTGCAGAGCAGAGAGATCACGTTTGGATAAGCCAACCTGGCTTCTTTTGAATTTTTGTTAGCAATCTTATAGAGCTCTGTTGAAATCAGCTGATGAACCTCCACTTCCTTTCCCATCATGATGCAATGAATCATCACTGCTCTTTTAACTGTGACTTCAGAACGGTTGCTAGTGGGCAACAGAGAATGCCCAATGAAGTCCAGCCAACCTCTGGCAACTGGTTTGAGATCCTCTCTCTTGAGTTGATTTGGGACGCCCTTTGTGTTGGTGGTCCACCTGGCTCCAGGGATACATATGTCCTCTAGGATCTTATCCAGGCCAATGTCTACTCTCATCATCCTCCTGTTGAAGGAGTCTGGATCATCCTTTAGCTGAGGTAGCTTTAATATCTCTCTGATCTTGTCAGGGGTGGTATGAACAATCTTTCCCCTGACCATGGTCCGAAATTCGTAGCAGGCTGTTCCAGATAGTCTTTGCTTGTCAGTCTGCCACATATTAGCATAGAACTCCTGGACCATGTTCCTTCCTACTTTTGTTTCAGGATTAGCTAGGACTTCCCAGTTCCTGATTCAAATTTGCTCCTGGATCTCCGGATATTCATCTTCTTTCAGATCGAATCTAACTTCCGGGATCACTGATCTCAGACCCATTACTTTAAGATAATGGTCTGAATGTTCTTTAGATAAGAACTTCCCTTGATTCCAAAGTGGTTTTGGAACGCTCTCTTTCTTGCCTCTTGGAGTGGGTTGTTTTCCTTTGGGAGCCATGATCTTGGTGATCTCGGAAAAACACACCAAACTTAGAGGTTTGCTTGTCCTCAAGCAAAAGAAAAGAAAGGAGAGGGATAGAAGGAGATCGAGGTGCACTTGTTGATGGAGGAGGGGGGAGGCCGAACCCAATTTTAAAGGGGTGGGGGGTGGGTTTTCGAAAAATTGGAAAAGATAAGATAAAAAGATTGAGTTGAAAAAGATAAGATAGAAGATATAGTTTGATTTTGAAAAGATAGGATAGATTTTTGAAAAAGATCAATTTGGATTTTGAAAAAGATAATATGAGGATTTGAAAAAGATATTGATAAGATTTTTAGAGTGAAAAAGATAGATTTGTTTTTGGAAAAGATTTGAAAAGAGTTGGATTGAATTTGCAAAGAGGGTGTGTGCTTATGAATTAAGATACATTTGATATTTTGAAAGTAGGATTTTTAGAAATCAGGGTTCTTGACATGTTTATGTAAATAAAATCATGTATTGGATCATAAAATTATAAATTAGAATGGAAATACGTGTGGGATAAATGGATTTGGCTCCTCCCTGGCTTCCTGGCGTTTGAACGCCCAAACACTGCTTGTTTTGGGCGTTCAGCGCCCAAATGCTGATCTCCTGGGCGTTCAGCGCCCACTTGCTGTCATTCCTGGCGTTCAACGCCCAGTGGGTGGCCATTTCTGGCGTTGAACGCCCAATTGCTGCCATTACTGGTGTTCAGCGCCCAGTGGATGCCCATTTTGGGCGCTGAACGCCCAAAATGCCCCTTTACTGGCGTTTTCTTGCCATTGAGCTCCCTTTCTCTGTTTTGTGTGCAAATTCCTTCTGTAACCCTGTAAACTTACACAAATGATTCTGTACCTTAGTGTCAGTGAACTTTATATAAACAAATAAAAATAAAAATAGGGCAGAAATGCTTAGAGGATTAATGCCCCATGGCTGGGTTGCCTCCCAGAAAGCGCTTCTTTATTGTCTTTAGCTGGACCTTGCTGAGCTTTTAATCTAGCTTCAGCCTTGAGCATTCTTGCTCAATGTTGCCTTTAAGATAATGCTTGATTCTTTGTCCATTGACAATGAACTTCTTATCAGAATCAATATCTTGAAGCTCTATGTAACCATATGGTGACACACTTGTAATCACGTATGGTCCCCTCCACCGGGATTTCAGTTTCCCGAGGAATAGCCTGAGTCTAGAGTTAAACAACAGGACCTTCTGTCCTGGTTCAAAGATTCTAGATGACAGCTTTCTGTCATGCCATTTTTTTTATTTTTCTTTATAAAGCTTGGCATTTTCGAAAGCTGTGAATCTAAATTCCTCTAGCTCATTTAGCTGGAGCAATCGTTTTTCTCCTGCTAATTTGGCATCTAAGTTTAGGAATCTGGTTGCCCAGTAGGCCTTATGTTCCAGTTCCACGGGCAAGTGGCATGCCTTACCATACACGAGTTGGTATGGAGAGGTCCCTATAGGGGTCTTGAATGCTGTTCTGTAAGCCCACAGAGCATCATCCAAGCTCCTTGCCCAATCCTTTCTACGGGTATTTACTGTCCGTTCCAGGATTCTCTTTAATTCTCTGTTAGAGACTTCAGCCTGCCCATTGGTTTGTGGATGATATGGAGTGGCCACCTTGTGGCGAATTCCATACCGAACCATGGCAGAGTAAAGCTGTTTATTGCAGAAGTGAGTGCCCCCATCACTGATTAACACTCTAGGGACACCAAACCTGCTAAAGATATGTTTCTGGAGGAACTTCAGCACTGTTTTAGTATCATTGGTGGGTGTGGCAATAGCCTCAACCCATTTTGATACATAGTCAACTGCCACCAGAATATAAGTGTTTGAGTATGATGGTGGGAAAGGTCCCATAAAGTCAATTCCCCATACATCAAACAACTCTATTTCCAAGATTCCTTGTTGAGGCATGGCGTAACCATGAGGCAGATTACCAGCTCTTTGGCAACTGTCACAATTACGTACAAACTCTCGGGAATCTTTATAGAGTGTGGGCCAATAGAAGCCACATTGGAGGACCTTGGTGGCTGTTCGCTCACCTCCGAAATGGCTCCATATTGAGATCCGTGGCAATGCCATAGGATTCTCTGTGCTTCCTCTCTGGGGACACACCTACGGATAATTCCGTCTGCACATCTCTTAAAGAGATAGGGTTCATCCCACAAGTAGTACTTTGCATCAGTAACTAATTTCTTCTTTTGTATTCTATTGTACTCCTTGGGTATGAACCTTGCAGCTTTATAGTTTGCAATATCGGCAAACCATGGTGCTTCCTGAATGGCAAATAGATGCTCATCAGGGAACGTCTCAGAGATCTCAAGAAAGGGGAGGGACGTCCCTTTCACTGGCTCTATCCGGGACAGATGATCAGCCACTTGGTTCTCTGTCCCTTTTCTGTCTCTTATTTCTATATCAAACTCTTGCAGAAGCAATACCCATCTGATGAGCCTGGGTTTTGAATCCTGCTTTGTGAGTAGATATTTAAGAGCAGCATGGTCAGTATACACAATCACTTTTGATCCTACTAAGTATGATCTGAACTTGTCAATGGCGTAAACCACTGCAAGTAGTTCTTTTTCTGTGGTTGTGTAATTTTTCTGGGCATCATTTAAAACGCGACTGGCATAATAAATGACATGCAGAAGCTTGTCATGCCTCTGTCCCAATACTGCACCAATGGCATGATCACTGGCATCACACATTAACTCAAATGGCAATGTCCAGTCTGGTGCAGAAATGACTGGTGCTGTGACCAGCTTAGCTTTCAGCGTTTCAAACGCCTGCAGGCATGCTGTGTCAAACACAAATGGCGTGTCAGCAGCTAGCAGATTGCTTAGATGTTTTGCGATTTTTGAAAAATCCTTTATAAACCTCCTATAGAATCCTGCATGCCCCAGAAAGCTTCTGATTGCCTTAACATTGGCAGGTGGTGGTAATTTTTCAATTACCTCTATTTTTGCTTGATCCACCTCTATTCCCTTGTTTGAGATTTTATGCCCAAGAACAATTTCTTCAGTCACCATGAAGTGACACTTTTCCCAGTTTAAAACTAGGTTGGTTTCTTGGCATCTTTTCAGAACAAGTTTCAGGTGATCAAGACAGGAGCTGAATGAGTCTCCATATACTGAGAAGTCATCCATGAAGACTTCCAGAAATTTTTCCACCATATCAGAGAAAATAGAGAGCATGCATCTCTGGAAGGTTGCAGGTGCATTGCATAGCCCAAAGGGCATCCTTCTATAGGCAAACACTCCGGATGGACATGTGAATGCTGTTTTCTCTTGATCCTGGGGATCTACTGCAATCTGGTTATAGCCTGAGTAGCCATCCAAAAAGCAGTAATAATCATGACCTGCTAGTCTCTCTAGCATCTGGTCTATGAATGGTAAAGGAAAATGATCCTTTCTGGTGGCTGTATTGAGCCTTCTGTAGTCAATACACATGCGCCACCCTATAACTGTTCTTGTAGGAACCAGTTCATTTTTTTCATTATGAATCACTGTCATGCCTCCCTTTTTTGGGACGACTTGAACAGGGCTCACCCAGGGGCTATCAGAAATGGGATAAATAATCCCAGCCTCTAGTAATTTGGTGACCTCTTTCTGCACCACTTCCTTCATGGTTGGATTTAGCCGCCTCTGTGGTTGAACCACTGGTTTGGCATTATCCTCCAATAGGATTTTGTGCATGCATCTAGCTGGGCTTATGCCCTTAAGGTCACCTATGGACCACCCAAGAGCTGTCTTGTGTATCCTTAGCACTTGAATAAGTGCTTCCTCTTCCTGTGAATTTAAAGCAGAGCTTATGATCACTGGAAAGGTGTCACCTTCTCCTAGAAATGCATATTTCAAGGATGGTGGCAGTGGCTTGAGCTCTGGTTTAGGAGGTTTTTCCTCTTTCAGAAGAAAGTTCAGAGGCTCTTTCATGTCCCCTGAATCCTCCAAATCAGGCTGAACATCTTTAAAGATGTCTTCCAACTCTGATTCGAGACTCTCAGCCATGTTGATCTCTTCTACTAAAGAGTCAATAAGGTCAACTTTCATGCAGTCTGTTGATGTGTCTGGATGCTGCATGGCTTTGACAGCGTTCAACTTGAACTCGTCATCGTTGACTCTCAGGGTTATTTCCCCCTGTTGGACGTCAATGAGGGATCGTCCAGTTGCTAGGAAGGGTCTTCCTAGAATGAGAGTAGCACTCTTGTGCTCCTCCATTTCCAGCACAACAAAGTCAGTAGGAAAGGCGAATGGCCCAACTCTGACAATCATGTCCTCAATCACGCCTGATGGGTATTTAGTGGAACCATCAGCAAGTTGGAGACATATCCGGGTTGGTTTAACTTCATCAGTTAAGCCAAGCTTCCTGATAGTGGATGTAGGTATTAGGTTGATGCTTGCCCCAAGATCGCATAAGGCTGTCTTGGTGCAATCACCTTCCAATATGCATGGTATCAGAAAACTCCCAAGGTCTTTAAGCTTTTCAGGAGAGCTTTTCAGAATGACTGCACTGCATTCTTCAGTGAAGAGAACTCTTTCTGTTTCTCTCCACTCCTTTTTATGACTCAAGATCTCTTTCATGAACTTGGCATAAGAAGGTATTTGCTCAAGTGCCTCTGCAAATGGAATCTTTATTTCAAGAGTCCTTAGATAATCTGCAAAGCGAGCAAATTGCTTATCCTGCTCCTCTTTCCGGAGTTTTTGAGGATAAGGTATCTTGGCTTTATAATCCTCAACCTTAGTGGTTAAAGAAGCCTTTTTAGAGGGGTTGTTATCAGCACTTGTGTGTGTCTGATCCCTCACTGGCAATTGAGTGCCAGAGTCAGAAGCTGGAGTGACGTTAGACGTCAGCTCACTGTCTGTTCCTGGCGCCTGAACGCCAGAAATGTGCCCATTTTGGGCGTTCAGCGCTGGATTCTGCCCTATTTGGGCGTTCAACGCCAGATTCTTGCCCATTTCTGGCGTTGAACGCCAATCCTGCCTTGTTTCTGGCGCTAAACGCCAGTTTTGGGCATGGTCTGGGCGTTCAGCGCCAGCCTTCCACCCATTTTCTGGCGTTTTAGTGCCAGAATTATTTTTCCCTGGGCTCTTACTGTCCTCAGGGGAATCTTTGGTGGGTCGCTCATTTCTTGAATTTTTGATGCCTTGAGGTGGGGTATTTAATGTTTTCCCACTTCTTAATTGAACTGCTTGGCATTCTTCTGCTATTTGCCTTGATAGCTACTGCTTTGTTTGCTTAAACTTTTCGTCCATATGTATATTAGCTATCCTTGTCTCCTGTAGCCTGTCTTTGAATTCAGCTAGCTGCTTTGTTAGAAAATCTAATTGCTGATTGAATTCAGCAGCTTGTTTTACAGTACTGAATTCAGCAGTTACTGTTTTAACCTCTTCATTCATGGAAGGGTTGCTGCTTAGATACAGATGCTGATTCCTGGCAACTGTATCAATGAGCTCTTGAGCCTCTTCAATTGTCTTTCTCATATGGATAGATCCACCAGCTGAGTAATCTAAAGACATCTGAGCTCCTTCTGCAAGCCCATAGTAGAAGATGTCTAACTGAACCCACTCTGAAAATATTTCAGAGGGGCATTTTCGTAGCATCTCTCTGTATCTCTCCCAGGCATCATAAAGAGATTCATTATCTCCTTGTTTAAAGCCTTGGATGTCCAGCCTCAGCTGTGTCATCCTTTTTGGAGGGAAATATTGATTCAGGAATTTTTCTGTCAGCTGTTTCCATGTCCTTATGCTGGCCTTAGGTTGGTTATTCAACCACCTCTTAGCTTGATCTTTTACAGCAAATGGAAACAGTAATAGTCTGTAGACATCCTGATCTATTTCCTTATCATGTACTGTGTCAGCAATTTGTAAAAATTATGCCAGAAACTCTGTAGGTTCTTCCTGTGGAAGACCGGAATACTGGCAACTTTGCTGCACCATGATAATGAGCTGAGGATTCAACTCAAAGCTACTAACTCCAATGGAGGGTATGCATATGCTACTCCCATATGAAGCAGTAGAGGGGTTAGAATATGACCCCAGAGTCCTCCTGGACTGTTCATTTCCACTTATGTCCATGATGGATATATGGATATAACTTGGACTGATTTATCTTTTTATTTATTTTATTTTATAAGAAGTAAATACTTAAATAAAATAAAATAACTAAAAAGAATTTGAATTTTGAAATAAAAATTTTTTTTTGTTCGTAAAAAAAAATAAAAATTAATTAGTTAAAAAAAAAGAAATTTTTGAAAAAGAGGGAAGATATTTTCGAAAATTAGAGAGAGAGAGTTAGTTAGGTAGTTTTGAAAAAGTTAAGAAACAAACAAAAAGTTAGTTAGTTAGTTGAAATAAATTTTGAAAAGATAAGAAGTTAGGAAGTTAGAAAATATATTTTGAAAAGATATTTTTTTTTTGAATTTAGTGAGGAGAGAGAAAAACAATAAGATAGTACAAGATTTAAAATTTTTAGATCTAATGCTCCTTGTTTTCGAAAAATTTGGAGGGAAAACACCAAGGAACACCAAACTTAAAAATTTTAAGATCAAGACACAAGGAAAACTCAAGAACACTTTGAAGACTCACAAGAACACAAGAACATGAAGAAAGAACACCAAACTTAAAATTTTTAGAAAACCAAACCAAAATTTTCGAAAACCAAAGGGAAATCAACAAGAAAACACCAAACTTTAAGTTTGGCACAAAATTTAATAGAGAAAATATTATTTATGAAAAAGAAGGTTTTGAAAAGAGTATAAAAGACTCTAACCCAATTACCAAGAACACAGATTAACGCTCTAGCCAAATGAGTTATGGGACTTTCAAAAAATTTTAAGAAAGATTATTTTTGAAAACACCAAACTTAAAGTTTGGCACAGGATTTAATAGAAAAATTATTTTTGAAAAAGGTTTTAAAAAAATATGATAGCCAATTATCATGAACATAAACACCACGTTCTAAATAACCGAGCTATAAGTTTAAAGTATTTTAACAAGGGATAAATAATAAAAGACTCTAAACCAAAAAAAGAAAGATTTTTCCTAATCTAAGCAACAAAATAATCCGTCAGTTGTTCAAACACGAACAATCCCCGGCAACGGCGCCAAAAACTTGGTGCACGAATTGTGAATCACACTTTTCACAACGCGTACTACTAACCAGCAAGTGCACTGGGTCGTCCAAGTAATACCTTACGTGAGTAAGGGTCGAATCCCACGGAGATTGTTGGTTTGAAGCAATCTATGGTTATCTTGTAGATCTTAGTCAGGAAGTTAATTATGTTAATCAGTTGAATTGTGAATAAACAGTAGAGCATAGACTAAAGGTTACTTGTTGTGCAGTAATGGAGAATATGTTGGAGTTTTGGAGATGCTTTGTCTTCTGAATCTCTGCTTTCCTCTGTCTTCTAATTCACGCACGCACGTCCTCCTATGGCAAGCTGTGTGTTGGTGGATCACCGTTGTCAATGGCTACCTTCCTTCCTTCCAGTGAAAACTACGCTCACGCGCTCTGTCACAGCACGGCTAATCACCGGTTGGTTCTCGATCCGGTTGGAATAGGGTTTACTATCCTTTTGCGTCTGTCACTAACGCCCAGCCTTCAGGAGTTTGAAGCTCGTCACAGTCATTCAATCCTTGAATCCTACTCAGAATACCACAGACAAGGTTTAGACTTTCCGGATTCTCATGAATGCCGCCATCAGTTCTAGCTTATACCACGGAGATTCTGATTAAGGAATCTAAGAGATACTCATTCAATCGAATATAGAACGGAGGTGGTTGTCAGGCACACGTTCGTGGTTTGAGGAAGGTGATGAATGTCACAGATCATCACCTTCATCACAGTTAAGCGCGAATGAACATCTTAGATAGGAACAAGCGTGTTTGAATGGAAAACAGAAATACTTGCATTAATTCATCGAGACACAGCAGAGCTCCTCACCCCCAACAATGGGGTTTAGAGACTCATGCCGTCAGAGAATACAAAGTTTTGATCTGAAATGTCATGAGATCCTAAATAAGTCTCTAAAAGTTGTTTAAATACTAAACTAGTAGCCTAGGTTTACAGAAATTGGAGAAACTATGATGGATGATGCAGAAATTCACTTCTGGGGCCCACTTCTGTGTGCTGGGGCCCACTTGGTGTGTGCTGGGGCTGAGACTTAAGCAATCCACGTGCAGAGGCCATTTGTGGAGTTGAACGCCAGTTTTTATGCCAGTTTGGGCGTTCAACTCCAGTTTTTGATCCTTTTCTGGCGCTGGACGCCAGAATTGGGCAGAGAACTGGCGTTGAACGCCAGTTTGCGTCGTCTATACTTGTGCAAAGTATGGACTATTATATATTTCTGGAAAGCCCTGGATGTCTAGTTTCCAATGCAATTGGAAGCATGCCATTTCGAGTTCTGTAGCTCCAGAAAATCCAATTTGAGTGCAGGGAGGTCAGAATCCAACAGCATTAGCAGTCCTTTTTCAGCCTGAATCAGATTTTTGCTCAGCTCCTTCAATTTCAGTCAGAAAAATACCTGAAATTACAGAAAAATACACAACTCATAGTAAAGTCCAGAAATATGAATTTTTCCTAAAAACTACTAGAAATAGACTAAAAACTAACTAAAACATACTCTAAACTATATGAAATTATCCCCAAAAAGCGTATAAAATACCCGCTCATCACCATCCAACATCAAATTCATTAAATCAAACTCAAAATTGCAAAACTATGTATATATTGACAGAGGAAATTAAAATATAAGAAAGTGTAGAACAAGTAGTGCAATAAAAGAAAAAATTAAGGAATACTTACAATGGAAATAGCTAGAATCTAAGATCAAAATTGGAAAATGTAAACTTGAAGTATACACCCTAATTAAACTCTAAAGAAATTTAGAGAAAACCTAAGCTAAACTACCCTAAAAACTATCTAAGTGTATTGTATGAAGTATGGTATCAATGTGTGTTGCTAGCATCTCCCTTTTATGCTTCAGCACTTTAGAAATGGGCCTGGAAACTCCCAAATTCGCGAGCCACATGACTTTTTAATGAGGTCACGTGCAGGAACTTATGCGTACGTACAAGTGTGTGCATACGCACACATGCTGATTTCCTCTTGTGCGTACACACAGGGTGTTGTGCGTACACACATATTGCTGTGTGCTTCTCCTTTGTTTTCTTCATGTTTTCTCCCAATTACACGCTTTTCTTCCACTCTTATCAAGCCATTCCAACCTATTATACCTGAAATCACTCATAAAAAATATCAAGGCATCGAATGGAATAAAAGTGGAATAAAATTGATCAAATTACGCACAAAATAGCATGTTTTCACAATTGGACATAATTTAGAGAGAAAACACAAAAGCATGATATTTAGATGAAGAAATGTGGGTTTATATGATGAAATCCACTCAATTCAATCCAAAATTTTTCGTCAAATATGGATTCATCAATTCCTCCACACTTAAACGATAGCATGTCCTCGTGTTAATCACAATCAAAGGAGAAGGGTAAAAGGGCAAGCAACTTATTTAATGCACTATCTACATACATGCAACTATGCTAATTGCAATCTATCTATATCTATACTATGGTTCTCTATTAAGTTTGGCAAAAACAAACAGTAGAATTCCAATCCAAAATAAATTCTTAGGGTTAAGGCAAGAAAATATAGCAATATGGCCAATGTCCAAAGATTTTATTTGAAGTTTACAAAATATTAATTCAACAACTTGCAAGAAGATACAAGATAAGAGAAGGAATCATAGAATTGAGTGATCGAACCCCTCACCAGATGTGTATTCACTCTAATCCCTCATATTAATTGCATGCTTTTATGATTTCTTCTTAATTATGCTTTGTAGTTGAAAACATGCTTCTTAAGCCTTAAAGATGTTAATTTTTAATTCTCTTTTATTACCATTCGATGTCGTGATATTTTGTTGAGTAATTTTAGGATTTATAGGGCAAGAATGGATTGGAAGATGGAATGGAAGTATGCAAAAGTGGAAGGAACATGAAGAATTGAAGTTTTGAGGATTTGGTATGACCCGCACAAAGCTCAACTTGCGCGTACGCATGACATGAAGCGCGTGATTTTCTTAGAATTGCATGTGCCAGTGATTTTTGCACCTCTCTTAGGCTCAAATCAACTTAATTCTAAATGGAGAAAGGCCAAAAATTAAAGGGGGAATTGACATACACGGGCCTACACACATTTTCTTAATTTTGAGCTAATTTTTGTTCTTAAGTTTCTAGAGAGAGAAACTCTTCCTTCTCTCTAGGGTTTTAGTGCATTTTGATTACAGTTTATTTTGATTCCTAGTTTGGATCTTGTTGAATTTCTTTGTTGCTTTAATTATAGTTTCTCTAGCTTAATTTTACTTAGAAACTTTGTTAGCTACTTTCTCTTAGTTTGTTAGTTTATGGATCTTGTTAATTTTGAATTTCTATTAATGCATTAAAGTTTTCATGGTTTATATGTGTTAATTGTGTTGTGATCATTGCTCATTATTAGTGGATAGATTTAATTGTGCTTAATTTTCTCAATTACATGATGTTATTTTTGCTTGCTCACCAAGTGTTTGATAGAATGTTTATTTTGAACATGGAGTAGATTTTCTTTCTTGGCTTGGGGGTTGAGTAATTGGGTATCCTTGAGTTGTTAATGTCTAATTCTAGTTGGTAACTGAGGGTTCTTAATTGGTTTGTTTTCCACTAACGCTAGTCTTTCACTAAGTCAAATTAGTGAATTGGCTAGGACTTGTGGATTGAAATTAATTATGCTTACTTGACTTTCCTTCATTGTTAGAGAATGACTTAGTAGGAATACTCTTGCTAATTACCATATTTGTGGTTAATAACAAGGATAGGAAGCCTAGTTCTCATCCCTATCCAAGGCTCTTTAGATTAATTGATTGCCATCCCTTTTCGTTGACTTTAATTTCTTAGCTCTTTTACCTTAATTTCGTATTTCTTAGTTACATACCATTTTATTCTGATCAGCTTAGTTACATGCTTGTTAGATAGTCAATTACTTGTTTGGTATTCCTAATTGTCACATTTTACTTGTTAATTGTTATTTGTTTTAGGATTCTAGTCACTTTACTTTTTCCGCAAGCAATTCAAAACCCCCAAATTTCCTAATTAATGATGTGCACTCAATTGCAAGTCCTAGGAAAAATGACCCGGGATCCTACTCCCGATAATTGATTTGATTCTTGTGACACTCATCTAAACTTTGATTGAGAGTTACTTGTCAGTTTAGACTATATTGCGACATTCGAGTTTGAAAACCTTTGGATTTTCTAGACCGATATCTATCCTCCATCAGTTTCCCTAATTGATAATCTATGTAACCGCTAATTATACTGCTGGTCATAATTGTTCTCCATGTGTGATTGTTTGTTTGAGTGTCTGATTACTTGTGATTGTGATTTATTGGTTCGGACTTATTGTAGAGTGTGGTGGCTTGTAAGAGATCGACTTTATGATTGTTTGAATGTTGAATGAATTTTGGTCGGAGGCCTTGATTGAATGAGTTCTAATGCTTGATATATATATATATATTGACGTGAAATTGGGATGGACATTGTTGATGGCTTGGAATGAGGGAAATTGGGTAGCCTATGCTGGGTCGTATATTTAATTAGTATGTTGTATATTATTGAGAAAAAGATTTATGTTTGGTGAATTAATGAGTAAAGAACTGGATGGAGTAAAGTAATGAAATAAATGGTTAGGAAAAAGATTCATAGGATGAGCAATGATCACTATGGTAAACCAAACTTTCTTAAATATATCATTTTATGACAATTCTGAAACCTCTCTACTGAGTCAGTGTGGTTAGGTTCCTATTCCCTACAATCTTATATTTTTTTAGGAAAATAGATGAAGAAGGCAAGCTTTGGATTACTTCTGTATCCTTAGATTGGATTTGTATTTGGTTATTATTTTTTCTCACCATTATTATTATATCTCGTAAAGAGGGATATGAGTTGTAATTATACATGTATGTAATATTAACATGTTACTTGTATAAGTTATTCTTGTGAATGTAATAGTGTTGTATGACGATTTGTATATATGTATGTACGTATAAAAGAAAAATATTTCCAATTTTTCAAAAAAAAAAAAGCCTAGGAGGATTTTTCAGGTGAAGGCTCCTACTTATTACTGATATATCATCGTAATATCCTCGTTATCAGAGTGACACAGCTAGAAGCGTGACATTCTGGTAGTGAGAGTATTACTACAGGATGGTGGTTTCGTCCCACCCATAGAGAAGACAGTGGCTTTGTCTCACTCACGGATTAATAAGGATGTTAAATGTCTTAGTGATAGTGGAGAGTCATGATAAATTATAACTTATGAAATTGGTTAAGATAGTAATTATAACTGATGATGATGATTATGTGGGATGATGGTTTGGTTGATGATGATTATGATGAATGATGACTATTGGTTGGCAAGGATGTGAGTTTTGTCTCGCTTGCATGATTGTGATTGAGATATGACTACTGAATTGGCAAGGATGTGGATTTTGTCTCGTTTGCGTTGTTGATAAGGCACCTGCGTCTGCCTAGGATGGTGGTTTTGTCTCGCTTGCTAAGTACTGCGATGTGGATGTAAGAATAGTGGTTTTATCTCGCCCACATTCTCTTTGATTGCAAGTAGAAAGGTACTCTCCTTCATTTTATATAGCATAGCCTCATAGGGGAAGGTGGTAAGGCACTCTCCCTCGATTTATTTTCCCTGGTGATACCTCCAGGAGAAGGTAGAAAGACACACTCCATCGATTATATTCTTCCTAGGGATGCGTAATAGAGAGATGATGTTTGGGTTAGCTACCAGATGTGTCGGGTTTAGCAGTATAACCGATATGTGAGCTCATGGTCAATAACACAGTCAAGTATCATATGCATTTGTTTGAATTGTTTGGGTGTATATTTTATTGCTGTGGTGTGCTTATGTGTTTTACCTGATTACGTGCTATGTCTTAAATGCTTTCTATGTGCTTGCTTATGTATTTTGATTGTTTGATTTGATTGTGTTTGCTGGTACACAGAGGTGATGGAGATTGAGGTAGATTGACTTCAGATTGCCCTTAGGCTAGTTTGTGTGTTGAATGTATAAGAAAAAGATATGGTAGTTTATTGGATAGAAAACCCTTAGGTGTGTCTTTGACCCCTAAAGAAAAGACTTAAAGATTATTGTGCTTTTTGTGAATCACATATGACTAAGGAACCTTTAAATATGAAATTATATATATAAGTGACAATATTTGAAAATAAAGAAAATAAAGACCGCAAGCTTTTCTGAGATGTGCATTGACTAAGTGCATTTAGTTCTATTACATTTGTGGCATTCCCTTCTCCGACAGAAGATCGTATGGTTTGGTTCTCACCCCTTACATCCAGTATTTTTCAGAAAAATAGACGAAGAAGGCAAGAATTGGGCGTATGTTATTTGTTTTATTATGTTAGATGTTCCCTCGCCTTTGTTATTGTTAATTTACATCTTATAAAGATGGATAGGAATTGTAATTATATATTTTTATATTTTATTTGCGTAAACTACTCTAAATAAAAGTGCGGTCATGAATTGTGATGTATTTTATGTATATTTGTGTGAATTATTCTTAGAAGGAAATAAAGTGTATAAAAAAATACATACCGGTTATTCAAAGAAAAGTCAATAAGGATTGCAGGTAAAGACTCCTACTCTATATAAATATATATGGATATGTCATGGTAATATCCTTGCTATTAGAGTGGCACAACCGAAAGCGTGATATTCTAATGGTGACAGTGTTACACGTAGGAATCTTGAATAGAGGATCTCACTGATTGAGAAACTTCTACCAATTGAGAAATGTAAAATCTGGTCAAATCAAAATATGGGCGAAAATAGTTAAAAAATTTAGTAATTGAAATTCAATCATTTAAATATGATATTTAGACTCAGTGAATTTTTCTGAGTCAAAAAACATAATTTTCTGTGTAAAAATACACATTAAAAATTTGACCGGCAATATTGGCTGAGATCTGTCCGATACTGCAGTTGAGAAAATTAATTCTGGATGAGAAATATTAAAAGGTTAAAATTTGCAATTGAGATGGTAAAAATAGTTAAAACGCACATTAAAATGCTAATCTTAATGGTTTTGGCCTAAAATTGGGTCAAACAGACCATATAAGTGAACAAGGCCCAAGTTAGACCCAAGACCCAACATATATAAATACTAGTTATGAGCATTTCAGCTCATTTACCCAAGAGAATGAGAGAGAGGCGGATAGAGAGATGAGAGTAAGAAACCCTAACTTCCCAAACTTCAAATTACCATAACTTTCTCTTCGGAGCTTTGATTGACGAGCCGTGTGCGGCCACGCGAAACTTGTCTTTTCCTCTTCGATTCTATCTAGGTATTGTAGCGAGTATTCCATTGTCCTCTGTCCAGTTTTGTTTTCCCCTTCAATTCAAATTTTTGGTTAAGTGTAAGTTGAGATATTGTGATTTTGGTTGTTTAAGAGTGCTCTAGTATGAGCTAATGGTGAGTTTCATCACAAATTTCTATGGGTTAAGGTAAGAAACCTCAAAACCCTTGTGATTTATCAAATTTATGAACCCTAGGTTGACATATGTATGATATTGGTTGTGTTAGAGTTGTTGCATGAATTTTTTGTGCTCTTGAAAACTTGAATTGGATTATGGAACTCCTTGGTGAGCTTGGAAGTGGAGATTCAACTGTGGGTGTCTTTGTGAAAGAGGCTCAAGTGTGGGTGTGAACTACCGTCAACAAGGTATAGTTTAAGTTTCATTTAAGTATCGTGTAGTGTGATAAGAATTCCTAGGCTAGATGCCCCTAGGATTAGGTTTGTATTGTACAAATGTTGGTATTAATATATATAGTTGATATGTTGTGGAAATTAATGACTGGATTGAGAATTCTGTGAATTTTCATGTTTAGTGTGTTGGGAACTTTGATGATTTTGATAATGATTATTGATTTGTGGAATATGCATTGAAATTGTGAATTTGGGCCGGAGACCGTGAATTTTGGGCCAGAGGCTAAGAAAAGGTAAGGACAATAAGTGATGATTGAATTGTGTGATAATGTATAAGATTGAATGAAGAATTGGTATGGAACGTATGAGAATTTGATTGATTGATGAAATAGTGAAAAATGAGGTTTTTGAAATGTGGAATGGATGTATTTGAGTTGGAATGTGTAGATGGAGTAGGTTTGGATTTGGTTGTGTGTGAATATGTGACTTGAGTTAGTTTGGGTTCATTTTGTTGGTTGAAAATGATTGATACTTGTGAACCATTGGAAAACTTTGTAAATTCTATTTTTAGATAAAAACCAATTTTTGACCAAATTCGATGGTCCGTAACTCGATCCTCAGAGTTGGAAATTCTCCAAAACTAGATTTTCATTTATCGATATTTCCAACAATTCAAGAATGGTTGAAAAAGATATTTTGTGGAAAAAAGTTATGAGGTTTTGAAAATTGGACTGAAAAACTTATTTCTGCAACATATCAGATTTTCTGTTTTCTGATATGGATGCGTACGCGGCCTTTGACATGCGTATGTGGGCATTGGCCTCTGCGTATGCGGACACTGCATGCGTACACAGAATGGTTTAAAATTGGGGTCATGCGTACGCAGCAGCAGGACCATGCATGCGTATGTGCAACCTCCAGATTTTGCAAAAGTGTATTTTTAAGCTTTTTAATCATTTCTTTAGCCTTTTAAACCTTTATAAACCCCGATAAGAGTCTAAAGCCGATGTATTTGAGGATAGAGAAGTTAAGGAATGAGACCTAATAAGTTGAGTTAGTGAATCGAAGGAAAATGAGTAAAATGTGAGATGATGCAGAATGACATGAATACGGTGAATGAGTATAATAAAGAAAGATAAGTTATGATTTGATACTAAATTATGAGAATGATGTTGATAATGAGAAAGGACCATGAATTAGTTGAGATTAAGTATGACGGGAAGGGTTATGACAAAGAGAAAAATGACGGATATGGATTACGATTGAGTATAATGAGAATGATGATGAAAATTAGCGAAATAAAGGATGAGTCTAAGTTATTGATAATTGGAGAATGATGATGGGTTTGGGAGGTTGAAGATTCCCTCTGAGTTATATGTTATATACGTGAGTGAAGATTTTGATGAAATTGTGATTGAGAAGTGTGACAGGCACTATTACCCGAAGTGAATAGGCAAGTTGAGGTAGAGGATTCCCTCTCTGATGTTGTGATTATGGTTAAAGAGACAATAAGAATTGTGTAGTGAGGACGGTGGTGTTATCCCACTCACGTAAAGGCGAGTTGAGATTAAGGATTCTCTCACTTGCTATGATAAACAAGTTGAGGTCGAGGATTCCCTCTCTTGTTGTGGTGGACAAGCTTGAGGTTGAGGATTCCCTCACTTGTCGCACCAGAGGGTTGAACATAAGGTCGAGGACTCCCTTCGGATTAAATCTTGTGATTATTAATTTGAATTCTGGTTATGTTTGATGATTTGAATTGAAATTAGTTTTGGATTGATGTGATGAGGATGATGGCTTTGTCCCGCTCACGAATAGATAAGTTGAGATTGAGAATTCTCTTTCTTGCTGTGGTAGACAAGTTGAGGTTGAGGATTCCCTCTCTTGTTACGGTTGGCAAGCGGGGTTGAGGATTCCCTTTCTTGCTACATCAGAAAATTGAATGGAGAAGGTCGAGAATTCCCTTCAATTTGATTCCTGGTTGTGATGTGAATGAGTTAGGTTGAGGATTCCCTATGTTTCATCACAGTCTCTCTCTGAATAGGAGGTTGAGGATTCCCTTCGTATTGAGAGAGATATCCGGGTTAGCTACCGGACATGTCGGGTTTGGCTGTATAGCCGACGGATGAGCTCATTGGCCATAGGATATGCATACATCATTTGCATATGTTTGATTTGATAGGATTTGCTTAATTGTATCGTTTGCCTAATTGTATACCTTATATGACTAAATGCTACTTGCCTTATTACATGCCTTACTTGTCTATTACTTTTTTGCATTGTTTGTGTTTGTACAACTGAGAGGTCCCTCTAACTGGTGTTGGTTGACGCTAAGGATTGTCCTTGTTGAAATGAGATGATGAGATGATTCGAGCTCCCTAGGTAGACGTAGTGAAGTGGGTTCACTTGCTCCAGGTGAAGATATGAGGTATTGATATAGAATTACTGAAACGACTAGCTGGTGTTGGTTTTGGTTATGATTTTGTTTTAAAGTGGAAGCTGGAAAGTTTGGATAGTTGGAAAAGATACGAAATTAAAGTAGACTTAGTATCCCCCAAGACAGTTGCCTAAGTTATGGATTATTGAGAATCTAGGATGAATAATTGATGAAAGGGAGATTAGGATGCTTAGTGAGTTCTTATTATAGTGCATTGTATTTATTTGACACTTTTACCGTATTGGGAACCCATAGGTCAGGAGTTCTTATTCCGTATATATTCTTTTTTTTTTTCAAATGCACACTACAAGGTTTTTGTTTATTTGTGGCAGTTTTTTTCTTATTTGTGAAGGTTTATAACCCCCACTAAATGGTTTGTGGGGATTTTTAAAACCCCCAAAATTTGAGCTGCCACGAGGTCTTTTGTGGGGGGTTTTTAAAAACCTCCACAATCTATTCAGTGGGGTTTCCTGTGTGTTTAGTAGGAGTTTTATATTGAACTTTTGTGACATTTTTAAATCACTTTTGTGGCAGTTTAAAACTCCCACAAATTGACTTTTCAATATAACACAAATTAACTATTTTGTGAGATTTTCAAACCTCCACAAACCTTGTAGTTATTTATTTTTAATTTCAAATAATTCATTAATCTCATCTCATTTATATATTCTTAATTAAAAATTTATTTTTTACTATCAAATTTAAAAACTAAATTTTTTATAACACAATTTCCCAATATAAGATAATTCTAAATATAAAAAAAAAAATTCTCAACGTCAACTCTAAATATCTCAACTACTGAACTTTCTAAATGCACATTAAGAAAAGGTTCGTTACAAGAAATAATAAAATTTAGTTTAATAATGATGATTATTATACTTAAACAGAGACAAATTTTATTTGTTAATATTGATTATAACACACAGCCAAGGAATTACATATTGAAACTAATAAAATAGAATTTGAAAATTTGCACTAATCAAGATTGTTCTAACAAATTTTCCAAATATAGATTTACTAAGTATCTTCCAGTGGACAAAACATGAAGTTGTTTCTCGCTTGGTTCGTATTTTTCCTTCCGAAGCTGATAGCAGTGTGTTACTGCTGAAATTGTATAACCTTGTCCTTCAATATTCATCAGCACAAATCAAACATGTCATTGGCCATGATAAAAGTTGATGAGGATAAAAAAAGGAAGGTCTATCTTTAAACCATAACACTATGAAAGCATGAATGCCCTATATTGAATAGCTAAGTTCTTCAATATGCAATTTTTTCCCTTTTGAGGAAGTAGACAAGATGCTGGAGAAAAACCATGTGTAATATTCTGAGTTATATGACACATTATGATTATGAGTACTAAATGACAAACTGTAATCCTATGAAATCACACACACATAATCGTAAAATACAAAATGACAATCAAAGTGTTTTGGATAAATCAAATTTTCTCAATCACTACATCAATAAAAAAAAGGAATCTGATAAGTATAGAAGAAGCTACAAGACTGGAAATTGAATTGTACAAATTACAAATAGATCATTGAAATGCAAAAAATACTGTGAGTCTTTGACCAATCAAATTGCATCAAATCACATAAAATTACATTAATCATAATAATTTAAGCTTAGAAATTAAGATACCGAGGGATAGATAGACCTTAAAAATCAAGAACCACCTTTCATCTTTCACAACAAGCACACCAGCCATAATATCACTATGTCCAGAAATAAATTTGGTAGCTGAGTGCATAACAATATCTGCAGGGAACAATAAAGAGTTAAAGCTTTTCATTTTATCTCATCCAATATCTATTTCTACTCAACAAAAATGGAGTAAATATTAGGATAAGAATAGAGTATCAAGTGACTAAAACATAAAATACAAGAAAAGTGAGAGAATATGTTTATTGCCATTGCCTTATAATGCTTATACCGTCAAATAATAGTAATAAAAAAAATTAATAATAATGCTTATACCTGCTCCAAGTTCTAATGGCCAAGACAACACAAGTGACATTATACTATTATCCACCAACACCAGAGCACCATGGGCATGAGCCATCTCAGATATTTTCTGTGAATGAACTAATAAAGGGTAAAAATATCATTATTGTGAGAAGCAACCACCAAAGAATATTCCATAGTCAAAGCCAAAATCATGATTATAAAGGACTTCATAGTTGATAACAGCAAAAAACTTTAGGTAACAACACTAAAAATTCAGAACTTTACATTCAGCATCATACTCGAATATCAATAATTTGTAGTCGAGGATTGGTTGGGCTCTCAAGCCACACAAGCTTAGTACGGGGTCCAATAGCAGATGCAACCTCATTAAGATCAGTTGTATTTACCCGTCTGCAAACATAAGAATTCAACTACAATTAGTAATTGGTCTTTTACTTCATGGAACAAACAAACTTGATTGGTTTATTGCCATAATTAATTACTAGTTATGGAAAAAAAATGAACAAGCATAACTGACAAGTTAGACTAACTTGACCACAATGCCATTCTTTGGAATTACTCAGGACAGCAACCTGTCTGTTCCAACGTATAGATCATCTCCAGCAACAATTTTCTCACCTACACTATAATATATTATCAGCGCCAAATATCAGAAAATATATTTTTTGCATCAAAAAGGGGGAAAAAGAACAGTCCTTTGAGAATTCATGGGTTTCAGTCCCATAGTGCATTAATCAGTAAGTTTTCCAAATGAATCCAACAAACGAATAATCTAGGGAAAATAACAATAGTGATGACACTGCACTGCATGAGTGAATGCATGAAGAGACTCCAAAGCATGAAGCTACTTATATTCTTAAATACTCAGTGATGAATCTAATCTAAATTTCACAACTAAAAATGACAAAAAACCAGATTATAGCACAATGAAGAAAGAAAAGGCACCAGCTTGAACAAGATGAAAAACAGCACTCAGAGCAGCCATTCCAGTGGCGAAGCATAAGGATCTATCCACCTTATCAAGTTTTGCCAACAAACTGAGAACACAGCATCCAAGGTAAAACATGGTGAGAAAAGAAAACATTAATGCCACAATATTGGAGTTCTTCCAGCAACATTCCAAGTTCCAATTGTTACCCTGCAGAAAAAAAAATGAACCATGCTCAAGATGCATATTTCATTGATTACTGAACTGAATGTTGATTATGCAATGCATGATTATCATCACCACATACCTCACTTCCTTAGAATTTATGTACTGAGCACGAAGTGTTTCTGATTTCCCTCTTCTGTGTCTTGTCTTGTTTCCTTTGCAAGCTGCATCTGAATCACAAATATCAAATCAAAGATTAGGATTAATTTCTATGCAAACCATGACAAGATGCTATCAATTTTTGTAACCAATAAGAGAATTATTGCCTGATGATAATTGACTTTGGAATATGCATTGGTTCCCTTGAGTTCTAGGTGGATTATCTTGGAGCATTCGAGTTCTTGAATCCTTAACAGAACCTGAAACAAGAAGAGAAATCAATCAAAGTTAAAAAAAAAGAAACAAAAAGCAATGAATACAATAATGATTGTAGTAGTAGTTAAACTCCAAATGCAAACCATCATCCTCTCAGTTTCGGTTTCAGTTTTAGCATCAACTTCATCTTCACTAAAATCATTGGCCTTAGGCTTAATATTCAGCCACTTTTTCATCACAATGGAAGGTCAAAAGGCCTGCTACAACAAAATGAAAAACCATGAAATCTAATCGCATAATTAAGTGTTAAAGAATCATGTTAATTATCAATTTAATTACCTCTGAATGTTTTCCTCTCTTTGCCTTCATATTGGTCCGTGGAAATCGTGACGGTTCATTCCTTGGTAACGGCGCCAAAGCCTTAATACGCACGTTCATAATCTTAGTTCTTTGTCACAACTTCGCACAACTAACCAGCAAGTGCACTGGGTCGTCCAAGTAATAAACCTTATGTGAGTAAGGGTCGATCCCACGGATATTGTCGGCTTGAAGCAAGCTATGGTCACCTTGCAAATCTCAGTCAGGCGGATTCAATTGATTGTGGAGATTTAATAATTAAAAGATAAATAAAACATAAATTAAAGATAGAGATACTTATGTAATTCATTGGTGAGAATTTCAGATAAGCGTATGAAGATGCTTGTTCCTCCTAAAACTCTGCTTTCCTCTTGTCTTCATCCAGTCATTCATACTCCTTTCTATGGAAAGCTGTATGTTAGGCCTCACCGTTGTCAATGGCTACATCCTGTCCTCTCAGTGAAAATGGTCCAATGCACTGTCACTACATGGCTAATCATCTATCGATTCTCGATCATACTGGAATAGGATCCATTGATCCTTTTGCGTCTGTCACTACGCCCAGCACTCGCAAGTTTGAAGCTCGTCACAGCCATCCCTTCCCAGATCCTACTCGAAATACCACAGACAAGGTTTAGACTTTTCGGATCTCAAGAATGGCCGTCCATGGATTCTAACTTATACCACGAAGACTCTGATTAAGGAATATCAGAGATACTCATTCAATCTTAGGTAGAACGGAAGTGGTTGTTAGGCACGCGATCATAGGTTGGGAATGATGATGACTGTCACGATAATCACATTCATATTGAGGTGCGAATGAATATCTTAGAATCGGAATAAGCTTGAATTGAATAGAAAAACAATAGTACTTTGTATTAATTCATGAGGAACAGCAGAGCTCCACACCTTAATCTATGGTGTGTAGAAACTCTACCGTTGAAAATACATAAGAACAAGGTCCAGGCATGGCCGAATGGCCAGCCCCCATAAAGGTCTAAGATAGCATAAAACTGATCAAAGATGATCCGAAGATGTAAATACAATAGTAAAAAGTCCTATTTATATCAGACTAGTTACTAGGGTTTACAGAAATAAGTAAATGATGCAGAAATCTACTTCTGGGACCCACTTGGTGTGTGCTTGGGCTGAGCATTGAGCTTTACACGTGTAGAGGCTTCTCTTGGAGTTGAACGCCAGTTTATAACCTGTTTCTGGCGTTTAACTCCACCTTGCAACCTGTTTCTGGCGTTTAACTCCATAATGCAACATGGAACTGGTGTTGAACGCCAGTTTGCGTCGACTAAACTCAGGAAAAGTATGGACTATTAGATATTGCTGGAAAGCCCTAGATGTCTACTTTCCAACGCAATTGAGAGCATGCCATTTGGAGTTCTGTAGCTCCAGAAATTTCACTTTGAGTTCAGGAAGGTCAGAATCCAACAGCATCTGCAGTCCTTCTTCAACCTCTGAATCTGATTTTTGCTCAAGTCCCTCAATTTCAGCCAGAAAATACCTGAAATCACAGAAAAACATACAAACTCATAGTAAAGTCCAGAAATGTGATTTTTATTTAAAAACTAATAAAAATATACTAAAAACTAACTAAATCATACTAAAAACTATGTAAAAACAATGCCGAAAAGCGTATAAATTATTCGCTCATCACAACACCAAACTTAAATTGTTGCTTGTCCCCAAGCAACTGAAAATCAAATAGGATAAAAAGAAGATAATATACTATAAATTCCAAAATATCAATGAAACTTAGCTCCAACTAGATGAGCGGGACTAGTAGCTTTTTGCCTCTTGAATAGTTTTGGCATCTCACTTTATCCATTGAAATTCAGAATGATTGGCATCTATAGGAACTTAGAATTTAGATAATGTTATTGATTCTCTTAGTTCAGTATGTTGATTCTTGAACACAGTTACTTAATGAGTCTTGGTCGTGGCCCTAAGCACTTTGTTTTCCAGTATTACCACCGGATACATAAATGTCACAGACACATAACTGGGTGAACCTTTTCAGATTGTGACTCAGCTTTGCTAAAGTCCCCAATTAGAGGTGTCCAGGGTTCTTAAGCACACTCTGTTTTTGCTTTGGACCTTGACTTTAACCGCTCAGTCTCAGGTTTTCACTTGACACCTTCACGCCACAAGCACATGGTTAGGGACAGCTTGGTTCAGCCGCTTAGGCCAGGATTTTATTCCTTTAGGCCCTCCAATCCACTGATGCTCAAAGCCTTGGATCCTTTTTATTTACCCTTGCCTTTTGGTTTTAAGGGCTATTGGCTTTTTGCTCTTGCCTTTTGGTTTAAAGAGCTTTTGGCTTTTTCTGCTTGCTTTTTCTTTTTCTTTCTCTCTTTTCTTTTTTTTTTTCGCCATTTTTCTTTTCTCTTTTTTTTTCTGCAAGCTTTTGTATTCACTGCTTTTTCTTGCTTCAAGAATTAATTTTTTTTATTTTTCAGATCATCAAATAACATTTCTCCTTTTTTCCTTATTCTTCAAGAGCCAACATATTTAACATTCATAAACAACAAATTCAAAAGACATATGCACTGTTCAAGCATTCATTCAGAAAACAAAAAGTATTGTCACCACATCAAAATAATTAAACTAGTTTCAAGGATGAATTCAAAACCATGTGCTTCTTGTTCTTTTTGTTTTTAGAACATTTTTCATTTAAGAGAGGTGATGGATTCATAGGACATTCATAGCTTTAAGACATAGACACTTAGACACTAATGATCAATAGTAAAGACACAAACATAAATAAACATAAAGCATAGTAAAAAAAACAGAGAAAAATAAGAACAAGGAGATTAAGGAATGGGTCCACCTTAGTGAGGGTGGCGTCTTCCTCTTCTTGAAGAACCAATGGTGCTTTTAAGCTCCTCAATGTCTCTTCCTTGCTTTGTTGCTCCTCCCTCATAGCTCTTTGATCTTCTCTAATCTCATGAAGGATGATAGAGTGCCCTTGGTGTTCCATCCTTAGTTGTCCCATTGACGTTAAGATTTTTGCCAGTAAAGAATTTCATAAAAACAGTCGCGTTGTAGATATAGTCTCTAAACCGACAGAAATCCCTTCGTACAAACGTTTTGGTTGTCACAAGTAACAAACCCCTTTGAAATTGATAACCGAGTAATCAAACCTCGGGTCATCTTCTCAAGGAATTGCAGGGAGGTATGTTCTTATTATTGGTTATGAGTTTGTAAATTGGGGTTTAGGAAGTAAGGTGGGAATATGTTATATGACAAATAAAATAAAATAATAATAATAAAATAGACTCTTGGCAAGGTATGAGAAATTGGAAGTCCAGATTTAGTTATCCTTATCAACAATAATGAAAGTTGAATCTTAATTTCACTTAGTTAACCTCTGCTATAACAAGGGAAGGTCAAGTGACTAATTAGTTAGATCTTTTGAATCCTAGTTAATTCCTAAGAAAAGATTGGGATTATTGAAGATCAATTCAATTGGCAAGATAACAATTAACAATTATGCTGTTGAATTGGATAACTCCTGAGTTACTGATTTCTTAACCAAAACCAAAAGGAAAAGAGTAAATCTACTGGAATAAAAATGTCTTCAGATGGGAAGCAGTAATCATGTAAATAAAAAAAAGCAGTCATGAATTGAAATACCTCAAATAACATTAATTAAGAAAATTATATATAACATGGAAGAGTTCATAAATTATATAAAAATAAAGAACCTGGGATTGAGAGTCACTCCTAAAACTAAGAGAAGTCCTAAATCCTAATCCTGTGAGAGAGGAGAGAATCTCTCTCTCTAAAAACTACATCTACTCCTAAAATTGTGAATATGAGAGCCTCTTTATGAATGGATGCATTCCTCCACTTTATAGCCTCTAATCTGTGTTTTCTGGGCCGCAAACTGGGTCAGAAACAGCCCAGAATTTGCTGGTTGCGAATTCAAATACGCTGATTTTTGTCACTGCGACGCGGCCGCATGGAGCACGCGGTCACGTCGCCTAGCATTAGGAAAACTATGGCATATTATATATCAAATCGAAGCTCCAGAGTTAGCTTTCCAACACAACTGGAACCGCGTCGTTTGGACCTCTGTAGCTAAAGTTATAGCTGTTTGAGTGCGAAGAGGTCAGGCTGGACAGCTTAGCAGTTTCTCCAACTTCTTGTATTCCTTCCACTTTTGCATGCTTCCTTTCCATCCTCTGAGCCATTCCTGCCCTGTAATCTCTGAAATCACTTAACACACATATCAAGGCATCTAATGGTAATAAGAGAGGATTAAAACATAGGGAACTTAAGGCCAAAGAAGCATGTTTTCAATCAAAGCACATAATTAGGAAGGCAAATGTAAAACCGTGCAAATAGTATGAATAAGTGGGTAAAGAGTAGATAAAAACCACCCAATTGAGCACAAGATAAACCATAAAATAGTGGTTTATCACCCATGTTGGAACTTAATTCTCCTAGGGAGGTGTTGATTTGCTCCCAATAGCTTTGTGGAGGAAAGTGCATCCCTTGAGGCATCTCGGGGATTTCATGGTGGGGAATTTCCTCATGCTCTTGTTGAGGTCCATGATCTCTTATTTGCTCCATCCTTTTCTTAATGATGGGAGGATGTCTCCCTCTATGTCAATTCCAGCCGAATTGCAGAGGTGGCATATGAGGTGAGGAAAGGCTAACCTTGCCCAAGTGGAGGACTTGTCAGCCACCTTGTAAAGTTCTTGAGGTATAATCTCATGAACTTCCACCTCCTCTCCAATCATGATACTATGGATCATGATGGCCCGGTCTATAGTAACTTCAGACCGGTTACTAGTAGGAATGATTGAGCGTTGAATGAACTCTAGCCATCCCCTAGCCACTGGTTTGAGGTCATGCCTTCTTAATTGAACCGGCTTACCTCTTGAGTCAATTTTCCATTGAGCTCCTTCCTCACATATGTCTATGAGGACTTGGTCCAACCTTTGATCAAAGTTGACCCTTCTTGTGTAGGGGCGTGCGTTCTCTTCCATCATTGGCAAGTTGAACGCTAGCCTTACATTTTCCGGACTGAAATCTAAGTATTTCCCCTGAACCATGGTGAGCCAATGCTTTGGGTTTGGGTTCACACTTTGATCATGGTTCCTAGTGATCCATGCGTTTGCATAGAAATTTTAAACCATTAAGATCCCGACTTGTTGAATGGGGTTGGTGAGAACTTCCCAACCTCTTCTTTGGATCTCAAGTCGGATCTCCGGATACTCATTCTTTTTGAGCCTGAAAGGAACCTCAGGGATCACTTTCTTCTTGGCCACAACTTCATAGAAGTGGTCTTGATGGACCTTTGAGATGAATCTCTCCATCTCCCATGGCTCAGAGGTGGAAGCAATTGCCTTCCCTTTCCTCTTTCTAGAGGTTTCTCTGGCCTTAGGTGCCATAAATGGTTATGAAAAAACAAAAAGCTATGCTTTTACCACACCAAACTTAAAATGTTTGCTCGTCCCCGAGCAAAAGAAGAAAGAAAGAAGGAGAAGAAGAAAAAAATAGAGGAGAGGGAGAGGGGTGTGTATTCGGCCAAGGGAAGAAGAAAGGATTGTGTTGTGTGAAAATAAAGAAGGAATGAGAGGTTTATATAGGAGTAGGGGAGGGTTTAGGGTTCGGCCATTAGGGTTGGGTTTGGGAGGGAAAATAGTTTGAATTTTGAAGGTAGGTGGGGTTTATGGGGAAGAGAGGATGGACGTGAGTGGTGAAAAGGTGATGGGAAAGAGTGATTGAGGTGATTGGTGAAGGGTATTTGGGGAAGAGAGTTATGAAAAGGTGTGAAGAGGAGAGAAGAATATGTGGGGATCCTGTGGGGTCCATAGATCCTGTGGGGATCCTGTGGAGTCCACAGATCAAGTGGGGTCAAGGACTTAGCATCCCTGCTCCAATTAGGCATGTAAAACGCCCTTGCTGTGCAATCCTGGCGTTTAACGCCAGACTGCTGCTTGTTTCTGGCGTTAAACGCCCAAATATAGCCTGTTTCTGGCGTTTAACGCCAGGTAGATGCTTGTTTCTGGCGTTAAACACTAGCTTGGTGCTTGTTTATGGCGTTAAACGCCAGACAGATGCTTGTTTCTGGCGTTTAAACGCCAGACTGCTCTCCTCCAGGGTGTGCTATTTTCAATGCTGTTTTTCATTCTGTTTTTGATTTTTCAGTAGTTTTTGTGACTCCACATGATCATCAACCTACTAAAACACGAAATAACAAAAGGAAAATAAAATAGATATAATTAAATAACATTGGGTTGCCTCCCAATAAGCGCTTCTTTAATGTCAGTAGCTTGACAGTGAGCTCCCATGGAGCCTCACAGATGTTCAGAGTATTGTTGGGACCTCCCAACACCAAACTTAGAGTTTGAATGTGGGGGTTCAACACCAAACTTAGAGTTTGGTTGTGGCCTCCTAACACCAAACTTAGAGTTTGACTGTGGGGGCTTTGGTTGACTCTGCAGTGAGAGAAGCTTTTCATGTTTCCCCTCCATGGTTACAGAAGGAGATTCCTGAGTTTTAAATACAAGGTTGTCCTCATTCAGTTGAAGGACTAACTCTCCTCTGTCCACATCAATCACAGCTCTTGCTGTGGCTAGGAAAGGTCTTCCAAGGATGATGGATTCATCCTCTTCCTTCCCAGTGTCTAGGATTGTGAAATCAGCAGGGATGTAAAGGCCTTCAACCTTTACTAACACGTCCTCTACTTGTCCATAAGCCTATTTTCTTGAGTTGTCTGCCATCTCTAATGAGATTCTGGCAGCTTGCACCTCAAAGATCCCAAGTTTCTCCATTACAAAGAGTGGCATTAAGTTTATTCCTGACCCCAGGTCACACAGAGCCTTCTTAAAGGTCGTGGTGCCTATGGTACAGGGTATTAAGAATTTGCCAGGATTCTATTTCTTTTGAGGTAATTTCTGCCTATCCAATGTATTCAGTTCATTGGTGAGCAAGGGAGGTTCATCTTCCCAAGTCTCATTACCAAATAATTTGGCATTCAGCTTCATGATTGCACCAAGGTACTTAGCAACTTGCTCTTTAGTAATTTCTTCATCCTCTTCAGAGGACGAATACTCATCAGAGCTCATGAAAGGCAGAAGGAAGTTCAATGAAATCTCTATGGTCTCTAATTGAGTCTCAGATTCCTTTGGCTTCTCAAAGGGAAACTCCTTATTGGTCACTGGACGTCCCAGGAGGTCTTCCTCACTAGGATTCACGTCCTCCTCCTCCCTTGTAGGTTCGGCCATGATGGTTAAATCAATGGCCTTGCACTCTCTCTTTGGATTTTCATCTGTATTGCTTGGGAGAGTACTAGGCGGAGTTTCAGTGACTCTTTTACTCA
Source organism: Arachis ipaensis (assembly GCF_059453495.1). Classification (NCBI taxonomy): domain Eukaryota; kingdom Viridiplantae; phylum Streptophyta; class Magnoliopsida; order Fabales; family Fabaceae; genus Arachis; species Arachis ipaensis. The sequence goes on from NC_142436.1 coordinate 35,168,502, forward strand.
GCTGGCCCACTTGTGCCTCCAAATTTCTAATGGAGGACCTTGTTTCATTCATGAAACTTACAGTGGCCTTAGATAGATCAGAGACTATATTTGCTAAGTTAGATGGATTCTGCTCAGAATTCTCTGTCTGTTGCTGAGTGGATGATAGAAAAGGCTTGCTATTGCTAAACCTGTTTCTTCCACCATTATTAAAGCCTTGTTGAGGCTTTTGTTGATCCTTTCATGAGAAATTTGGATGATTTCTCCATGAGGGATTATAGGTGTTTCCATAGGGTTCACCCATGTAATTCACCTCTGCTATTGCAGGGTTCTCAGGATCATAAGCTTCTTCTTCAGAAGATGCCTCTTTAGTACTGTTGGATGATTCCTTCAATCCATTCAGACTCTGAGAGATCATATTGACTTGCTGAGTCAATATTTTATTCTGAGCCAATATGGCATTCAGAGTATCAATTTCAAGAACTTCCTTCCTCTGAGGCGTCACATTACTCACAGGATTCCTTTCAGAAGTGTACATGAACTGGTTATTTGCAACCATATCAATGAGTTCTTGAGCTTCTGCAGGCGTTTTCTTTAGGTGAATGGATCCACCTGCAGAATGGTCCAATGACATCTTTGATAATTCAGACAGACCATCATAGAATATATCCAGGATGGTCCATTTTGAAAGCATGTCAGAAGGACACTTTTTGGTCAGTTCCTTGTATCTCTCCCAAGCTTCATAGAGGGATTCACCTTCCTTTTGTCTGAAGGTTTGAACATCCACTCTAAGCTTGCTAAGCTTTTGAGGAGGAAAGAACTTGGCTAAGAAAGCCGTGACCAGCTTATCCCAAGAGTTCAGGTTATCTTTAGGTTGAGAGTCCAACCATACTCTAACTCTGTCTCTTACAGCAAACGGGAAAAGCATAAGCCTGTAGACCTCGGGATCAACCCCATTGGTCTTAACAGTATCACAGATCTGCAAGAATTCAGTTAAGAACTGAAAGGGATCTTCGGATGGAAGTCCATAAAACTTGCAATTTTGTTGCATCAGAGAAACTAATTGAGGTTTCAGCTCAAAATTGTTTGCTCCAATGGCAGGGATTGAGATTTTTCTTCCATGTAAATTGGACACCAAGCATCTTCCTTGCATTGTTATTATTTTCGGCCATGTCTCCTTCTTTTTCGAAAATTTCTGTCAGATTTTCTCCAGAGAGTTGTGCTTTAGCTTCTCTTAGCTTCCTCTTCAGAGTTCTTTCAGGTTCAGGATCAGCTTCAACAAGAATATTCTTATCCTTGTTCCTGCTCATATGAAAAAGAAGAAAACAGAAAAGAAGAGGAATCCTCTATGTCACAGTATAGAGATTCCTTTATGTGAGTAGAAGAAGAAAAGAAATTCGAACACAGAAAGAGGGAGAGGGTTCGAATTTTTAAGAAGAAGAGAAGTGTTAGTAGATAAATAAATAATTAGAAGGAGGTGAGAGAGAAGAATTTTCAAAAATTAAATAATATTAAAATAAAAATATTTTTATTTTTAATTTAAAATTAAAATTAAAATTCAAAAATTTTAAAAAGAAAAATTAAATTAAATTAAATTAAATTTAAAACAATTAGTTAATTAAAAAGAAATTTTGAAAAAGAGGGAAGGGATTTTCGAAAATTAGAGAGAGAGAGTTAGTTAGGTAGTTTTGAAGAAGATAAGAATCAAACAAAAAATTAAGTAGTTAATTGAAAAAGATTTGAAAATTAAATTTTGAAAAGATAAAAAGTTAGAAAAAGATTTTGAAATTGATTTTGAAAAAGATGTTATTGACATTTATTTTGAAAAAGATTTGAAAAAGAAATTTAAAAATATTTGATTTTTGAAATCAAAGTTGATTACTTGACTAACAAGAAACTAAAAAGATATGATTTAAAATTTAAAGATTGAACCTTTCTTAATAGGCAAGTAACAAACTTTAAAATATTTGAATCAATCACATTAATTGTTATCATTAATTTTGAAAATATGAAACAAAATAAGAAAAAGATTTTTGAAAATCAATTTGAAATTTTCGAAAATCATGAAAGAAAAATGAAAAAGATTTGATTTTTGAAAAAGATTTGAAAAAGATAAGATTTTTAAATTGAAAATTTGATTTGACTCATAAGAGACAACTAAATTTTAAAATTTTTTGAAAAGGTCAACTCAAATTTTCAAAAATTTATGAGTGAAATAAGGGAAAGATATTTTTTTATTTTTGAATTTTTAATGAAAAAAGAAAAACATTAAAAAGACTCAAAACATGAAAATTATGAATCAAAACAACTAATGCATGCAAGAACACTTTGAATGTCAAGATGAATACCAATAACACTTTGAAGATCAAGATGAACATCAAGACTTATTTTTGAAAATTTTTAAGAAAAGAAAAACATGCAAGACACCAAACTTAGAATTTTTCAAACTTTAGACACTAACAATTTGAAAATGCATATGAAAAACAAGAAAAGATGCAAAACATGAAAATACAAAGATCAAACAAGGAAATTCATCAAGAACAACTTGAAGGTCATGAAGAACACATGATGAATTTTCAAAAAATGCAAGAAACATAGAAACATGCAATTGACACCAAACTTAAAACATGTCACAAGACTCAAACAAGAAACACTAAAATATTTTTGATTTTATGATTTTATAAAAATTTTTTTTGGATTTTTTTTTCGAAAATTAATTAAAAATAAAGGATTTCAGAATTTTTTTAATAAGAATTCTAGGAATCTTGCAATGTTAGTCTAAAGCTCCGGTCCAGGAATTAGACATGGCTTACTAGCCAGCCAAGCTTTCAGTGAAAGTTCCGGTCCAAAACACTAGACATGGCCAATGGCCAGCCAAGCTTCAGCAGATATCGATACCTCCCATGTATACAACAACTATGTGTGTAACTACCAAATGGGTGAAGATCAACAAGCTCTTGTGATGATAAGTTGAAACCCCGGTCCAAAAGATTAGACATGGCTTACAGCCAGCCAGGATTCAACAAATCATCATGAAACACTAGAATTCATTCTTAAAAATTCTGAAGAACATAGAATAATTAAAAAAAAAATTTCGAAAACAAAAGTAAAAATAATAAAAACAAAAAGCTTAAAATTAAAATAAAATTTACCTAATTTGAGCAACAAGATGAACCGTCAGTTCTCCAAACTCGAACAATACCTGGCAACGGCGCCAAAAACTTGGTGCGCGGAAATCGTGACGGTTCATTCCTTGATAACGGTGCCAAAAACTTAATACGCACGTTCATAATCTTAGTTCTTTGTCACAACTTCGCACAACTAACCAGCAAGTGCACTGGGTCGTCCAAGTAATAAACCTTACGTGAGTAAGGGTCGATCCCACGGAGATTGTCGGCTTGAAGCAAGCTATGGTCATCTTGTAAATCTCAGTCAGGCGGATTCAATTGATTATGGAGATTTAATAATTAAAATATAAATAAAACGTAAATTAAAGATAGAGATACTTATGTAATTCATTGGTGAGAATTTCAGATAAGCATATGAAGATGCTTGTTCCTCCTGAACCTCTACTTTCCTCTTGTCTTCATCCAGTCATTCATACTCCTTTCTATGGCAAGCTGTATGTTAGGCATCACCATTGTCAATGGCTACATCCTGTCCTCTCAGTGAAAATGGTCCAATGCACTGTCACTGCATGGCTAATCATCTGTCGGTTTTCGATCATACTGGAATAGGATCCATTGATCCTTTTGCGTCTGTCACTACGCCCAGCACTCGCGAGTTTGAAACTCGTCGTAGCCATCCCTTCCCAGATCCTACTCGGAATACCACAAACAAGGTTTAGACTTTCTGGATCTCAAGAATGGCCGTCCATGGATTCTAACTTATACCACGAAGACTCTGATTAAGGAATCCCAGAGATACTCATTCAATCTTAGGTAGAACGGAAGTAGTTGTCAGGCACGCGTTCATAGGTTGGGAATGATGATGACTGTCATGATCATCACATTCATATTGAGGTGTGAATGAATATCTTAGAATCGGAATAAGCTTGAATTGAATAGAAAAACAATAGTACTTTGTATTAATTCATGAGGAACAGCAGAGCTCCACACCTTAATCTATGGTGTGTAGAAACTCTACCGTTGAAAATACATAAGAACAAGGTCCAGGCATGGCCGAATGGCCAGCCCCCAAAAAGGTCTAAGATAGCATAAAACTGATCAAAGATGATCCGAAGATGTAAATACAATAGTAAAAAGTCCTATTTATATCAGACTAGTTACTAGGGTTTACAAAAATGAGTAAATGATGCAGAAATCCACTTCTGGGGCCCACTTGGTGTGTACTTGGACTGAGCATTGAGCTTTACACGTGTAGAGGCTTCTCTTGGAGTTGAACGCCAGTTTATAACCTGTTTCTGGCGTTTAACTCCACCTTGCAACCTGTTTCTGGCGTTTAACTCCAGAATGCAACATGGAACTGGCGTTGAACGCCAGTTTGCGTCATCTAAACTCGGGCAAAGTATATACTATTATATATTGCTGGAAAGCCCTAGATGTCTACTTTCCAACGCAATTAAGAGCACGCCATTTGGAGTTCTGTAGCTCCAGAAATATCACTTTGAGTGCAGGAAGGTCAGAATCCAACAGCATCTGCAGTCCTTCTTCAACCTCTGAATCTGATTTTTGCTCAAGTCCCTCAATTTCAGCCAGAAAATACCTGAAATCACAAAAAAACACACAAACTCATAGTAAAGTCCAGAAATGTGATTTTTATTTAAAAACTAATAAATATATACTAAAAACTAACTAAATCATACTAAAAACTATGTAAAAATAATGCCAAAAAGCATATAAATTATCCGCTCATCACATATGCATCTTCTCAGGTCAAACACTACTACAACAACACAAAACACAAGCTTCTTAAATTAAATATATATAAATAGAATCAATCACTGACATTCATTCGGTGCTATATGAATTGACATGTAACATAAATATATATATTTTTAAATATTAAAGGCACTATATTTGACATCGGATTAATGAGAAGGAAGATTCGTACAAGGAGAAAAGTTAGAAAATGCAACTATATATTGGCAATGAGTAATGCAATAGTCACATAAGAAAAAGAGAAAATGAGAAAAACAAACACACACAAGCAAAGGGTACAAAAAACAGAACAACAACTGAGATCCAAAAACACTAGAGATAATAAAGAATAAACTATATACAGAGCATTTCAAAAACACTGGAGATAATGAAGCCGGAATAGCTCCTCCTTTGACAATCACGTTCACCACTTCCTCTGCAAGACATAACCACTAAAGGATTTACACCTAGATACATGTATGGCCGAATTTGCCAAAAATCGAAACAAAGGGAGTAACACGCTAGGAGATCGAGGAAGAGGAACGGAGGATTTACCGTTTTTGGCAAGATCGGCGAGCGCGTGAGTGGCGCGCTTGGCGGCGGCTCGATCTGACTCCTTCCATGAGAAAGTGGAGTTGAGGATGGAAACCTGCTCCTGGACCTCGGCAAGGATGGTGTCACGGGTATTGCTGGTTACTCTCCCTCTGATCTCAGACGCTACGGCGAGCTTGATGGTGACAATGGCGAAGAGATGAATACGCGGCGGCGAGTAGATCTAGAGTTTCATTCTTCCTCTTCTTCCTCTTCGAATTTTGTTGGATAAGTTCTTGTTTAGAGTTAAATTGGTTTGGGTTTAATCCAGAGTAGGTTAGCAACTGGCTATTGGTTTAGAAAATTGGGCTTAAAAATTTAAACTAGCTTTAATCAATGGTGGTTTTAAATTTTGCCATAAATAAAATATATTATGGAGGTTTTTTAAAACTTCCACAAAAAAATTCCCATAAACAAGCATAAATCTTGTAGTGGCAGATCCAGGTACTCAGCAGTGAGCTGTGGTTTATCTGAAAGATGGCGGAGATCATTGGATTCTCGGCTTATTTTGTTTAGATTTTTTTCCATATTCATTTTGAAAAACTTATGCTATGTATCTATTTAATTCTTTTGAAAACTTGTCTATAGACGTCTTGATGTATATTTTGGGAGAAATAGAAAACTACTGTTGTCAATTGATTTTATTTCTATACCCTAGTCGACCTAAACTTCGCAGCTCACGACTAGTGGCTATTATACTTATGTCTTTATCATTATACCTTAACGTGATTTGCTATTTGAATACGTTTTATCTTATGTTTTAGCGATACGTGAGCGTTTCGATTTGCTTATTCTTTTTAGACTTTTTCTTAATACTTCATTTCAACTCATATATAATTATATATTATAATTTACTTTAAAGTTTAAAAGTCGTATCATCTTATTATTATTAACTTATGACTTGAGTATAAAGGTTTGAATATTAAGGTGGGCTCAGGATTCGGTGGTCCCAGAATGTTTCGACCATTAAATGGTCCCATAACAAAACATGTTTTTTAAGTTTTTTTAACAATTGCTACATAGTCCTTTAACTAATTTTAATTACAAATTAATCCCATATATTTTAGTTAATTATAAAAACAATTTTTTATTTTTTAAATAATTATTTTATCATAAATCTATCATGTTCATTAACAATCAAAAACAAAAACAATAATGAATTAGATCTTCCATTGATCCTAATAAATTTTTTCATTATTCCAATCGATTAAAAGAATTAATTTGATCCGCCACGAATCATAAAATCGTGTTTCATTGAAAATCAATTGATTGGAATGTCAAAACAATCGATTGAATTACAACTCAATCGATTGGATTATAGTTTATCACAAAACAATCGATTGAAAATTGCCAAAAGCATGATGTTCGCATAATCAATCGATTGGTCATATGACCCAATCGATTGAATGATGAATAAAAATTGGATTTTTGTAATTTAATCGATTGTTTATACCCTCCAATCGATTGAATAATTGAAAACAACCTGGGGTCTCACCAAAACAATCGATTGCTTTTGTGACTCAATCGATTGTTTTCACCCAAACAATATAGATTTGCCGATTTCAATCGATTGGTTGTGTATATGAATTCCAATTCAATCGATTGGCATGAAAATTCAATCGATTGGAAGGCGATGTATTACCCCTATTTCAATCTTATTTTCGATTTTAGAAACTATCTTATCTTTAAAATTCTATCTTCCTTTTTTAAGGTTTTATTTTGATTTAGATACTATAATCTTATCTTTTCCTTAATATTAACATTATAAATTGGTGAATAATCCATCACCAATTATTCAATTCCACCATTGAAATCGTGTATCATTCTCGTTGATGATAAAAAATTCCAGCCTTTTTTCTTTCGAACATCCATCTACTCAATATCTAATTTTTTTTCATTTTTTATCCGTCTATTTAATATCCACTTTTTGTTCATCGTTAATTGACAATCACTGTTGCAGCAATCAGCAAAGGTCCAATCAATTTTTTTCATTGTAGTGTTCAGAAAACAATCCATCATTTTGATTACAAAATCGAGGTCAGTATATAGAATCTCTAATTTTCCAATTATTCGTTTCGGTACTTTATTCGTAAAATTGATTGTGTAATGAGTAAATATTTTTTTATCTTTTTTTAATTCACAAGACATTTATAAAAATCATTTGTTTTTTTATATTAATATATTTAACCTTCATATTTTTATATTAATAATAACTTAAGTAGTTATATTTTGGTAATCACATTATGTACTGTAGATATTATTTTCTTGTAAAAAATATTAATTCTTCTTCTAAATTCACATTGGTAAAAGAAAAATTTTATAAACATATCGTATATCTTGTATTCTACAAGGGTACCGTGTCTTTCAAATAATTAATAATTTATAATTTATTATCAAATTTTTTAAAACTTTTGAAAGAATGAACTTTAATTAATAAGATATGGGATAATTTTTAGCAAATTCCGTTATAAATTATATGGTATTTTATAAATTTATAATGTACAATTGATATTGTTATATTTTATTTATGTAATTATCATATTACAAATAAAATTGTTGGAAAAAATTATAATTATATGTATCTTAATAAATCTGTTAAAAACAAGGTTGCGAGAATCGGACCGGTCATTGAACCGGTCAGGTGACAGGTTTAATGGTTCAATGGTTCAATCGGGGTCCAATCGAGGTAGAATCGGTTTCATTAAATATATAATATAATTATTAAAAATTCAATATACAATTTTAAATACACAAATTTAATAAAAATTTCAATCCATCATGATCCTGTTTAATTCTAGAAAAATAAAAAAACTTAATATTGAACAACACTCTCATTCCTGTTTAATACCAGGGTATACTCTCATCATGATCCTCTGCAATATTCAATTCACAATCAAAAGAGGAAAGACAAGCAAATGGCTAAAAACAAAAACAATGAATGAGAATCAAATCCGTAAACCACATTAAAATAAAGGAAATCTGTCATATGACTTGTAAATAATGGAAATCTGTCAATAATCAAATACCAAATAATCATTTACTAGCTTACTTCTTTATGGATGAGAAACTCACTTCTCCTTTCTATTCATTGATCCTATTCAAACCTTCAAAATGTTACTCCTTATTGTCACACCAGCCATTAAATCTATCTGTTACAAACAATGACAATACTACAATAAATTACATAACTTAGTTAAAGAAACGATTTATTCCCTAACCCAGCCACAACTATTAAAAATTCCAGCCAAAACTTGCCAGCTAGTTACTGAAAACTAACCATAGAAAGATACTGAGCAGGCACAGAGGGCGTGATCGCCTACAAAAACTGCTCCAGATTGCTCAATCATTTCTTAGCATTATCTTGTGGCTGTGGGTTACTTTGTGATTGTTCTATCTGTAACAATCAAAAAATCAAAGGCCAGAAAATAACTTCAGAAAACCATGAACAAATAAATAATTCAGCAACCAAAATCATGAAGCAGTAAACAAATTCAAATAACCTCAACAAATCAAAAACCAAAACCATGAAGCAGCAAACAAATTCAAATAACCTCAGCAAATCAAAAACCACAAAACCATGAAGCAGCAAACAAATTCAAATAACCTCAGCAAATCAAAACCCAAAACCATGAAGCAGCAAACGAATTCAAATAACCTCAGCAAATCAAAAACCACAAAACCATGAAGCAGCAAACAAATTCAAATAACCTCAGCAAATCAAAAACCACAAATCATGAAGCAGCAAGGAGGAATAATAGAATAAGTGAATAACAGAGTATTACCGGCGGCGAGTAACAGCGACGACGGAAGAGGAGGCGAGCTCGGCAACGACGCAACAGGAGGCGAGCTCGGTGACGACGCAACAGGAGGCGAGCTCGGCGACGACGCAACAGGGGGCGAGTTCGGTGATGAAACAGGACGCCGTGGTGGTTGCCGTGGTCAACGTCGTCGCTGCTGTGGCTGCGGGATGCGGTGGCGATGGCGGTGGAACTGTGGGTGGTGAACTGCTTTTTCAGTGATTCTTTTTCTCTTCTGGCTTCTGGAGTTCTGGGATCTGGGTGATTTCTGTGAACATTAAGGATTTAGGGCTTCATTTACTCGTTTAGGCGTTTAGCCCTTTTTTTTCTTTTTTTTTTTAAAAAAAAACTCCTGAAACGACGCCGTTTAGCATTTTTATTTTCAAACCAAAAACCGTTAAAAAACTGGACGGTTCAATTTGGTTCACCGGTTAACTGCCGGTTCGATTGGTTTTTTGACCGATTTTTCGCCAGACGGTTTCTGACCTTACCCGGACTGGCTAGGTGACCGATTTCCGGTTAATCCGGCTGAACCGGCCGGTCCGGTTCGATTTTCAGAACCATGGTTAAAAAACTAACTCCAATAACTATATGTTAATTATTTTTATAGATTAAAAAAATTATATAAAAATTGGCACTTCCATATTAAAATCTTTGGATCCATCCCTGCTAGCAATATTAGAATCTATCTATTTTATGTAATGTTATAAGACGGAGTGTACTGATTTTTTTTTCATTGGACATTTTTAAGATGTCAGGTATATTTAAGAACACTGAGATGAATGAGAAATACCAGGAGGACGATGACTTTAACCAACAAGAAGAGCTAGTAAGTGACCAATATATGATGGATGAACAGAATGAATTCGAACAAGATTTCAGAGATGAATTTACTGAGGGAGCGTATTTTTCTGAATCTAATCAGTCAGAAGATATCCTTGAAGCTGCTTATGCGGTTGACTCCGTGCAAGACATTACAACTTTGAATTTTAGTAAAAATTTTACGGATGAAATTAGCAAATATCACTTTTCTACTTTGCAGCTTGCATTTGATTTTTATCTGAAGTACTCAAAGTCTAAGGGCTTTAGTGCAAGGAAGAGCAAGACCTTCAAGAATAGTGTTGGCGAGATTTACAAACAAAAGTTTGTATGTCATAGGCAAGGATTCAGGGAGGAGAAATATTACACGATGGAAAAAAGGAAGAAGGAGCCTAGATTGGAAACAAGAACTAGATGTGAAGCTCGAATGGATGTTAAATTTGTACCAGAAACTGGAAGGTGGCATATCTTTTATTTCTCTGACGAACACAACCATGATCTATTGGATACACAATTCAGTGCTATGTTGCCTGCCCACAGAAAAATGTTAGAGGCAGATATTATGTAAATGATGAACATGCTAAAGTCAGGGATTAGCACTTCGCAGATATTTGGTCTTCTAGCTAGTCAAGCAGGCGGGTATGAATTTGTTGGCTATGGTCCCAGAGATATGTACAATGAGATTGCTCGGCAAAGGCGTCAAATTCCTAGTGATGCAGCACGAGTGTTGAAGAAGTTGGAGGCTATGCGGTTGAAGGATCCACAATTATATTTCAAGGCATGTCATGATTCAAGAGGTTTGTTATGTAACTTGTTCTGGTCTAATGGGATTAGCCAACTAGACTACCGACTGTTCGGGGATGTTATTGCTTTTGATGCTACGTACAAGAAGAACAAGTATAGTTGTCCATTAGTCATATTCAGCGGGGTTAACCACCACAACCAAACAATTGTTTTTGCTGCTGCGTTAGTTGTGGATGAAACTACTGATACATATATTTGGCTCCTGTGTCAGCTCATGTTTGCAATGAAGGGCAAGACCCTGACCTCAATAATAACAGATGGGGCCATGGCGATTAGGAATGCAGTGAGAGTTGTATTTTTCAAAGTTAGACATAGATTATGCGCTTGGCACCTTATTCGAAATGCAACTAGCAATGTTGGAAATCTATCGTTTACATCTAAATTCAGAAAAATCATGTTGGGAGACTACGAGATTCCCGTGTTTAAGCATAAGTGGGTTCATCTTATTGAAGAATTTGGCCTTGAGGATAAGCCGTGGGTGATCAACATGTACGAAGAGAAGCATATGTGGGCTACTGCATATATAAGAGGAAAATTCTTTGCTGGCTTTAGAACTACTTCAAGATGTGAAGGTTTACACTCAGTTGTCGCAAGGTATGTGGGGTCGCGGTATGATTTGATAAGTTTTGTAGAGCATTTTCAAAGGTGTGTTGCACACTTGCGCTTTAAAGAATTTAATGCTGATTATGAATCTACACGTGGGGTGCCCGTCATGCAGACTTGTATAGAGCTGCTAGAGAGATATGCTGCTGAGTTATACACTTGATGAGCGGATATTTTATACGCTTTTTGGGGATAATTTCATATAGTTTAGAGTATGTTTTAGTTAGTTTTTAGTCTATTTCTAGTAGTTTTTAGGAAAAATTCATATTTCTGGACTTTACTATGAGTTGTGTGTTTTTCTGTAATTTCAGGTATTTTTCTGGCTGAAATTGAAGGAGCTGAGCAAAAATCTGATTCAGGCTGAAAAAGGACTGCTGATGCTGTTGGATTCTGACCTCCCTGCACTCAAGGTGGATTTTCTGGAGCTACAGAACTCGAAATGGCATGCTTCCAATTGCATTGGAAAGTAGACATCCAGGGCTTTCCAGAAATATATAATAGTCCATACTTTGCACAAGGATAGATGACGTAAACTGGCGTTCAAAGCCAGTTCTCTGCCCAATTCTGGCGTCCAGCGCCAGAAAAGGATCAAAAGCTGGAGTTGAACGCCCAAACTGGCATAAAAACTGGCGTTCAACTCCACAAATGGCCTCTGCACGTGACTCACTTAATTCTCAGCCCCAGCACACACCAAGTGGGCCCCAGAAGTGGATCTCTGCATCATCCCTCATAGTCCACTCATATTTTGTAACCCTAGGCTACTAGTTTAATATTTAAACAACTTTTAGAGACTTATTTTATATATCATGACATTTTAGATCTAAACTTTGTATTCTCTGACGGCATGAGTCTCTAAACCCCATTGTTGGGGGTGAGGAGCTCTGCTGTGTCTCAATGAATTAATGCAAGTATTCCTGTTTTCCATTCAAACACGCTTGTTCCTATCTAAGATGTTCATTCGCGCTTAACTGTGATGAAGGTGATGATCTGTGACATTAATCACCTTCCTCAAACCATGAACGTGTGCCTGACAACCACCTCCGTTCTATATCCGATTGAATGAGTATCTCTTAGATTCTTTAATCAGAATCTCCGTGGTATAAGCTAGAACTGATGGCAGCATTCATGAGAATTCGGAAAGTCTAAACCTTGTCTGTGGTATTCCGAGTAGGATTCAAGGATTGAATGACTGTGACGAGCTTCAAACTCCTGAAGGCTGGGCGTTAGTGACAGATGCAAAAGGATAGTAAATCCTATTCCAACCGGATCGAGAACCAACCGGTGATTAGCCGTGCTGTGACAGAGCGCGTGAGCGTAGTTTTCACTGGAAGGATGGAAGGTAGCCATTGACAACGGTGATCCACCAACACACAGCTTGCCATAGGAGGACGTGCGTGCGTGAATCAGAAGACAGAGGAAAGCAGAGATTCAGAAGACAAAGCATCTCCAAAACTCCAACATATTCTCCATTACTACACAACAAGTAACTTTTAATTTATGCTCTACTGGTTATTCATAATTCAACTGATAAACATAATTGACTTCCTGACTAAGATTTACAAGATAACCATAGATTGCTTCAAACCAACAATCTCTGTGGGATTCGACCCTTACTCACGTAAGGTATTACTTGGACGACCCAGTGCACTTGCTGGTTAGTGGTACGAGTTGTGAAAGGTTTGATTCACAATTCGTGCACCAACACTCATGAGATATTTCTTTTCTTTCAGCCATTTCTCTTTAGAGCTGGATCAATGCGGGTGCTAAACATAGAGAATAACGATGATTGCATAAAGTACATTATGTGTAAGCATGGGAGGCCCGATTTTATGTGGACCGTTGATTTTTATCAAGAAGAAATGATCTTCATGTGTACCTATTTAAGAATGGAGTCATTTGGAATTCCATGCGAACATATTGTGAAAGTTCTGGTTGACAGAGACATTTGTGAGATTCCCCGGTCATTGGTATTGGATAGATGGACAAAAAAGGTTAAATCAGCACTCAATGATCCAAGTGGGTTCATGAGGGATGCTGTTGTTATTAGTCGTCAAAGTGCCTTGATGGAATTTTCTAAACAATTGGCTGCTGTTGCTGCTAAAGTACCAGAGAGATATGAAGAGACACGTGACCTAATTATGGGATTGTACTCATCTTACAAGGCTGCAGACGAAGGCACTAATCAACCCCAGTCAGGTGTAGCTAAAAGTAGCAATCCGTATGTGCATCAAAGCGGTGTAGGCTCAAGACAACCATCTAGGAAGAAGCGGCAACGTTGTAGTGTTTGTCAAATGGAAGGACATAAGAAGACAACATGTCCTTGGAAAAAGGACATTGACAACAACGTTATTGAAGATGAAGCTAATGGTTCGGATGATGGCAACGTATATCCAGAACCGACAGCTGAGTTAGATAGTGATAATTAGCCACCTCCATATATAGTAAATATTTTTGCGGAATGAATCAGTTCCATATTTGTGTTTATTTATTTTTTTGCACTATATTAATGAAATTATATATATTCTTCCAATAGTCATGCGTATGCTTTTTAGATGAAATAATTGTCAACTGAATATCGGTTTGCGAAAAAGTGTAAAAAAATCGCTCAAACCGGCAATATAAACAGTCTGGTCTAGTATTTAAAATCGTCAGATTGAAAACTGTTGAAAATCGTTGAACCGGCCGATTTCACTGGATCGTGCTATCCGACCGGTTCAATAAAAGGACGCCGGTCTGATTAAAAACAACACCAAACGCGTAACGTGTCAACCCCCATTTCCCTAACTCCCTCCCCCCCCCCCTTTGTTCCTCATTCAGAATCAGAATCAGAAAAATTAATCTTCAAAATATGTAAATTAGGGTTCTACCGGTAACGTCCATTGTTGATTGCGCCTCCACGACCTCTTCCTTCTTTCTGACTAAAAGTAATTTAAATAAGAAAAAAAAAGTGCTAGAGTGTTTTTTTTTTTTTTGCGGTTTGGTTCGATTTTCGGTTTTGCCACTAAAAACATGAACCGAACCGAACCGGTCAATAGAAAACCCAAATAAACTATTAGAAAGCTTAGTCGAAAAACTGGACCGGATCAGGCGGTCGAACGGTCTGACCGTAAACCGGAGCTTAGACGGTTCGGTTTACTAGTAGAAACTGTTGTTCTAACAACCGGACACAAATTATTATGAACCGGCCAAAAACTGGCCGATTAAACCGGACCGGAACCCGACCTGTTTATTATAAATGACGCCGTATAGAAGTTGAAAGGAAAAAAGGGGATCGCTCGCGTTTAGATCCCTTCTCCAACTCCTTCTTTACTCCTTACTCATCAACAAAATGCCCTAGCCTCCACCAAGGAAATCAACCCTTTTCGTTGCGAAGCCAGCCATGGAAATCGCACCCATCGCCACCACTCCTTGCCGTCACGTAGTGTCGTCCTAAGTGATGTGAAGCCCTTGCCCTCCTCTCGAGCCCCATTCCCGATTCCTCAGTCTCATACATACTCTCAATCATTTCTCTTTGGCACCAATTTTTCTGGCACAATTCCATCTGATTTTAATGGTAGGACAAGCTTAACTTTGGCCATGTTATTGGTTCTGCTTCTTATCTTTGGATTATTTGGTGTTTGAAAGAAAAGAAACCAGAAGAACAATTTGTTGTTGATTTACTGAACTTGCTCTGATTATTGTTCTGTTGTTAACTATTCATTATTCAATGTTCCGTGTTCAAGCTCAAAGGAAGTCCCTAACATAGAAAGTTCTTCCCTAAGCCTCAGGTTTTGTTTTTTTTTTTTTTTTTGTTCTGATTCTATTTTATTTAGTTATAGTTCAGTCTTATTGATTCTAATTAGTTGTTGATTCTGATTTTATTTTTTAATTAAGAACATTTTGTTCTGTTTTGATTTAGGGTAATTTTGATTTAGAGTTGATTCTGTACTTTTTGTTTACTTAATGATAACACAGGAAAGGATAATGTGAAAGAGGAAGAATTTGTGGAATTGGTGCACCGTATGAAAATTTTTTTAAATTAGTTTGTTTATATTTTACATTCATTTTGGTTCTATTTCTGATTCAGTTCCTTTTTGCTTTTCTTATTGCTTCTTGATTTTTCTGACTCAGGTTCATTATGTAATTTATATTTCTGGTTTGCTGTTCTAATTTATTTTGTTTTAATTTTTAAAAGACAGAGTTTTAAATCACCTGATATATATACATCGTAGCGAAGTTGTGATTGATTGATAATAGTTGGTGCTTTCCACCACCGTTATTCTTATTGCTATGACCTAGTCAATTTTTTTACAGTTGTAGTTTTTCATACAATGATTCATATGTTCGTATTATGGCTTAATTTTATTACGTAAGAATGTCGAGAATTTTACATTTTCCGAATGATTGAAAAATCGAACATAACCAAACCAACCCAATTTACTGCAGCGTGTACGTATTCATTATCATTAATGCAAACTAAAGGCTTATTAATTGGGTTATGAATTTTGACCTTCTATAAACATGATTATTTAAAATATATATTATTAATCATGTTTGTATCTTTTGATTGAAGATAATGCATGAGCCACGAATTACATACAAAATATAAATATATAGTAAATTACCTAAAAATGGCTACCTCACTTTTAGAAAAGTATCTCTTTCCAAATGCAATATATAGTAATCATGATTAATTATTTTTATGTTTATCGTTATCTAGATTTTTTTATTTATTAGCAATATATATAAATTTAATTAAAATAGAGAGGTCAAATCAATTGATAAAATGAAAATTACAAAATAGAATACAAACAAATAAAAAGAAATTAATTACATAAAATAAAATATAATTCACAAGACATAATATTTGCATGTCATTGTTGTTGAAATAATAAATAAAAATAACATTACTTCATCAAAATAATATGAGTTTTTAGAACTAAAATATCTATATATTGCGTAGAAATAGAGAAAAATTGTGAAAGCCACAAAACAATAAATATCTATTTAAGAAGTCTATGAAAAATAACTAAAGAAGTACATCCATCAAACATACCAAATAAATAGGCAATAACCAAAGTATTAAATTTTATCTAGATTACTACTATAATATTTACATCTCATGGTTTGCGTACAAATTCCAAAACTCATCGACCGACGTTATTATTTGTGACTTCTTATGGTTGATCCGACTTCGGAGTATATGAATAGCGGTTATCATGCGAATATCGTGATCCTCAAGCTGCAATTTATTCACTATAAATTAGTACAAAAAATGGTAAGTAAATATTAGAGAGT
This sequence comes from Arachis ipaensis, assembly GCF_059453495.1. Lineage (NCBI taxonomy): Eukaryota > Viridiplantae > Streptophyta > Magnoliopsida > Fabales > Fabaceae > Arachis > Arachis ipaensis. The sequence continues at coordinate 35,185,252 of NC_142436.1, forward strand.
TGTTTTACAAATGCGCACCTTATTGTTACCATTTGGTTTAAACTCAAAAGTCATATCCATCCAATTCATCACCCAAGTTGCAGAGTTCAAGCTTAAACTATATTGAGGTAAATCATCTGGCCTTGTAATTTTGTAGTCATGAAATTGTTTATTATACTCTTGAATGCCATCATCTTTGTAAAAGTTTGACTTAATGACTTGCTCCAGTAGGTTTGCCTAATTTCATTTAACTAGTTAGATAATAAAAACAAAATATCAGCAAATAATCTTAGTAAAAAAATTTTTAAATCCTTACTAGTGCCTTGATAACACGTTCACGGTAGTGAATTCTGTCATCATTAAGATGGGTGTCCAAGTGATAGATTGTGCGATCACAAACCGAGATTACCATTAGATACCAGTGATTACCCTCTTGAATAGGAACATATATCTAGACAATAAAATTTACCCGTGAGATATGTTTGTTAATGATAAAAACTACATCCAGCCATGAATATCCAGAAAAATAAATCTTACAAATTTTAAATCAGGAGTATGTTGCATAAATTTATAAATATAATGTTCCATCTTCTTCTCTAAATTTTTCTTGCTGAAGGCATCCACCTAATTCATTAATGCAAAACGAATATAACTGTTAGTACATGATAAAGTATGATTCTATATCAGCATTACATTTATAACTTATAATAAGTAAAATTATCTTGTTAGGGGTTATATCCACATACCACAAATCTCGGTGGAAGTTGCCACGTTGTCTTGAAACTTACATCAGATTGGTCATCAGTGCATCTCAATGCCGCTAATTCAAGAATCTGAGAAATAATCCAAATATAGTACTCGTTCGTGCGAATAATCAGATGTTGTTTAATGAATAGATTATTTGTGTACCTTATCAATAATGGTTCTGTCAGGTATGAAATGTTCAAAGTCTGATCTAATTGCTCTGATTGTATCTGTTACAACAAGTTCTTCCCTGTATCAGTTAAAAACCAAAAACACATTAGATTGGTCCTCATTCACCTACAACAAATATAATATCATATTAACTTACGATGGATCTAGCGAGGCTGAAAATGCATATGCACATGCCTTTATCTGATCTTCCAAAAGACGCATGGTTGGAGTTGGCATAAATTTACACTGCATTGACTACGAATGTTTGACAGCAAAATATTAGCAATACACAACTATATGATTAATTAGCAGTACTCACAAGAGACTAGATATTTAAAGATGTGGTGTCTAAGTGGTAATTACGTCCATAATGGAAAAGAAATAAATAGGTCTTCTATAACCACTTGTGGATTGGCTCAGTGCATAAGATGCCTTTGATTTATTGGATGATTTGGACTCAATCTTTGGCTTTCTAATTCCGCCTAGGGATATGAAGGGTAATTTTTTCTGTATCCCCATAGTGGTATTTCCCTAAAAAGAAATAGATTCTGTAAATTCTTATTATCATTTAAAGAATATAATAGTAAAAATTATGAGTTGTTGTCCATTAATGAACATGCATTACCTTTGATATATTTTTCTTTTTTGTTGCGGCTCTTATAGTTGGGGATACTGGGTTGTCCATATTGATATCAATTTTGAACGCATCATCGTGAAGAAAAGACCTCTTGTCCAGTTCGATAAGATCATCCTCATCGTCTGATATAGCAGTATGAATATCGATAGGCGAACTCTTAGCCTTCAATCTATTTGAGAATGAACGTGTATTTTGTACAGAAAGCTTGGTCGGAGTCTCGAAATCATTGTTCAGACTGAGTTGTGAAATCATTGTCTCAATGCGGCTTACAGATTCAAGAATTTTATCAATCTGTTCGTCCCGAACCATGTTTACAACTCTCATTATCTGCAAAGATTTTAGGTAAAATAATGACATATAAATGTGAAAATACAAAAAGAGCGAGAAAAAATATTTATACTATATAGATTGTATGACATAATATCAATTGCATTACTGGTTGTCAAATTAAATTACCTCCATGCTACGGAGGACCTCTTCTACTTTACTAAACAATTCTTCACTTTTGTTTAGATTCTTGCTTTGAATAACACCGTCATTGATAACTAGGTCATCCTGTAGAAAGAAAACATAAAAGATTAAATTACTCATAATACATTCTACTAAAATTTAAAAATCGATTACGTCTTACCTTAGCACTAGGAATTGTAGTTCCAATTTGATCACCAAAATTAACTGTGATAAGATCGCAGTCTGTAGCCAGTGACATATTCTGTGTATTACATGCATCATTAAGGACTGAATCTTCTTTAGGAGGGATATCCATGATTATAGACAACTGAAGAATATTGTATGAGTAATACTTAAAAGAATTTGTCAACGTATACAAAAATTATTCGGATTGAACACATATATATACACCCGAAAAAGATAACCAAATTTTAATTCTATCTTTTATAAAAAAATTTAAATTAAGTGAATAATCTTAAATGATTAAGATATCTTATCTTTTGGTTAAAATCAAATACAAATCAAATTTTATCTTGATTTTTATTTACAATTTAACAAAGTAAATTTAATTTATTCATATGATTATATCTTATCTATAATTATTTTTAAGTAGATAAATACTCAAATAACAATATTAATACTTCAAGACGCATTAATAATTAAATAAAAATAGCTTCAAAACTCGTTTGATAGTTACTAACTTACTATACGTACTCAAGCCCCCACCAATCAATTGAAATAATAATTTTTGATACTTCAATCGATTGAACTTAGAAAACAATCGATTGAATCAGTAATTAAGTGTACTTCAATCGATTACAATAACAATACAATCGATTGCTTTTGAAATTGAGGATAATTCAATCGATTGAATTTACAAAACAATCGATTGAACCAATTAAGTGTAGGTCAATCGATTACAATAACAATACAATCAATTGTTTTTGAAATTGAAGATAATTCAATCGATTGAATTTAGAAAACAATCGATTGAACCAGTAATTAAGTGTAGGTCAATCGATTACAATAACAATACAATCGATTGAAAATGAAATTGAGACAAATCCAATTGATTGAATTAAAAACCAAATTGATTGAAAATGAAATTGAGGCAAATTCAATCGATTGAATAAAAAACCAATCGATTGATACAGTAATTAAGTTCACTCTAATCGATTACATTATCAAAACAATCGATTGGAACAGTGTTGAGTTATAGAGTCCTTAAAATGCATGATAAAGGATTGAAAAAAATTCTACAAATCAACAGAACCAAGAGAGAAAAAGTCATGTATAGTAAACACCCCTGCAAACTAAAAATCATGCTAAGATGAGATATTACGATTTTGAGACAGAAAACAATAACAATACAATCAAAACGTCAATTTCAAACCACAAAACCTGCCAACTGATAGTAAAAAATACAGTAAATTTAGATCCTTCATACAATGATTTTAATAAGCCAACTTCATCAAATTTCCAAACATAAGTCTCAAACAAAAACAACCCAAATATCATATACACAATGACACATTCATAACTGATATAAGAATTTCTTCATTCTTCGACAAAATTTCTTTATGGTCCAGGCCTTGGGATGATGCCCCTTGGATTTGTGATGCCTAGATTTGTGTATAGAAGATCAATTTCTTCTCCTTGACGATTGATAGCTTCAGTTTGCCTGTCTTGACGCTGCCTCATATCAACAAATTGCTCCTCCATATATACTCTCATGCTTCGCAATTCATCCATCAAATCTCGTATTGTTGGTGAAGGAGGGGGTGGTGGGGGGGTTCCTGTGATTGTGCTTGCACCTCAGGGTCTTGTGGTTGTCCTTGGACCTAAGGTTCTTGGGCATTCGGATCTCTTCCCATCTGTCTTAGAGTGCTGTCATCAATCTTGGCTACATTACTCAAGACGACACTCTTCTCTTCTCTCAAGTCAATTCCAAGCCAGTTGAAAATCTTGGTCCAATGGCAAGCATATCCTAAACCAACACTTGATTTTCCTTTCTTCATTTCAAGCATATGATGAACCATAAAATAAGGCCAATTTATCTCCTTTCCAGTCACCATAGCTCAAAGCACTAGAATATCTTTGTTAAACAAGATTCCATGATTATGTTTTCTTAGAATCAACATGTATGAAAACAAATACATCAATATACGCTGCTCATTACCCAACCCACTGCAACTTATATTATCTCTAGCATCCATTTGTGGATTCTCATACTGTAGACTCTGCAAACCAACCAACCTATTATATTCACCCCATTCCTCATCTGTCCCAATACCTCCAGTAAATTTTTCCCCATGATAAACTAAATTCTATTGTTCAGCTAGTTCTTGCAAAGTAACTCTATAATGACTTGACCCTAAATCAAACTCAATCAGCGGCATTACCTCCTCACCCTCTTCATTAGGTTGAGGAACAACATAATTTAAAGTATTATAAACAGCCCTAACCAAGTTCGGGTAATAATCATCCTTAATTTGTACAAAATCAGTTAAGTGTTGTGTTTGCAAAGCATTCCAAACCAAGTTATAATGTCTACCTTGAATGAACTCGGCTGTTATGTACCTGGGAGGAACAATTGCCCTTGACTCGAACTTCTCCACATAGTTGTTCAGTGTCCTTGGAGACGGCAGCCACCTTGCCATGTAATGTGATGAAGGAACCAGTCTAGCGGAAGCAGAGCTTTCTCCCTCAACCCTGGCTCTTTTCGTGTTCTTGGTTCTGGCCATTTTGGGGATATTGATTTGGTGGATTTTGTAAGGAATTGGAGAAGAAGAAGAGAGAAGAAGAAGACGCTTTCTGGATTCGATAAGAGAGGAGAGAGGTGCAGAAATGGGGCACCGTGTTATTTTAAAACGTTACAGAAGAATGAATACCCATGGTTTGGGTTTAATATATATCGAATTTGAAATTTCAATCGATTGGATTACAATATCAATCGATTGAATGCCGAAAAAAACACATTTACATCACTTTCCAATCAATTGAATTCTCAAACCAATCGATTGAATTGGAAGTCACGTGCAAAGTTCAATCGATTGGGTAACATAACCAATCGATTGAATAGTGAGACCTCTAGGCTCTAGTTGCAAACACACATTTCAATCGATTGGATAGCACAAACCAATCGATTGAAATTGGCAAATTTATATTGTTTGGGTGAAAACAATCGATTGAGTCACAAAAGCAATCGATTGTTTTGGTGAGACCCTAGGTTGTTTTCAATTATTCAATCGATTGGAAGGTATAAACAATCGATTGGGTCTTACGACCAATCGATTGATTTATGCTAAAATCATGCTTTTGGCAATTTTCAATCGATTGTTTTGTGATAAACTGTAATCCAATCGATTGAGTTGTAATTCAATCGATTGTTTTGAAATTCCAATCGATTGGTTTCCAATGAAACACGATTTTATGATTCGTGACGAACGTGACAGATCAAATTAATTCTTTTAATCGATTAGAATAATGAAAAAATTTATTAAGATCAATGGAAGATCTAATTCGCTATTGTTTTTGTTTTTGATTGTTAATGAACATGATAGATTTATGATAAAATAATTATTTAAAAAATAAAAAAATCGTTTTTATAATTAAATAAAATATATGGAATTAATTTGTAATTAAAATTAGTTAAAGGACTATGTAGCAGTTGTTAAAAAAACTTAAAAAATATGTTTTGTTATGGGACCATTTAATGGTCCAAACATTTTGAGACCATCGAATCCTGTGCCTTTAAGGTGTTACAAAAACTTTTTATGGGTCACTTTGAATTGAAAAAAGGGAAAGTGAAAAAAAAAAAGCAAAGAACGGCAAGAAAGAGATTTTCTTAGAAAAAATTGAAGAGAAAATGGGTTGTGGAGTGTGACGTTCGTTGCAGAAGGAAAATTAGAGAGAGATAATTCCATCAGATGTCATACTAAACTTGACTTGGGAAAAGAAAAATGAATGGCTTACTTTTTATTGAATCTGATGTTGGCTTATATTTACAACTGGATGCACAAGTAGTTCTAACTAATCTAAAAGAATCTAGCAAAACTAACAAACTTATTTTAACATCTAACTGATCTATTAATAGTATATTTGGCATAATTTAGTAAATAAATATCTTTCTAATACTAATTATTGATTTTAATATATATTTATATATAAATATATGAATAATTTAATTTATTTTTAATATATATTTTATATTTTAATTGGTATTTTATTTATAGTAATAGTTAATTATAGTAACTATAGTGTACATTTAGCATAATTGTTAAGGATATAAACTAGTAATAATAATTTGAATAAAATGATAATTAAGTCTCTGAAAATTTATTTTTTAGACTAAATAGTTCCTAAAAAAATATCAATTTAATCCTTAATAATAACAAAGCGTGGACAACGAAAGAAAAAAAAAGGTACTAATTAAACAGTTTTTATTTATGAAAAATCATCATATAAATAATAATTTTGAAGTAAAATTTTATCTATTTTAATATGATTCGTGGTAAATAGAGAGCAGCTGATAAATGTTATATAAAAATTTAAAAGACAATAAATATTTTGTTGTCCAAAATTATACCGTTTTTATATTTATGTAACAACGACGAAATACATACCACTATAGATAATAAAATACATAATCATCTCCATTTCGTTTTACATTATTCATATTCTATTGATGAAAGAATATATATATCCACTATTCATTATCGTAAATGACATAATTAATATATTTTTTTTTAAATTAATTAGTCCAAAATCAAAATTTTTAAAAAACAGATTATGAATATACTCTAAAAATTTAAAAACCGTGAGAAAGTAATCGATGTAATGCATGTAAACGTAGAAATTAGATGATGGCATCGCCATTGAGAGAAAATCAAAATTGTTAGAGTATAATTAAAATCAATTAGGATCAATTAGTATTATTTAGTATATCTGAATATTTATTATAAGAGATTACATCTTTATTATTACGATTTTTTTAGTACCTATAAATACACTTTTATATTATATTATTTAAAACAACTTAAATATACTTAATAATATACAAATCCTTTCTCTAATTTAGTCTCTTATTTCTAACAAAAATCATTAGCATATATCTACCACATACATCGTATATGAGAGTTAGGTTTCCGCCCTTTACTAACTTAAAGTAGTTGACTTATGACAACTACACTCACCCTATAAAAAGAGCCTTCTATCTCCACACTTTAACGGAATGCATGTGATAATTACAGTAGAAATAATAACACCGCCACTAATTTTCTTCCTATAATTTCATATAAAGTTTCCCGCTTCTTGTAGAACAAACTTGAGCTTCCTCAATTCTCATCACAAATCTGGAATCCCCACTATATCTCATAAAAAAAAATATATATATATATATCAAATATCACTTACCTTATTAGCTTTGATTTGCCAATTTTTGTTAAATAATTTCCCCTCCTATGATAGGTTCAATTTCGGTGAAACTAACAAAATATCAAGCCAATTAAGCAGTTAAAAAAACCTTAAATCCTAAACTCTAATTTAATCCGATTTGGTTGAAGTCCCAAACATAATTATATAATTTGACGCGTTTGTTGGAAATGGTGAAGAATAATGGGAATGGGAATTACTTGAAGAAAGTGAAGAAGTTTCCAAGGGTGGCATGGAGAAGCATATGGAAGGTTGGGCGTGATGATCCAAGAAGGTTGATCCATGCATTCAAAGTTGGGTTGGCTCTCACCATTGTTTCGTTGCTGTATCTGTTGGAGCCACTCTTCAAAGGAATTGGCCAGAACTCTATCTGGGCTGTCATGACTGTCGTCGTCGTCTTCGAGTTCACCGCCGGTTAGTTTTCTCTATTCCCAACTTCAGTACCCTGCGTAGTGCGTACTACTAAGGCTATTTTATTTTCTATTTAGGAGAAAACTCAAGTGAAGTTTACTTCACGCGAAGTTGATATCTGAGAATCGTTAGATGAAAATTTAGTCAAATCAGTCAAATCATCTAACGGCTTTCAGATACCAACTTCACGTGAAGTCGACTGCACTTGAGTTTCCACCTTCTATTTATGCACACATCAAAATTTTAGCGTAAATTTTATCCAATTTTCTTTAAAATAATATGTATTTTATCATGTGATGTATCAACTTTTAATAACTTGACTTGTTTAAATTATTTAACTAGAATTAATATTTTAAATTTTAATAAAATTAGTTGTAATTAACTTATTATAATGGATCATTCTATAATTTTTAAAAGTATTAATAAAATACCCTTCTCTTCCAAATATCTTTTTCTTGTCAAACAAACAAAAAGAGTAGCCACAATAGATATTCAATTAATTGCAGCAGTAAAAAAGATTGAATAAAACATCAAGCTTCAAACATAAATTTCAATAATAAAAAAAGATGAAAAAAAGTAACTTATTCTTTTATGGTTTACATTATAATATTTTGTGTGGATGTTACTCTTTTAAAAATGAAATAGGTTGTTTGTGAAAATAAATAAATAAATAAATGAAAAAGAATGCAAAAAGAATGAAAAACTGATGAAAGATTTTTTTATTTTGATATTAAGAAAATAACAAACATGAAAACATTAGAAGGTTTAGTCTGTAAAAGACATGCATATTGGGTAATGATCATGCTAGTGAAAATGAGAAATCCAATCCAAGTCGAATGATAAACGCTATGTTGAGAGGGAGAGAGAAGAACACTATGAGCTTTTTTTTTTTTTTAAATTGTTGAACAAAGAAGAAGATTTGGGAGAAACTAAGAGATTGTTTGTTAATATTTTTAAAATATTAATCAATCAAAAATTAACAAGTCATAGAGTATAAATTATATGTTATATTAGAAAAGATTTGGTAAAATTCACCAATTTTAGTTACAACTTTGGTAAGCAGGGTATAGAAACTAACACAGATTGTGAGTACCAAACACATACACACAACATTTTATTTACACAGATCCTCTAAAGTTTGAATTCCACTTTAGAGAGTGAAGTGTGATCTCTCACTATTGATTTTATAGATGGGACCAAAAATAAATATAAAAGAGAAACTATTTAAAGGTAAAAGATCACACTTTACTCTTTAAAGTAAAATTCAAACTTTAGAGGATCCAAATCCAAATAGTTTAACTGTGATTATTTGGAGTAGAAATAATGACTTTGTGTAGGAAAGAATGTATTCATTTTTTTTCTTTAAGTAATAGTATGTGAAATTTATTATGAAAAAAATGTTAGATGACCAATTTTTTTTTTTTTTATCTTACATTTGAACCATCACCAGATAAGTCTTCACCTTTTATCACTAATAGTATTTGACTAGCATAAAAAATTAGACTTACTTATTCGACTTGGTTGGAATATAATATGGTACAAGGGGTATAATTCTCCAAGCGGGAATCCTTTTATTATCAAGATTCAAATTCGAAACACTAATTAAATGATTAAAGCACTTAGCTTACCACGTTAATTAATCTTACACTTCATTGATTTAGTGATTTTGCTGGTTTCTGTATGTAGCTAGGGAGGGTGAGAGTCGGTGTCAAGGCATAGACTTTAAGATTTTGATCATTTTATTTAGTCAATGATTTTTTTACCTTTAATCAGCTTTTAAATCCAAAAAACATTAATTATAATAATTTTTATATATTTACTTTCCAATTTTTTTATGAAATTAAACTGCAAGACTTCAACTCAAATAAAATTTGATTTTCATTCTAAAAACTTTTTCAATCACCAAACCTCCTAAAACTAGTATTGTTAAAATGTTTCATATATCATTAATATAACTATTATTGTTGTAAACTAATTAAAAAAATATAAAATATAAAATTTAAAGTTTAGAATTTAGAATATGGGATTTTAGATTTATGATTTTAAATTTTGTGTTTTGGATTTAAGGCTTAGGTTTAATGTTTGCTATTTTTGTTTGAATTGTGTATTCTAGATTTAGGTATACTCATTTTTAAAAAGACTGATTTTGTATTTTAAATATAAGAGAAAAAAATATAAGATATTAAACGATAATATTAAAAAATAATAAAAAATCAGCATAAACAATCTAAATATGCTTTATTTATCACACCTTATTTGCCACTATAATAGTGTGACACACTTAATAAAATTAACACAGACCCACACGTAAATAGTGTAATATTAGAGTTGCATTTATAATTTTATATGATGAAAATTCTCAAAAGAAAATTATTTTGGTACAAACACAATCTCGGCGAAATTGTTTAAGAATGAAGAAGTTCAACCATGACGAATAACATTAAATGTTTCAAGACTTTTTAATGTAAGATTCACGTGCATGAAGATGAAAGTGATAGAGCTGCATACTAATGTTGTGAGTAGGTGGTAAAGGTAAACATTTTAATTAATTTCTAACTATATTTTATGTTAATTGCTTGGTTGAAGGGGCAACTTTATGCAAAGGGCTAAACAGAGGATTGGGGACACTGTTAGCAGGATTACTCGCATTTCTTATTGAGTATGTTGCAGATGCATCTGGTCATATCCTTCGAGCTATTTTCATTGGGGCTGCAGTTTTTTTAATCGGTATTTCTTTCATTCATAAATTACTTTAATAATCCATTTAATGTACCACAAACAAGTATCTCACTGTATCATTGTACTACCCTATATCTACCTAATAATTAAGTCTCATTAGCCATTAACTCTCCTTAATTAGCAACTAGTGTATTAACATACATGTTAAAAGAAAAGGGAAAGTAAGAGTAACCAATAGAATACTTGGACAATGTGTACAATGGAAGTTTATGGAGTATTAGAGATATAACCATTAGTGTTACCTTTTTCTATTAGCTGAAGCTTTTGAGATGAGTGGTATCATGATATGGTATTAGAGTGCTAGATCCGAAAGGTCAAGAGTTCGATCCTTAGTGAACCCCAAAAAATAAAAAAAGATAGATTTTATAAAAAAATTTAGATTATTATCCCACTTACATTATTATAAAAAAAAAGATAGATTTTATATTTTCACTTGTCACTTAACCTTTTAGATAATTAAGTACAAATTTCTTAGATACCACAAAATTTTTCAAAAGAAAAACGATATTTGATTTACCTTTTCTATACCTTCTTTTAATGACATAAAAGACTTTTATTATTTTTTATAAGGATTAAGTATAATTTTGGTCTCTAATAAGATATAGGCCGAAAATTTTTTCGTCCCAAATCTTTTTTTGTGTATAAAATTGTCCAAATTTTAATTTGGTTTTAAAATCGTCCTTACCTTAAAGACAAAAATCGTATAGAAGTGGTGGCAGAAGTGAATCGTGTACAGTTTTTTCTTCTTTCCTTCTCCCTTCTTCTTCTTCCTTTTCCCTTTCACAGGAGCAGAAATATTCTGTTTCTCTTTTTTTTTTCTTTTTTTATTTTACAAGTTTTTTTTATTATGGATAATTTAGTTCAAAATTTTAATATTTAAATAAAAAAGACAATTTTAAAACTTGTTTTTTAATTATAGAGACGATTTTGTATATAAAAAAAGACTGAGAATAAAAAAATTTTCGACCTATACTTAACTATTTTTATAACTACTTAACAATAACTTTTGATTAATATTAAAGAAAATTTATACGAGACTGGGGAGTAATGTTGCATGTTCTCTTTTCTCAAGTAAGCGGAGATAATAAATTTGTCATTTATAACATAAAAGAAATATATATATATATATATATATATATATATATATATATATAAGAGATAGAAATTCGCGTTTCCAGTTTTATTTATATAAAATTAATAGTTAAAAATTAAAAATAATTTAATTAAATATATTAAATTATTTAATAATTTTTAATTATTAATTTAATATAAAACAGTTATATGTGAATTTTTATTTAATTTATGAAGAGGGATAGCCTCCAAATTAATAAATAATAAATTTTTTATTTTATAATTTGGCCTCCGTAAACTTTTTTTTCTCTCCACCGACAAGGAGTGGTTGAAATATTGTTTCTCTAACTAAAAATATTTGAAATTAATAATATATCATTCTACTGTACTGCATGCAGGAGCTGCAGCAACATATGTGAGGTTCTTTCCGTATATAAAGAAAAACTATGACTATGGTGTGGTTATATTTATGCTGACCTTCAACTTGATAACGTTGTCGAGTTTCCGAGTTGAGAATGTGTTGAAGATTGCACATGAACGGTTCTATACCATAGCCATAGGCTGCGCCGTATGCCTTTTTATGAGTCTCTTGGTGTTTCCAAACTGGTCCGGCGAAGACCTCCATAGTTCCACTGCTTTCAAGCTTGAAGGCCTTGCCGATTCTATACAAGGTACTTACTATATATGTGTAAATTTCTCATTCTCTTATCACAACTTCACAACTCTCTTTAGTCTTTTATGTAATTCAGAACGTTTCGTGCTTTAATTCTTTCATTATTTAATGAGTGGAATACTTAATTCGGCCCCGAATAATTATTTTGAAGAGACTACAAGGTCTTTAAATAAAAAAAAATATTTAATTTAGTCTCTAAAATTTTACTTTTATAGAACTGATCTCTGTAAAAAAAAAATTTAGAGGCTAGGAAGGATATTTTTTTATTAAGAATTTCTTTATCTTTCGGTATAATTATTAGGAATTATTTAAAATTTTTCTCTTATTTAATCCTACTAAGATGCATATTTGAAAAGTTTTTTTTATCGCAAAAAAAGAATTTTATTTTATTGATAAAATTGTTTTTATTTAAAATTTAATTTTATGATTTAAAATAATTTTAATATATTTGTAGAAAATTGAAATGAATTTTTTTTATTTGGAATGATTTTTAAACAATAAAATTACCTTCTTTTATAATTTTATTTTTAAAAAATTATTTTTAGTAGACACTCACTTATAAATAAAAATATTTTTGACATATCAAATATTAAATTTGAATGTTATGAAAATTAATTTAAAAATCAAACCACTTTCAATTTAATTTATGAATATTAAAAACATGAGAATTAAAATTCTCAAATAAATTAAAATAATTTATTTTTATATATTTTAAAATAAGTAAAAGAATTTTCTATTCTTATTAAATGAATTTTAATTCTTGACATTCTAAAATAACTTCAAAGGAAATAAGAAAAGTCATGTACTGTTTTTAATTTGCTATTGTATTAGTAGGCATCAATTATAATTTATCTCTATAATTAGTGATAAGTATGTGAAACAGTAATAAATATGACCTTATTGTCTGATTAACACTCACATTAGTCAAGGTATAAAATCTCGCAGCTTGTGTTGATGAATATTTTTATGGAGATACGGCGGAAGCTTCATCAGAAAATATAAAATCATCTGAGGATCCCATATACAGAGGTTATAAGGCTGTTTTGGATTCAAAATCTACGGATGAAACACTGGTAATTAATAAATCATCTATCTTTTGCTTCCTTCTAAACTTTTAATGCATGCATTCCAAATAAGAGAAATATTAATTGATTGATATTTTTCAATGTATTTATTTTATATTGAATTAATGTTAATTAATTTTTTTATTTTTTAATTAAAAATATTGACATTCTAATAATATTCCTCATGCCAATGAGTTATAGCTCAAATGGCATAGTCTCCCCATACTCAATTAAGAGGTTGCGGGTTCGAGTCTTCTATTTTTGGTAAAAAAAAAAAAAATAATATTCCTCATAAATAATTAAGTACAAATTATTTACATTCAATACAGAAACATTCAACAAAAATTCAATTTTTTTGTTGTATGCTTTTTCTTTTATATATTTTGACATAATAAGACATTTGTATTTTGAACACAAATATATCTATTATGTATGTTAAAAAAGTATGTTATTTTAAACATAAAAGTAATTGTACTTGTTTAAAAGTCTGTATTTTTTCTACGCAAATGTATGTGTATATAAAAATATTAATGTGCTTTTTTTTAATAGCTATCTATTTAGTATACACAAGTTCTCCATTTTCATTTGTATAACATAGAGAAACCTGGGTGAGTGAATGAAAGCATCATATCAAATATATGAGATTGCAGAGAAATTGAAGTATGAATGGAACAAAAGGGTAAAACCCAAATCACAGTTTTTGAGTCTCCAAAATCACCTAGAGCACTGCTAGCAATAGGATACAATAATCTGAGCTTGTGAGGCTTTCCATTCTTGTCGCCATCTGGAATCACCCCGATTGTAAGGAACCTCTCCTGAAACAATAATTACAATCAAATATTTGTTGAATTGTAAAAGGGATGAGAGCATGCGTAGTTATATAAATAAATAAATACCCTCTTTGCTGAAGACCTTGTGCCAAGTTTCACCAGGTGCATCATCCCCAGTGATCTTAGTGTTGTGACCTGAGCTCTGATGGGAACCACTCTTCCACTGATACAAACATCTCTATACTGCAATGTAACCTGGCAATTCACAAACACCACCACAGATGACCATGAATAAGTGAATGAATGTTTTGTCATTTGGAGACCACATCGGAGAAATTGCTTATGGTTCCGACACGACAACTAATATAAAGCTAGAGCATGTTATGTCTCCAAACCACGCAGCCACGCTTTGTGTATAGTGTCAACTATTCTTTCGTCGCCAATTTTTTTAAGAGCCTTCCCTAAAAGGGGTGGCTCAATAATAAAAGTTGAAAATCTTGTTCCTAAAATTTGGCTCAATAATATAAGTTGAAAATCTTGTTCCTAAAATTTGGTTTGTTTTATATTTTTATTTTTTGATTAAAATTTCGTTAATCTGTTCGTGTTGAAATGTTTTAAAAAGTTATTATTATTGATCAAAGATATTGTCCTTTTTATTTCCCATTTCCTTCTCATTGTTCGGGTATTTATTTTATGTTTAAAACTTCATATGATAACAACAAATGATTTCAAAGTTAACTGCACCATGAAGTTTGGGTGTTTACTCTTTGAAATTAATCAAAAAAGGACTTCATCAACTTTAAAATATTAAGAATTTAAGACTAATATAGCCTTACTCAATATAATAATATAAAATATAATATGACACCTACTCAAATAAAAATGACAAATATTTTTTTATAAATATACTTGTTAAATTATGTTTTTTTTTTTTGTTTACTTGCACTTTAAATAAAAATAACATTTTTATAAGATATTAAAATTAAATTCTACAATTTATTATCTGATGATAAAAAAAATATTTTTATATAAAGATAATTATAAAATTTTTATTATAATATCCAACCGTATAATAAAGCTACATATTCATAACATGCTTTCAAATTGTTGTGTTTTGAATTGGGTAGGCATTACATGCTAGTTGGGAGCCAAGGCATTCAAGGTACTGTCATAGATTTCCATGGCAGCAGTATGTGAAAGTTGGGAATGTTCTTCGTCAGTTTGGGTATACCGTTGTGGCCCTTCACGGCTGTTTGAGATCAGAAATTCAGGTACTTATACTTAAATAAATTTGACTGTTTAGAAAAATTTTGCTCTCAAGTTTATTTGTGTGATTAGGATTATAATTTGATAAACAGTAGTACACTGTAAATGATTTTGACAAACGAGAATACGTTGTTAGAGACTACTGTTTATTTTGGCATTAAGAAATGTCTAAAATAAATACATTTTAAGAAAGAGTTGAAAACTAGAACTATTATAACTATGCTTACAGTTTAACCATTATTTTAACGAACGAAAATAAGACTTTACTATTTTACTTAAAAGTTTCATAAAATTCTAATACATAATAAAACCAATTAGGAAAGAAGTGTTAATAAATGATAAAAATCTTATTTTTAAATTTGGATGAAAAAAATACGGATTAATCAAAACACTATTTGTTATTGGATTTGTGGGTGTTTACAACCTAAAGTAAATAACTAAATAAACAATTATGTTACATAATCAACACCTCTCAACCACCATCATAGCCAGCAATAGCTAAAAAAAAATCCCAATAAAACAAAATAAAAATCATATTTTCTTGAAATTATTTTTTTTATCCTTTTTACGTTTTTTCCTTCGTTCCAACATATAATTTTTTTCACCCACCAGTCCACCACTAGTCACACAAGCCACCACTTGGTCTTATTGCAAATTCAAAATTATAATTCTTAAACTATAAAAAAATTTTAAATTTTAAATTTTATGTCTTAAATTGGTTTTATATTGTTTCACTTTTAAATTTTCATCTTCATTTAAGTTTTAAATGTTTTGATTATTTTTAATTTTGGATTTATTTTTTACAAAAATATTATTTATATACTAAAATCAATTATTAAAATGAGCCACTGATATATTTATATATAAATATATATATAATTTAATTTATTTTTAATGTGTATTTGTATTCCTTTTAACGTTCAATTGTTGGCACATTTCTAGATTGATTGCCGTCGAAAAACAAACTAGAAATGTAAAAGCATTCGAATCCTCTCGAGTTCACCGTAATTCACCACTATCTCATGTTTTTTGTGTTGGAATTTTATTCAGACACCGAGATCTGTTAGAGTTCTTTTCAAGGACCCATGCATAAGAGTAGCAGGAGAGGTAACAAAGGCACTGATAGAACTGGGAAACAGCATAAGGAACCGCCGCCATTGCTCCCCAGAAATACTATCAGACCATCTCCATGAAGCCTTGCAGGACCTGAATACCGCCATAAGGTCGCAGCCTCGACTCTTCCTGGGCGCTAATGACACCCAAGCCAAGAACATGCTTGCCATGGCCGCCGCCCAAGCGGGCGAAACTAAGCCTTCCAAGTCATCGCTACCAACTGTTAAAACTGATTCTTCCGCCTTGTCCAACTGGAAATCCAAAAGGGTATACCATTATTTTTTAGAATAGAATAATAATGTAAATAATTATGATAGATATATACTAAAATCAGTTACCAAAAAAATATTAAAAATGTTATTTGTACACTAAAATCAGTCACTAAAATTAGCTACCAATGTATTTGTATATAAATACATGTGTAGTTTAATTTATTTTTAATGTGTATTTGTATTTCAATATGTATTTTATATTGGTGGCTGACTTTGGTAACTGATTTTGGTGTACATGTAACATAACTCAAAAAATATATATTAGAATACAAAGCATGCATAAAAAATGAGTTAAATAACACATATATTCATACACAAATGTATCATAGCTAATTTTAGTGTATACATAATATTTTTGTATAAATTAATATTTGTTGGCCAAACACTTTTTTTTAATGAATTTCAAATCGAAATAATAGAGGAGAATTGTGTTAGATTTCAATGTGGAATCATTATATGATCCATGCATATTGCATACATAAATACTATTGTCATATTTAAACTTCTTTAGTAATTTTTATTTGATTAAATAAAATAATGATATTTGCATATTATAATTCAATACGTGTTGTAACAGGCATGCAATGAACAAGCGGGAAACAAGGAACCAGAGAGAAAGGTGTTGAGACACCAATTAAGCAAAATTGCGATTACCAGCCTTGAATTCTCAGAGGCATTGCCTTTTGCTGCTTTTGCATCTTTACTTGTGGAGATAGTGGCCAAACTAGACCTTGTTATAGGGGAGGTTGAAGAACTTGGAAGGCTTGCAAGTTTCAAAGAGTATAAAGCTGGTGATGAGAAGATTGATGTGAAATGTGAGAAACCAAGGCTTGATGTTCTTGAGAACCATTTGCCTTCTCTTGGAGCAGAATAATAGGATACTAGACTTATTCTTTCATGGACATGGATTATTATTTTGAGGAATAATGGTGATATATTATGTGTTTTATTATATTTAACTCTACGAAGTCTATAAAATGAATATTATCTCTTTAATAACGATATGTTAATTTTATGTCACAATAATATCCACTTTATTGTTCAATGAAAAAGTTTATGTGTCAGCACTTTTATTGAAATTTGGTTAGTACTTCATTTGTGTTACGGACCCGGATCCAACCCTTAACGGCCCTGTGAATAAATATAAGGGATTAATTAGTTTCTCCGGATCCAACTCTTAACGGCCCTTGTGAATGAATATAAGGGATTAATTAGTTTCTATTAGTAACTTCACTATATATATATATATATATATATATATATATATATATATATTACAATTTCAATGAATTAGTTTCAGTTTCACCTTTTCACTTCCACTTCCACTTCCACGTTTCACCCTTTCACTACTTCCACTTCCACGTTTCAAGTCTCCTTTTTAATTCTACTTCCTGCATCAATGCATGAGAACACTCTCATGCTTCTAATTTCTTACTCTATCTCAATTGCTTTTATGGTATCCAGAGCCTGAGATCCTGCTTCTCATGAAATTCTGATTCATCTTTTATTTTTTTTGCCAATTTTTTTTGTCTGAATTTTTGCTCCAATTTTGTTTTGCCCCTTCCTTGATTTCTTCAGTTTGGTGTTCCATAATGTCAATTACTCTATCAGAATCTTCAACCAAGAGATCGTTCTCTCCAATTTCTGAGAAGTTGGATCACAACAATTATAATACATAGAGACACCAAGCTTTGCTTACAATTCAGAGTTTAAGTCTTGAAGATCACTTGTACCAAAACAAGATTCCACAACAATATAAAGAAGATGCTATCAAGAAGACTAAAATAAAAACTGAAGCCTTCAAACAATGGAAATTAGATGATCTTACTCTATCAACGTGGATTCTTGCATCAGTCACAAAACCCTTCAAGAACAAGATCCTTCATTGTCATCAATTTTATGAAATTTGGAATGCACTCAATGACTATTTTGCTGAGACCTCTGCCACAAAAATTCAAAGCTTAAAAGCTCAACTGAAATCAGTAAAAAAAACTGAATCGATACCAGATTATCTCTTACAAATCCAGGATCTTGTTGATTCTCTACAATCCATTGGATATCAAATTCAACAAGATGACCATATCTCAGCAATTCTTGATGGTTTACCTGAGAAGTATACTGTCTTCATCACTTCTGTAATGTCAAAATTATCAACCTACAACGTGCCTGAAGTCGAGTCTTTCCTTCAAGCCTATGATGATATGTTGGAAAGATACAAGAAACCACAAGGTGGCATCCCCATGGCAAATCTGGCACAAGCACCATCACCGTATACCATTCAATCTCAGAGAGGTTCTATTCTTCGAAGAGGAAGAGGGGAAAGATTTGGAAAAGAAGGTCGTTTTTTAATCAAAGTAATCGACCTCAGTGTCAACTTTGTCGTCGCCAAGGCCATGTAGTTCAAACTTGCTTCCATAGATTCGATCCTAACTTTCAAACTTATGGAAATAGCTCACAATCACCACAATCTATATTTTCCTACTCTAACACACAACCACCACCACCATCATCACAGTTCCATCAACCAAGAGTTTATTTCTCAAATCCTCAGAATTATCTAGAATCTGTATGGTACCCAGATTCAGGAGCAAGCCACCATGTTACACCAGATTCACTCAACTTACTGAATTCCAACTCTTCAACTCCAGATTCTGATCAATTATTTGTAGGTAATGGTCAAGGTATGAAAATTCTAGCTCAAGAAATCTCAATTCTTTGTGATAAAGACAGTAAAATCAAGTTTCTTTTAAATAAATTACTTTATGTCCCTGAAATCACACAGAATTTATTAAGTATATCTCAATTTGTTTTAGATAACCATGTCTATTTTGAATTTTGGCCTTATGATTATATTGTGCATGATCAAGACTCTCAAGAAATACTTCTCCAAGGCAAAGCTAAAAATGGCATATACTCCTTTCAAAATTTGTTTGTTCCCGTGCCTAATAAATCCTTAATGCATAGTTCTTTGAATAATTCTACTTCTTGTAAGCATAGCATTACAGATTCTTCTATTAAGAAAGCATTTGTAGCTCAAAGCAACAAAAATGTAACCCTTGACCTTTGGCATAAACGCTTAGGTCACAGTTCAATAAAAACTGTACTTTCTGTCTTGAAAACATGTGGAGTTCCTGCCCAATTTGATTCTAATTTTGTTCAAATATGTGAATATTGTGCTATGGGAAAAATGCATCAGTTGCCTTTTGCAAAATCTGAATCAGTCTATACAGCACCATTAGACCTTGTTTTTGTTGATATTTGGAGTCCCACTTCTATGATGTCTAGAAATGGATATAGATACTACATCTCATTTGTAGATGCTCATACAAAATACATAACTATTTTTTTACTCACTCATAAATCTCAGTCCCTACAAGCATTGAAAAATTATAAAGTGTTTATGGAAACTCAAACAGGATTGAAGATTAAGGCTTTGCAAACTGATAGAGGTATGGAATTCATGTCACACTCCTTCACTCAATTTTTAATTGAACATGGTATTATGCATAGAATCTCATGCCCCTACACATATCAACAACAAGGTAGTGTAGAGAGAAGACATAGGCATATAACTGAAGTAGGATTGTCACTTTTGGCTACTACTGCATTACCAATGTTATTTTGGGAAGACTCATTTCTATCAGCAGTATATATCATCAATAGATTACCAAGTTCTGCATTAGAAAATAAATCACCTTTTGAAACTTTATTTGAAAAATTACCAGATTATAAGAACTTTAAAATATTTGGATGTGCTTGCTTTCCTTATTTGAGATCTTCTAACAAAGTAAAGTTTGCTTTCAAATTAGAAAAGTGCTTATTTCTTAGCTATGATAGTAACTACAGGGGTTATAAGTGCATGACTAAAGATGAAAAAATTCACTATTCAAGACATTTGATATTTGATGAAACTAAATTTCCTTACAATTCTCTATTTCATAATAAAAATTTAGTAGTGAACCATGATACAGTTAAAGATCTGTCAGCTTTTACATTCAACACTTCATCCAAGACTTCTAACCCTTTCCAAACTCTACCTCTTCCAGATATCTCAGATTCTACCTCATCGACTACCTGTCCTGACACTCAAATTACTAAGCATACCTCTACTAGTACTAGCCTCGATCAGAATTCTTCCATCCCAATTTCAGGTCTTGAAATCTGTCTACCTTTTGAAAATCCTACAAAGACTAGTTCTACTACATCTTCTAATACTCACAATATGCTCACAAGATCAAAAACCAGAAATAATAGACCTCAAGCATTAGTTATAACTTCAGTAGAACCTTATGATTTGATTAACAATACCCCAAAGAATGTTAAACAAGCTCTTCAGTGTTTATATTTGAAAAATACAATGGATGCTGAAATCCAAGCTTTAGTAAGATGTAACACCTGGGATTTAGTTAAACCACCAAAGTATAAAACTGTTATTGATTCTAAATGGGTATTTTCTATAAAAGAGATCTATTAGGAAACATCATCAGGTACAAAACCAGGTTAGTTGCGAAGGGTTTTTTGCAGGTTGAAGGCATAGATTACAGCCAAATATACAGTCTAGTTGTGAGACCTACTACTGTGAGAATTGTAATTACTATAGCTCTATCACGTGGATAGACACTAAGGCAATTTGATTTTGATAATGCCTTTCTGAATGGTATTCTTGAAGAAGAGGTATACATGTCTCCACCAGCGGGTTACCAATTTGGAAATGCATCACAGGTTTGTAAGTTGAACAAAGCAATCTATGGATTGAAGCAAGCTCCAAGAGCTTGGTTCAATACATTGACTGCTACATTATTACAATTTGGTTTCACTAGAACCAAAAGTGATATTTCATTGTTTGTTAAACACACTAATACATCTACCACCTTTCCCTTAGCCTATGTAGATGATATTGTTGTCACTGGAAGTGTCCCTGGTGAAATTGACAAACTTATTTCTGATCTTAATAAAATCTTTCCGCTTAAAGATCTTGGAAAACTCAGTTATTTTCTTGGGTTAGAATTCTCCTATTTAACAGATGGATCCATTCTAGTTTCCCAACAAAAGGATGCTCGAGATCTGTTACAAAAAGCCAAAATGGACACTGCAAAATCAATGCTACCCCTATGGTCTCAGCCTTGAAGCTTACATCAAATGGTGCTGAGCATTTTCAGGATCCAAAACTATATAGAGAGATTGTTGGATCACTTTAGTATTTGACTATTTCAAGACCAGATCTTGCTTTCTCTGTGAACAAGGTCTCTCAATACTTGCACTCTCCAACAATTGAGCACTGGAAAGCTGTGAAATGCATCCTCAGATATATTGCAGGTACAGTATCAGCAGGTATTAAATTTCAAAAATGTGCTGACTCGAGACTACTTGCATTCGCAGATGCAGACTGTGCAGGGGATTTGGAGGACAGGAAATCGATTACTGGCTATTGTGTATACTTAGGAAGCAATTTGGTATCATGGAGGAGCAATAAGCAAGCCAAATTAGTCATAGTAGCACTGAGGCAGAGTATAGGAGCATGGCAACATCTCATTCAGAACTAGTGTATATACAGTATCTTCTAAAGGAGCTTCGAATTCCACAATCAATAGCACATACTATTTATTGTGATAATCAAAGTGCTTGCTCATTAGCGGCTAACCTGGTCCTTCATACTAGGTGCAAACACATGGAAATCGACCTTCACTGCCTAAGAGAGATGGTGAATCAAAAACAACTCTATGTCATCCATATAGCCTCTATAGATCAGATTGGGGATATTTTCACCAAACCCCTCTCATCGTCTCTATTTCACAAATTTCGAGACAAACTTAGAGTGGTTCTTCAACCCACTACTAAGTTTGAGGGGGCTATGAACGAATATAAGGGATTAATTAGTTTCTATTGGTAATATATATATATATATATATATATATATATATATATATATATATATATATATATATATATTGTATTACTTTATTATTCAATACTATAGTTACAATTTCAATGAATTAGTTTCAGTTTCATCCTTTCACTTTCACTTCCACTTCCACGTTTCACCCTTTCACTACTTCCACTTCCACGTTTCAAGTCTCCTTTTTCTTTTTAATTCTACTTCCTGCATCAATGCATGAGAACACTCTCATGCTTCCAATTTTTTACTCTATCTCAATTGCTTTTAGGCCCAAAATGACTTAGCTTCCAAGTCTAAATCATCTTTATGTCCTAATTGTAACACCCTAATTACCCTAAGCCTTACCTTTAGCCGTAAATCAGAGGTTAATCAGAGGTTACGACAACTCTAAGGCTTATACATATTTATATAGAAGGAAATAATATATTCTAGAAGGCTGATGAAGGATTAAGCTCAAAAATAGGATTACAAAAGCGCGAAATGTTCACACGAAGCTAACGTACAAGACACAAGGTAGAAATGCAAAAGAATAGAACATATATATATATATATACAAGAGTACAATATTCACAGAGAACTAGCCGCAGCTTACGGAGTTTAAGCCGACTAGTTACAAATAGACAGATACAGAGTTTTAGAATTAAAACAGCTTATACAACCTATCTCTCAAATAAGCCTCTAAGGCCATAAAGATAAATATACAAAAGGTGAGAGAATACTATGACGAAAGTAAAACAGAAATAAACAAGGAACGAACCATACTCCGCTCTGTCACCATATCCGCAATCTCACCGAAGTAGATTACAACCTGTATCTGAAAAACAACAACAAAGTATGGAATGAGAACCGGAGGTTCTGGTTCTCAGTATGGTAACAGTGCCCAATGATGTAAGATGTAAGGCTCCGGGACATCAAAAACAATCCTAGAACTTCACATCACATACAGATATTCAAGCTTAACGAAATAAAATAAATAGATAAGAAACTTAAACCATAAACCAGGTTATCTAAACTT
The DNA here is from genome assembly GCF_059453495.1 of Arachis ipaensis. NCBI lineage: Eukaryota > Viridiplantae > Streptophyta > Magnoliopsida > Fabales > Fabaceae > Arachis > Arachis ipaensis. The sequence continues at coordinate 35,208,956 of NC_142436.1, forward strand.
AGGAAAATTCTAACTAATACTAATCACACCGCTGTATCCCACAGCCTTCACCACCCTAACCTTCGTGCGATCCCATCGCCACCGCCTACCTAACCTCCTCAACACCAGACAAACACAATTAATGCAAGCAAGTAATACATAGGTAATATTCATATATAACAAGTAATTCAAGAAGTAAGTAGGCATATTATACAATTAGTCAAACCCAAGTAATCAAAGCAAACAAGCACATACGAAATGCATATGATGAATGTCTATCCTATTGGCTCGTGATATCACCTGTCGGTCCATAAATGCTAACCCGATACATCCTCCCGGATGTAGCCTTTTCTGCCATGCCAGGGATATAGTGTCCTGTACACTCATGCAGCAACTCTTCTGCTACGCCAGGGATATAGTGCCCTGCACACTCATGCAGCAGCTCTTCTGCTACGCCAGGGATATAGTGCCCTGCACACTGGTGCACGAAATTGTGATGTCCAGGCTCGAACAATCCCTGGTAATGGCTCCAAAGCTTGGTGCTTTGATCTTAATTCATAATTGTCACAACTTCGATACAACTAACCAGCAAGTGCACTGGGTCGTCCAAGTAATACCTTACGTGAGTAAGGGTCGAATCCCACGGAGATTGTTGGTATGAAGCAAGCTATGGTCACCTTGTAAATCTCAGTCAGGCAGATATAAATTGATAATGGTGTTTTCGAATAATGAATAATAAAATAGGGATAGAGATACTTATGTAAATCATAGGAAGGAATTTCAGATAAGCGAATGGAGAGGCTTTTCGTTCCTCTGAACCTCTGCTTTCCTGCTATCTTCATCCAATCAGTCTTACTCCTTTCCATGGCTGGCTTTATGCAAGGGCATCACCGTTGTCAGTGGCTACATCCCCTCCTCTCAGTGAATAATATGCTCACGCACCCTGTCACGGCACGGCTATTCATCTGTCGGTTTTCGATCATGCTGGAATAGGATTCACCCTCCTTTTGCGTCTGTCACTAACGCCCAACAATCGCGAGTTTGAAGCTCGTCACAGTCATTCAACCATTGAATCCTACTCAGAATACCACAGACAAGGTTTATACCTTCCGGATTCTCTTGAATGCCGCCATCATTCTAGCTTACGCCACGAAGATTCTGGTTAGGAGATCTAAGAGATATTCATTCTAGCTTTATTTCATATGGAACGGAGGTGTTTGTCAGACACGTGTTCGTAGGGGAGATGGTGATGAGCGTCACACATAATCATCACCTTCATCACGTTCTTGGGTGTGAATGGATATCTTAGAAACGAAATAAGAAGAATTGAATAGAAAACAGTAGTACTTTGCATTAATCTTTGAAGAACAGCAGAGCTCCACACTTTAATCTATGGAGTGTAGAAACTCTACGTATGAAAATACATAAGTGAAGGTCTAGGCATGGCCGAGATGGCCAGCCCCCTAAGACGTGATCAATAGTCTCCTAAGATGAACAATGAATTAAAACTGAGACCAAAGATGGTCAAAAAAAGACTAGTAAAAGGTCCTATTTATAATAAACTAGTCACTAGGGTTTACATGAGTAAGTAATTGATGCATAAATCCACTTCCGCGGCCCACTTGGTGTGTGTTTGGGCTGAGCTTAAGTGTAGCACGTGCAGAGGCCATTTGTGGAGTTGAACGCCAGTTTCTGTGCCAGTTTGGGCGTTCAACTCTGGCTTTGGATCCTTTTCTGGCGCTTGACGCCAGATTTGGGTAGAAGGCTGGCGTTGAACACCAGTTTACGTCATCTATTCTTGGCCAAAGTATGGACTATTATATATTGCTGGAAAGCCCTGGATGTCTACTTTCCAACGCAATTAGAAGCGCGCCATTCCGAGTTCTGTAGCTCCAGAAAATCTACTTTGAGTGCAGGGAGGTCAGAATCCAACAGCATCAGCAGTCCTTCTTCAACCTCTGAATCTGATTTCTGCTCAAGTCCCTCAATTTCAGCCAGAAAATACCTGAAATCACAGAAAAACACACAAACTCATAGTAAAGTCCAGAAATGTGAATTTAACATAAAAACTAATGAAAACATCCCTAAAAGTAACTAGATCCTACTAAAAACATACTAAAATTAATGCCAAAAAGCGTATAAATTATCCGCTCATCACAACACCAAACTTAAATTGTTGCTTGTCCCCAAGCAACTGAAAATCAAGTAGGATAAAAAGAAGAGAATATACTATAAATTCCAAACTATCAATGAAACATAGCTTCAATCATATGAGCGGGACTTATAGCTTTTTGCCTCTTGAATAGTTTTGGCATCTCACTTTATCCATTGAGGTTCAGAATGATTGGCATCTATAGGAACTTCAGATTTCGAATAGTGTTATTGATTCTCCTAGTTCAGTATGATGATTATTGAACACAGCTTCTTTATGAGTCTTGGCCGTGGCCCTAAGCACTTTGTTTTCCAGTATTACTACCGGATACATAAATGCCACAGACACATAATTGGGTGAACCTTTTCAGATTGTGACTCAGCTTTGCTAAAGTCCCTAATTAGAGGTGTCTAGGGTTCTTAAGCACACTCTTTGTTTGCTTTGGACCTTGACTTTAACCGCTCAGTCTCAAGTTTTCACTTGACACCTACACGCCACAAGCACATGGTTAGGGACAGCTTGGTTTAGCCGCTTAGACCAGGATTTTATTCCTTTAGGCCCTCCTATCCACTGATGCTCAAAGCCTTGGGATCCTTTTTATTTGCCCTTGCCTTTTGGTTTTAAGGGTTATTGGCTTTTTCTGCTTGCTTTTTCTTTTTCTTTCTATATTTTTTTTTCTATTTTTTTTTCGCCTCTTCTTTTTTTTTTTTTTCTGCAAGCTTTGTTCTTTGCTGCTTTTTCTTGCTTCAAGAATCATTTTTATGATTTTTCAGATTATCAAATAACATGTCTCCTAGTCATCATTCTTTCAAGAGCCAACATATTTAACATTCTTAAACAACAACTTCAAAAGACATATGCACTATTCAAGCATACATTCAGAAAACAAGAAGCATTGTCACCACATCAATATAATTAAGCTAAGTTCAAGGATAAATTCAAAACTCATGTACTTCTTGTTCTTTTGAATTAAAACATTTTTCATTTAAGAGAGGTGATGGATTCATAGGACATTCATAACTTTAAGACATAGTTACTAACTACTAATGATCATGTAATGAAGACACAAACATAGATAAGCACATAACATAGAAAACGAAAAAAACAGAAGAAAGAAGAACAAGGAATGAATCCACCTTAGTGATGGTGGCGTTTCCTTCTTGAGGAACCAATGATGTCCTTGAGCTCTTCTATGTCTCTTCCTTGTCTTTGTTGCTCCTCCCTCATTGCTTTTTGATCTTCTCTTATTTCATGCAGCATGATGGAGTGCTCTTGATGTTCCACCCTTAGTTGTCCCATATTGGAACTCAATTCTTCTAGGGAGGTGTTGATGTGCTCCCAATAGTTTTGTGGAGGAAAGTGCATTTGAGGCATTTCCGGAATCTCATGGTGATGAGCTTCATACGCCTCTTGAGCTCCATGAGTGGGCTCTCTTGCTTGCTCCATCTTTTTCTTAGTGATGGGCTTGTCCTCTTTAATGAGGATATCTCCCTCTATGTCAATCCCAGCTGAATTGCATAGGTGGCAAATGAGGTGAGGGAAGGCTAACCTTGCCATAGTGGAGGACTTGTCAGCCACCTTGTAGAGTTCTTGAGGTATAATCTCATGAACTTCCACCTCTTCTCCAATCATGATGCTATGGATCATGATGGCCCGGTCTATAGTAACTTCAGACCGGTTGCTAGTGGGGATGATTGAGCATTGAATAAACTCCAACCATCCTCTAGCTATAGGCTTGAGGTCCAATCTTCTTAGTTGAACCGGCTTGCCTTTGGAGTCAATCTTCCATTGAGCTCCTTCTACACATATGTCCATAAGGACTTGGTCCAACCTTTGATCAAAGTTGACTCTCCTTGTGTAGGGGCGTGCGTTCTCTTCCATGTATGGCAAGTTGAACGCCAACCTCACATTCTCCGGACTAAAATCTAAGTATTTCCCCCGAACCATTGTAACATAGTTCTTTGGATCCGGGTTCTTACTTTGATCATGGTTCTTGGTGATCCATGCATTGGCATAGAACTCTTGAACCATTAGGATGCCGACTTGTTGGATGGGATTTGTTAGAACTTCCCAACCTCTTCTTTGAATTTCATGTCGGATCTCCGGATACTCATTTCTTTTGAGTTTAAAAGGGACCTCAGGGATCACCTTCTTCTTGGCCACAACATCATAGAAGTGGTCTTGATGGGCTTTGGAGATGAACCTTTCCATCTCCCATGACTCGGATGTGGAAGCTTTTATCTTCCCTTTCCCTCTTTTAGAGGATTCTCCGGTCTTAGGTGCCATCAATGGTAATGGAAAAACAAAAAAGCTATGCTTTTACCACACCAAACTTAGAATATTGCTCGCCCTCGAGCAATAGACAAAAGAATAGAAGAAGAAGAAGAAGAAATATGGAGAGGGAGAGGGAGATGTGGTTTCGGCCAAGGAGAGTGTAGAGGGGTGTGTTGTGTGAATTTGGTGAAGAATGGAGGTCTTTATATAGGGAACGGAGGGGGGGTTAAGGTTCGGCCATATGGGTGGGTTTGGGTGGGAAATTGGTTTTGAATTTTGAAGGTAGGTGGAGTTTATGAGGTAGGTTTATGGGGAAGAGTTGATGGATGTGAGTGGTGATAAGAAGTGAGTGGAGGTAGGTGGGGATCCTGTGGGGTCCACAGATCCTGAGTGGATCCTGTGGGGTCCACAGATCCTGAGGTGTCAAGGCATTTACATCCCTGCACCCATTAGGCATGTAAGAATGCCTTTGTTCCCAACTCTGGGCGTTCAGCGCCAGGTTGGTGGCCATTTTGGGCGTTCAACGCCCATTTGTGTGCCATTTCTGGCGTTGAACGCCAGAACCATGCCTGTTCTGGCGTTCAGCGCCCAGAAGCTGCCCATTTTGGGCGTTCAGCGCCAGAACCATGCTCTGTTCTGGCGCTGAACGCCAGACAGATGCTCCTCCAGGGTGTGATTTTTCTTCTGCTGTTTTTGATTCCGTTTTCAATTTTTATATTTATTTTGTGACTCCACATGATCATGAACCTAATAAAACATGAAAAACAATAAAAATAAGAATTAGATAAACATTGGGTCCAACAAGCGCTTCTTTAATGTCAGTAGCTTGACAGTGAGCTCTCATGGAGCCTCACAGATGTGCAGAGCTTTGTTGAGACTCTCCAACACCAAACTTAGAGTTTGGATATGGGAGTTCAACACCAAACTTAGAGTTTGGTTGTGGCCTCCCAACACCAAACTTAGAGTTTGACTGTGGGGGCTCTGGTTGACTCTGCTTGGAGAGAAGCTTTTTCTGCTTCCTCTCCATGGTTGCAGAGGGAGATCCTTGAGTTTTAAACACAAGGGAGTAATCATTCCATTGAAGGAATATTTCACCTCTGTCAACATCAATCACAGCTCTTGCTGTGGCCAGGAAAGGTCTTCCTAGGATGATGGATTCATCCTCTTCCTTTCCAGTATCCAGGACTATGAAATCAGTAGGGATGTAAAGGCCTTCAACCTTTACTAACACGTCCTCTACTTGTCCATAAGCCTGTTTTCTTGAGCTGTCTACCATCTCTAATGAGATTTTAGCAGCTTGCACCCCATAGATTCCCAGTTTCTCTATTACAGAGAGGGGCATGAGGTTTATACCTGAACCAAGGTCACACAGAGCTTTAAAGATCATGGTGCCTATGGTACAAGGTAATATGAACTTTCCAGGATCCTGTCTCTTCTGAGGCAATGTCAGTTGATCCAGATCACTTAGTTCATTGATGAACAAGGGAGGTTCAACTTCCCAAGCATCAATGCCAAACAATTTGGCATTCAGCTTCATGATTGCACCAAGAAACTTGGCAGTTTGCTCTTCAGTAACATCCTCATTCTCTTCAGAAGAGGAATAATCATCAGAGCTCATGAAGGGCATAAAGAGGTTCAATGGAATCTCTATGGTCTCTTGATGAGCCTCAGAGTCCTTTGGTTCCTCAGAGGGAAGCTCCTTATTGGTCACTGGACGTCCCGGGAGGTCTTCCTCCTTGGGATTCACGTCCTCTCCTCTCCTCACAGGTTCGGCCAGGGCACTTATGTCAATGGCCTTGCACTCTCCTTTTGGGTTCTCTTCTGTATTACTTGGGAGAGTACTAGGAGGGATTTCAGTGATCCTTTTACTCAGCTGGCCCACTTGTGCTTCCAAATTTCTAATGGAAGACCTTGTTTCATTCATGAAACTTACAGTGGCCTTAGATAGATCAGAGATTAGATTTGCTAAATTAGAAGCATTTTGTTCAGAGTTCTCTGTCTGTTGCTGAGTGGATGATGGAAAAGGTCTGCTATTGCTAAACCTGTTTCTTCCACCATTATTAAAGCCTTGTTGGGGCTTTTGATCCTTCCATGAGAAATTTGGATGATTTCTCCATGTTGAGTTATAGGTGTTTCCATAAGGTTCACCTAAGTAATTTACCTCTGCTATTGCAGGGTTCTTAGGATCATAAGCTTCTTCTTCATGAGAAGCCTCTTGAGTACTGTTGGATGCAGCTTGCATTCCATGCAGACTCTGAGAGATCATATTGACTTGTTGAGTCAATATTTTATTCTGAGCCAATATGGCATTCAGAGTATCAACCTCAAGAACTCCCTTCTTCATAGGCATCCCATTACTCACAGGATTCCTTTCAGAAGTGTACATGAACTGGTTATTAGCAACCATGTCAATGAGTTCTTGAGCTTCTGCAGGCGTTTTCTTTAGGTGAATGGATCCACCTGCAGAAGTATCCAATGACATCTTAGATAACTCAGACAGACCATCATAGAATATATCCAGGATGGTCCATTCTGAAAGCATGTCAGAAGGACACTTTTTGGTCAACTGTTTGTATCTTTCCCAAGCTTCATAGAGAGATTCACCTTCTTTCTGTCTGAAGGTTTGAACATCAGCTCTAAGCTTGCTCAGCTTTTGAGGAGGAAAGTACTTGGCTAAGAAAGCCGTGACCAGCTTATCCCAAGAGTTCAGGCTGTCTTTGGGTTGAGAATCCAACCATAATCTAGCTCTGTCTCTTACAGCAAAAGGGAAAAGCATGAGCCTGTAGACTTCAGGATTTACTCCATTAGTCTTAACAGTATCACATATCTGCAAGAATTCAGTTAAGAACTGAAAAGGATCTTCAGATGGAAGTCCATGAAACTTGCAGTTCTGCTGCATCAGAGAAACTAATTGAGGTTTCAGCTCAAAATTGTTTGCTCCAATGGCAGGAATGGAGATGCTTCTTCCATGTAAATTGGAATTAGGTGCAGTAAAGTCACCAAGCATCTTCCTTACATTATTATTATTTTCGGCTGCCATCTCCTTTTCCTGTTCGAAAATTTCTGAAAGGTTATCTCTGGATTGTTGTATTTTAGCTTCTCTTAATTTTCTCTTCAGAGTCCTTTCAGGTTCTGGATCTACTTCCACAAGAATGTTCTTATCCTTGCTCCTGCTCATATGACAAAGAAGAAGGCACAGAATAATAATAATAATAATAATAATGGAGATCCTTTATACCACAGTATAGGGATTCCTGTGTGAGTGGAAGAAAAGGGGGAGATAAAGAATGTGATGTAAAGGAAGAAACACAACTGTACTAATGGAAGAGATGTGAGATGAGATGTTAGGATATGAATGAATAAATAGAATGAGATGGGGGAGGGAATTTTCGAAAATTTTTGAAAAGGAGTTAGTGATTTTTGAAAATGGTCTTTGAAAATTGTTAGTATTTTTTTTTCGAAAATTTTTGAAATTAAAAATAAAAAATAAAAATAATTAGTTAATTAAAAAGAAATTTTTGAAAAAGAGGGGAGATATTTTCGAAAATTAGAGAGAGAGAGTTAGTTAGGTGGTTTTGAAAAAGTTAAGAAACAAACAAAAAGTTAGTTAGTTAGTTGAAACAAATTTTGAAAAGATAAGAAGTTAGGAAGTTAGAAAAGATATTTTGAAAAGATATTATAAGAAGATATTTTTGAAAAGATATGATAGAAATTAGTTTTTGAAAAAGATTTGATTTTTAAAATCTCAATTAATGACTTGATTCATAAGAAATTACAAGATATGATTCTAGAACTTAAAGTTTGAATCTTTCTTAACAAGCAAGTAACAAACTTCAAATTTTTGAATCAAAACATTAATTGATTATGTGATTTTCGAAAATTTGGTATAAAAATAAGAAAAAGATTTTTGAAAAATATTTTTGAAATTTTCGAAAATAACTAAGAATTTTGAAAAAGATTTGATTTTTGAAAAAGATTTTGAAAAAGATAAGATTTTCAAATTGAAAATTTGATTTGACTCATTGGCAACAACTTGATTTTTAAAAATTTTTGAAAAAGTCAATCCAAATTTTTGAATTTGATGAGAGAAAAAAAAGGGAAAGATATTTTTTTGAATTTTTATGATGAGAGAGAATAACAAGAAAAATATGCAATGCATGAAATTTTTAGATCAAAACAATGAATGCATGCAAGAATGCTATGAATGTCAAGATGAACACCAAGAAAACTATGAATGTCAAGATGAACATCATAGACACAATTTAAAAATTTTTAATGCAAAGAAAAACATGTAAGACACCAAACTTAGAATTCTTTAATGCTTAGACACTAAGAATTCAAGAATGCATATGATAAACATGAAAAGACACAAAACAAAAAATCATCAAGATCAAACAAGAAGACTTACCAAGAACAACTTGAAGATCATGAAGAACACTATGAATGCATGAAATTTTCGAAAAATGCAAGATGCATATACAATTGACACCAAACTTATGATATGACTCAAGACTCAAACAAGAAACAGAAAATATTTTTGACTTTTATGATTTTCAGATTTTTTTGGATTTTTATTTTATATTTTTCGAAAATTAAAAGGAAAAATAAGGATTCCAAAATTTTTAATATGAATTCCAGGAATCTTGCCATGTTAGTCTAAAGCTTCAGTCCAGGAATTAGACATGGCTCACTAGCCAGCCAAGCTTTCAAAGAAAGCTCCAGTCCAAAACACTAGACATGGCCAATGGCCAGCCAAGCTTCAGCAGGTGATCATGGATCAACAGCAGGTAGATGAGCAACAACTAAATTGCTCTTGATAACAAATTGCAAGCCTCAGTCCAAATGAATTTAGACATGGCTTTACAGCCAGCAAGGTTTCAACATGCTTCATGAAACACTAGAATTCATTCTTAAAAATTTTGAAGCCATAGAATAATTTATTTTTGAAAACATTTTTAATTAAATTTTTTTTTTCGAAAACAAAGGAGAAAATTTTGAAAGATTTTTGAAAAATTTTTGAAAACAAAACAAAAAGAAAATTACCTAATCTGAGCAACAAGATGAACCGTCAGTTGTCCAAACTCGAACAATCCCCGGCAACGGCGCCAAAAACTTGGTGCACGAAATTGTGATGTCCAGGCTCGAACAATCCCTGGTAATGGCTCCAAAGCTTGGTGCTTTGATCTTAATTCATAATTGTCACAACTTCGATACAACTAACCAGCAAGTGCACTGGGTCGTCCAAGTAATACCTTACGTGAGTAAGGGTCGAATCCCACGGAGATTGTTGGTATGAAGCAAGCTATGGTCACCTTGTAAATCTCAGTCAGGCAGATATAAATTGATAATGGTGTTTTCGAATAATGAATAATAAAATAGGGATAGAGATACTTATGTAAATCATAAGAAGGAATTTCAGATAAGCGAATGGAGATGCTTTTCGTTCCTCTGAACCTCTGCTTTCCTGCTATCTTCATCCAATCAGTCTTACTCCTTTCCATGGCTGGCTTTATGCAAGGGCATCACCGTTGTCAGTGGCTACATCCCCTCCTCTCAGTGAATAATATGCTCACGCACCCTGTCACGGCACGGCTATTCATCTGTCGGTTCTCGATCATGCTGGAATAGGATTCACCCTCCTTTTGCGTCTGTCACTAACGCCCAACAATCGCGAGTTTGAAGCTCGTCACAGTCATTCAATCATTGAATCCTACTCAGAATACTACAGACAAGGTTTAGACCTTCCGGATTCTCTTGAATGCCGCCATCATTCTAGCTTACGCCACGAAGATTCTGGTTAGGAGATCTAAGAGATATTCATTCTAGCTTTATTTCATATGGAACGGAGGTGTTTGTCAGACACGTGTTCGTAGGGGAGATGGTGATGAGCGTCACAGATAATCATCACCTTCATCACGTTCTTGGGTGCGAATGGATATCTTAGAAATGAAATAAGAAGAATTGAATAGAAAACAGTAGTATTTTGCATTAATCTTTGAAGAACAGCAGAGCTCCACACCTTAATCTATGGAGTGTAGAAACTCTACTGTATGAAAATACATAAGTGAAGGTCTAGGCATGGCCGAGATGCCCAGCCCCCTAAGACGTGATCAATAGTCTCCTAAGATGAACAATGAATTAAAACTGAGACCAAAGATGGTCAAAAAAAGACTAGTAAAAGGTCCTATTTATAATAAACTAGTCACTAGGGTTTACATGAGTAAGTAATTGATGCATAAATCCACTTCCGGGGCCCACTTGGTGTCTGTTTGGGCTGAGCTTAAGTGTAGCACGTGCAGAGGACATTTGTGGAGTTGAACGCCAGTTTCTGTGCCAGTTTGGGCGTTCAACTCTGGCTTTGGATGCTTTTCTGGCGCTGGACGCCAGATTTGGGTAGAAGGCTGGCGTTGAACGCCAGTTTACGTCATCTATTCTTGGCCAAAGTATGGACTATTATATATTGCTGGAAATCCCTGGATGTCTACTTTCCAACGCAATTGGAAGCGCGCCATTCAGAGTTCTGTAGCTCCAGAAAATCTACTTTGAGTGCAGGGAGGTCAGAATCCAACAGCATCAGCAGTCCTTCTTCAACCTCTGAATCTGATTTCTGCTCAAGTCCCTCAATTTCAGCCAGAAAATACCTGAAATCACAGAAAAACACACAAACTCATAGTAAAGTCCAGAAATGTGAATTTAACATAAAAACTAATGAAAACATCCCTAAAAGTAACTAGATCCTACTAAAAACATACTAAAATTAATGCCAAAAAGCGTATAAATTATCCGCTCATCACACACTCATGTAGTAGGGAGTCTACTACACCAGGGATATAGGCTCCGCACACTTCATGTAGCAGAGAAGGAAAATAACCATAACAAATCATGCAGCAGAATAATCTGTCACGCCGGGGATATAGGCCCGCACACTCTCAACATTACTAGTCATGCGATAGAAACATCTACCACGCCGGAGATATAGGCTCCGCACACTTTCAACAACAACTGGTCATGCAGCAGAACAATCTACCACGTCGGAGATATAGGCTCCGCAAACTATCAACAATCCAATAACTTCATCCTCAAATCATCACCAGACATCACCATTTCTCATCTCAAATCACTTTCAACGACATCTACTCATGCAGCAGAGAAACCTGCTACGCCAGGGATATAGGCCCTGCACACTTTCCTTCCATACTCATCAAGCTCATAATAACCATCATCAATTATTAATTCCTTTCCGAATTCATTAGTCCGTCACTTTTTCAATTTCACTGTCAGTACTCACCAAGTTCACTACTCTTCCTTCTCCCTCAACCAAACTCATCCTCAATACACCAGAAACCTAAGCCTCCTTTTTCTAACTTTTCATAATAAAACCCAAATAAAACCTACTAGAACATTTCCCATGTTTTGATACCCAGAAACAATCCAAAGAGTCTTAAATTAGGTGTCGCAGAAGTTCACAAGCCTAATTCTCCGTCTCTAGACTCAAAACGGAAGTATTCTATAGATTCAAATCCAGTTGAAATAGTTTAGTTGAATAAAAATAAAAAGGAAAACTATTTCTCTTGCAAAAACTGATTTTAAGTTTGAAATCTCTGCACCAAGACATCAAGCTACCCTGTTCTTAGAAAATCCACCAAAAATCATATTTTCATTTGATGAATCTTAAATTTTCCAGAAATAAACTAGACTCAAAGGGATTTAAATCAGTCAAAGTCTCATAGATAGATCATTTTTCTGGAAAGAGTTATACTGATTACAATTTTACTTTCAAAAACTAGTTTTGCTGTCAAAATAGCTAAGAGTTCTATTTTTAAAACGAGCACAACTCCTTCTACAAAATTTATAATAGTATAAAATTTTGACACAAACAAGAAAACAGTCCAAGTCTCAATGTCTTTTTTTTCCCACTCAAAATTATGGTCAGGATTAGGAGATATAGGCTTGGAAAGTTGTTGGTTTGATTATGTAGCAGCAGAAAATCAATTTTAAAGTAAAAAACTTCAAAAATTTATATCTCCTAATCCAACAGTTAAAATTTAACAAAATTTTCCAGGATTTTTCTACACATCACAAGGATTCGAGAAAAATTAATCCCATGTAATCGTGATGGTTAGATCATTCCCAAAAAGCGTCCGAAGCTGCTGCCAGAAAATAGATTATGCAGAATTTTGCCAAAGCTCAACTTTCAAAATATTTCAACCAAAAATCAAACCAAAACCATACCAACTCCAAGTTACCTCATAATTCACCCTTCAATATCCTCAACCTCAGATATCAAATATATAACACTATAATCATGCTTCCACCAATTTCCATTATCAAACCATATCCATCATTGACCAAATCCATCATAAAACTCATCAATTCCAATACTACTCAACAATCCTCAACAACCACAATAACCAACAATAAAAAATCATTATCAATATATGTCATCAAATATTATAATCATCCATACCCTTCATTCGAAACCACCATAAATATTTTACATTAACTCATCACCTTACATTCTCAAAAATTCTCATTATTCATCAATATAAATAATCATCATCAATATTCACCTCCCAATCTCAACACCCACCAACATAACTCATCAATAATCATCATCAAATAATAAATGTATCATCATATTCAAATCCATTCATACAACACCCAAATCATCATCAAGCATACATTTATGAACCATTAGCCATACAATCACACCATTCAACCTATCTTAGGGTCAACTAGCCTAAGTGTCCAGAAACATTACATATTACATAAAGGAAACCGAAATCATACCTTGGCCGGTTTCCAAATGCACCAAACACCAAAACGGAGCCACCAAGCTTGATCCAAAGCCTCAACCAACTCCAACAAACACCCAAAACTCAATCTAACATCATATATATATATATACCAAATCAAAACCTAAGATACACAAAACAACTTAACACAAAGATTTAGTAGAACCTTACCTTATCCAATGAGAGTAGGAGTAAAATCCAACAATTATCCGCTACTAGAGGTCACCTAAACAAACAAAACCACAAAATCTACTCAAAACCACAACCTCAAAAATACAGAAATCTAGGGTACAAAACTGGGATGTGAAGAGAGGGATCTTACCAGATTTTCTTAGATAAAAACGTAGAGCTCGACAACAGCTTCGCGTGGCCACAAATGGCTCGTCAATCAGAGCTCCGGATCAAAAGTTATGGCTTCCGTAAGGTGGAGGTGAATAGTAACCACTCCCTTCTTCCTGTCTTCTCTCAAAACCGCGCCCCTCTTTTTTTGGGGAAGAAATGGGATGAAAAGCTCATTAAGTGAGCTTATATATGTTGGATCTTGGGTCCCGTCCAATCCGTTAGCGTTTTTAGCCCGTTTGGCCCACTTTGGGCCAAAACCTTTAAGATTAATGCTCGATTTTCAATTCTAAATTATTTTTGTCCTTTCCAAAACGATAAATGATTTTTCAAAATCTTATTTTTCCAAAACACGCAGTACTGGACCGACTAGAGCCGGTACTGCCAGCTTAAGTGCCAGTACGCATTTTTACAAAAACTTTTCGAAAAAGATACATTTTCCAACTCAGAAAAATTCACTAAGATCGAATTTCACATTTATATTTTCAAAATAAAACTTCTAAATTTTGAATCCATCTCGGGCACTTAAGATTATTATTTTTTTTAAAATAGTTTTGCGTGAAAAACCCCGGTTCTTACATCCTCGATCCCCTCCTTAAAAATATTTTCGCCCTCGAAAATTGAATCACACGATATATCCTCCTCGAAGCGCCCTACTGTGTCGATGTCCCTTCTCGCTTTCCGCTGCGTCACTCTGATTATCATCATTAAGAATACGAAATTTTCCTTAAAACAAATACCGATCTTTGTAACAATTTTCCAAAACATTCAAAACAAGATCAATATTAAACCCTTTTCAAAAGACTCAAAAATCATTTACTCTTAAATTAATTACTTGGAAGCATTATTTTCTTAAATTCATTTAAAATCCTTAAATCCTAATTTCAGTTGAATCCCTTGTTGATAAGATAAATTATAAACCAAAATCACAAATCAAGAAAATCTTAAAACTCACTTTTTCTTTTAAATCATATCATCAAATCAAAAATTCTGACTTACTTTCAAAACTAAATCATTTAAGCCAAGTTCCAAACCAAATTTTCAAAATCATTCTAAGCTTTAAAAATTTTTCAACAAGAATCTAAACCATACAGTTTAGAAATCAAAAATCTTAATTAAAACCCGCAAAAGCATCAATCGTTACTTCTGTTGCCACTAGTGTTAAGCCGCACCCATCAGCCGATATGCCGTAACTCCACGAACTGGTCTTCTGGAACATGTTGAGCTCGTAACGCATAAGATAGGTTAGCCATCCTCACTACCTCTCCGTTAACGTGATTGACCTCATCCGTGAGTTGCCATTCGTGTTTCCTTTCCACACCAAATAGTCGATATCAAGGTGATCAGTCTCAATATCAAAAGTCTAGCGCTTCAATTATCCCAAAAAGGCACTCACAAACAAGCATGCTATGCATAGATATCCTAAATAGCATGAAAAGAAAAGACAACCCAAAGTACGCAATGAAGCACAATCGGTCCATCCCTTAGGCTCACAAGGACGAACCGCTCTGATACCACTAAATGTAACACCCTAATTACCCTAAGCCTTACCTTTAGCCGTAAAGCAGTGGTTAATCAGAGGTTACGACAACTCTAAAGCTTATACATATTTATATAGAAGAAAATAATATATTCTAGAAGCTTGATGAAGGATTAAGCTCAAAAACACGATTACAAAAGCGCAAAACGTTCACACGAAGCTAACGTACAAGACACAAGGTAGAAATGCAAAAGAATAGAACATATATATATATATATATATATATATATATATATATATAAGAGTACAATATTCATAGAGAACTAGCCACAGCTTGCGGAGTTTAAGCCAACTAGTTACAAATAGACAGATATAGAGTTTTAGAATTAAAACAACTTATACAACCTATCTCTCAAATAAGCCTCTAAGGCCATAAAGATAAATATAAAAAAGGTGAGAGAATACTATGACGAAAGTAAAACAGAAATAAACAAGGAACGAACCATACTCTGCTCTGTCACCATATCCGCAATCTCACCGAAGTAGATTACAACCTGTATCTGAAAAACAACAACAAAGTATGGAATGAGAACCGGAGGTTCTGGTTCTTAGTATGGTAACAGTGTCCAATGATGTAAGATGTAAAGCTACGGGACGCCAAAGACAATCCTAGAACTTCACATCACATACAGATATTTAAGCTTAACGAAATAAAATAAATAGATAAAAAACTTAAATCATAAACCGGGTTATCTAAACTCAGAGAAATTCTAACTAATACTAACCACACCGCTGTATCCCATAGCCTTTACCACCCTAACCTCCGTGCGATCCCATCGCCACCGCCTACCTAACCTCCTCAACACCAGACAAACACAATTAATGCAAGCAAGTAATACATAGGTAATATTCATATATAGCAAGTAATTCAAGAAGCAAGTAGGCATATTATACAATTAGTCAAATCCAAGTAATCAAAGCAAACAAGCACATACGAAATGCATATGATGAATGTCTATCCTATTGGCTCGTGATATCACTTGTCGGTCCATAAATGCCAACCCGACACATCCTCCCGGATGTTGCCTCTTCAGCTACGCCAGGGATATAGTGCCCTGCACACTCATGCAGCAGCCCTTCTGCTACGCCAGGGATATAGTGCCCTGCACACTCATGTAGTAGGGAGTCTACTACGCCAGGGATATAGGCACCGCACACTTCATGCAGTAGAGAAGGAAAATAACCATAACAAATCATGCAGCAGAACAATCTGCCATGCTGGGGATATAGGCCCCGCACACTCTCAACATTACTAGTCATGCGACAGAAACATCTGCTACACCGGAGATATAGACCCCGCACACTTTCAAAAACAACTGGTCATGCAGCAGAACAATCTGCCACGTCGGAGATAAAGGCTCCGCTCACTATCAACAATCTAATAACTTCATCCTCAAATCATCACCAGACATCACCATTTCTCATCTCAAATCACTTTCAACGACATCTACTCATGCAGCAGAGAAACCTGCTACGCCAGGGATATAGGCCCTGCACACTTTCCTTCCATACTCATCAAGCTCATAATAACCATCATCAATTATTAATTCCTTTCCGAATTCATTAGTCCGTCACTTTTTCAATTTCACTGTCAGTACTTACCAAGTTCACTACTCTTCCTTCTCCCTCAACCAAACTCATCCTCAATACACCAGAAACCTAAGCCTCCATTTTCTAACTTTTCATAATAAAACCCAAATAAAACCTACTAGAACATTTCCCATGTTTTGATACCCAGAAACAATCCAAAGAGTCTTAAATTAGGTGTCACAGAAGTTTACAAGCCTAATTCTCCGTCTCTAGACTCAAAACGGAAGTATTCTATAGATTCAAACTCAGTTGAAATAGTTTAGTTGAATAAAAATAAAAAGAAAAACTATTTCTCTTGCAAAAACTGATTTTAAGTTTGAAATCTCTGCACCAAGACAGCAAGCTACCCTGTTCTTAGAAAATCCACCAAAAATCATATTTTCATTTTATGAATCTTAAATTTTCCAGAAATAAACTAGACTCAAAGGGATTTAAATCAGTCAACGTCTCATAGATAGATCATTTTTCTAGAAAGAGTTATACTGATTACAAGTTTACTTTCAAAAACTAGTTTTGCTGTCAAAATAGCTAAGAGCTCTATTTCTAAATCGAGCACAACTCCTTTTACAAAATTTATAATAGTCTAAAATTTTGACACAAACAAGGAAACAGTCCAAGTATCAATGTCCTTTTGGTCCCACTCAAAATTATGGTCAGGATTGGGAGATATAGGCTTGGAAAGTTGTTGGTTTGATTATGTAGCAACAGAAAATCAATTTCAAAGTAACAAACTTCAAAAATTTATATCTTCTAATCCGACCGTTAAACTTTAACAAAATTTTTCAGGATTTTTCTACACATCCCAAAGATTCGAGAAAAATTAATCCCATACAATTGTAATGGTTAGATCATTCCCAAAAAGCGTCCGAAGCGGCTGCCAAAAAAGAGATTATGCAGAATTTTGCCAAACCTCAATTTTCAAAATATTTCAACCAAAAATCAAACCAAAACCATACCAACTCCAAGTTACCTCATAACTCACCCTTAAATATCCTCAACCTCAGATATCAAATATATAACACTATAATCATGCTTCCACCAACCACATTCATCAATTTCCATTATCAAACCATATCCATCATTGACCAAATCCATCATAAAACTCATCAATTCAAATTCATCATAAAACTCATCAATTCCAATACTACTCAACAATCCTCAACAACCACAATAACCAACAATAAAAAATCATTATCAATATATGTCATCAAATATTATAATCATCAATACCCTTCATTGCAAACCACCATAAATATTTTATATTAACTCATCACCTTACATTCTCAAAAATTCTTATTATTCATCAATATAAATAATCATCATCAATATTCACCTCCCAATCTCAACACCCACAAACATAACTCATCAATAATTATCATTAAACAATAAATATATCATCATATTTGTTCTGGGGGTTACCTGAAACTGGAGGTTGATCTCGGATGAGATCTTCTGTACTGGTCGGAGATGGCGTGTCCGGCTGGCTGGTGGCGGCCGGAGCTGTTGTGCCCGACTTGTTGGACTTGCTGCACTGCTGATCCTTGGCCACCGGAGGGTGGGGGGGATACCTGCAAGAGACTCCAATGCTTAAGTTAGCACGGGTATTAAGCAGGTTTTTAGTAGAATCAGAGTATGAGTTATACCTGGGTGCTCCAGTGTATTTATAGTAGTTGTAGAGTGACCATTTTAGATAAGATAAGTTAGTTATCTTATCTTATCTTATCTTTTGGCGAGGTCAGCTTATCTTCAATGGAACCGCCCTTATCTCTATAGGCTTGGACTGCCTTTGGATCTGGGTCGTATTCCTTGAGTTGGGCCCATTTTTCGGGCTTTTCTGTCGATTTGGCCAAGCTCTTTTGGGAAGAGGTCGGATAGTCTGACCTGAAGAGGTCGGTCGTTTTGTCGCCGATCATCGCGGGTCAGATAGCTCGACCCAGGGTATGAACAGTGCCCCTGCTCGAGCTCGGTCTTTCTTTTGGAAGTCGAGTCTTGGTTTTAGGACTTCGATCCTTCTCGGGTGAAGCCGAACTCGAGCATTTTGTCGACTTCCTCTTTTGTAGAACCTTTTTGAATGTAGAACGTTTTCCTCTAAAAGCGCGCGCTTTTGTATTTAGCGCCTTGTTATGGGGAACGTGCGAGGGTTTAATGCCCCAATTAATTTGGCATTAATTGCCCCGTTTCCCTTAACTTCTTTATTTTTGAACTTTACACTCAGGAAACGGTTTCTCTTCTTCACTCTTTCTTCGTAACTTCTCCCTTTACTCTCTCGCTTTATGTTTCTGGCTTTGAGTCCATAGCTCCTTCCTACGACGCTTGCTTTGTTGCTGTTTTCATGGAAGATGGGTGATTCTGGATTTCGCCTTCCATTCTTCTGCTTTCTTTTGCAGCTTTTCTCCCATTTTCCAGGTTTGGTTCTTCTTCCTTCCTTCCTTTACGCCATTTATTTTGAGAAAGTTTTGATTTTGACTGGAGAAAGGTTGGATCTTTCTGCCTTTGCTTATGCCTGATCGTGGTGTGTTCTGTAGTTTCTTTGCCTCTTTGCATGATTTTTCGCTTTTCCTGTTGCTTGCTGTTTTTAGGGCTTCTGCCTATTGTTAGTGCTTTTGGTTTCGAAGCTTTGAGTGATAATTTTGTTTGATCCTAAAAAAGGAAGTATCTTTGACGCTTTCTACTTGTCGTGCTTCGATGTTTGGGGATGCATGCTTGTTCTTTACTGATAGACTGTAGGAAGATAGTGGTTTTGATGACTTTCTGTGCTTTTTGCGTTTTGTCTTTCTCCTATGAAAATGCTCACTGTTTGAGGTCTTCTATTCTTGTTTGAGAGATGCTGGAATGTAAGCGGTAGTTTTTTCCTGAAACGATGCTTTGTTACTGCCTCCAAAGGATGCCCCAGGACCTTGGTTTGAGTCTTGGGATTTTCCTTTCCTTTTTGTTCTTCTGTATCATATTAGTCAAGTTGTTTCACCCTTTGTCCGAGATGCTTTTTAGTAATCCATTCTTCTTTTCTTATTGTAGGATTAGTTGGTCTCATGTCTTCTCGCAATAACGTTGTAGAGATGTCTTCCCAGGTTCCTGAGGGCATGGCCGATTGGGTGGACTCAATGGTTCTTATGTGTGTCTCTTTGGTTGATTCTGAGTTTTGTGCGCAGCTTAGGCAGTTTCATAGGGTCTGTAGTAGTGCAGGTGATGAAAAGAATTATGAACTTGTCCCTCCCTCTTCTGAAGAGAGAGTTTGTTTCTCTACTCGGGTTGTTAGAGATCGCCCTTATTTCTATGCTTATGCTTCTTTGGTCAGCTGGGTATCACCCTCCCTTTTACTGAATTTGAGACCAACCTGTTATGGTCCTGTAATGTTGCTCCCTCTCAACTTCACCCTAATTCCTGGGGTTTCATGAAAATTTTTCAATTGTTGTGTGATGGTTTCGGTATTCCTGCTTCGCAATCTCTCTTCTTCTATCTATTTGTTTTGACGAAGCCTGGAGTAGTAAAAAAGAAGGCAGCTTGGGTCTCCTTTCAATCTTCCCAGGGGAAGAAGGTCTTCTCCATGTTTGACGAATCGTTTCACGATTTTAAAAATTACTTTTTTAAGGTCCGAGTTGTTGAAGGAGCTCGGCCCTTTTTTCTGGATGAAAATGATGAGCCCGCCTTTCCCTTGGAATGGCAAAAAGATGTGAGAGTGTCCAGATACACGTAGGAGATGTTGGATGAAACTGAGTGAGCTTTTGTGACCGTCTTGGAAGAACACTGGGGTCAACCTCCCCATCTTGATACAAAGAAATTTTTAACCAATCCTTCTTTTCTTCAAACCGAGCTGGGTATTTTGCGTTCCTGATTTTTCCTTTATTATCTGTTTATATTGCTTGTAAATGTCTTTTCGACTTGCAGCTTAATTTCTTACTATTGTGTTTTATTTGCAGAGGCAATGAAGAATAATGAATCCATGAAGGCTTTTAAAAGAGCACAGAAGGCGACTGCTGCTAAAAACATCTCGGCCAAGGCGGCCGGGGAGGGATCTTCCCAAGTGCGTGTGAAGCCGTCCATGCCGAGTTCTTCTGGGGCGAGGAAGGTGATCCCCACTCCCCGAGTTTGTCTGGCTGACCCTCCACCAACTTCTGCCGCTCCTTCTGGCGTTCCTCCCAATAAGAAACAAAAAACGATTGAGCCTTTCAACTTTGATGCTCCCGACTTCAATGCGATCAAATTCGTGGATCAGCAAATCGGTCCCTACGGTGCTCTTCCTATGGACAATGTGTCTATCCTTCACCATCTGGAATTTATGGCCCGAAACAGTGTAAAAATGGCGTATATGGGGGCTGCTTTGTACCGAACTGCTCAAAATATTCCTTTTCATGCCACCAAAGAGTTTATGGAGGAGGCGAAGTAGGAGTTCGACCGGATGAAGGGTTTTAAAGAGGAGCTTGAGGTAAAGGTTGCCAAGTTGGAGAAGGATTTGGAGAACGAGAAGGCGAATTCTCTTGCTTTGGCAGCTTCTGTGCGGCTGGCCGAGGACACGGCACTGATGCATAAGGATAGCTACGTTACGTCTTATCGAGAGGTGATGCGTCTGAGGGGGGAGCTGGAGAGTGCCCGGGAAGATTACTCTGAGCTTCAGGGTCATCTCGTTGGCAGTGTGACTGCTGCTTACGAGAACCTGAAGGAACAAGTTCGGGTTATTGCTCCCGAGGCCGACTTTACCCTCTTCAGCCTGGATAACGTTGTCAGGGATGGCAAGATTGTCCCTGATGACAAGGATGATGATGTTGAACCTCCCCCTGTATCTTCTGCCAAAGTGTCAACTTCTTCAGCTCCTCCGGTTGTAGCCGATCCGGATTGCCAGATTATGAACCAGGAGGATGGAACTGTGGATGCTGTGCCTATTCAGACTCGCCCTCCTTCTCCCCCTAATGATGCTGCCAAGAAGGCTCCCGATGTTTGCTGATTTCTCTTTGAACATTTGTGTAGCTGGCCCGGCTTGTGGGCTTTTAAACTCTATTGTTTTGTTAACTGCTGACACTTTCTAGTCGCTTGCCTAGCAACTTTTATTTTGAAAAACAAAGGTAGCTTTCTAGCTTTTTGAGGTAGATTTTGGTGGCCTCTGAAGTTTTCTAACTTTTGTAGATTATATCATGCTTTTTTGCATTTAACTTGTGGCTTGGCCTCTTTGGATTGCTTTGTACTTATTGTTTGTAGCTTGGATCCTTTGAGGTTGTGGCTGTGTGGGTCCAACTTGTTTTTCGGTTTTCTCACTTTTGCTTGTATCTTTAGCACTTTCATAACCGATTTCTTTATGTTAGTCCTCTTTCCAGTTATTTTTGTAATCCTCTTTTTTGAATCTTTGCCAAATCTCTTTTTAAGGACTACTTTTATAACTTGGTTTTTGTAGGAGGCCGACTTCTTTACGTCGTTCTCTTCTAAGTTATTTTTGTAATCATCTTTCTTAGACCTTTGTCAGGTCTCTTTTAGGGATTACTTTTATAACTTGTTTTGTAGGAGGCCGACTTCTTTACGTCGTCCTCTTCTAAGTTATTTTTGTAATCCTCTTTCTTGGACCTTTGTCAGGTCTCTTTCAGGGATTACTTTTATAACTTGTTTTGTAGGAGGCCGACTTCTTTACGTCGTCCTCTTCTAAGTTATTTTTTTAATCCTCTTTCTTGGACCTTTGTCAGGTCTCTTTCACAGATTACTTTTATAACTTGTTTTGTAGGAGGCCGACTTCTTTACGTCGTCCTCTTCTAAGTTATTTTTGTAATCCTCTTTCTTGGACCTTTGTCAGGTCTCTTTCAGGGATTACTTTTATAACTTGTTTTGTAGGAGGCCGACTTCTTTACGTCGTCCTCTTCTAAGTTATTTTTGTAATCCTCTTTCTTGGACCTTTGTCAGGTCTCTTTCAGGGATTACTTTTATAACTTTTTTATTTTGGGCTGACTTTGTTATGTCGAGCCCTTCTAAGTTAAAGTAATCCTCTTTAATAGGGTTGGCTAGACCTCTTTCCAGGGTTTACTTGTAACTTGGGTTGACTTGGTCCGACTTCTTTACGTCGGCCAGTCTTTAAGTTATTATTTAGCAATCCATAAGACCTCGTCAGGTTCTTTTTCGGATCACTTTCGATAACTTCTTAAATTATTCTATGTTCATCTTTGCCGATTTGTAGAAGGTGGTTGCTATCTTTAGATCGTCTTTTAGGTGAATCGTGTTTTCACCTTTATCGGACGATTGTCTTTATCGTGATCGTACAATGAAGTTGCTTTTCACTTTATGCCGATCTGTTGCTTTATAATCGGACGATGAATGCTTCAGATTAATGCGTCTTGAAAACTTGTAGAATATCTAAAATATATTTTATTTAAAGGAAAGTGCAAATATATACATGTGGGAATTTTTCATCCCTTTAAGTCGGATAGTGTCTGAGTCTCAACTTGGTGCCTCATTAAAAAACCTTTTCAGGAAAAAGAGTGCATCCAGTAATGAGATCTTTACTTTTTCTAGCTGTAGTACCTTCTTAGGTTGCAGGCGTGCCATGATCTGGGAAGCTCTCATCCATCGAGTTCGGACAGTCTGTAGTAGCCCTTCCCAAGTACTTCTACGACTCGGTAGGGTCCTTTCCAGCTTGCTGCCAACTTTCCTTCTCCTGGTCGAGTTGTTCCAATATCATTTCGGATTAGGATGAGATCATTTTCTGCGAAACTTCTCGGTACTACCCTTTGATTATATCTGGAAGCCATTCGACGCTTTAGTGCTTCTTCTCTGATTCGAGCTCTTTCTTGGATTTCAGGTAGTAGGTCGAGCTCTTCCCTTTGAAGTTGGGAATTCGCTCCCTCATTGTAATGAACCACTCTAGGCGATCCTTCCTCAATCTCTACTGGAATCATTGCCTCTATTCCGTATGCTAACCGGAAGGGAGATTCCTTTGTGGTGGAGTGTGGCGTCGTTCGATACGCCCATAGAACTTGTGGAAGCTCTTCTACCCAAGCTCTCTTTGTGTCTTGTAATCTCTGTTTTAACCCGGCCAATATGACTTTGTTGTCAGCTTCAGCCTGTCCATTGGCTTGCGGATGTTCCACGGAGGTGTACTGGTGCTTTATGTTTAAGTCGGCTACTAACTTTCTGAAGCCTGCATCTGTGAATTGAGTGCCATTGTCTGTGGTGATGGAGTGTGGAACTCCAAACCTTGTGACAATGTTTCTATATAGGAATTTTCGGCTTCTTTGAGCAGTGGCGTTGGCTAGGGGCTCTGCCTCGATCCACTTTGTGAAATAGTCTACCCCTACTATGAGGAATTTAACTTGTCCTGATCCCTGGGGGAAGGGTCCGAGAAGATCAAGTTCCAATTTTGCAAACGGCCAAGGCGAAGTTACACTGATGAGCTCTTCTGGCGGGGCGACGTGAAAGTTGGCATGTTTCTGACATGGTGGGAATGTCTTTACAAATTCTGTAGCTTCTTTCTGTAGAGTTGGCCAATAAAATCCCACCCGGAGTACTTTTTTGGTGAGAGCTCGTGCTCCGAGATGATTGCCGCAAATGCCGTCGTGTACTTCTTCTAGCACTTCCTTTGTATTATTGGTCGGCACACATTTTAGTAATGGTATTGAGATCCCTCTTTTGTACAGGATGTTGTTTATGATAGTGTAGTATTGTGCCTCCCTTTTTAACCTCTTTGCCTCCTTTTCTTCTGTGGGGAGTGTTTCTGTTTTGAGGTAGTTAATTATGGGGGTCATCCATCCTTGGTCCTGACTTGTTACGGCTAGGACTTTTTCCTCTTCCGAGATTGACGGGTTCTGTAGCATTTCCTGGATGAGGCTTCTATTGTTGCCTCCTGGTTTGGTGCTGGCTAGTTTCGAGAGTGTGTCAGCTCGGGTATTTTGTTCGCGGGTATGTGGCGGATCTTATATTCCTCGAGTTGTCTGAGCTGTTCTTTGGTTTTATCCAAATACTTTTTCATGGTGGGATCTTTGGCTTGGTAGCTCCCTGTTATCTGTGAGGTGACTACTTGTGAATCGCTGTAAATGTTGAGTTTTTGAGCTCCAACCTCTTTAGCCAGCTTCAAACCAGCTAATAATGCTTCATATTCCGCCTGATTATTTGAAGCCGGGAACCCGAATTTAAGGGAGAGCTCAACTTGGGTTCCTTGGTTGCTTTCTATTATCACACCTGTGCCGCTTCCAGTCTTATTTGAAGAACCGTCCACATAGAGATTCCATTCTGTGGGAATTTTTGGGGCATCTGTGAATTCTGCGATGAAGTTGGCCAGATACTGTGATTTGATGGCCGTCCGAGCTTCATATTGGAGGTCGAACTCGGATAACTCGACTGCCCATTGTAAAATTCTGCCTGCTAAATCTGTTTTCTACAATATTCCTTTTATGGGCTGGTTAGTTCGAACCTTAATTGTGTGAGCCTGGAAGTACGGGCGAAGTCGTCGAGATGTTAGAACGAGAGTATAGGCAAACTTTTCTATTTTCTGGTAGTTCAACTCGGATCCCTGTAGCGCTTTACTAATGAAGTAGACGGGTTGTTGCCCACTTTCGTCTTCTCTGACTAGTGCTGAGGCTATTGCCCGACTTTCTACTACGAGATATAATATGAGTGGTTCTCCTTTTCGTGGCCGAGATAGGATAGGTGGCTGTCCTAAGAAATCCTTGAAGTCTTGGAAGGCTTGTTCACATTCTGTTGTCCATTCGAACTGCTTTCCCTTTCTTAAAGTAGCATAGAAGGGGAGAGATCTTATCGCTGATCCTGCTAAGAACCTGGATAGGGCGGCCAATCTCCCGTTGAGTTGCTGTACTTCTTTGACACAGGTTGGGATTTTCATGTTGAGTATGGCTTGGTATTTATCCGGATTTTCTTCAATTCCTCTTTGTGTGAGCATGAAACCTAAAAATTTGCCCGCTTCTACTGCAAAGGTGCATTTTGCGGGATTGAGTCGCATGTCATGCTTCCTTATAGTGTCAAACACTTGAGCCAGATCGGATAACAATGTCTCTTAACTTTGTGTCTTTATCAACATGTCGTCCATATAGACTTCCATGATTTTCCCGATGTGATCTGAGAAGACTTTATTCATTAGCCTTTGATAAGTAGCTCCCGCATTCTTGAGACCGAAAGGCATCACAATGTAGCAGTAGTTTGCTTTTGGCATTAAAAACGAGGTCTTTTCTTGATCTGGTGGATACATGGGAATTTGGTTATATCCCGAATATGCGTCTATAAACGAGAGGTATCTATATCCGGAGGAAGCATCGACCAGAGCGTCGATACTTGGGAGTGGGTAAGGATCTTTTGGGCAGGCTTTATTGAGATCAGTGTAATTGGTGCACATTCGCCACTTCCCATTTGATTTTCTCACTAAGACGACGTTGGCTAGCCATAGTGGGTACTTGACCTCTCTTATGAATCCTGCCTCCAGTAATGCTTGTACCTGTTCTTCCACAGCTTGGGATCGCTCTGGCCCAAGTTTTCTTCGTCTTTGCTGTACCGGCCGAGATTCTGGATAGACCGCCAACTTGTGGCACATTAGCCTGGGGTCTATGCCTGGCATGTCTGCGGCTTTCCATGCGAAGAGATTGACATTATCTCGTAGGAATTGTACCAATAATTCTTTTGAGTCTCCTCTCAGGATCGTGCCGATATTAGTCGTTTTGTCCGAGGTGTCTCCGATCTGAACCTTCTCTATCTCACCTTCTGGCTGCGGACGGAGCTCTTCTCGTCTCTAAACTCCGCCAAGCTCAATTGTGTGGAATTCTTCTCCTCTGCCTCTGAGGTTTAGACTTTCATTATAACAGCGGCATGCCATCTTTTGATCTGCTTTTATTGTGGCTATCCCCTCTGTAGTTGGAAATTTCATGCATAGATGTGGAGTCGAGACTATTGCCCCGAGTTGATTTAGTGTGGTCCGACCTATTAGAGCATTGTAGGCTGAACTCACGTCGACCACAATGTAGTCTATTTTGAGTGTTCTGGATTGGTTCCCTTTTCCGAAGGTTGTATGTAGTGATACGTATCCTAATGGTTGTACCGGGGTATCTCCCAGTCCGAACAGACTGTTCGGGTATCCCTTAAGCTCCTTGTCTTCTAGGCCAACTTGTCGAAGGCAATTTTGAATAAGATGTCGGCAGAGCTCCCTTGGTCTATTAATGTGCGGTGCAGATTGGCGTTTTCCAGTATGATGGTGATGACCATGGGGTCGTCATGTCCCGAGATGATACCGGATGCGTCCTCTTTAGTGAATGTGATTGCAGGGATGTCGGGTGTTTCTTCCTTTCCCTCGACATGATATACTTCTTTGGGATATCTTTTGCGGGATGACTTGGAGATTCCTCCCCCTGCGAATCCGCCGTGTATCATGTGGACGTGTCTTTCCGGTGTACGAGGTGATCGCGCGGTTCGTCCGATATCTTCGTCCCTTCGTCTCTTTCTTTGGTCGTCATCTCGGGTGGCTAGAAACCGATCTAGTTTTTCTTCCCTCACCAATTTTTCTATGATGTTTTTTAGATCGAAGCACTCGTTGGTGGAGTGCCCTTGCACTCGATGATATTTGCAATATTCATTCCGGTTTCCTCCTCCTCTTTTGCCTTTGAGTGGTCGAGCTGGGGTATTTTCTCCGTATGGCAGACTTCTTTATATACGTCGACTAAGGGTGCCCTGAGAGGGGGTGTAATTGTGGTATTTTTTGATTTTCTCTCCTTGTTGATCTTCTTTCCTTTTGGATTCCTTATCTTTATCTCAGTAGGGGACCCCGGATTTTGAGGTTTCTCCTAACCGAGCGTTTTCTTCCATGTTGATGTATTTTTCTGCTCGCTTCTGCACTTCGTCTAAGGAGGTAGGGTACTTCTTTGATATGGATTGGCTAAAAGGTCCTTCTCGTAGACCATTGATGAGTCCCATGATGGCGGCCTCTGTTGGCAAGCTTTGTATGTCCATGCATGTTTTGTTGAATATTTTCATGTAGTTGCGGAGGCTCTCCCGATCTCCTTGCTTGATCCCTAGTAAACTGGGGGCGTGTTTGGTCTTATCTTTTTGGATGGAGAATCTGGCTAGGAATTTTTTGGCCAGGTCGTCAAAGTTTGAGATGGACTTTGGAGGTAGGTTGTCGAACCATCTAATTGCTGTCTTCGTGAGAGTTGTTGGAAAAGCTTTGCAACGAACGGCGTCTGAGGCGTCGGTGAGGTACATTCTGCTTCTGAAATTACTGAGATGATGGTTGGGATCTGTGGCACCATCATACAAAATCATATCCAGGAGTTTGAAGTCTTTGGGGATTTTGGTTTTCATGATTTCCCTAGTGAATGGATCTTGCTCTTTGTGTGAACTTTCCTCGGGAGTGGTCCGAGGGGTTTTTGATTTGAGATCGGCTTCTAATTGTAGGAGTTTATCTTCCAATTCTCGTCGCCACCGTACCTCTCTTTGTAGATCCTTTCCAACCTCTCGTTGTTGTTGGGTTTCTTTTTCAAGTTGCTTTAAGCGGTCTTGAAGTGCTTCTATTACCCCCGGATTTGATGAGTTTTTGTTCCCGTTGGATTCCGGAGTATTCTTTAGTGTAGTGTCCGGGTTCTTGTGCGGTGTTCTGTTTTCCAGATCTGAATCGTGGTCGTTGTCATGGCCGTCCGCCATGGTGTTGGGATGACTTCCAGGATCCCCGGCAATGGCACCAATGTTCCGGGGGTTACCTGAAACTGGAGGTCGATCTCGGATGAGATCTTCTGTACTGGTCGGAGATGGCGTGTCCGGCTGGCTGGTGGCGGCCGGAGCTGTTGTGCCCGACTTGTTGGACTTGCTGCACTACTGATCCTTGGCCACCGGAGGGTGGGGAGTACCTGCAAGAGACTCCAATGCTTAAGTTAGCACGGGTATTAAGCAGGTTTTTAGTAGAATCAGAGTATGAGTTATACCTGGGTGCTCCAGTGTATTTATAGTAGTTGTAGAGTGACCTTTTTAGATAAGATAAGTTAGTTATCTTATCTTATCTTATCTTTTGGCGAGGTCAGATTATCTTCAATGGAACTGCCCTTATCTCTATAGGCTTGGACTGCCTTTGGATCTGGGTCGTATTCCTTGAGTTGGGCCCATTTTTCGGGCTTTCCTGTCGATTTGGCCGAGCTCTTTTGGGAAGAGGTCGGATAGTCTGACCTGAAGAGGTCGGTCGCTTTGTCGCCGATCATCCCGGGTCGGATAGCTCGACCCAGGGTATGAACAATATTCAAACCCATTCATATTGATGATTTTTAGTGTCTAAGAGAAGGGGGGTTGACTCTTAGCCCTTTTTTACTTCAGTAACACTTGCTGGTCTTTGAAACAATTTCTAGAGACTTTTTGCCTTTTCGTCTCGTAACCAGCCACGAGACTTTTCTTTTTGTCTCGTCGATCAGCACGAGATATTTTTCAGTTTTATCTCCTGGGTAGCAGAAACAGAAATGGAGTAAAAGAGAGGGAGAATTACACCAAGATATATCCTGGTTCAGCTGCTAAGTGCAAGGTAGCCCACATCCAGTCTCCATCACAACAATGATTGAATTTCACTATAATAATTCTTGATTACAGACACCAATTTCCCTAGGAACTACCCTTCCTATCCGGGACAAATCCAGAATCTAAAGCCCAATCCTGAACTTGACTTGGTTACAGCCAAGCTTTCAACTGCCAAGTGCCAACCCAACTTACAAGGGGATTCCCACAGAATCATGAAACACAACACAGATGTACAAAGGACCTCCAAGGACATCTATGGCTTTTTCTTTTAATTTTGTATACTCTGCCTTTTTTCGCTCTATGGCTTTTTCTTACAAACCTCACTGTTTGCCTTTTTTCCATGAGACTCAAGACAGACAAAATTAAACAGAAAAATTACAAAATGAAGAACATTGAAGGAGAAGAACTTCTGTTAGCTTAGGTAGCTATGAGAACTCTGTGCCTTGCACTCTCAGTCCTTGCTTCAAGCCCTGGCTGTTCACCCTTACTTATAAGGAGAAGCCTCCACGGTTGAAACCAAAATAAAACCAAGCTAATCTTCTTCTTCTTCTTCGAGTAAGAACCGGTTCGGCCAGAAAGAGAGAAGAGATAACCCATGCAACACCCAACATGCAATTACCTCTAGTCCTTCCTTGGTCACCAACAATCATCAATCCGAGCCTTCCATCTTGCCTTACTCTCCAAGATGAACTCCTAGCCCTTGATGCATGCTTGATGATGACAGCTTCATCTGCTCCAATCTCTGCCTTTTCCATCACGTAGCCACTGTAACTACCTTCTGTGGTGGTTGAGCAGAATCAGAGACAAGCCATCCTTCCAAGGATCCTCTTCTCTGACCGAAATCTTCTCTTCCATTTTTGGTATGGAGAAGCCAAGATCTCTTCACCAAATCTTACCACAAGTGATGAGAATCTTAGCCACAGCATACTTTTAGTTTTCTTTTTCTTGCCATCATTGTGATGGTCTTGTTGCTTGCACTTTCTTCTTTTTGATGGCTCAATGTTTCTTCCATAGCTTGCTGTGTAATGACCGAAAACAAGAAGAAAAGGTGAGAAAGAGAGGAGAGAGAAATTTGAACACTAACTAATGGATTTTGATGAAGTAAATTAAATTTCTACTTCCCTTGCATTAGGTAGCGTGTAGCATGATGATGTCTATCAAATCAAGGAACAACTCTCTCTCATGTTTCCAATGCATGTATTAACTTCACTTTAATGAAATTTGAATTTCATATGATGAAAGAATGAGATCCGTTGGAAGCAATGAAATTTTGCTTTCTTTGCTTAATGGTTTCGGACCATGCAAGCTTGCCTTCAAGCAATTTTATTTTGGGCTTAGTTTACATGGTTCTGGCCCAATTAATCACAAATTGCTTCAGCCACTTAATATAACATATATTGAACAAAGCTAAAAAGCACTTTGGGGCTTGCAGTAATAAATCAAACTGACCCAATAAAATAATTCAGCCAACATAATTATATTTAACATCAAGGCTGAAGGTAAGATGCATATATGGGCTTGCAACATTTTTCCTATATTTTTGGCCCAATTAAAATCTGCATGAACAAAATTATCAATCAATACATATGAATTAAAAACAAATTGACAATTCTGTAATTTAATTAAATTAATAATGTTTGTTCATCATCAAAATAAATTTAGAGTTTTCCAAACTCATCAGTCTCCCCCTTGATTTCAAACATTTTTAAAATTGAAATGGAAAGAGACTAGAGATTAGAGTATTGAGTACTCCCTTTGAAGATTAGTATTCCTTCCCTTTTCCAATTGTCACAAGGCTCTCCCTTAATGTATGCTATTTTACCAAGGGAAGCTTTATACCTGTAACTTTAGAAATCAAGCTTAGGCAACTAATTCAACATATTAATTTTGAGATGTTGAATGCTTGATTTATGAGCAGAATTGGATGACAAACAAAACTCTTTTGTTATCATAAAAGTAATTTTTCTGCTCAAACACATACAAAACAATTGGGTACAAACAAAAATTGATGTTTCCTGAAGCTGCTTTTCAAGCTATTTTGAAAATATTTTCCAATTAATAAATCAGAGCAAATCAATCATAGCATGGAAAATATTTCTAATCAAGTATGATCATCTTAAATCATAGCATCTCTCAACTTTATGTTTATATCACAGCTTAAAGGAACTGCCAAAAATAAATCCAAAACAGCAAATATTTTATCAAGGTAAGTCAAATGCATTACAAACGCAGCAAACAAATATTTTACCAAGATAAGTCAAAATAAATTACAAACATCAAGCAGCAGCAATTAAGATAGAGCAGCTGCATCATCAACATATCATCACAAGCATATACCAACAAAACAGCAAACAATTTAATTTCTAACAAGGGTGATCATAAATCCTCAAGGATTTCATCCCCTGTTTTTCGATTTCAATTTTCAGAGCCATTTCTCCCCCTTTTGGCATTAAGAGGCACCTACAAAAGATGACATAGAGAACAAAATATCCAAAATATATCCAAAATATCAAGAGTGTTTCACAGTGACATATGTCTATAGTACCAAAATAAACTACTACAGTTCCAGATTGAGCCGTCATAAGCCAAATATCAATAAACAGAAAAGAAATAGGGATTAATCATCGGATAAGTGAAACTCAGATTCTTCAGCCTCTTCTTCACTAGCAGCACCTAACTCCTCCTCAAAGCTTTGTAACATCAGATTCACCCTATCCTTGCACCTCATCCAAGCCCTCTCATTTTCATAGGCTAGCTTGCGGGCCGCCTTATGGGATTGTACTATTGGCTCCGACATGTTTGAGAATTCAGTGAGGATTTCTTTGATTGATTCTGTTGCCTTGGAGGACTCAGGCCGACTCTCAAAGTTACTATCCGAGGCTACAGATTTCTTCCCCTTTGTTCCCTTCACAGCTCCTCCTCCTTTGATCATATATACCTTATTTTCTACAGCTTCATTTAGGAGATCAATTTTAAAATATTCAAAAATACTTGTTAAAAATATGCCATAAGGCAGATTCGCCTTTTTGGTGCTCTTAACTGATTTTCACATGTGTCTGGTCATAAGGTAACCAAATGATATAGGAGTAGATGTAAAAAGAGCAAAAAGTATGAGAGAGTCAGAAAATGTTACTCTGTTATGGGAACCACTTTGAGGGGTCAGGATGTGAGTGATGATCCTGTGAAGCAGAGAGTTTGTAGGGCCGAGGGCTTTGTGGGTTGTGCCGTCCAAGCCAGATAAATTTTCACAAATATGTTGCAGGACGATTTTGTACGTGACCCCAACCTGGGAGTCCCACTTCTCAGCCATATAAGCTCTTGGCCCTGCATCCGTATAGCCCAGGGCAGTTCCAATTGCCTCAGTGTTCAGAGTTATGTAAATCTTCTTGACATAGGAGTGGATGGTGCCATCAATCAGTCACATGTTGGCATAGAACTCACGTACCAAACCGGGGGTAGACTGGTTTCTGAATATGAAGCAGTGGTGTCCATTGAAGAAGTTCAAACAGAGGAGCAACGCTGATACCTTTGTTTGTGAGTGAGTCGAGATTGACTAGATAGGTGGCACAAAGATGGCATTTTTCCAAAACCTCCTTATGGAACTCATAAGAGGCACAAGAGTTAAACCTGGCCGAATCAAAATGAGAATGTGGTTTGTTAAATTTGTTTTTGAAATCTAATGACTCCAAATTTGTTGGCTCCCTGGTGTTATGCAATGCGAACCCTTTTGTCTTCTGGGTACTCCTTCCGAGTGTGGCCTTCTTTGGTGGTGATTGCGGCGGTGATGGAATGGGTGAAGTGTGTGATTCTTCTTCTTCTGCCACTGGAACCTTCTCCTTCTTTTTCCTTGAAGATGTCTTCGTGGCTATTACTTTCTTCCTCATGGTGTCTGTGTATTTGGATGGTGGTGAGGGAGAAGATGAAGAGGTAGAATGGATATGTATGTGGGTGTGAGTTTGAGGTGTGGAAGGTTTTTGAGAGAAAAGAATTCTTTCACTTTTTCTAGGGGCGATTTTCTTTTTCATGATAATGAAAATGTAGAAGTGGAATAGGGAGAGTTGAAGAGAACCGAATTGGGTGAGGGAGGAGGGAGGTTAGGGACGCATTAAATGTAGAGTGGAGAGAGAATTGAATGGAGTTTAATGACCATTAGTGGGCAGTTATTAACCAAAGGAGTTTCTTTTTATTTGAAATAAACTGAAAAGTGGTTTCCTAGAATCAAGGGATTAGAGGAGGGAAAAGATTTGATTTGACAACATCCTCTTCCAACAAGATTATTTGAGACAACAAAAGGAGATTGTGATTTACACAAAGAGAAACTAACAAAACGGTCAGAGTGGATTCAAAGAATTTTAGTGGGGCCCATATGAATTAATTTCTGCGCAGTCTCCCTCTTGTTTATAGCCTTTCCAACACACTCTGATTTTTATCTCCTGCTTTCCTACGATATAAAACTGAGTAGCATTAAAAATTTCACAAGTTATCAATAGAAATTAAATCAATCATTCCCAAACTTTTTCTCAAAGTGCAGAATTTGTCTTCACAGAGGGGTTTTGTAAAAATGTCAGCAAGTTGGTCTTCAGATTTTACAAATTGAATATCAATAGTACCCTTTTGCACATGTTCTCTAATGAAATGATATTTGATTTCAATGTGCTTAGTTCTTGAGTGCAAAACAGGATTTTTTGAGATGTTTATAGCACTCATATTATCACAAAATAAGGGTATACTATTGATTTTTAATTTGTAATCTTCCAACTACATTTTTAACCAAATTAATTGTGAACAACATGCAGATGCAGAAATATATTCAGCTTCAACTGTGGATAGAGCTACTGTGGCTTGCTTTTTGCTTGACCACATGTTGAGTGAGCTTCCAAAGAAGCAACACATGCCGGAGGTGCTCCTTCTATCCACTCTATCTCCCGCATAATCTGCATCACAAAACCCTACTGCAGAAAAGTCATCAGATTTAGGATACCACAAGCCATAATCACTAGTTCCCTTAATGTATCTAATGATGCGCTTAACGGCTAAAAGATGGGATTTTTTTGGGTGAGATTGAAATCTTGAGCATACACCCACACTTTGAACAATGTTCGGTCTAGAGGAAGTAAGGTACATGAGTGAACCTATCATTCCTCTATACCTTGTTTCATCCACATCTTCGCCATCAACATCCTTTTCAAGTTTTGTGTTTGGATGCATAGGTGTTCCCATTGGTTTGGAACTTTCTAGGCCAAATTTTTTGATAAGTTCCTTTGCATAATTTCCTTAGTGAATAAAGGTACCATTAGGAGTTTGTTTAATTTGGAGGCCAAGAAAGAAAGTTAGCTCTCCCATTAAACTCATCTCAAACTCACTAGTCATGAGTTTTCCAAACTCTTCACACAAGGACTCATTGGCCGATCCAAACACAATATCATCCACATAAACTTGAACTAGGAGAATATCACCATTAGATGCTTTAATGAATAAAGTTGTGTCGGTGGTTCCCCTTTGAAAATGATTTTCCAATAGGAAGGCACTAAGCCTTTCATACAAAACTCTTGGAGCTTGCCTAAGGCCATAAAGAGCCTTTGAGTGTTTAAAAACATGATTTGGAAAATCTTTATGTTCAAAGCCGGGGGGTTGAGCCACATACACTTCTCTATCAATAAAGCCATTAAGAAAAGCACATTTCACATCCATTTGGAACATTTTAAAACCCTTATAGGCAGCATAGGCAAGAAGCAACCTAATTGCTTCCATTCTTGCTACCGGAGCAAAAGACTCATCAAAATCTATACCCTCTTCTTGATCGTAACCTTGGGCCACTAATCTAGCCTTGTTATGAACAACTTTTCCATCCTCACCTAATTTATTTTTGAACACCCACTTAGTACCCGTAACTTTCTTACCATCCGGATGAGGTACTAGTGTCCAAACCTCATTCTTGTCGAATTGAGTAAGCTCTTCTTGCATGGCTTTGACCCATGATGGATCTTCAAGAGCTTGTTTGACATTGTTGGGCTCCATTTGTGACAAGAGAGCAAAATTGCTTGGTTCAGATTGTCTTTTGGATGAGGATCTTGTTGTTACACCTTGTGAGGGATCACCAATGATAAAGTCATGAGGATAACCCCTCATGGACTTCCATTCTCTAGGCTTTTGGAGTGGTGTTGAGCTTTGATGAGTTTCTTGGGTTGTTCTGTTCCAGTTTCTCCTGCTGGCTCAGGAGACAAAATAGAAATGTCTCCTCCATTCTGACGAGACAAAACTGGACTGGCAGATTCTTCATTTTTAGCAGACTTTGGATTTTCTTTACTTGTTCCAGCTTCTTCACAATCTGAATCATTATCTATCACAGTACTGGGAATTAAATTAGAATAACAAAAATTAGCATGTATGGATTCCTCTATGGTCCTATGCTCTTTGAGATAAATCCAATAGGCCTTGCTAGTGGTGGAGTATCCAACAAACATCCCTTCATAGGATTTTGGATCAAATTTGCCAAGGTTTTCTTTATTGTTAAGTACAAAGCATTTACATCCAAAAATATGAAAATACTTAAGATTTGGAGGGGTTCCTTTCCATAGCTCATAGGGAGTTTTCTTAAACCCTTTTCTAATAATGGTCCTATTCAAAATATAACAAGCTGTATTTACAGCTTCAGCCCATAGAAATTTTGGAATCTCATTCTCACTAAGCATGGCCCTAGTCATCTCTTGAAGGCTTCTATTCCTTCTCTCAACCACCCCATTTTGTTGAGGGGTTCTAGGGCATGAAAAGTTATGAGCAATTCCAAAGTCATCACAGAATTTTTCAAAGTCTTGGTTTTCAAATTCTCTTCCGTGATCACTTCTCGAATGGGCAATTTTTAAATCCTTTTCATTTTGAATTTTCTTGCAAAGGGTTGAGAAGGCATGAAAAGCATCACTTTTATGAGCAAGAAAGAGTACCCAACCAAATCTAGAGTAATCATCTACCACCACTAGACCATAGTGTTTACCTCCTAAACTTTGAGTTCTTGTTGGACCAAAAAGATCAATGTGTAACATCTCTAATGGCCTTTTGGTTGAAATTCCATCTTTTGGTTTAAAGGAGGATTTTACTTTTTTGCCTAATTGACAAGCATCACAAGTAAGATCCTTATCAAATTTGATATTTTGAATTCCTCTAACCAGATTTTTCTTAACTAGCTTAGAAATTTGGTACATGCTAGCATGACCCAACTTTCTATACCATAGCCATTTTTCAGATTCAAGAGAAGTAAAACATGTTACATTTTGTTCTTTCAAGTCCTCAAGAGTCAATCCATACACATTATTGCACCTTTTAGCCTCAAATAAAATATCTCCAATTTTTTCACAAATAACCAAACACACATGATTTCTAAAAATAACTTCAAAACCTAGATCACACAATTGGCTTACACTAAGTAAATTATGCTTCAAATCATTTACAAGAAGAACATCATTTATACAAGATGGGAAGCTTTTACTAACTTTTTCAACAGCCACTATCTTTCCTTTAGCATCATCACCAAAAGTGACAAATTCTCCATCATATTCATCAAGCTTTATGAAGAAGGTTGTCTTTCCGGTCATATGCCTAGAACATCCGCTGTCCATATACCACATATTCTCCTTCCGTTTGGATGCTAGGCATACCTGTTCAATGTGGTCAGCCATAAGACATGGCTGAGACTTGGTTTCGGATTCCTCATCATCTTCAGAATCGTTTTCTAAGTCTTCCCAAGAAGCCATCAGTCCTTTCTTCTTACCCTTCTTTGGCTTTTCTTCTTTCTTCAACTTAGGGCAATCTGACTTGAAATGTCTAGTTTCTTTGCAGTTGTAACATGTCACCTTGCTGAGATCTCTCCTTTGTTTCCTGGAGCTGCTTCCCTTGCTTCTCTCCTTGAACTTCACCATTTTCCTAAATTTTTTGGCAAACAACACAAATTCATTTTCAGATGAGTTATCACTGGATTCATTATCCAGAGGGTTAGTAACAGATGAAAAAGCTATTCCTTTCTTTTTTGAATCTTTTTTCAAATAGGTGTTTTTAAAAGCAAGTAAATTTCCTCTCAAGTCATCATATGTCATAGAGTCAAGACCACTACTCTCAGAAATTATTAATGTTTTTGTTTCCCACTCTTTAGTGAGACATCTCAACACTCTTCTCACAAGCACAGATTCAGGATACTTGATTCCCATAGCATCCAAGCCGACAATGATGATGTTGAAGCGTTCAAACAATTCATCAATAGATTCTCCTTCCTTCATTGCAAACATTTCATACTCTCTGTTTAACATATCTATCCTGGTCTTCTTTACAATGGTGGTTCCTTCATGTGTAACTAGAAGTTTGTCCCAGATTTCCTTTGCCGTTATGCATCGTGATACCTGTCGGTATTCCTTGAAGCTGATAGCACAGTTGAGTAAGTTGATGGCCTTGGCGTTGAGCTCAACCTTCTTTCTGTCTTCTTCGGTCCAGCTTGCTTCTGGTTTAAGAGAGACAACTCCTTCGGCACTTGTGATGGTTGGATATTGGGGACCTTCCAGGATAATCTTCTAAAGTCTGTAATCCACTGCTTGCACAAAGATCTTCATTCTCTCTTCCAATAGGTGTAGTTTTTCCCATTGAAAAGAGGAGGTCTGTTGCTTGACTGTCCTTCGGTCAGGTTATAGGACACTGGTGCACAAAATTGTGATTCACACTTTTCACAACTCCGATGCAACTAACCAGCAAGTGCACTGGGTCGTCCAAGTAATACCTTACGTGAGTAAGGGTCGATCCCACGGAGATTGTCGGCTTGAAGCAAGCTATGGTCATCCTTGTAAATCTCAGTCAGGTGGATTCAAATGGTTATGAAGTTTTGATAATTAAAATATAAGTAAAACAGAAAGTAAGATAGAAATACTTATGTAATTCATTGGTAGGATTTCAGATAAGCGTATGGAGATGCTTGTTGCTTCTGAACCTCTGCTTTCCTATTGCCTTCATCCAATCATGCGTACTCCCTTCCATGGCAAGCTGTATGTTGGGGGATCACCGTTGTCAATGGCTACCGTCCGTCCTCTCAGTGAAAATAGTCCGGCTACGGGTTACGTAGGGCTAATCATCTGTCGGTTCTCACTCATGTTGGAATATGATCCATTGATCCTTTTGCGTCTGTCACTACACCCAACACTTGTGAGTTTGAAGCTTGTCACAGTCATCCCATCCCAGATCCTACTCGGAATACCACAGACAAGGTTTAGACTTTCTGGATCTCAAGAATGCTGCCAATTGATTCTAGCTTATACCACGAAGACTCTAATCTCACAGAATGGAGGGCTCTGTTGTCAGGAGAGGCAACCATGCATCGTGAACCAGGAGGCTAAGAGATACACACTCAAGCTATTGCAGATAGAACGGAAGTGGTTGTCAGGCACGTGTTCATAGGTGAGAATGATGATGAGTGTCACGGATCATCACATTCATCAGGTTGAAGTGCGAGTGAATATCTTAGAATAAGAATAAGCTTGAATTGAATAGAAAAACAATAGTACTTTGCATTAATTCATGAGGAACAGCAGAGCTCCACACCTTAATCTATGGGGTGTAAAAACTCCACCGTTGAAAATACAAAAGTGATGAAGGTCCAGGCATGGCCGAATGACCAGCCCCCAAAACGTGATCAAGAGATCAAAAGTGATACAAAGATAGTCTCAAAAATGATCTAAAGATGAAAATACACTAGTAAAAGGTCCTATTTATAATGAACAAGTAACCTAGGGTTTACAAAAATAAGTAAATGATGCAGAAATCCACTTCCGGGGCCCACTTGGTGTGTGCTTGGGTTGAGCATTGAAGCTTTTTTGTGCTTAGGCTGTTCCTGGAGTTAAACGCCAGCTTTGGTGCCAGTTTGGGTGTTTAACTCCAATTTTTCTTGGACTGACTTTGAACGCCAGTTTGGGCCATCAAGTCTCAAACAAAGTATAGACTATTATATATTGCTGGAAAGCCAGAATGTCTACTTTCCAACGCAATTAAGAGCGCGCCAATTGGGTCTTTGTAACTCCAGAAAATCGACTTCGAGTGCAGGGAGGTCAGAATCCAACAACATCTGCAGTCCTTTTTCAGCCTCTGAATCAGATTTTTGCTCAGGTCCCTCAATTTTAGCCAGAAAATACCTGAAATCACAGAAAAACAAACAAACTCATAGTAAAGTCCAAAAATGTGATTTTTATTTAAAAACTAATAAAAATATAATAAAAAGTAATAAAAATATACTAAAAACCATGTAAAAACAATGCCAAAAAACGTATAAATTATCCGCTCATCAGACTAAAAACAAAATAGGATAAAAGCAAGAGAATATACAATAAATTCCAAAAACATCTATGAAGATCAGTCTTAATTAGATGAGCGGGGCTATTAGCTTTTTGCTTCTGAACAGTTTTAGCATCTCACTTTATCCTTTAAGGTTCAGAATGATTGGCATCTATATGAACTCAGAATTTAGATAGTGTTATTGATTCTCCTTGTTCAGAATGTTGATTCTTGAACACAGTTACTTTATGAGTCTTGGCCGTGACCCTAAGCATTTTGTTTTCCAGTATTACCACCGGATACATAAATGCCACAGACACATAACTGGGTGAACGTTTTCAGATTGTGACTCAGCTTTGCTAGAGTCCTCAATTAGAGGTGTCCAGAGCTCTTAAGCACACTCTTTTTGCTTTGGACCACGACTTTAACCGCTCAGTCTCAAGCTTTCACTTGACACCTTCACGCCACAAGCACATGGTTAGGGACAGCTTGATTTAGTCGCTTAGGCCAGGATTTTATTCCTGTGGGCCCTCCTATCCATTAATGCTCAAAGCCTTGGATCCTTTTTCTACCCTTGCTTTTTGGTTTAAAGGGTTATTGGCTTTTTCTGTTTGCCTTTTCTTTTTTTTTTCTTTCTCTCTCTCTTTTTTTTTTTGCAATGTTCTTCTTTTTTCTGCAAGCTTTTCACTGCTTTTTCTTGCTTCAAGAATCAATTTTATGATTTTTCAGATTATCAATAACATTTCTCCTTTTTCATTATTCTTTCAAAAGCCAACAATTTTAACATTCATAAACAACAAGATAAAAAATATGCACTATTCAAGCATTCATTCAGAAAAACAAAAAGTATTACCACCACATCAAAATAATTAAACTATTTTAAAATTCTAAATTCATTTACTTCTCTTTCTTTTTTAGAAAACATTTTTCATTTAAGAAAGGTGATGGATTCATAGGACATTCATAGCTTTAAGGCATAGATACTAGACACTAATGATCATGTAATAAAGACACAAATATAGACAAAACATAAAGCATAATTTTCGAAAAATAAAAAATAAAGAACAAGAAAATTAAAGAAGGGGTCCACCTTAGTGATGGCGGCTAGTTCTTCCTCTTGAAGATCTTATGGAGTTCTTGAGCTCCTCTATGTCTCTTCCTTGCCTTTGTTGCTCTTCCCTCATGGCTATTTGATCCTCTCTAATTTCATGGAGAATAATGGAGAGCTCTTGGTGCTCCATTTTTAGTTGTCCCATGTTGGAACTTAATTCTCCTAGGGAGGTGTTGATTTGCTCCCAATAGTTTTGGCGCCAATGAGTCCTTTAAAAAAAAAAGAAGACTATGCCTTCGCCAAATAAATATTAAGTAATAATAGCATGGCACTTCGAGTTCGATATTAATTTTTTCTCCCCTTTCTTTTTAGGCATGGATCGAAGGTTTGTTTTTATTTCAGAAAAAGACATGATACTACACCGCTGCTCAAAACCTTAGGGTAGGGGATCAACTTTATTACATAAGTGGACACCCGACCCTGGAGGAAAATGCATCCCTTGAGGCATCTCAGGGATTTCATGATGAGGAACTTCCTCATGCTCTTGTTGAGGTCCATAAGTGGGCTCTCTTATTTGCTCCATCCTCTTTTTAGTGATGGGCTTTTGAGATGAATCTCTCCATCTCCCATGAGTCGGAGGTGGAAGCTATTGCCTTCCCTTTCCTCTTTCTAGAGGTTTCTCCAGCCTTAGGTGCCATAAATGGTTATGGAAAAATAAAAAGCAATGCTTTTACCACACCAAACTTAGAAGGTTTTCTCGTCCTCGAGCAAAGGAAGAAAGAAGGGAGTAGAAAAAGAAGAAAATGAAGGAGATGGAGAGGTGTGAGTGGTTCGGCCAAGGAGGAGAAAGAAGTGTTTATGATGTGTGAAAATGAAGGAGGGATGAGGGGTGTTATGGGAAGGTGTGAAGAAGAGAGAAAGAAAGTTGAGATAGGTGGGGATCCTGTGGGGTTCACAGATCCTGGGGTGTCAAGAATTTCTCATTCCTGCACCATTTTGGCGTGTAAACGCCCCTTAGAGTGCCAATCCAGGCGTTAAACGCCTGGTTGCTGCCCATTTCTGGCGTTTAACGCCAGCTTTTCTCCCCTTTCTAGCGTTAAACGCTAACTTGTTGCCCTTTTCTGGCATTAAACACCAGTCTGGTGCCCTTTTCTGGCGTTAAACGCCCAGAATGGTGCCAGACTCGGTGTTTAACGCCCATTCTGCTATTCTTACTGGCGTTTAAACGCCAGTAAGTTCCTCCTCCAGGGTGTGCTATTTTTAATGCTATTTTTTATTTTGCTTTAATTTTTGCAATTGTTTTTGTGACTCCACATGATCATCAACCTAAGGAAAACATAAAATAACAATAGAAATTTAACATAGATAAGTAAAAATTGGGTTGCCTCCCAACAAGCGCTTCTTTAATGTCAATAGCTTCACAGTGGGCTCTCATGGAGCCTCACAGATACTCAGAGCATGATGATGGCCCCCAACACCAAACTTAGAGTTTGAATGTGGGGACTCTGTTTGACTCTGCATTGAGAGAAGCTTGTCATGCTTCTTCTCCATGTGTACAGAAGGAGATTCTTTAGCTTTAAGCACAAGGTAGTCCTCATTCACTTGAAGGACCAACTCTCCTCTGTCAACATCAATCACAGCTTTTACTGTGGCTAGGAAGAGTCTACCAAGGATGATGGATTCATCCTTATTCTTCCCAGTGTCCAGGATTATGAAGTCAGCAGGGATGTAAAGGCCTTCAACCTTTACCAAAACATCCTCTACAAGTCCATAAGCCGGTTTCCTTGAATTGTCTACCATCTCTAGTGAGATTCTTGCAGCTTGCACCTCAAGGATCCCTAGTTTCTCCATTACAGAGAGGGACATGAGGTTTATACTTGACCCTAGGTCACACAGAGCCTTCTCAAAGGTCATGGTGCCTATGGTACAGGGTATTAAGAATTTTCCAGGATCCGGTTTCTTCTGAGGTAATGTCTGCCTAATCAAGTCATTCAGTTCATTAGTGAGCAAGGGGGGTTCATCCTCCCAAGTCTCATTACCAAATAACTTGGCATTCAGCTTCATGATTGCTCCAAGGTACTTAGCAACTTGCTCTTCAGTAATATCTTCATCCTCTTCAGAGGAAGAATACTCATCAGAGCTCATGAATGGCAACAATAAGTTCAGTGGAATCTCTATGGTCTCTGTGTGAGCCTCAGATTCCTTTGGTTCCTCAATAGAGAACTCCTTAGTGGCTAGTGGACGTCCATTGAGGTCTTCCTCATTGGAAATCACTGCCTTCTCTTCCTCTCCAAGTTCGGCCATGTTGGTTATAGTTATAGCCTTGCACTCTCTTTTTGGATTCTCTTCTATATTGCTTGGGAGAGTACTAAGAGGGAGTTCAGTAACTCTTTTACTCAGTTGACCCACTTGTGCCTCCAAATTTCTAATGAAGGATCTTGTTTCATTCATGAAACTGAGAGTGGTCTTGGATAGAGCAG
Source organism: Arachis ipaensis (assembly GCF_059453495.1). Classification (NCBI taxonomy): domain Eukaryota; kingdom Viridiplantae; phylum Streptophyta; class Magnoliopsida; order Fabales; family Fabaceae; genus Arachis; species Arachis ipaensis. The sequence goes on from NC_142436.1 coordinate 35,251,917, forward strand.
AGACTATAGTTGCTAAGCTAGAGAGATTCTGCTCAAAATTCTCTGTCTGTTGCTGAGAAGATGATGGAAAAGGCTTGCTGTTGCTAAACCTATTTCTTCCACCATTATTATTGTTGAAACCTTGTTGAGGCTTTTGTTGATCCTTCCATGAAATATTTGGATGATTTCTCCATGAATGATTATAGGTGTTTCCATAGGGTTCTCCCATATAATTCACCTCTTCCATTGCAGGATTTTTAGGATCATAAGCTTCTTCTTCAGAAGATGCTTCTTTAGTACTGCCTGTTGCAGCTTGCATTTCAGATAGACTCTGAGAAATCATATTGACTTGTTGAGTCAATATTTTATTCAGAGCCAGTATGGCATTCATAGTATCAATCTCAAGAACTCCTTTCTTCTGAGTTGTCCCATTATTCACAGGATTTCTTTCAGAAGTGTACATAAATTGGTTATTTGCAACCATTTCAATGAGTTCCTGGACTTCTTCAGGCATTTTCTTCAAATGAAGAGATCCTCCAGCAGAGTTGTCCAATGACATCTTGGACAGTTCAGATAGACCATCATAGAATATGCATATGATGCTCCATTCTGAAAGCATGCCAGAAAGACACCTTTTGATCAACTACTTGTATTTTTCCCAAGCTTCATAGAGGGATTCGCCTTCCTTCTGTCTGAAGGTCTGGACTTCCACTCTAAGCTTACTCAACTTTTGAGGTGGAAAGAACTTTGCCAAGAAGGCATTGACCAGCTTTTACCAAGAGTTCAGACTTTCTTTAGGTTGTGAGTCCAACCATGTTCTAGCTCTGTCTCTTACATCAAAGGGAAAAAGCATAAGTCTGTAGACCTCTAATGAGCGGATAATTTATACGCTTTTTGGCATTGTTTTTAGTATGTTTTTAGTATATTTTAATTAGTTTTTATTATATTTTTATTAGTTTTTATTTAAAATTCACTTTTTTGGACTTTACTATGAGTTTGTGTGTTTTTATATGATTTCAGGTATTTTCTGGCTGAAATTGAGGGACCTGAGCAAAAATCTGATTCAGAGGCTGAAAAATGACTGCAGATGCTGTTGGATTCTGACCTCCCTGCACTCAAAGTGGATTTTTTGGAGCTACAGAAGCCCAATTGGCGCTCTCTCAATTGCGTTGGAAAGTAGACATCCTGGGATTTCCAGCAATATATAATAGTCCATACTTTGCTCGAGATTTGATGGCCCAAATAGGCTTTCCAAGTCAGCTCAAGAATTCTGGCGTTTAACGCCAGAACTGGCATAAAAACTAGAGTTAAACGCCCAAACTGGCACAAAAGCTGGCGTTTAACTCCAAGAAAAGTCTCTACACATGAAAGCTTCAATGCTCAGCCCAAGCACACACCAAGTGGGCCCCGGAAGTGGATTTTTACACTAAACACCCTAGCTTACTCATTTTCTGTAACCTAGGTCACCAGTTTACTATAAAAACTACTTTTAGTGATTCATCTTGTACCTCATGACACTTTACACGTTTCATTTTGTATTCTCTACGGCATGAGTCTCTAAACCCCATTGTTGGGGGGGTGAGGAGCTCTGCTGTTCTTCATGAATTAATGCAATTACTATTGTTTTCTATTCTATCACGCTTGCTTCTATTCTAACATATTCATTCGCACTTCAACCTGATGAATGTGATGATCCGTGACACTCATCATCATTCTCACCTATGAACGCATGCCTGACAACCACCTCCGTTCTACCTTAGATTGAATGCATATCTCTTAGCCTCATGATTCAGATCAGAGTCTTCGTGGTATAGGCTAGAATTATTGGCGGCCATTCCTGAGATCCGGAATGTCTAAACCTTGTCTGTGGTATTCTGAGTAGGATCTGGGAAGGGATGACTGTGACAAGCTTCAAACTCGCGATTGTTGGGCGTAGTGACAGACGCAAAAGGATCAATGGATCCTATTCCGACATGATCGAGAACCGACAGATGATTAGCCGTGCGGTGACAGCGTATTTGGAACATTTTCACTGAGAGGACAGGAAGTAGCCATTGACAACGGTGATGCCCAACATAAAGCTTGCCATGGAAGGAGCCTTGCGTGCATGAAGAAGAAGATAGTAGGAAAGCAGAGATTCAGAAGACAAAGCATCTCCAAAGCCTCAACCTGTTATTCATTACTGCATAACAAGTATTTATTTCATGTTCTTTTACTTTTTACAATTAAATATGGGAATTATTGATATCCTGACTAAGAGTTACAAGATAACTGTAGCTTGCTTCAAGCCGACAATCTCCGTGGGATCGACCCTTACTCACGTAAGGTATTACTTGGACGACCCAGTGCACTTGCTGGTTAGTTGTGCGGAGTTGCAAAAGTGTGATTGTAATTTCGTGCACCAAGTTTTTGGCGCCGTTGCCGGGAATTGTTCGAGTTTGGACAACTGACGGTTTATCTTGTTGCTTAGATTAGGAATAATTTATTTTTGTTGGTTTAGAGTCTTTTATTTAAGTTTAGTTTCATATTTTAAGTTTGGTGTCAATTGCATGCTTTTATTTACTTTTAATTTTTTCCGAATTTGCATGTCCCTAGTTCTTTCTTGATCTTTAAAAATTCTAAGTTTGGTGTCTTCTTTGTGTTTTCCTTTAAATTTTTGAAAATTTGTATTTGATTTTCTAAAAAATTTTAAGTTTGGTGTTTTTGTGCTTTTATTTACTTAAAAATTTTTCAAAAATTTGTTCTTGGTGTTCATCTTGATCTTCAAAGTGTTCTTGGTGTTCATCTTGACATTCAAAGTTTTCTTGTTTGTTCTATGTGTTTTGATCTGAAATTTCTAAGTTTAGTGTCATTTTGTTGTTTTTCTCTTTTCGCATTAAAATTCAAAAATAAAAAAATATCTTTTCCTTATTTTACTCATAAATTTCGAAATTTTGCATTAAAGTAGTCAAAGATTTTCAAAATCATATCTTTTTTTTAATCAAGTCAAAATTCTAATTTCAAAAAATTGATCTTTTCAAATCTTTTTCAAAAATCAAATCTTTTTAATTTCTTCAATCATATCTTTTCAATCATATCTTTTTTTTAAATTGCAATTATATCTTCTCAATCATATCTTTTTCAAAATAATTTTCAATCATATCTTTTTGATTACTTTTTCCAAAATCTTTTTAATTAATTAATTAATTAATTTAGTTTTCAATTTGCTTTTATTTCATTTTCTTCTAATTTTTGAAAGTATTATTTTATCTCCCATTTATTTTGTTTTATTTTCGATTACTTTTAATTAAATAAAAAAAATTAAAAATATAATTTATTTGCAATTCATATCAATTCCCTTTTCTCCATCATGGACATAAGTGGAAATGAACAGTCCAGAAGGACTCTGGGGTCATATGCTAACCCCATTACAACTGCATATGGGAGTAGCATCTGTATACCTCCCATCAAAGTAAGCAGTTTTGAGCTAAATCCTCAGCTCATTATCATGGTGCAGCAAAATTGCCAGTATTCCGGTCTTCTACAGGAAGAACCTACTGAGTTTCTGGCACAGTTCTTACAAATTGCTGACACAGTACGTGATAAAGAAGTGGATCAGGATGTCTACAGATTATTACTGTTTCCATTTGCTGTAAAAGATCAAGCTAAGAGGTGGTTAAATAACCAACCCACAGCAACCATAAAAACATGGAGACAATTAACAGACAAATTCCTGAATCAATTTTACCCTCCAAAAAGGATGACACAGCTAAGGCTGGACATCCAAGGCTTTAAACAAGAGGATCATGAATCTCTTTATAATGCTTGGGAGAGGTACAGAGGGATGTTAAGAAAATGCCCCTCTGAAATGTTTTCAGAGTGGGTACAGTTAGACATCTTCTACTATAGACTTACAGAAAAAGCTCAGATGTCTCTAGACCACTCAGCTGGTGGATCTATACACATGAGAAAAACAACTGAAGAGGCTCAAGAATTCATAAATACAGTTGCTAGAAATTAACATCTGTACTCAAACAGTGAGTCCTCCATAAAAGAAGAGGCTAGGGAAGTAACTACTGATCCTAATCCCCAAGAATAGATTGTTGAACTTAATCAGCAATTACTCCTTATGACAAAACAATTAGCAGAATTCAAAGAGATGCTCCAAGATACTAAAAATGCTAGCAAGAATATAGAAGCACAATTGAATCAAACAAGACAGCAGCTATCTAAACAGATAACAGAAGAATGCCAAGCTGTCCAACTAAGGAGCGGGAAGACATTGAATAACTCACCTCAAAGTAGCAAAAAGTCAAGAAAGGAACAAATGACAGAGGATGACCAAACCACTGCCCAAAATCCCTCTGAGGACATCAAGAGCCCAGAGAGGAATAACTCTGGCGTTCAAACGCCAGAAAAGGGGGAAAAGTTGGCGTTAAACGCCCATCCCTTGCCCAGTTCTGGCGTTCAAACGCCAGATAAGGGTGGGAAGCTGGCGTTAAACGCCCATCCAGCACCCAATCCTGGCGTTCAAACGCCAATGAGGAATCAGACACCTGCAAGTGCTGATAGTAACCCCTCTAAGAAGGCTTCTCCAACTACTTCTGTAGGGAATAAACCTACAACAACTAAGGTTGAAGAATAGCCAAGATGCCTTATCCTCAGAAGCTCCGCCAAGCGGAACAGGATAAACAATTTGCCCGCTTTGCAGACTATCTCAGGACTCTTGAAATAAAGATTCCGTTTGCAGAGGCACTTGAGCAAATACCCTCTTATGCTAAGTTCATGAAAGAGATCTTAAGTCATAATAAGGATTGGAGAGAAACTGAAAGAGTGTTTCTCACTGAAAAATGCAGTGCAGTCATTCCAAAAAGCTTACCAGAAAAGCTTCAAGATCCAGGAAGCTTTATGATACCTTGCACATTAGAGGGTGCTTGCACCAAGACAGCTCTACGTGACCTTGGAGCAAGTATCAACCTAATACCTGCATCCACTATCAGAAAGCTTGGGTTGTCTGAAGAAGTCAAACCAACCCGGATATGTCTTCAACTTGCTAATGGCTCCATTAAATATCCATCAGGCATCATTGAGGACATGATTGTCAAGGTTGGGCCATTTGTCTTTCCCACTGACTTTGTAATGCTGGAAATGGAGGAGCACAAGAGTGCAACTCTCATTCTAGGAAGACCTTTTCTGGCAACTGGACAAACTCTTATTGATGTACAAAAAGGGGAAGTGACCCTGAGAGTCAATGAGGATGAGTTCAAGTTAAATGCTGTCAAAGCTATGCAGCATCCAGACACATCAAATGACTGCATGAGCACTGATATTATTGACTCTTTGGTGGAAGAGATCAATATGACTGAGAGTCTTGAATCAGAGCTAGAGGACATCTTTAAAGATGTTCAGCCTGATTTGGAGGAACCAGAGGAAATAAAAGAACCTCTAAAAATGCCTCAGGAAGAGGAGAAACCTCCTAAACCAGAGCTCAAACCACTACCACCATCCCTGAAATATGCATTTCTGGGAGAGGGTGACACTTTTCCAGTGATCATAAGCTATGCTTTAAATCCACAGGAAGAGAAAGTCAAGTGCTAAGGACACACAAGACAGCTCTTGGGTGGTCCATAAGTGACCTTAAGGGCATTAGCCCAGCTAGATGCATGCACAAAATCCTATTTGAGGATGATGCCAAGCCAGTGGTTCAACCACAGAAGCGGCTAAATCCAGCCATGAAGGAAGTGGTGCAGAAAGAGGTCACTAAGTTACTAGAGGCTGGGATTATTTATCCTATTTCTGATAGCTCCTGGGTGAGCCCTGTCCAAGTTGTCCCCAAGAAGGGAGGCATGACAGTGGTTCATAATAAAAAGAATGAACTGGTTCCCATAAGAACAGTTACAGGGTGGCGTATGTGTATTGACTACAGAAGGCTCAATACAGCCACCAGAAAGGATCATTTTCCTTTACCATTCATAGACCAGATGCTAGAGAGACTAGCAGGCCATGAATACTACTGCTTTTTGGATGGCTATTCAGGCTACAACCAAATTGCAGTGGATCCTCAAGACCAAGAGAAAATAGCATTCATATGTCCATCTGGAGTATTTGCTTACAAAGAATGCCTTTTGGTCTATGCAATGCACTTGCAACTTTTCAGAGGTGCATGCTCTCTATCTTCTCTGATATGGTAGAGAAATTCCTGAAAGTCTTCATCGATGACTTCTCAGTATTTGGAGACTCATTCAGCTCCTGTCTTGATCATCTAGCACTTGTCCTGAAAAGGTGCCAAGAGACTAACCTGGTCTTAAACTGGAAAAAAATGTCACTTTATGGTGACTAAAGGAATTGTCCTTGGGCACAAAATTTCAAGCAAGGGATAGAGGTGGATCAAGCCAAGGTAGAGGTAATTGAGAAATTACCACCACCTGCCAATGTTAAGGCAATCAGAAGCTTTCTGGGGCATGCAGGATTCTATAGGAGGTTCATAAAGGATTTTTCAAAAATTGCAAAACCTCTAAGCAACCTGCTAGCTGCTGACATGCCATTTGTGTTTGACACAGAGTGTCTGCAGGCGTTTGAGACCCTGAAAGCCAAGCTGGTCACAGCACCAGTCATCTCTGCACCTGACTGGACATTACCATTCGAATTAATGTGTGATGCCAGTGACCATGCCATTGGTGCAGTGTTGGGACAAAGGCATAACAAGCTTCTGCACGTCATTTACTATGCCAGTCGTGTTCTAAATGACACACAGAAGAATTATACAACCACAGAAAAGGAGTTACTTGCAGTGGTTTATGCCATTGACAAGTTTAGATCCTATTTAGTAGGTTCAAAAGTGATTGTGTATACTGACCATGCTGCTCTTAAATATCTACTCATAAAGCAGGATTCAAAACCCAGGCTCATAAGATGGGTGTTGCTTCTGCAAGAGTTTGATATAGAAATAAGAGACAAAAAAGGGACAGAGAACCAGGTAGTTGATCACCTGTCCCGGATAGAACCAGTAGCAGGGGCGTCCCTCCCTCCTACTGAGATCTCTGAGACCTTTCCGGATGAGCAACTTTTTGCCATTCAGGAAGAACCATGGTTTGCAGACATTGCAAATTATAAAGCTGTGAAGTTCATACCCCAGGAGTACAGCAGGTTGCAAAAGAAAAAAACTAATTTCTGATGCAAAGTACTACTTATGGGATGAACCATATCTCTTTAAGAGATGTGCAGACGGAATGATCCGCAGATGCATCCCTAGAGAGGAGGCACAGAAGATCTTGTGGCATTGCCATGGATCACAGTATGGAGGACATTTTGGAAGTGAGCGAACAGCCACTAAAGTCCTCCGATGTGGCTTCTATTGGCCTACTCTCTATAAAGATGCTTGAGAGTTTATGCATAACTGTGACAGTTGCCAAAGAGCTGGTAATTTGCCTCATGGTTATGCCATGCCTCAACAAGGGATCTTAGAGATTGAGTTGTTTGATGTATGGGGTATTGACTTCATGGGTCCTTTCCCACCATCATACTCAAACACTTACATTCTGGTGGCAGTAGACTACGTATCTAAATGGGTGGAGGCAATTGCCACACCCACTAATGATACCAAGACTGTGCTGAAGTTCCTCAAGAAACATATTTTCAGCAGATTTGGTGTTCCCAGAGTACTAATCAGTGATGGGCAACCATTTCTGCAATAAATAGCTTTACTCTGCTATGGTTCGATATGGAATTAGCCACAAAGTAGCAACTCCGTATCATCCACAGACAAATGGGCAGGTTGAAGTCTCTAATAGAGAACTAAAAAGAATCCTGGAATGGACTGTAATTGCCCATAGAAAGGATTGGACAAAGAGCTTGGATGATGCTCTGTGGGCATACAGAACAGCATTCAAGACTCCTATAGGAACCTCTCCATACCAGCTTGTGTATGGCAAGGCCTGTCATCTGCCCGTGGAATTGGAACATAAAGCCTACTGGGCAACCAGATTCCTAAACCTGGATGCTAAGTTAGCTGGTGAGAAAAGATTGCTCCAGCTAAATGAGCTAGAGGAGTTCAGACTCAATGCTTTTGAAAATGAAAAAATTTATAAGGAAAAAGCAAAAAAGTGGCATGACAAAAAATTGTCATCCAAAGTCTTTGAGCTAGGACAAAAAGTTCTGCTGTTCAACTCTAGACTCAGATTATTCTTCGGGAAATTAAAATCCCGGTGGAGGGGACCATATGTGATTACAGGAGTGTCACCATATGGATATGTTGAGCTTCAAGATATTGATTCTGACAAAAAGTTCATTGTTAATGGACAGAGAATCAAAGATTATCTTGAAAGCAATTTTGAGCAAGAATGCTCAAAACTGAGGCTTGAATGAAGCTCAGTAAAGGTCCAGCTAAAGACAATAAAGAAGCGCTTACTGGGAGGCAACCCAGCCATTAGCAAGTTATTTGTTTAATACTTGTAGAAGTTTGATATACATTTTTCTTCAAAGGTTAATCATCAAAATTGAAGGAATTCACAGAGTTACAAAAGGATTCAGTGCAAAAAGCAGAGAAAAGGAGCTTGCTGGCAAGAAAACGCCAGTAAAGGTACCATTTTGGGCGTTAAACGCCAGAATGGGTACCATTCTGGGCGTTTAACGCCAGAATTGCAGCATCCTAGGCGTTCAGAAAAACAGGGATTTCTGGCGTTTAACGCCAGCCAGGGTACCTGGCTGGGCGTTAAACGCCCATAATGGCCAACAATTGGGCGTTAAACTCCAGAATGGATACCATTCTGGGCGTTTAACGCCAGAAAGGCAGGGGGAGGAGATTTTGTTTCCAACTTCAAATTTTTTAAAATTTTCATGTTTTGACTCATAATTTCCTACATAAACATGTTTCAAACTTTCATCATTCACCCTCAATTTTCCAAAATTCAACAATTTTCTAAATCTCTTTTCAATTTTCTTTCAAATCATTCCCAAATCTTTTCAAAAACTCAATTATCCTCTTAATTTCTTTCCAAATCTTTTTCAACTCATCATATCATCTCTTATTTCTTAGATGCATAACCAAATTTTCAGATTTAACATCTTTATATTTTTTTCAATTACAAATCTCATCTTTTTCATATCATGATTTTATTTTCTTCCATCAATCATATCTCTATATCATATCTCTTTCAAATTTTTCGAAATCCCTCCCCTCCTCCTATAAATATACATTCGGCCATCCCCTCCTCTCCACCATTCGAATTTGGCTCTTCTCCTCTCTCCTCCCTTTCCTTTCTTTTGCTTGAGGACAAGCAAACCTCTAAGTTTGGTGTGTTTTTCTGTGATCACTGAGCTAAGACTCATCAAGATCATGGAACCTAAGGAAAAACAAACCAATTCAAGAGGCAAGAAAGAGAATACTCCAAAGAGTCTTTGGAATCAAGAGAGGTTCTTAACCAAAGAGCATGTAGACCATTACCACAAAATAATGGGTCTGAGGTCAGTGATCCCGGAAATTAAATTCAATTTGAAAGAAGATGAATATCCAGAGATCCAAGAGCAAATTCGAAATAGAGGATGGGAAATTCTAGCCAATCCTGAGACAAAGGTTGGAAGAAACATGGTTCAGGAATTCTAATCAAATCTGTGGCTGACAGATAAGCAGAGAATAACTGGAACCGCATTTCACACCTACCGAACTATGGTCAGAGGGAGACTTATTTACTTTCATCTGGACAAAATAAGAGAGGTCTTCAAACTACCTCAACTACAAGATGATCCAGAATCCTTTAATAGGAGAATGGTGAGAGTAGATAAGGGGTTGGATCAAGTTCTAGAGGACATATGCCTCCCTGGAACTAAGTGGATAACCAATTCAAAAGGTGTCCCAAACCAACTCAAGAGGGGAGATCTCAAACCAGTTGCAAGAGGCTGGCTGGACTTCATTAGGCGTTCTATATTGCCCACTAGCAACCGCTCTGAGGTCACTGTCAAAAGAGCAGTGATGATTCATTGTATTATGCCTGAAAAAGAAGTGGAGATTCATCATCTGATTTCTTGTGAGATTTACACAATTGCAAACAAGAACTCCACTGAAGCCAAACTGGCCTACCCAAGCTTAATTTCTCTGCTATGTAAAGATGCTGGGGTGAGGATGGGAGTAGATGAATTCATCCCAATCAAACACCCAATCACCAAGAAGTCAATGGAAGGTCAAGTGTAAGACAACTCCATAAAAAGGAGGGCGCAGGAGTTCCTCCCAGAAATTCCTGAAATTGACTACTGGACCCGCCTAGAAGCATCTGTTACCAAGCTGCAAGAAGCTATGGAACAACTTAAGGAAGAACAGCAGAATCAAAACTGCATGCTCTGCAAACTGCTGAAGGAATAGGAGAAGCAGGGGCGTGAGCTACAAGAGCTGAAGCGCCAGAAGCTCTCCCTTGAAGGACCAAGCACCCCACAGATTGAGGGAGCATCCACTTCTCAAAATCAAGGTTGTTGAGTCATAACTCTATGATAACCTTTATTATTAAGAGTCTATTTTAAGAGTCATTTATTTTTCTGTTTTTTTATTTTCTGCCTTCTATTATTATTGGTTTGCTCCTATATTTATTTTTGAGTCTTATTGTCATTCCATGATTAATAAAATGTAAAGTTTATGTCTTAAAGCTATGAATGTTCTATGAATCCATTACCTTCTTAAATAAAAAGTGTTTTTAATTGAAAAAAAAAGAAGTACATGAATTTCAAATTTTAAAACAGTTTAATTATTTTGATGTGGTGGCAATACTCTTGTTTTCTGAATGAATGCTTGAACAGTGCATATGTTTGAATTTGATGTTTATGAATGTTAAAATTATTGGCTCTTGAAAGAATGATGGAAAAGGAGAAATGTTATTGATAATCTAAAAAAATCATAAAATTGATTCTTGAAGCAAGAAAAAGCAGTGAATAGAAAAAAAAAGAGAGATGATGATATGCGAAAAAAAAGCAAGCAGAAAAAGCCAATAGCCCTTTAAACCAAAAGGCAAGGGTAATAAAAAGGATCCAAGGCTTTGAGCATCAGTGGATAGGAGGGCCCACAGGAATAAAATCCTGGCCTAAGCGGCTAAACCAAGCTGTCCCTAACCATGTGCTTGTGGCGTGAAGGTGTCAAGTGAAGACTTGAGACTGAGCGGTTAAAGTCGTGGTCCAAAAGCAAAAAGAGTGTGCTTAAGAGCTCTGGACACCTCTAATTGGGGACTCTAGCAAAGCTGAGTCACAATCTGAAAAGGTTCACCCAGTTATGTGTCTGTGGTATTTATGTATCCGGTGGTAATACTGGAAAACAAAATGCTTTGGGTCACGGCCAAGATTCATAAAGTAGCTGTGTTCAAGAATCAACATACTTAACTAGGAGAATCAATAACACTATCTGGATTTTGAGTTCCTATAGAAGCCAATCATTCTGAACTTCAAAGGATAAAGGGGGATGCCAAAACTGTTCAAAAGCAAAAAGCTAAAAGCCCCGCTCATCTAATTAATACTGATCTTCATAGATGTTTTTGGAATTCATTGTATATTCTATTCTTTTTATCCTATATGATTTTCAGTTTTTTGGGGACAAAGAACAATTTAAGTTTGGTGTCGTGATGAGCGGATAATTTATACGCTTTTTGGCATTGTTTTTTAGTATGTTTTTAGTATATTTTAATTATATTTTATTATATTTTTATTAGTTTTTATTTAAAATTCACTTTTTTGGACTTTACTATGAATTTGTGTATTTTTCTATGATTTCAGGTATTTTCTAGCTGAAATTGAGGGACCTGAGCAAAAATCTGATTCAGAGGCTGAAAAAGGACTGCAGATGCTGTTGGATTCTGACCTCTCTGCACTCAAAGTGGATTTTCTGGAGCTACAGAAGCCCAATTGGTGTGCTTTCAATTGCGTTGGAAAGTAGACATTTTGGGCTTTCCATCAATATATAATAGTTTATACTTTGCTCGAGATTTGATGGCCCAAACAGGCGTTCCAAGTCAGCTCAAGAATTATGGCGTTTAACGCCAGAACTGGCATAAAAACTGGAGTTAAACGCCCAAACTGGCACAAAAGCTGGCGTTTAACTCCAAGAAAAGTCTCTACACATGAAAGCTTCAATGCTCAGCCCAAGCACACACCAAGTGGGCCCCGGAAGTGGATTTTTACACTAAACACCCTAGCTTACTCATTTTCTGTAACCTAGGTCACCAGTTTACTATAAAAACTACTTTTAGTGATTCATCTTGTACCTCATGACACTTTACACGTTTCATTTTGTATTCTCTACGGCATGAGTCTCTAAACCCCATTGTTGGGGGTGAGGAGCTCTGCTGTTCTTCTTGAATTAATGCAATTACTATTGTTTTCTATTCTATCACGCTTGCTTCTATTCTAAGATATTCATTCGCACTTCAACCTGATGAATGTGATGATCCGTGACACTCATCATCATTCTCACCTATGAACGCGTGCCTGACAACCACCTCCGTTCTACCTTAGATTGAATGCATATCTCTTAGCCTCATGATTCAGATCAGAGTCTTCGTGGTATAGGCTAGAATTATTGGCGGCCATTCCTGAGATCCGGAACGTCTAAACCTTGTCTGTGGTATTCTGAGTAGGATCTGGGAAGGGATGACTGTGATGAGCTTCAAACTCGCGATTGTTGGGTGTAGTGACAGACGCAAAAGGATCAATGGATCATATTCCGACATGATCGAGAACTGACAGATGATTAGCCGTGCGGTGACAGCGTATTTGGAACATTTTCACTGAGAGGATGGGAAGTAGCCATTGACAACGGTGATGCCCAACATAAAGCTTGCCATGGAAGGAGCCTTGCATGCATGAAGGAGAAGATAGTAGGAAAGCAGAGATTCAGAAGACAAAGCATCTCCAAATCCTCAACTTGAAATTAGTTTTAAAATATTGAACATTTCTTAATAGGCAAGTAACAACTTGAAATTTTTGAATCAAATCATTAATTGTAGTAAGGATTTTCGAAAATATTGAAAAATAATTTAAAAATATTTGATTTTGAAAAAGATATGATTGATAAGAGAGGATATGAAAAAGATAAGATTTTGAAAAATTAGTTTTAAAACTTTCAAAATTGAAAAAGATTTGAATTGAAAACAAAATTACCTCCTTGATGCTATCCTGGCGTTAAACGCCCAGAATGGTATCCATTCTGGCATTTAATGCCAAAAGTACTACCCTTTTGGGCGTTTAACGCCCAGCCAGGTACCCTGGCTGGCGTTTAAACGCCAGTTTTCCTTCCTCACTGGGCATTTTGATCGTCCAGCTTTTTTTCTGTAATTCCTCTGCTGTATGTTCTGAATCTTCAATTCTCTGTATTATTGACTTGAAAAGACATAATTTTGAAAATTTTTTTTTGAAATTTTAATGATGAGAGAGAGCAATAACAAAATGAAACTAATCATGAATAACTAAGATCAAATAAACAATGCATGCAAGACACCAAACTTAGAAATTTTCATTCAATAGACACTAATAATTCAAAAATGCATATAAAAAACAAGAAAAGACACCAAACAAGAGAATTCAAAGATTAGACCAGAGAAAATCATCAAGAATAACTTGAAGATCAATGAAGAACATAATGCATGAAAAAATTTTTCTTTTTTTCGAAAAATTTTTAAGATAATTTTTAAAAAATATGCAATTGACACCAAACTTAAAATTTGACACTAGACTCAAACAAGAGACACAAAATTTTTGGTTTTTATGATTTTATGAAATTTTTTTGTATTTTTCGAAAATTAAAAAGAAAGAATAAATAAATTCAAAATTTTTAATATGAATTCCAGGAATCATGCAATGTTAGTCTAAAGCTTCAGTCTAAAAAGATTAGACATGGCTAGCCAAGCTTTAGTAGGATATTACATACAACAGCCAAATTGATGGGAATCAATTAGCTCCTGTGATGATAAAAGCATCATCTGAAACTCTAGAATTCATTCTTAAAAATTCTGAAGTCATAGAATAATTTATTTTTTTTGAAAAATATTTTTTTTTCGAAAATAAAGCTTAAAAATAAAATAAAATTACCTAATCGGAGAAACAAGATGAACCGTCAGTTGTCCAAACTCGAACAATCTCTGGCAACGGCGCCAAAAACTTGGTGCACGAAATTGTAATTCACACTTTTCACAACTCTGATGCAACTAACCAGCAAGTGCACTGGGTCGTCCAAGTAATACCTTACGTGAGTAAGGGTCGATCCCACGGAGATTGTCGGCTTGAAGCAAGTTATGGTCACCCTTGTAAATCTCAGTCAGGTGGATTCAAATTGTTATGAAGTTTTGATAATTAAAATATAAGTAAAACAGAAATTAAGATAGAAATGCTTATGTAATTCATTGGTAGGATTTCAGATAAGCGTATAGAGATGCTTGTTGCTTCTGAACCTCTGCTTTCCTATTGCCTTCATTCAATCATGCGTACTCCCTTCCATGGCAAGCTGTATGTTGGGGGATCACCGTTGTCAATGGCTACCGTCTGTCCTCTTAGTGAAAATGGTCCGGTTACGGGTTACGTAGGGCTAATCATCTGTCGGTTCTCACTCATGTTGGAATAGGATCCATTGATCCTTTTGCATCTGTCATTATGCCCAACACCTGCGAGTTTGAAGCTCGTCACATTCATCCCATCCCATATCCTACTCGGAATACCACAGACAAGGTTTAGACTTTTCAGATCTCAAGAATGATGCCAATTGATTCTAGCATATACCAAGAAGACTCTGATCTCACGGAATGGAGGGCTCTGTTGTCAGGAGAGGCAACCATGCATCGTGAACCAGGAGGCTAAGAGATACACACTCAAGCTATTGCAGATAGAACGAAAGTGGTTGTCAGGCACGCGTTCATAGGTGAGAATGATGATGAGTGTCACGGATCATCACATTCATCAGGTTGAAGTGCGAGTGAATATCTTAGAATAAGAATAAGCTTGAATTGAATAGAAAAACAATAGTACTTTGCATTAATTCATGAGGAACAGCAGAGCTCCACACCTTAATCTATGGGATGTAGAAACTCCACCGTTGAAAATACAAAAGTGATGAAGGTCCAGGCATGGCCGAATAGCCAGCCCCCAAAACGTGATCAAGAAATCAAAAGTGATACAAAGATAGTCTCAAAAATGATCTAAAGATGAAAATACACTAGTAAAAGGTCCTATTTATAATATACTAGTAACCTAGGGTTTACAAAAATAAGTAAATGATGCAGAAATCTACTTCTGGGGCCCACTTGGTGTGTTCTTGGGCTGAGCATTGAAGCTTTTTTGTGCTTAGGCTATTCTTGGAGTTAAACGCCAGCTTTGGTGCCAGTTTGGGTGTTTAACTCCAATTCCGGTGCCAGTTTGGGCGTTTTACGCCAGAATTCCTTGGGCTGACTTTGAACACCAGTTTGGGCCATCAAGTCTTGGGAAAAGTATGGACTATTATATATTGCTGGAAAGCCCAGAATGTCGACTTTCCAACACAAATGAGAGCGCGCCAATTGGGCTTCTATAGCTCCAGAAAATCCACTTCTAGTGCAGGGAGGTCAGAATCCAACAACATCTGCAGTCCTTTTTCAGCCTCTGAATCAGATTTTTGCTCAGGTCCCTCAATTTCAGCCAAAAAATACCTGAAATCATAGAAAAACAAAAAAACTCATAGTAAAGTCTAGAAATGTGATTTTTATTTAAAAACTAATAAAAATATTATAAAAAGTAATAAAAATATACTAAAACTATGTAAAAATAATGACAAAAAACGTATAAATTATCCGTTCATCAGACACCAGATTTGAGCCACTATTTTCTGCCATTTGGATCTTTTCTCTAAGCTGCAAAGCTTGATTTCTTTAAGACCAAGCTCTGATACCAATTGATGGTTTTTAGTGGCTAAGAGAAGGGGGGTTGAATCTTAGCCCCTTTTTTACTTCAGTAACACTTGCTGGTCTTTGAAACAATTTCTGGACACTTTTTGCCTTTTTGTCTCGTAACCAGCCACGAGACTTTTTCTTTTGTCTCGTACCCAACCATGAGACTTTTCTATTTGACTCGTCGATCAGCACGAGATATTTTTCAGTTTTATCTCCTGGGCAACAGAAACAGAAATAGAGTAGAAGAGAGGGAGAATTACACCAAGATATATCCTGGTTCAGCTGCTAAGTGCAAGGCAGCCTACATCCAGTCTCCATCACAATAATGATGGAATTTCACTCTAATCATTCTTGATTACAAACACCAATTTTCCTAGAAACTACCCTTCCTATCCGGGACAAATCCAGAATCTAAAACCCAATCCTGAACTTGACTTCGTCACAGCCAAGCTTTCAACTGCCAAGTGCTAACCCAACTTGCAAGGGGATTCTCACAGAATCATGAAACACAACACAGATGTACAAAGGACCTCTAAGGACATCTATGGCTTTTTCTTACAAACCTCACTGTTTGCCTTTTTTCCATGAGACTCAAGACAGACAAAATTAAATAAAAAAATTACAAAATAAAGAACATTGAAGGAGAAGAATTTCTGTTAGCTTAGGTAGCTATCAGAACTCTGTGCCTTGCACTCTCACTCCTTGCTTCAAGCCCTGACTGTTCACTCTTACTTATAGGGAGAAGCCTCCACGGTTGAAACCAAAACAAAACCAAGCTAATCTTCTTCTTCTTCAAGTAAGAACCGGTTCAGCCAGAAAGAGAGAAGAGATAACCCATGCAAAACCCAACATGCAATTACCTCTAGTCCTTCCTTGGTCACCAACAATCATCAATCCGACCCTTACATCTTGCCTTGCTCTCCAAGATGAACTCCTAGCCCTTGATGCATGCTTGATGATGACAGCTTCATCTTCTCCAATCTCTGCCTTTTCCATCACGTAGCCACTGTACCTACCTTCTGTGGTGGTTGAGCAGAATCAGAGACAAGCCATCCTTCCAAGGATCCTCTTCTCTGACCGAAATCTTCTCTTCCATTTTTGGTATGGAGAAGCCAAGATCTCTTCACCAAATCTTACCACAAGTGATTAGAATCTTAGCCACAACATACTTTTAGTTTTCTTTTTCTTGCCATCATTGTGATGGTCTTGTTGCTTGCACTTTCTTCTTTTTGGTGGCTCAATGTTTCTTCCATAGCTTGCTGTGTAATGACCGAAAACAAGAAGAAAAGGTGAGAAAGAGAGGAGAGAGAAATTTGAACACTAACTAATGGATTTTGATGAAGTAAATTAAATTTCTACTTCCCTTACATTAGGTAGCGTGTAGCATGATGATGTCCATCAAATCAAGGACCAACTCTCTCTCATGTTTCCAATGCATGTATTAACTTCAGTTTAATAAAATTTGAATTTCATATGATGAAAGAATGAGATCCGTTGGAAGCAATAAAATTTTGTTTTCTTTGCTTAATGGTTTCGGACCATGCAAGCTTGCCTTCAAGCAATTTTATTTTGGGTTTAGTTTACATATATTGAACAAAGTTAAAAAGCACTTTGGGGCTTGCAGTAATAAATCAAACTGGCCCAATAAAATAATTCAGCCAACATAATCATATTTAACATCAAGGCTGAAGGTAAGATGCATATATGGGCTTGCAACATTTTTCCTATATTTTCGACCCAATTAAAATCTGCATGAACAAAATTATCAATCAATACATATGAATTAAAAACAAATTGACAATTCTGTAATTTATTTAAATTAATAATATTTGTTCATCATCAAAATAAATTTAGAGTTTTCCAAACTCATCACATACAACACCCAAATCATCATCAAGCGTACATTTATGAACCATTAGCCATACAATCACACCATTCAACCTAACTTAGGGTTAACTAGCCTAAGTGTCCAGAAACATTACATATTACATAAAGGAAACCAAAACTATACCTTGGCCGATTCCCAAATGCACCAAACACCAAAATGAAGCCACCAAGCTTGATCCAAAGCCTCAACCAACTCAAACAAACACCCAAAACTCAATCTAACATCATATATATATACCAAATCAAAACCTAAGATACACAAAATAACTAAACACAAGGATTTAGTGGAACCTTACCTTATCCAATGAGAGTAGGGGTAAAATCTAACAATTACTCGCTACTAGAGATCACCTAAACAAGCAAAACCACAAAATCTACTCAAAACCACAACCTCAAAAATGCAGAAATCTAGGGCACGAAACTAGGATGTGAAAAGAGAGATATTACCAGATTTTCTTGGATAGAAACGTAGAGCTTGACGACAGCTTCGCGTGGCTGTAAACGGCTCGTCAATCGGAGCTCCGGATCAAAAGTTATGGCTTCCGGAAAGTAGAGGTGAATAGTAACCACTCCCTTCTTCCTCTCTTCTCTCATAACCGCGCCCCTCTTTCTTTTGGGGAAGAAATAGGCTGAAAAGCTCATTAAGTGAGCTTATATATGTTGGGCCTTAGACCCGGTCCAACCCGTTAGCGTTTTTAGCACGTTTGGCCCACTTTGGGCCAAAACCTTTAAGATTAGTGCCCGGTTTTTAATTTTAAATTATTTTTGTCCTTTCCAAAACAATAAATGATTTTTTAAAATCTTATTTTTTTCAAAACACGCAGTACTGGACCGACTAGAGCCGGTACTACCAGCTTTAGTGTCAGTACGCATTTTTACAAAAACTTTTCGAAAAAGATACATTTTCCAACTCAAAAAAATTCACTGAGATCAAATTTCACATTTATATTTTCAAAATAAAACTTCTAAATTTTGAATCCATCTCGGGCACTTAAGATTATTATTTTTATTAAAACAGTTTTGCGTGGAAAACCCCAGTTCTTACGCTAATAATCTGGGATGAGCTATAAAATCAGAAATTACTAACCAATATTCAAATTCAAACATTTCCCTTATCTTAACTAACCGAAAAGATAAGATGGCAAGGTAAAACTATATAAAGAGGAGCCTAGAGCTTCCCTAGTTATGTTACACATATATAGTTAAACCCTACTTCTTACATCCATTCTGACTTGAGTGTTGTATTGTCTTTGCATGTCACCCTCCACCATTCATCTAATCAGACACTACAAAAAAATTATTTAAAATAACATTTATATTGCGGCATTTTATGGTATTGTCATAATTAATTTGTATAAAATGGCAGTTTTTAATTTAGTGATTCTGGTGGTTTTAAACCACCATTATCGGGACCCATTATTAAAAAAAAGGCCCAAAACTCTTCTCCAACAACGAAAACCCTAAGACACTGCGACGCTACCACTATTGAAATTCGAAAATCCAAATCTGGTGAAACTAACGTTGCCACCACTAAAATCCGAAAACAATGATCTGTGCTATGCTATGACGACGATTTGCTGCATCGACTACTCCTTCATCAAGATTGTGTGCTGTGAACTGAAATACTCTCTCCAGCGATGATTTCCTCTGGCAATGTTCTCCTCCGGCGGCACGTTCTTCTCCAGCTATACAATCTCCTCGATTGAGCTACCGTACTGTGAGCTGAAACGCTGTCATTGTGTGAGAACAAGGTTAAAACAAAGATTTCCTCTAGGCTCCAGTGATGTTTTCTCTGGTGATAATCTCTTCCGACGGTGTTCTCCTTCGGTTACAGCATCCTTCATCAAGCTACTATGCTGTGAATTTTTCTCCTTCAGTTGATCGAGATTCTTAGGTTTTACAAGGTAAGGTTTTTAGGCATTCTGCTTATTCAATTCCGTCGAGAAGTATGAGTTTATTGATCATTATGACATGTTTGCTAGGGTATTAGAAATTGTTTCTGCTACTATGAATAGTGGTAAAATTGTTGAGTTATAAGAAATTAGTTATAAAAAATTGTTTCTGAAACAGAAATGTTTAGGACTGAAAAAGAACATGATTTTTCTTGTTTATAATTTTGAACCTGAGCACATCACTATTACCTTAGCTTGATTATGTTGTCTATTGAGTCTTAAGAATGCAACTTCCATTTTCGGTGCATCCAATTTGGTAATATAATTGTCTTTAGTTTAGTATAGTTATGATGTATAATGTATGTCTTTTTTATGAGATAAGAATATAATGAAGAACCTATTTTTTTGTATAATGAGATAGCATGATGAATATAATTCCATCATTTCTATTTCTCTTTAATTAGTGATATTTAATTACTATCCTCAAATTATAACACTACTACTACTCTTGCAAATGAATGAGCTAGCTGAACAAAAGAAATTATTGAGTATAATAATGATGTATAATTCTCCCTTTTATCTAATAATTTTGAATATAGCAGCACTGAGCACAACACTATAACCACCTTTGTTATGTTTGCTGAAATATACATATGATTTATGTTAGTTATAAAATGACTTTATCTTTGTTATACACTACTAAAAAGGAGCTTTCTCTTGTCTTTATTGGCTATTTTTTTTATCTTAATTATCAAATGTCTTCTTATCTTACTTATCAAATGTATTTTTATACCTACTATTTCTGTGTTTATGTCCTAGAAAAACTTATGTTACTTTTCTTGTAGTTTGATATCTCATTATTTACTGTCTGATAAACCACTATTTTATGGTTTATCTTGTGCTCAATTGAGTGGTTTTTATCTACTCTTTACCCACTTATTCATACTATTTACATGGTTTTACATTTGCCTTCCTAATTATGTGCTTTAATTGAAAACATGTTTCTTTGGACTTATCTTTGCTAATATTAATCCTCTCTTATTACCATTAGATGCCTTGATATGTGTGTTAAGTGCTTTCAGAGATTACAGGGCAGGAATGGCTCAGAGGATGGAAAGGAAGCATGCAAAAGTGGAAGGAATACAAGAAGTTGAAGGAACTGCAAAGCTGTCAGCCTGACCCTCTCGCACTCAAACGACTGTAACTTTAGCTATAGAGGTCCAAACGATGCGGTTCTAGTTGCGTTGGAAAGCTAATGTCCGGGGCTTCGATTTGATATATAATATGCCATAGTTGCCTTGATGCTAGGCGACGCGACCGCATGCTCCACGCGGCCGCGTCGCAGTGACGAAAAACTAGCGTTGCAGATTTCGCAACTAGCGATTTCTGGGCTGTTTCTGACCCAGTTTTCGGCCCAGAAAGCATAGATTAGAGGCTATAAAGTGGGAGAATACATCCATTCATGAATAAGCTTCCATATTCACAATTTTAGGAGTAGATGTAGTTTTTAGAGAGAGAGGTTCTCTCCTCTCTCTTAGGATTAGGATTTAGAACTTCTCTTAGTTTTAGGAGTGACTCTCAATCCCAGGTTCAATGTTCTTTTACTTTATATTTATCTCTTATTTTTAGATACTTTAATGCTTATATTAGTTATGTTGCCTATTTGGCTTATGCTACATTCATGTTATGATTTTCTTTGAATTAATATTATTTAAGGTATTTCAGTTATTATTGCTTTCTTTTATTTGCATGATTATTGCTTCCCATCTAAAGGCATTTTTATTCCAGTAGATTTACTTTTTTCCTTTTGGTTTTGGTTAAGAAATCAGTAACTTAGGAGTTATCCAATTCAACAGTATAATTGATAATTGTTATCTTGCCAATTGAATTGAACTTCAATAATCCCAATCTTTTCTTAGGAAATAAATAGGATTCGAAGATCAAACTAATTAGTCCCTTGACTTTCCTTTGCTTTAGTAAAGGTTAACTAAGTAGAATTAAGATTCAATTTTCATTATTATTGATAAGGATAACTAAATCTGGACTTCTAATTTCTCATACCTTGCCAAAAGTTTATTTTACAGTTATTTAATTATTTTATTTATCATTTAAATATATCTGTGCTCATTGCCCAAGCTCCAAAACCCCTAATTTGCAAAACTCATAACCAATAATAAGAATATACCTCCCTGTAATTCCTTGAGAAGACGACCCGAGGTTTAAATACTCGGTTATCAATTTAAAAGGGGTTTGTTACTTGTGACAACCAAAACGTTTGTAAGAAAGGTTGATTGCTTGGTTTAGTAACTATACTTGCAACGAGAGTTTACTATAACTTCTAAACCATCAATCTTCAGTTCTTCAAAATGGCGCCGTTGCTGGGGAATTACAAACGTGTGCCTTATTATTGGTTATTGTAAATATTTTATTTTTGCTTGTTTATTTGTTTTTATTTTTGTTTTTATTTTTGCTTTTTCTTAAGTTAAGAGGTTATTGATTTTTATTTTAAAATTTTTATTTTATCTTATCTTATTTCAAAAATCAAATTTCAAAATTCAAATTTAAAAATTTTCAAAATTCAAATTTAAAATTTTTCAAATTTCAAATTTCAAAAATTCAAAATTCAAAAATTTAAAATTCAAAATTTCAAAATTTAATTTTCAAATTCAAAATTTAAATAACCTTTTAATTTAAATTTGTTTTTATTTTTGTTTTTAATTTTTATTTGCTACTATGAACTCTCACCCCTTTGGCTATGAGTCTGGTTACAATTATGTTGTAGGAAGAAGAAATTACAATGAGAACAGGCATCAAAGTTAGAACAATCAAAGATGGGAGGAGCCAATCAACCACCACCATATGCCTATAAACCCTCTTCTCAACATGACTTTGGACCACCATACTCACAAGCCCCTCACCACTAAACACCACCATATGACCCTAACCCACATCCACCATACCAACCACCCTATGAACCAAATGAACCATACATAGATCCACCCCAACCTCTATTGGATAATAATACACTCATCTCTAACATCATTGGTCTCACCTCTACACTCCAAAATCTTACATCCTGCATGAACCAACCCTCTACCTCTAATATTCAACCCTCAAGCTCTAGTGCACTTCCTTTTCAACCACATAATGATTTTTTCATCCCATCACCACCCTCCATGGAAGAGCACCCACATCCATCAATCCAAGAGCAAGATGATCCCAATTATGCTATTGATATGGAACAGGAAAGAAGGAATCATCTTCGCGAATCCATACTTCATAAAGAGCTAGAGGAGGCCCTACGGGTAAAGGTAGGAGAGACCCTTGAAGATGAAAGAGTAGTTGAAAGGAGTTGTCATGGAGAGAAAATCATCAAGGATGAGTACGATTTTATATTAAAATTACTGGACAAAGCAGTAATTATTGAAGAGGAAAAAGTGGTTGAAGATTTAGGAGATGCAGAACCTCCATGGGAAAGTCAAGTTATCAAGCCTCCTTCAAAGACGTTTGAAATTGATGTTGAGGAGGGTGTATAACCTCCAAGACATATCATGGCTAAAGACTTTGAAGAGGTTGATCAAGAGATGGAGATTAAAAAAGAAGAAGAAGCTTGCAAAGAGGTGGAAGTTGTCAAAGAGCACAAGGGAGTGGAGCTTGGAATCACCTTGCCAAAGTTATTGGAGACCCCTCTCCCTAAGTTGCCATCATCCTTCACGACATTCAAGTGGGTAAAATTCATATCCCTTAGCTTTCTGATTCCACTTGAATATGGGCTACTGGAGACAAATGGTCAACTTAGAGCTCTTTGTGGCATTAAGAGTAAGAGGAAGATGGTCAGTGGTAAGAATTGTCCTGCAAGTTTCATTATGGTTGGAAGCTTTAAGTTTAAACGCAAGGGTTGGTGTAAAGCTCAATTGAATGGGTCTAGGAAGTTGTTTGGACGCTTCGGTGAGAATTCTAAAGCTAAACTACCCGGATGGAATCATGATAATCAACTTGAAGACGGGTGTAAAAGCAAGATTTGGGATCCTGAAATCTGTTCTGACATCCAACACCCCGGGAGCCTAAGAATCTGTTTGAAGCTGCTCAAAGGCTTTACGTGCCTAGTTTGGGATCCTGGAGGCTATTGGAATTACAAACATTGGTGGAGATTCCTGGATGAGTTCAAACACAAGCCACCATAACAGGAAGCTCATCAAATGTCCAACTTAAGGACTTTAAGTAAAAGTGCTAGGTGGGAGACAACCCACCATGGTATGATCGTTTCTTTTTCATTTTTAGTTAGTTTTATTTGTTTTCAAGTTTTATTTTATTTTATTATATCGAACCTAGAGTTTTGCATCACATTCATATTAATACTGCATTCTGCATTTTTCATGCATAAAAAAAAAGAGAAGCACGCACGCGACGTGGCAGCGTCGCTGACGCGTCCGCGTCATGTGGGAAAAATGGCTCCCACGCGACCGCGTCACTCACGCGGCCGCGTGACCTGGAAATCGACGTACGAAGGGTGCACGACCGAAAGTTGTGCGAGAGTGGTGCTGGACTGGTGCTGACCGCACACGCCTTACCACGCGGATGCATGGCTCACGCGTCCGCGTCATATCCCCATGATGGCCACTCACGCGATCGCGTTGACCACGCGACCGCGTTACCCTGGATTTTGGCAATACCAAGTTTCGAACAGAGAGTTGTGCGACCGCGAGGCTGCACTCGTGCCACTAGCACAAATCAAGTCACGCGATCGCGTGTTCTACGCGTCCGCGTCGCCTGACCTTATTGCGCACCACGCGACCGCGTCACCCACACAACCGCGTCGCCAGCGTCACACAACCTGCCCAGATTAGTGCCAATTTTCTTATCTTTTCTTCTCTAGTCCTAATTTCTTCTATCTTTTCTTCTTTCTTCTTTCTTTCTTACTTTATTTCTTTCCCTTCTCATTCTTCTTATCTTTTATTTTATTTTACTTAATTTATTTACATATTTCATTCATTGCATCTTAATTTTGTGCATATTTTTGTTTTCTCTTCTAAATTCATTATTTTTTCTTTGGTGTTAAAATTTTCTTATTTAACTGTTGCATCTTCTCTTGAATTATTTTGGGTGCTCAGTGACTTGTTCTATTTTGGTTAGGTAATATTATTTATATCAATGCCAATCTTTTATACCTGTATTACTTTTACATTGACATGAATTTATATTATCTCTCCTTACCCACACTCTCTTCCCTATTTTTGCAAACCTTTGCATTCTTGATTCGCCATGTACTTCTACTATTTTCTCATTTGCATGTTGTAGCTACCATGTAATTGAGACCCTCATTATCTGGCATTCACCAACCCATGTTTTATTTGTTTTCTATCTTTGCTTTGGGTTACTTTCCTTGCCTTTTTCTTTCAGGATGGCCACCAGGAAGAGAACCGGAAGACGTTTACATGGGAGAGACAAACAAGTTCCTACGCACATTTCTTGATGAGAAAAGCGTCAGTTGAAACAACCCGTCCACCTGCACATCTCAGCATGCACCGAGGACGGTGCAATCTTTAAGTGTGGGGAGGTCGATACCGATCTCCATGGGTTAGTTATTTTCTTCTCAACACCAATATTTTATTTAGTACATTGTTACATTTGCATGTTTCATTGCATGATTTTTTTTATTTTATGCATTTAGCTACTGCTTGGTTGAGAAATAATAAGTTTCTTTTTAAGATCCTATTTTTTGAAAAATTTCACTAATTCAAAATCAAAATATTTGTGTTAAATTTGTTTGAAGTTGTATTTAGAACATGATTTTTGAGCTAAAAAATACACAACCTGTGAGATTTGAGCTTATTTATATGGTTACATTATTTAACCATAAATTTTTATTCCTGTGTGTTTCCTTCTCTATGATTGTAATCTATATTTTGTTCCAATCTATATGTCCATTATTTAGTGTATTTACATGCTTGCATATGATTGAGGCCATTATTTGATTTTAGCTCACTTATCCCAAATAAGCCTACCCTTTAAATCACCCTTGTCAGCCACTTTGAGCCTTTTAATTCCCATTTATTCTGTATTTTATCACATCACTAGCCTTAAGCAGAAAAACAATTAAATATCCCAATTGAATCTTTAATTAGCTTAGGATAGGGATTGTGCAACAATTAAATGTGGGGAAACTGTGGGAACTTGGGTTAATAAGGGAATGTATCATGTTTCTAATTTTGAATATTAGAAAATTTGGGTACCTACTCATGTAAAACAGAAATTAAAAAAAAATCCATATGCATTGATATGTTATTCTAGTTTTTATGTCTCTCTAAAAAAAAGAAGAGAAAAAAAAAGAAAAAAATATATATAATATAAATAAATAAATAAGGGGACAAAAATTACCCCAATGTTAAGTTAATAAAAGATCAATGCATATGTGATAAAATTAAAGAAAAAGTTGATACATGAGTATGTGATGTAAAAGTGGGAATCTTGGGTAGCTAGGCATGAATTAGAATTATATAGAGTATATGTATGTTAGGTGAAAGTTTAGGTTAATTAAAGATTCATATTATAGCTCACTTGGCCATACATATATCCTTACCTTTACCTTAGCCCCATTACAACCTTGAAAAGACTTCATGATGTTTGCATTGGTACATTAAATAATATTGATTGGTTAGATGAAGAACAAGGTTTAGAAAGCATGACTAGAGAAGAGTAGAGTGAATAACCCTATACACTTGAGAGATTAGAGTGATATACACTACCAATGAGGGTTCAATGCTTGATTCTATGTTCCCTGCTTTCATGAGCTGTCTTCTTACAAGTTTACTTGCTTTTTATTGTATAATTTGAATTAGTGGAATTTGATTTATGTTTGTCTTGGAGAACTTATTTACTTTTAACCAAGTAGGTAGAAACATTCTGCATTACATAGGTTGCATTTCATACATTTTACCATTCCTCTTCACTTTTATAGTTCTCTCAAGCTTAGCATGAGGACATGCTAATGTTTAAGTGTGGGGAGGTTGATAAACCACTATTTTATGGTTTATCTTGTGCTCAATTGAGTGGTTTTTATCTACTCTTTACCCACTTATTCATACTATTTGCATGGTTTTACATTTGCCTTCCTAATTATGTGCTTTAATTGAAAACATGTTTCTTTGGACTTATCTTTGCTAATATTAATCCTCTCTTATTACCATTAGATGTCTTGATATGTGTGTTAAGTGATTTCAGAGATTACAGGGCAGGAATGGCTCAGAGGATGGAAAGGAAGCACGCAAAAGTGGAAGGAATACAAGAAGTTGAAGGAACTGCAAAGCTGTCAGCCTGACCCTCTCGCACTCAAATGGCTGTAACTTTAGCTACAAAGGTCCAAACGATGCGGTTCTAGTTGCGTTGGAAAGCTAATGTCCGGGGCTTCGATTTGATATATAATATGCCATAGTTGCCTTGACACTAGGCGACGCGACCGCATGCTCCATGCGGCCGCGTCGCAGTGACGAAAAACCAGCGTGGCAGATTTTGCAACTAGCGATTTCTGGGCTGTTTCTGACCCAGTTTTCGGCCCAGAAAGCACAGATTAGAGGCTATAAAGTGGGAGAATGCATCTATTCATGAATAAGCTTCCATATTCACAATTTTAGGAGTAGATGTAGTTTTTAGAGAGAGATGTTCTCTCCTCTCTCTTAGGATTAGGATTTAGAACTTCTCTTAGTTTTAGGAGTGACTATCAATCCCAGGTTCAATGTTCTTTTACTTTATATTTATCTCTTATTTTTAGATACTTTAATGCTTATATTAGTTATGTTGCCTATTTGGCTTATGCTACATTCATGTTATGATTTTCTTTGAATTAATATTATTTAAGGTATTTCAGTTATTATTACTTTCTTTTATTTGCATGATTATTGCTTCCCATTTGAAGGCATTTTTATTCCAGTAGATTTACTTTTTTCCTTTTGGTTTTGGTTAAGAAATCAGTAACTCAGGAGTTATCCAATTCAACAGCATAATTGATAATTGTTATCTTGCCAATTGAATTGAACTTCAATAATCCCAATCTTTTCTTAGGAAATAAATAGGATTCGAAGATCAAACTAATTAGTCCCTTGACTTTCCTTTGCTTTAGTAAAGGTTAACTAAGTGGAATTAAGATTCAACTTTCATTATTATTGATAAGGATAACTAAATCTGGACTTCTAATTTCTCATACCTTGCCAAAAGTTTATTTTACAGTTATTTAATTATTTTATTTGTCATTTAAATATATCTGTGCTCATTGCCCAAGCTCCAAAACCCCCAATTTACAAAAATTATAACCAATAATAAGAATATACCTCCCTGTAATTCCTTGAGAAGACGACCCGAGGTTTAAATACTCGGTTATCAATTTAAAAGGGGTTTGTTACTTGTGACAACCAAAACATTTGTAAGAAAGGTTGATTGCTTGGTTTAGTAACTATACTTGCAACGAGAGTTTACTATAACTTCTAAACCATCAATCTTCAGTTCTTCACTGTCATTGATCAAAGAAACAAATTTAGGAGTTTATTTGATAGTATTATATATTTGGAAGCTAGAAATATGTGACTGCTTGAGTAATAAGAAAGGTTCCATTTCCTTTTCTTTGCATTATTCTCCACTTCATTCAGTACTAGTTATTCTACTCTCTAGTCTTCACTGAAGATGAAATTGTCCTAATAAGTTAATTTCAATGTTCAATCTCCATTTGATCAACTCATTTCTATAGAGAATTCTTATATGACTTAATAAACTCTGCTATGATTTTTGTAAATAATTGTAGAAGATATTTTTTATTCTCACAGAGTGGATGCCATGAAGTTATAAAAAAGGATGATAGAATGGAGGCTGAGACAAGAGACGCAAGTAACAGAGAACTAATTTGATTTTATGTCAAAAAGATCCACCACTGAAGCTATATACCTGTTAATAAGAAAGATGGAGAGCTATCGTAGTAATAAAAGGGATCTACATATAGTATTTATTGATTTGGAAAAAGCATACGATAGGGTGCTAAGGGAGGCCTTGTGGAAGGTTTTGGAAAGGAAGAGAGTAATGATCACATATATTCATGCAATTAAAGACTTGTATGATAGGCTACAACTAGTGTGAAGATTCAAGGTGGTGTGACAGAAGAAATTTCTATTGGTATAAGATTACACCAGGATCATCCTTAAGTCCATACCTTTTTGCATTAGTCTTAGAAGTACTCATAGAGCATACCCAAGAGCCTGTGCCATAGTGCATGCTTTTTGTTGATGATATCGTTCTTATGGGAGAGTCAAGAGAAGACCTAAATAAGAAGTTAGATTTATGGAGAGAAGCTCTAGAAGTGTATGGTCTGCGTATAAGCCATAGCAAGACAGAATATATGGAATGTAAGTTTGGCCGCCGAAGGTGAAATCCTAATACAGAGGTGAAGATTGGAGAAAATATCCTACAAAATGTTAAAAGTTTTAAGTATTTTGGGTGCATCATACAGGATAATGGAGAGATTGAACATGATGTAAATCATAGGATTCAAGCAGATTGGTCAAAATGACGGAGTACGTCTGGTTTTATATCTGGCAAAAAAGTGTCTTTTAAAACTTAAGTAAATTCTATCGCACTGCTATTAGACCAGCTATACTTTATGGCCAAAGGGGAGCACAGACATAAGTTAAGTATGGCAGATATGAAGATGTTGAGATGGATGAGTGGTCATACGCGATTGGATAGAATAAGAAACGGAGAGATATAAGAGACAAAGTTGGAGTAGCACCTATTATAGAAAAGATGGTAGAATCGCGTCTCAGGTAGTTTGGACATGTGAGAAGAAGACCAACAAAGCACCCAGTCAGGAGGTGGATGAGATGGAAGATGGACAAGGGGTGAAAGGCAGAGAAAGACCTAGGAAGACCATCCATGAGGTTGTCAAACAATATCTACATATAAATGGTCTCTCTGTAGACATGATACATGATAGAGCTCAGTGGCATCGTTTGATCCATGTAGCCAACTCTACCTAGTGGGACAAAGCTTTGCTGTTGATGTTGCTGTTGTTGTTGTTATTGTTGTTGTTGTTGTTGTTGTTGTTGTTGTTGTTGTATTATGATGGTTATGCCGAGGGGGCAATGAGATTGATTTATGTAATGATCAGGTGATAATAGTGAGTGCTAGACAATAGTAGGATCTTATTAGTTTTACTTAACATGTTGTAAGTGTTGTTTTGCTTTTACTTCTCCCTGGAAAGGATCGAGCTTCAAACCAACAATATATTAGAAAAATTTTAAATAAAACTATTAGGAAATTTGAATGTAAATATTATGTGATGACTTGGTCTATCTATGACATTGTTCTAAAAATTGAACTGAACTAACCAATTCTACCAATAAAATTAGAAACTCGTATTTAATATGGTTCGGTTACCTATGAAAATCATCTAGTGTAAAAATCTATATTCGACCGAAAAATAGTCAGAAATCGACGATTTGGCAAACTGGTGAACTAGCCGATTCTTAAAATTAAAAAAAAGAAACAAAAAGAAAAAATAAAAACAAGACAATGTAAAATCCTTGGTTTGCTTCGTCATTCATCTTCTCCCTTACACAGCCACTACAACCCCATGTTTTGCCACTGACGTCGGATTTTCTACCAGTAAAGAAATTCATAGAAACGGTTGCGTTGTAGATATAGTTTCTAAACCGGCAAAAATCCCTTCGTACAAACGTGTTGGGTGTCACAAGTAACAAACCCCTTTAAAAATTGTTAACCGAGTATTCAAACCTCGGGTCGTCTTCTCAAGGAACTACGAGGAAGTAGGTTCTTATTATTGGCTATAAAGGTTATAATCGGGGTTTAGAAGGTGAGAAGCAAGTAATTTAAATGACGAGTGAATTAAATGGCAATTAAGAATAAATAATAACTGTAAAGCAACTTTTAGCAAGGTAGAGAAAATTAGAGGTCCAACTTAGTTATCTCTCTCAACAATAATGAAAGTTGAATCTAAACTCCACTTGGTCAACCTTCACCAGGGCAAAGGAAAGTCAAGGGACTAATTAAATTGACTTTCGAATCCTAATTATTTCCTCAAAAAAGGTTGGGATTATTTAAGTTCAGCTCAATTAGCAAGATAACGATTATCAATTATGTTGAGTTTAATAACTGTTGAGTTACTAAATTCTTAACCAGAACCAAAAGGGGAAAAGTAAAATTGCTGGAATGATAAAGAGGTCCTTAGATGGGAAGCAATGGTATCTTAAATCAAAGAGAACAATCATAAACTGAAAATACCTCAATTATCATTAATTCAAATAACAGTATATAACATGAGAGAATTCATAAATCAAATTATAATAATCAATTCAAATGTTGGAATAAATAAATAGAAGTAATACTAAAAGAACATTAAACCTGGGATACAGAGTTACTCTTAAAACAAGAAGAAATCCTAAATCCTAAAAGAGAGAGAGAAGATCTCCCTCTCAACTAAATCTAAATCATTGAAAGGTAAAAATATGTGAGCTCCCTTTGAATGGAAGCATTCCCACACTTTATAACCTCTGGTCTATGCTGTCTGTACTTAGATCTGGGCCAAAAAGGGCTTCAGAATTTGCTGGGGGCGTATTCTGTAATTTCTTGTGCGTGGCCTCTGTCACGCGTCCGCGTGGGTCATGCGGTCGCGTCATTCGGAGCTTTTCCTTGCCACGTGGTCGCGTCAGTCATGCGACCGCGTCATATGCGTTCTGCTTAAGGCGCGCGGTTGCGTCAGTCATGCGGCCGCGTCGCTGCTGATTCGTGCTTGGCACGCGATCGCGTCATCCATGCGATCGCGTGGATACCATTTTCTTTAAAGCTCCGTTTTACTTTCTCCTTCCATTTTAGTATGTTTCCTTTTTCATCCTTTAAGTCATTCTGCCTTAGAAAATCTGAAACTACTCAACACACTAATCACGGCATCGAATGGAAATAAAGGTAATTAAAATAATTAATTTTTAAAGCTTAGGAAACATGTTTTTCACAACATAAGATAATAAGGAAGGGAAAGTAAAACCATGCAATTAATGTGAATAAGTAGGTGAAGAGTTGAATAAATCACTCTAATTAAGCACAAAAGAACTCATGAAATATGGGTTTATCAACCTCCCCATACTTAAACACTAGCATGTCCTCATGCTAAATCCAAGGTAAATAATTAAGGTTAAAGTGATGGAATGTTATGAAATGCAACCTATGCTAAATGTATCTACCTAATGGGTCATGCAATTCTAGTTCATCTACTCATATATAAAGCTTACATGTAGCTAAGTTAATTCACATTCTCAAGGAGTTATGTATATATATATATAGCTAACCCTTAAATAATAAAGCATTTTAGCAAATGAGATGGGAAAGAAAACATTGTACAAACTTGCAAAACAATTAGTAAATATAAACACAGATATATGTGTATGAGTTATAGAACCCTCACTGGATTTTGTGTTTACTCTTTAGTCACTCAGTGTTTATTGGGTTTATTCACTCTATTTTTTCTTTTTATTCTTACTTTCTATAACTTTGTTTTTCATCTAACCAATCAACAATTATAGAATATAGTCATACCAAAAAGTCATGAGGTCTTAATTAATGTTGTAATGGGGCCAAGGTAAAGGTAAGGATTTATGTATATGGTTAAGTGAGCTAATAAGCGAATCCTTAATTAGACTAAGATCTCACCTAACATATATATTTAGTAAAATAAAATCTCTTTACCTATTTTCCCATATTTCCTACTTATTATTGCATGCTCATGTTTCACTTTTTATTTTGATCTCATGTGCATTGTTTTTATTTTGCATTTTGGGGAATTTCTTTTTGCATTCCCTTTTATTAAATACTGAAAAATAACTCTCTTTTTTTTTTTTGATGCACATGGTAATTGAATCACTTTGATTTTCTCATGAGCATGCTTCCCAAATTTATTTTTATTTCTTTTTTTTTTTTAACTTTCCTACCCTTTTGTTTCTATCACTCATGTTCCCAAAAGGTTTTCCACATTTTACTCTATTTATAATTTTTTTTTCTATCTTAAGCTAACCAAGGATTCACTTGGGATTTTATTTTATTTTTCTGCTTAAGGCTAGTAGTGTGGCTAAATAGAATAAAAGGGGATTTAAAGGCTCAAGGGGGGCTAACAAGGGTGATGTAAAAGGTAGGCTAATTTGGGGTGAGTGAGCTAAAATCAAATGATGGCCTCAATCATTCTCTTGGTATGTATCTATTCTATAATCTGTAATTGGACATATGGATTAAAGCAAAGGAAAGAACATCAGAATAAAAAGAAATGTAACACACAGAAATGAAATTATGGTTTGAATGCAACCATACAATTTAAGCTCAAGACTCACAGGCTGTGTATTTTCTAACTCAGGCATCATATATCATTCATATATTGTATGCAGGTTTAGTTAAAAATTTCCATTATTCTCTTGAAAAAAAATTATTTAAGGTAGCTTTTAAAGTTTTAATGTTCCTCCTTGATGAAATGTTGTCAACTAACATGTAATGCTATATATACAAGGTGTGGGTTGTTTTGATTCTGTTAAAGTTTCTAGTTTACTTCCTTTTTATATTTTTCTATTTAAACTATACTATCTTTATGCTAAAAAGGGGTAAACTATACTAATTAATCCACTAATAAATCAGAATTGCAAACTAAACTAAATGATTAAAATGAGCTAAATAACTAAAATATGAACAAAAAAAATGCAAAATACAGAAAATAGAGTAAAATACACAAGTAGCAATGTATAAGTACTCAGAAAATAACAATAAAAGAAAAAGAGAAAAATACAGAAAAATATCCAAAATAAAAGAAAAAGTATGTAGTAGTTCACCAAAATAAACGCCAGAGATGGCGACCTCCCCACACTTAAAATGAAGCATCGTCCTCGATGCTCAATCAAGCCGGGTGTGAAGGAGTGTCATCACTGGTAGGGATGGTAGCTGGGGTCTCTGTGGCGGTGGTGGGCTGAGAGTCTGGCTGCTGTAGAGGGGAGACTGACTGGATCGGGATCTCCAGATCTGCAGCCTCAATCTGGGGCATAACCTCCTGATGCGGGGCAGTCTGCTCTGTGGCTGCCTGCTGATGAGTCTCCGCCTGGGAATGAGTCTCCTCCTCGTGCTCATCCTCCTCCTCCTCTGATGGCTCTGAAGGGGTGTCGGGCTCGGAGGGGATGTCGGCGCCCTATCTGATCATCAGCTTCAGATGGGAATAGCGTCGCCTGCTACGGCGCTCCAATCTCTTATACCGGCACCTGTTACGGTGCTCCATCTGATCAAGCTGGCGGAAAAGACGGTGCACGAGGCGATAAACTGGCTCAGAGGCGGGTGGAGGTGCAGTGGTGGCAGCAGGGGCAGCTGGGGCAGCTGTGGATGAAGAGGGTTCAGCAGACAGAGGGGCTGTCTCATCAGTAGCAGTGACAGGTGGTGGTCTGTAGCCCAAGGCAAGGAAGTTCCTGCTGTGCGAGATGATCTTCCTGCAGTCCGCTGCTGGTGGTCGCTCATCGGCATCCTCCCAAGGCACATCAGCCTGACGGCCTAGCCGTGTAACCAGGTAAGGAAAGGGGAGGGTGCCTCGGACATGGGCCCTGGCCATATAATGCCGGATAAAATGAGGCAGATAAATGTCCTTACCCTCCAGCACACACCAAAGGAGGGTGATCATGGTAGCCGGGATCTCCGTCTCGTGAGTACTTGGCATCACAAAATTACTCAAGATCTGATGCCATAGCCGAGCCTCATCATTTAAGTACACTCTCTTGATCCCTCTAAGCATAGTGGTGTTCTGACCCATCTCCCAAGGAACAGCAGGGTCAAGAGCTATCCTTGCCTTCACAGCATCCCAGTCAAACTGCATCTGGCCCATGTTTTTCTCAGCCTGTGCAAAACCATCTGGCTGATCGGACTTGGCTGGGAGCTGGAGAATGGTCTCTATGGCCTCCTCAGTGACCAGAATTTGCTTTCCCTTCAGGTTCACTGCATCTAGGGTAGTAAGGTAGTAGTTGCAATAGAATTCCCGGACTCAAGATGCATTGACCTCTGTTAGTGATCTCTCCAGAAAGAACCAGCCCCTTTGCTTGATTTGCTCAGTAGTGTATTGCTGGAGGGCTTCTGGAATCTTCAAGGTACGTTCCAGGTATAGATTTCTGGAGTTTGCAAAAGTCGGGTACTTCAGCTCACAGTACCGGTTTGCAAATTTTATAGGATCAGTCGAAGGGAGCAGCTGGTCAGGTTTTTCCTGCTGTGTGAAATTCTTCTCCCGCCATGAGGAATCGTGCATTAGAGAAATGATGGACTGGGAGGAATCTCCTCTCTTACGCTTGCCAGTAGCCTTGCCTTTACCTTTCCTCTGTGAGGCAGACATCCTGAAAAACAGAAAACCAGGAATGGATAAAAAAATAGGAAAGCAAATAGGCAATTTAAACAAAGGAAACTCAAAGCGGTAAGGGAGAAATAGAATAAGGAAAATGAGTATATGAAATGTGATTGAATTTATGTTAAATGGAAAAAAATAAGCAATATGCCATGGTTAGAAAGTTAGAGGAAAGTGAAAATAATCAGAAAAGAGATCAAAAGGGTTAGTATGGTTAGGATTTGAAAAAAAAATTAGTAAATTAAAATTAGTGAGTTAGGAAGGTAAGTGGCATAGAAAAATTCCATATAACAAGGATTCACAGGTAAGAATAGAAGTACTCATAATTGAATAAAGAAAACAGGGTGATGCTGATTCGAATAGAAATAAAGAAATCAGAAATTGGAATCAGTGAGTCACAAATGCATGTTATGAACCAGGAAAGCAAAAGAGGATAAGAAAGTGGCCCTTAGCATTCATGAAATGGTTTGGGGGAGGTAGAGTAAAACAGAGTTGCCAAACCAAAACAAGAATGAAAACAATTTTCAAAAAATTTGGGCAGTATTCCGGCTAAAATTGGATTGTCCCGGAAAATAAACAGCAATCAGATCAGTTCATATGAATTAAAAGAAAGCAAGCTTCATGTACATAGATATAAAATAAATAGAAAAACTCAATGTAAACAGCAGCAACATACAAGAAAGCAGCATATGAATCATGATTATAGCAGCAACAGATTTGCACATAGGATAAAACAGAAGTAAGAACAGTGCAAGTAAACAAACCTAGATCCACTAACCACAGCCTAAGCTACCTAACAACCTAAAAATCCACTACAACATGCAAGTCTAGCTATCCTAATTATGAACATAAACGGAATAAAAAATACAGAAAAGTGATGAACGGATAAAAAAGTTACGTGTTGCAGAACCTGGTAAGCGGAAGGGGTGGAACAGGGAAGAAGGTGGCTGCGGCGGCGTCCGGCGCGGTGGTGGTGCACGGCGACGCGGTGGTGGCTGAGGGGGCAATGGCGGCGAGGGTTTTGGGTTGGTGATAGAAGAAGGGGGATGTGGTTGGGTGGCGGAGAGGGAGGGGGCGCGGCTGGGTGGCGGTGGTGGGGGGCGGTGGTCGCGGAGGCAGTGGCGGAGAGGGGAGAGGAGGAAGGGAGAAGAAGGGAGGGGAGGGGGTTGGGGCGGCGGCGTACGGGGTAGCGGCGGCGTCTGGGTGGCCGGCGGTGGCGGCTGGGTGGTGGTTGGAGGGAGAGGGAGCAGAGAGGGAGAAGAGGGTTGGGGGTGGGAGGGGGCTCGCGACTGATAGGGTTCGCGGGCTGGGGGGTTATATTTCCGAATCCACGCGGCCGCGTGGGGCACGTGGTCGCGTGGTTGGGACGAGAATGGGAGTGACGCGATCGCGTGGGGTGCGCGATCGCATGAGAGGGGGAAAAGAAGGGTGACGCGATCGCATGGGTCGCGCGATCGCGTCGCTGGAAGTTGTGCTAAACGCACGACTCCATCGCCGTTTTAGCGCAACTCTCTGTCTCCTTTTGGGGTGATGTGCAATCCATGCGACGCGATCGCGTCGCTCACGCGGTCGCGTGGGATTGGTATTTGGTAAGTGACGCGATCGCATGGGGCATGCGATCGCGTGGGCTAATTTGCGCGAAACGCACAAGGGCCGCACGATTCCAGCCCAACTTTCTGTTCGTTGGATCCTTACGCCGATATATGTATCACGCAGTCGCATGGGTGGTGTTTTGCGCGATACGACGCGATCGCATGGGGCATGCGGTCGCGTCGTGCAACCCTTTTTTTTTAACTGAAAAATGCAGGATGCAGTGATGGACATGAATGCTATGCATGATTCCAGGTTTAATAAATTAAATGAAAAAGGAAAAATGAAAGCAATTAACAAGAAATAAGTTGAAAAAGAGGCGACCATACCATGGTGGGTTGTCTCCCACCTAGCACTTTTAGTTAAAGTCCTTAAGTTGGACATTGGAAGAGTATCCTGTTATGGTGGCTTGTGTTTAAATTCGTCCAAAAATCTCCACCAGTGCTTGGAATGCCAATAGCCTCCGGGGTCCCAAATTAGGCATGTAAAGCTTCTGAGCAGCTTCAAACAAATTTTTAGACTCTTGGGGTAACAAATGTCAGAATAAACCTCAGGATTCCAAGCCTTGCATTTAAATCCGCCTCCGTCTTGGTCTACATGTCTCCATCCGGGCGGCTTAAAAAGTAGAATCTCACCGTGGTGACCAAACATTCTCTGTGATCCATGCAATTGAGCATGATACCAATCCGTGTACTTCGAGGTGAAGCGTGAAACCTTATTGAACCTGGTGCACCAGCTCTGAATATGAGCCATTTCCCTCTTACTCTTAAAGCCGCAGAGAGCTCTAAGCTGGCCATCTGTTTCAAGCAAACCATATTCAAGTGAATAAGTAAAATTATAAGTTAAGGATTGTACCCACTTGAAGCTTGTATTGGGTGGTAATGGCCTTGGGATAGGTGTTTTTGGTGGTTCTGCAAGTTCCGTTTCCTTGTGTTCTTCTGTGAATTCTTCCACTTCCTTGCAAAGATCTTCAATTGTATCTGTATCTTGGTCAAAGTCTTCTATGTCTTCCTCATCACTCGAGTCATAGATTGGAGGTTGAGAGAAATCTACCTCCGCATCATTTTCATATTCACTTCGGAAAGATTCTTCGATCTCAGAGAATTCACTTGCGGACGCAAGTTCATCACTAGGAGAACTAGACTTGTGACGATCATCATCAAGGAAATTTGCTTCTTGGATTATTCTGTCTGATTCTTCGTAAACGACTTGCCTTGGAGATTGTACGGTATCCTCCTTAGCATTAACTGTGGCATCTTGGACGGAGTTTTCCTCAATTCTGGCTTCCCAAGGAAGTTCAGCATCTCCTAGATCCTCAACCAACTCTTCTTCTTGAACAATGACAGCTTCTTCCACTTGTTCTAGTACGAATTCATTCTCTGTCTTGTCCACTGGAATCTCTAATATTTCTTTCATGCTACGCTCTTCATTGGGCTGTCCACATGGAGCTGTGGTTGATCCTTGTATATTTGAGCGCCTAGTGGCCCATTGAATTAGTGCTTGCTCCAGTTGTTGAACGGTTGTTTGAAATTTAATTACTGTTTCTTTTAGGCGATCCTTTGCTTCGGGGTTTGCCAGACTTGGACATGATACAAAGGAAAGTGGTGATGATTGGGAACGATTGGATTGGTATTGGGGTAAGGAAGGATCATATGATGGCGAATGGTGAAGAAAAACTTGTGAGTGTGGTAGTTCGAGGTTATGTTGAAAGGATGGTTCATATGCACGGGGTGGGGCTTGTTGGTAATTACAAGGTTGTCCACCATGTCTTTCAGCTGGGTATGCACGGTAGAATGGTCTCTGTCCAGGATATCTCGGAGGGTGTTGCTGCCAGAAGGGTTGATTAGATCCTCTTGGTTCCATCCATCCTTGATTGGTCTGACCTTGATGCACATTCCTGCTGTAACTTTAATAATATTAGAACCAAAATCAAAGCGAGAGGGGTGAGAGTTCATAGTAGCAAATAAAGATAAAAAAGGAAAAACAAAAGTAAATAAACAAGCAAAAGAAAATTATTTACAATAACCAATAATAAGGCACACGTTAGCAGTTCCCCGGCAACGGCGCCACTTTGACGTCGGGTTTTCTACCAGTAAAGAAATTCATAGAAACGGTTGCATTGTAGATATAGTTTCTAAACCGGAAAAAATCCCTTCGTACAAACGTGTTGGGTGTCACAAGTAACAAACCCCTTTAAAAATTGTTAACCAAGTATTCAAACCTCGGGTCGTCTTCTCAAGGAACTGCGAGGAAGTATGTTCTTATTATTGGCTATAAAGGTTATAATCGGGGTTTAGAAGGTGAGAAGCAAGTAATTTAAATGACGAGTGAATTAAATGGCAATTAAGAATAAATAATAACTGTAAAGCAAATTTTAGAAAGGTAGAGAAAATTAGAGGTCCAACTTAGTTATCTCTCTCAACAATAATGAAAGTTGAATCTAAACTCCACTTGGTCAACCTTCACTAGGGCAAAGGAAAGTCAAGGGACTAAGTAAATTGACTTTCAAATCCTAATTAT
Source organism: Arachis ipaensis (assembly GCF_059453495.1). Lineage (NCBI taxonomy): Eukaryota > Viridiplantae > Streptophyta > Magnoliopsida > Fabales > Fabaceae > Arachis > Arachis ipaensis. The sequence continues at coordinate 35,291,045 of NC_142436.1, forward strand.
TTCCTCAGAAAAGGTTGGGATTATTTAAGTTCAGCTCAATTAGCAAGATAACGATTATCAATTATGTTGAGTTTAATAACTGTTGAGTTACTAAATTCTTAACCAGAACCAAAAGGGGAAAAGTAAAATTGATGGAATGATAAAGAGGTCCTTAGATGGGAAGCAATGGTAACTTAAATCAAAGAGAACAATCATAAACTGAAAATACCTCAATTATCATTAATTCAAATAACAGTCTGTAACATGAGAGAATTCATAAATCAAATTATAATAATCAATTCAAATGTTGGAATAAATAAATAGAAGTAATACTAAAAGAACATTAAACCTGGGATCCAGAGTTACTCTTAAAACAAGAAGAAATCTTAAATCCTAAAAGAGAGAGAGAAGATCTCCCTCTCAACTAAATCTAAATCATTGAAAGGTAAAAATATGCGAGCTCCCTTTGAATGGAAGCATTCCCACACTTTATAACCTCTGGTCTATGCTGTCTGTACTTGGATCTGGGCCAAAAAGGGCTTCAGAATTCGCTGGGGGTGTATTCTGTAATTTCTGGTGCGTGACCTCTGTCACGCGTCTGCGTGGGTCACGCGGTCGCGTCATTCGGAGCTTTTCCTTGCCACGCGGTCGCGTCAGTCATGCGAGCGCGTCATATGCGTTCTGCTTAAGGCGTGCGGTCGCGTCAGTCATGCAGCCGCGTCACTGCTGATTCGTGCTTGGCACGCGATCGCGTCATCCATGCGATCACGTGGATACCAGTTTCTTTAAAGCTCCGTTTTGCTTTCTCCTTCCATTTTAGTATGTTTCCTTTTTCATCCTTTAAGTCATTCTGCCTTAGAAAATCTGAAACTACTCAACACACTAATCACGGCATCGAATGGAAATAAAGGTAATTAAAATAATTAATTTTTAAAGCTTAGGAAACATGTTTTTCACAACATGACATAATAAGGAAGGGAAAATAAAACCATGCAATTAATGTGAATAAGTAGGTGAAGATTTGAATAAATCACTCTAATTAATCACAAAAGAACTCATGAAATATGGGTTTATCAGCCACTCTTCTTGCTCACTGTCTATGGTCCACCGTCCACACAGCATCGATGTTGGAGGACGATTGATGATAATAAAATTAGAAAGGGAGAAAGAGAGAAGAAAAAGGACAAAGAGACTAGAGAGAAAAGAAAGACTGAAATAATGGTGTTGGGTTTGTCAGTAATTAGAACTTAAAAAGGATACAGTGGCAATGGCAAATCTTGTGAAGTTTATGATGGAACGAGCATGTCAGGTAGGGGTGGCAGCATGCACCCTTACCCAACTCGATTCTTCCGGTCGAGTAAAGTTGCCAACCTGACTGCTGCGGATAGGGTTGAGTATGGAGAGGGTTTGAGCACGGGTCAAGTAGGGTACGGGTTGAGCCTCAACCCTATCCGACCAACCCTCACCCTATATAAAAATATGTTATAGGTGGGTGTTGAACCAAGGACCTCTCACTTAATGCAAAAAGTTTTTACCAATGAACCAAGATCATCAATTAATAATTTAACACTCAGATCACAGATTCACAGCCCTCCAAACTCCCCAAGAACCCTAATCTATGATTCTCTTCTCTCAAATCTCAATCTCTCTGCAACTCCGTGTTTGCCCCCACTCCCCTCATCGTCGATGCTCGCTCACGTCTCCGGCATTTGCCAACTTGGTTGTTGTGGTCGTGTTCGGATGGGCGCGTGCTCCATTTAGACTTCAACGCAGTGCTCCATTCGTTCGTTCTCTCTGTTTAGTTGTCTCCCTGTTTCATGCTCCATTCAATAATTAGTGGTGAAATTTTGCCTTCTTTTATTATTATTGCTTATGCTGATTGGGTGATTTTTATCTGCATAAAGTGTGTTTGAACATGTTACATTAATATTTGATGCAACTAATAGTTTTTTAGTGTTTGATTTAATTTGTATTGATATATCTTGATTATTAAACTGCAAATGATGATGATAATGATGCTGTATCTGAAATCATAGATTAGTGATGTTGTTGCAGCAAATAGAATGCTCACGGATTTACAATAATTTTATTTGTGTTTGTTTTATTAATTTAAGCAAAAACTTTTATATAAAATTGAACATTTAATAGTAATATTTTTGGGACGATTGTATTTGTTTGTGGAATGATTGTATTATTTGTATTGACTTTTTAATTTGTATGTTCATTAGGTTATATAATAATATTGTATATTTGTGAAAATTCGTGAGCCAGATCGAGTACCCACAAGTTAACTGCAGATAAGTTTAGAGTTGAGTTGTTCTCAATCTGTGAGTAGAGTAGAGTTGAATTTTAATAAAAGAACTTAATTCATAAATAAAATTAGGGTTCATTCTAAATTCTACTTTATCATATCCATTGTCAACTTGTGTGAGCAACTTTGAGAGCTTCTTATCCACTATGGCCGCCGTTCAAAGTTAGAAAAGGAGGGAATGATTGAATGAGGCTTCATTTAGGTTATGTTATTTGGGTTTGTGGATTCGTTATTTTAGGGCCATTATATTTGTTTCTCACACCTCTAAATCAAGTCCAATTACGCAAGTTTACTCTTCTGATTTTATTTCTCTCTTTGCCTCTCTTATAGTTTAAATAGTAAAATAAACTCAAAATAAGAAATTCAAGTATGAATACCTTAACAACCTAATACTTGTCAATAAGAAGATTTAGAGACTTTAAATCTCGATGCACAATAAAGGAATACTTGTGAAATAGTATATAAGTATGTATACGTTCTATTTTTATATTTTTTTTAATTTATGTGACCATCTATCTAGTATATATTTTTATATGGTTATGCCGAGGCAATGAGATTAATTTATGTAATGATTAGGTGATGATAGTGAGGGTTAGACAGTAGTAGGTTGTTATTAGTTTTACTTAACATGCTGTAAGTGTTGTTTTGCTTATACTTCTTCTTGCAAAGGGTCAAGCTTCAAAGTTCAAACCAACAATATATTAAAAAAAAATTAAAATAAAACACTTCTTCTTGTAAAGGGTCGAGCTTCAAACCAACAATATATTAAAAAAAATTAAAATAAAACTATTAGGGAATTTGAATGTAAATATTATGTGATGATTTGGTATATCTATAACGTGTGGTTTGTGCATAATCTTCTATTTGATATTTATTTAAGACGTTGTTGGAGTTATGACCGGTGTAGAGGGTGAGAGAAAATATGTGAAAGATGGCAAACTTATTGACATATTAGTCATTCATATTGAGAATGACGAGTATGTTTTTTTCTAACTGTAACACCCTACCATACAAAGTCTTATGCTTAAGTCATAATTCAGAGATGGCAAGGTATTACGACCTCTAAAACAAAAATTTAGTACGTATAGTAGTATGAATAATTGATTATAACTAGGAGCCTTTGTAGAAAAAGGGGGTAAACAAAAACCGTAACTCGAACGGGCAACACTCCGATCGATAAACGTGACGAACCGGGATAAGCTATCGCGAGATCATATATACAAAAGAGTGTCAAAAACAGGAATATCAAGACTCAAAATCCGGCTGCGAAGATAATCGGTCCGAGCATAGCAATATATACATATAATAAAATAAGGAAAACCCTAAGAAAAACCCAAAGGGACACAAATACAGAAACCTATTCTCCAAAAATCCCCTCTAGAAGGAGTCATCACAGTCTGTATTATTTAATGGAGATAAAGGTATCTAAACAAGATATATAACCCAAAACAGAGTCTCGAGAACAAAGGATCTTCGCTAATCCAGAAGTCTCCAGCATGCCTCAACGAGAAGCCTCGCGTCCTGCATCTGAAAACCACAAAATCTGCATGGGTGAGAACCAGAGGTCCCCAGCACAGTAACAGCTTCCACATATATAATACATAATAATAGAGGAAAGCCGAAGGCAATCCTAGAGCTTCCTCCAGATAATATCAAAGCTTATAAACAAGCTAAACCGTAAGTGGCAACTGACTAAAGATTCTTCAGTCTAACTAATACTTCCCTTTCCAATTCCTTCAGACCTCCCAACCACCAGCAGGAGTATAATATAGCAAACACAGTTATATCAGACAAGAGATCTACAAATAGGAACAGATAAGGCATTTAGACAATTAGCAAGTAATATGCAGTCAAATAGGCAATCTCAAACAATTTATGTAGTATGCTTATGATGCATGCCTGTCCCTAGTGGCTGATGATATCATCTGTCGGTTATAGAGCCAACCCGACAAGTCCTGGTAGCTAATCATTGGACTATCCCTCTGTCGTGCATCCCCAACTCGAGTTATACTCATCATAAACTTGATCATAAACATGATCCATATCCATCACCCTCACTGGTGAATATTTACGGGGGCGAGCTCATCCGGGCCTTTCACAGTGCCCGGCCACACTTACGACATAGGGTCAAAAGAGCTTCGAGTCTCAACCTGGAGCACATGGTGGCTAGCCACTGCTACTACCCAGGGAAACCCTCATCTCCAATGGTGGAAGTGCCAACATTCACAATTCATTCAACAGCATATATGCATTTATACTTAGCCATAAACATGGCTCCGCCGCCACACGGCATAATCCAGCCATCCGGCTCACGGTTAAATCCATAACCAGCCAATTCATTAACAATTACGGCCATTCGGCCCATGGCATAACAAGCACTTCCACCGCCATTCTCCGCATCTCACATAATCATCATTGATCCTCAATGATCATTCATTTTTTCCTTGCTTCACTCGCAAGTTACCACATTCACTAGCCCTTTTTCTCATGCTAGGCATATCATAATGATTTAAGACATAAGTGGTGAGATCGGAGGCTTAGAAGTATGAAATTTGGCTTTTAAAATTCAAAAATCAACTTTGGGATGAAAACAGGGCCACGCGTACGCACACTCCACGCGCACGCGTGGATGATGCTTTCTCGAAGAACGGCGCATACGCGCCAAGTGCGCCTACGCGCGAGGGGTCATTCTGCTAAAAATTTTCTAAGTTAAAAGCTGCAGAATTCACAGATTCAACCTCCAATCTTCCGACGGTCATAACTCTCTCATTTTAAATCATTTTTCACCCGTTCTTCGAACGGCATGGACATCCCGGATCCAATTTCATTTCTAAACAGATTTGGCACAAATCAAAGATCCGTAGTCCAAGTTATGTCCCGTCAAAGTATGCCTAAAAACCATATTTTCATTCAAAACCACAAAGTGCCATTTTCAAAACAAGCCACTTTCAACTCTTTTCAAAATCAATTAAAACATGCCAATTTCATCCCTTTTCTTTGAAATAAATCAAAGTGTACCAAATTCAACAACAAGCCATCCTCAACTCACGCATTGACATTTTACCAAAATTCTCAAAACTACCTCCAACCATTTTAACACTTCTCAATCAAAAGGCCAAAGGATAAACACAATATTATGTCATACATCCTTCTCATCCCAATTTCTAACAATATCAATTTCCAATCAACCATCATTATACATAATCATCATACTCACCAACAATATGGCACCACCCATCAATTCAACCTCAATCATTCATCAAGCATATATCACAACATGCATTTTCTCACATATCACACAATCAAGGCATCAATATTCATAATCACACATATGATCACATCATATATCTCAACCATTCCACAACATCATCAATTCAATGCCTATCTTAGGGCCTCTAGCCTAAGTATTTCCTACCACATTACATATTAGATACGGGAAACTGAAACCATACCTTAGCCAATTTCCCAAGCTCAACCGGAGCACTTCCAAACCACTTGTCCACAAGCTCTCAAGGTATCAACACCTCCAAAAACAGATTTTATCACACAAAACCCTCTTCCAAGCTTTTCAAAATCACCAATCAAGCTCCAATATTCACATATACACAACCTAAGCCACAATCATCATACCCATACACAACATCTCAATGCCCAAACCTCATAGAACAACAAATTACACTAGGGTTGAGAATCTTACCACACCCAAGGTCCAAAGAGACAAGATTAACCTTCTCCTTCAAGAGAGTTGGGTCCTATAACATCAAAGAACCCAAAATCTCAACATTTTTACTCATGAAACTCGAAATCAAGGGCTGGAATTTCGAACAGTAAAACGTGGCTTACCTCAAGATTAATTGTATGGGTTTTGTAGAGCTCTCCGCGGTGAACGCGTGGCCGCAAACGGAGCGGCAATCGGAGCTCTAGATCAAAAGTTATGGTGGTTTGAAGATCAACCAAGGGAGAGAACTTGAGAGAGTGTTCTTTCCCCCTCCATATTAGTTTTCAGCGTGTTTGAGTGTGTTGTGAGGAGAGAGAGTGCTGAAAACTAGGGTTTTGGTTTAGTTATGTTGGGCCAAGGGCCCACTTTGGGTCTGGTTGGACCGGTTTGGCCCGTTCGGTCCAATCTTGGTCCGATTTCCATAAAATTGGTACCGAAATTCTCGTCTCAATTTCCTCTATCATATTAAGCCATAAAAATATTATTTTTGGCTTTCTAGAATAAATTCTCATATATGGGTTAATTAGCCATTAATTAACTGGGTCTTACATTCTACCCACCTAATTGGGAATTTTGCCCACAAAATTCAAATTCAAATTCAATTACCTGAGAATAAGTGCGGATAATCCGTTCGCATCTCCGACTCAAGTTCCCATGTGTGTTCCTCAACACCGCCTCGACTCCAAGCCACTTTGTCTAATGAAACCTCTTTTCCATGCAACCGTTTGATACTAGTATCATCAATTCTGACTGGAGCCACTGGAAGCGTTAAATCTTCTCTTAACTGAACCGATTCGGGTTCTAACACATGGCTAGCATCAGGAGTGTACTTTCGAAGCTGCGACACGTGAAATACGTCGTGCAGGTTTGAAAGATGGGGTGGTAGAGCCACCCGATACGCCACCGGCCCAATCCTCTCAAGGATCTGAAATGGACCAATGTACCGAGGATTCAACTTCTTTGCTTTAATCGCCCTACCTACTCCTGTGGTCGGAGTAACCTTCAGGAAAACATGATCTCCTGCCTCAAATTCCAAGGGCTTCCGCCTCTGATCGGCGTAACTCTTTTGGCGACTCTGCGCCGTAAGCATCCTATCTCAGATTTTCTTCACTTGTTCAGTGGTCTCAGCTATCATTTTCGGCCCCAACAAGCCTTTCTCTCCAGCTTCATACCAACATAGCGGAGATTGACATTTCCTCCCATACAATGCCTCATACGGAGCCATTCCGATGCTCGCATGGTAACTATTATTGTATGCAAACTCCATTAACGGCATATACCGATCCCAACTCGCCGGTTGGTCCAAAACACAATCTCTCAACATATCCTCTAGTGTTTGGATCGTCCTCTCGGATTGACCATCTGTTTGAGGATGGTAAGCTGTACTCAAGCTTAATCGAGTTCCAAAAGCTTTCTGAAATGCACCCCAGAACCTCGAAGTGAAACGAGGATCTCTATCAGAGATTATAGTAGTAGGTACACCATGGAGTCTCACAATCTCCTTTATGTATAACCGAGCTAGCTCCTCAAGGGTGTAAGTCATCCGAACGGGTAAAAAGTGAGCTGACTTCGTCAGTCGGTCCACGATCACCCAGATAGCATCAAAACCAGTCCTAGTCCTTGGCAATCCCGACACAAAGTCCATTGCAATACTTTCCCACTTCCATTGCGGAACCTCTAAGGGTTGCAACATCCCGGAAGGTCTTTGATGTTCAATCTTTACCTTTTGACAAGTTAAGCACTTTGAAACATATTCCGCCACATCATTCTTCATACCCGGCCACCAAAACATCGCCTTTAAATCATGGTACATCTTAGTACTTCCCGGGTGAATGGAGAATCCGCTTTGGTGTGCCTCCTTTAAGATATCTTGCCTCAAAGTACCAACATCCGGCACAATGATCCTACCCTTGAATCTCCATAACCCATCTTTTTCTTCCAACACTCTCCACTGTTTTCCTTGCTCGATAGCCGGTAACACCTTCCATAATGCTTCATCATTTTCATGAGCCTTTAGGAGTTCGGACTTAAAGTCACTCGAGATTTCTAATCGGCTCAAACACAAGGTTCCAGATACTTCTCGAGCACCAATTTTTAGACTCTCGAATCCCTTGAGCAACTTCTCCTCTTGAAGCATCATCCAAGCCGCATATAATGACTTTCGACTTAACGCATCCACCACTACATTCGCTTTTTCCGGATGGTAATTCAACTCAAAGTCATAGTCCTTCAATAATTCCATCCACCTCCTCTGCCTCATATTAAGCTCTTTCTGATCAAAGAGATATTTCAAGCTCTTGTGATCGGAGAAGACTTGGAACTTAACCCCATAGAGATAATGCCTCCACACCTTCAAGGAAAACATAACCGCAGCGAGTTCCAAATTGTGCGTAGGATAACTAACTTCGTGAGGTCTCAACTGTCGTGAGGCATACGCCACCACATTATGATGTTGCATTAGCACGCATCCTAGACCCTTTAATGAGGCATCACAGTACACCTCAAAAGGCTCGTTCGGCTCAGGTAACACTAACACAGGTGCAGTGGTCAACTTTTTCTTCAATGCCTGAAAGCTCTCCTCGCACTCAGGAGTCCAAACAAACGGAGTGTCTTTGCGAGTTAACTTTGTCAACGACAAGGCTAATTGCGAAAAGCCTTTGATGAACCTTCGGTAATAGCCAGCTAAACCCAGAAAACTCCTTATCTCAGTTACTGTGGTTGGTTGCCTCCAATCCATCACAGCTTCTACTTTGGTTGGATCTACGGCTATTCCCTTCTTACTCACCACGTGACCCAAAAACTTCACCTCACTCTTCCAGAACTCACACTTAGACAGTTTCGCATAGAGTTTCTTCTCCTTTAAAATCTACAACACAGTCCTCAAGTGTTCTGCATGATCTTCTTCAGTCTTGGAGTAAGTCAGTATGTCGTCAATGAAGACAACAACGAATTTATCCAGAAACGGACAGAATACTCTATTCATGTAATCCATGAATACCGCAGGAGCGTTCGTCAACCCAAAAGACATTACGGTATACTCGTAATGACCATAACGAGTCCTGAAAGCGGTCTTAGGGATATCCTCACCCTTTACCCTTATCTGGTGATAACCGGATCGCAAATCGATCTTAGAGAAAACCCCAGCTCCTTGTAACTGGTCCATGAGATCATCAATTCTCGGCAATGGGTATTTATTCTTTATGGCGACCTTGTTCAGCTGCCTGTAATCCACACAGAGTCGCATACTTCCATCTTTCTTCTTTACCAGTAACACTGGAGCACCCCACGGGAAAACACTTGGTCGGATAAAGTTCTTACCCAACAATTCCTCTAACTGAGACTTTAGCTCGGCCATCTCTAACGGTGACATCCTATAAGGAGCACTTGAGATTGGTCCCGCCCCAGGCACCAACTCAATAGCAAACTCGACCTCTCAGTTAGGTGGAAATTCCTCAATATCATCGGGAAACACTTCCGGAAACTCACACACTACCGAAATCTGATCCAACCTTTGATCATCACCCGAAACACCAGCGGTTAACAACAGGATACCCTGACATTCGATTCCAGAGCAGTTCACCATCATTGAATTCAAGTAATAATTATTCACCACAACCGGCCCTTCTGTATCCTCCGGCATAAAGTACACCGACTTTGTAGAACAATCAAGCAGGACATGGTTCTCAGATAACCAGTCCAATCCCAAGATAAGATCAAGACCGATCATCGGTAAACAGATTAAATTATGGACAAAATCACGCTGCTTGAACCTAAACGAAACTTTCGGGCATCCTAGTCTAGTTACCATGGCTTCATGGGTAGCATTATACACTTTTAAGTCATAACCTAAGGTTACAATCTTCAACCCTAACTCATGTGCTTTCTCAAATGCAATGAATGAATGCGATGCTCCCGAATCAAATAAAGCATTTAAAGTTTGACCAGCCATTTCACAGTTACCTCGAATGAGTGTCTCAGATCCTTCTACACCCACAGCTGAGGTGGTGAACACCCGACCAGTCTGTTGTGCTTTCCCAGCATCTTGCTTCTGCTTCTCCAGACAACTTGTGGCTTTATGCCCCGCCTTTCCACAATTGTAGCACAAACCCCATCCGGCCTTGCATGGTACACCCGGATGATGACTTCCACACCTAGTACAAGCTTGATCATTTTGAAGCTGCTTCCCAAACCTTTTTCCTTGGGAGTTGTTGTTGTTGGGCCTCCTAAAAAAACCTCCCCTCTTGAAGGGTGGACCTCTAGGTGCAAAGCTCTTCCCTCAGTTCTGTGGGAATGATCCTTTGTGACTTCCTTTCTCAGCGGCTGCCCTCTTCACACACTCTTCAGCAACCCTACACTTGTTCACCAACTTGGAGAAAGTCCTAATCTCCATTGGCCCCACCGAACCGAAAATATCGCTCCAGAGTCCTTCTTCGTACTTAACACACTTCCATTCCTCATATTCCACCAGAGTCCCTTGACACATACAAGAGAATCTGAACAGCTCCTCAAACTTGTCAGTATACTCGGATACGGACATAGCACCCTGCTTCAGCTGCAACAATTCAAGCTCCTTGGCCGTCCTAGCAGAAGTCGGAAAGTACTTCTTATAGAACTCCTCTTGGAAGACATCCCAGGTGATATAATCATCACCCTGCTGCAGAAGGCGTCGGATACCCTGCCACCAATGCGACGCTTCACCAGTGAGCAAATAGGTAGCGAACTCTATACGCTGCCCTTCAGGTACCACCTGCACTTGCAGTGCTCGTTCCATAGCTTGAAACCACGTATCGGCTTCAGTCGGGCTAGTAGTTCCCTTGAACTTTGGTGGATTAACCTTCAAAAAGTTCGCCAGTGTCATCGGACCCTGAACTCTAACTCCGTCATTACCATGGTTGTTCATCTGTTGACCAAGAGCCTCAGTAGTGGCTTGCATAGCAGCAGCCATGTTCTCCAACGCAGTCATAAAGTTCACTGGGTCATTAGGATTAGTCTCCGGCGCACGAGCATTCGTATGTCCTCTCCCATGGCCTCTACCAGGTCCACGAGGCGCCATCTGGTTCCTATACACACCAAACAATCGATATTAAGTTGATGAGTCTCAATATCGGAAGTTTAGTGCTTCAAAGTCCCAAATGCATGCTCATGAACGTTTATGCCAATTATATCAAGCAGATATACTAATAGCACATGACACATATACAGAGAATGCACAGAAGCATAGTCAGTCCATTCCTCAGGCTCTATAGGAACGAACTGCTCTGATACCATAATGTAACACCCTACCATACAAAGTCTTATGCTTAAGTCATAATTCAGAGATGGCAAGGTATTACGACCTCTAAAACAAAAATTTAGTACGTATAGTAGTATGAATAATTGATTATAACTAGGAGCCTTTGTAGAAAAAGGGGGTAAACAAAAACCGTAACTCGAACGGGCAACACTCCGATCGATAAACGTGACGAACCGGGATAAGCTATCGCGAGATCATATATACAAAAGAGTGTCAAAAACAGGAATATCAAGACTCAAAATCCGGCTGCGAAGATAATCGGTCCGAGCATAGCAATATATACATATAATAAAATAAGGAAAACCCTAAGGAAAACCCAAAGGGACACAAATACAGAAACATATTCTCCAAAAATCCCCTCTAGAAGGAGTCATCACAGTCTGTATTATTTAATGGAGATAAAGGTATCTAAACAAGATATATAACCCAAAACAGAGTCTCGAGAACAAAGGATTTTCGCTAATCCAGAAGTCTCCAGCATGCCTCAACGAGAAGCCTCGCGTCCTGCATCTGAAAACCACAAAATCCGCATGGGTGAGAACCAGAGGTCCCCAGCACAGTAACAACTTCCACATATATAATACATAATAATAGAGGAAAGCCGAAGGCAATCCTAGAGCTTCCTCCAGATAATATCAAAGCTTATAAACAAGCTAAACCGTAAGTGGCAACTGACTAAAGATTCTTCAGTCTAACTAATACTTCCCTTTCCAATTCCTTCAGACCTCCCAACCACCAGCAGGAGTATAATATAGCAAACACAGTTATATCAGACAAGAGATCTACAAATAGGAACAGATAAGGCATTTAGACAATTAGCAAGTAATATGCAGTCAAATAGGCAATCTCAAACAATTCATGTAGTATGCTTATGATGCATGCCTGTCCCTAGTGGCTGATGATATCATCTGTCGGTTATAGAGCCAACCCGACAAGTCCTGGTAGCTAATCATTGGACTGTCCCTCTGTCGTGCATCCCCAACTCGAGTTATACTCATCATAAACTTGATCATAAACATGATCCATATCCATCACCCTCACTGGTGAATATTTACGGGGGCGAGCTCATCCGGACCTTTCACAGTGCCCGGCCACACTTACGACATAGGGTCAAAAGAGCTTCGAGTCTCAACCTGGAGCACATGGTGGCTAGCCACTGCTACTACCCAGGGAAACCCTCATCTCCAATGGTGGAAGTGCCAACATTCACAATTCATTCAACAGCATATATGCATTTATACTTAGCCATAAACATGGCTCCGCCGCCACACGGCATAATCCAGCCATCCGGCTCACGGTTAAATCCATAACCAGCCAATTCATTAACAATTACGGCCATTCGGCCCATGGCATAACAAGCACTTCCACCGCCATTCTCCGCATCTCACATAATCATCTTTGATCCTCAATGATCATTCATTTTTCCCTTGCTTCACTCGCAAGTTACCACATTCACTAGCCCTTTTTCTCATGCTAGGCATATCATAATGATTTAAGACATAAGTGGCGAGATCGGAGGCTTAGAAGTATGAAATTTGGCTTTTAAAATTCAAAAATCAACTTTGGGATGAAAACAGGGCCACGCGTACGCACACTCCACGCGCACGCGTGGATGATGCTTTCTCGAAGAACGGCGCATACGCGCCAAGTGCGCCTACGCGCGAGGGGTCATTCTGCTAAAAATTTTCTAAGTTAAAAGCTGCAGAATTCACAGATTCAACCTCCAATCTTCCGACGGTCATAACTCTCTCATTTTAAATCATTTTTCACCCGTTCTTCGAACGGCATGGACATCCCGGATCCAATTTCATTTCTAAACAGATTTGGCACAAATCAAAGATCCGTAGTCCAAGTTATGTCCCGTCAAAGTATGCCTAAAAACCATATTTTCATTCAAAACCACAAAGTGCCATTTTCAAAACAAGCCACTTTCAACTCTTTTCAAAATCAATTAAAACATGCCAATTTCATCCCTTTTCTTTGAAATAAATCAAAGTGTACCAAATTCAACAACAAGCCATCCTCAACTCACGCATTGACATTTTACCAAAATTCTCAAAACTACCTCCAACCATTTTAACACTTCTCAATCAAAAGGCCAAAGGATAAACACAATATTATGTCATACATCCTTCTCATCCCAATTTCTAACAATATCAATTTCCAATCAACCATCATTATACATAATCATCATACTCACCAACAATATGGCACCACCCATCAATTCAACCTCAATCATTCTTCAAGCATATATCACAACATGCATTTTCTCACATATCACACAATCAAGGCATCAATATTCATAATCACACATATGATCACATCATATATCTCAACCATTCCACAACATCATCAATTCAATGCCTATCTTAGGGCCTCTAGCCTAAGTATTTCCTACCACATTACATATTAGATACGGGAAACCGAAACCATACCTTAGCCAATTTCCCAAGCTCAACCGGAGCACTTCCAAACCACTTGTCCACAAGCTCTCAAGGTATCAACACCTCCAAAAACAGATTTTATCACACAAAACCCTCTTCCAAGCTTTCCAAAATCACCAATCAAGCTCCAATATTCATATATACACAACCTAAGCCACAATCATCATACCCATACACAACATCTCAATGCCCAAACCTCATAGAACAACAAATTACACTAGGGTTGAGAATCTTACCACACCCAAGGTCCAAAGAGACAAGATTAACCTTCTCCTTCAAGAGAGTTGGGTCCTATAACATCAAAGAACCCAAAATCTCAACATTTTTACTCATGAAACTCGAAATCAAGGGCTGGAATTTCGAACAGTAAAACGTGGCTTACCTCAAGATTAATTGTATGGGTTTTGTAGAGCTCTCCGCGGTGAACGCGTGGCCGCAAACGGAGCGGCAATCGGAGCTCTAGATCAAAAGTTATGGTGGTTTGAAGATCAACCAAGGGAGAGAACTTGAGAGAGTGTTCTTTCCCCCTCCATATTAGTTTTCAGCGTGTTTGAGTGTGTTGTGAGGAGAGAGAGTGCTGAAAACTAGGGTTTTGGTTTAGTTATGTTGGGCCAAGGGCCCACTTTGGGTCCGATTGGACCGGTTTGGCCCGTTCGGTCCAATCTTGGTCCGATTTCCATAAAATTGGTACCGAAATTCTCGTCTCAATTTCCTCTATCATATTAAGCCATAAAAATATTATTTTTGGCTTTCTAGAATAAATTCTCATATATGGGTTAATTAGCCATTAATTAACCAGGTCTTACACTAACAACCCTTACTCAGCACTTAATATGTTTATATAAGCAATTTTTTATTTTCTAAATTATTTGCATTTTCTCTATAGTTTAAAGCTTAATATTGTTGTTCTTGGGGAGATAGTGGACCGGATCAAGGGTCTTGTGGCATCGGGTGAGCAACAACTGACAGTAGTTATTTTTCAATTTATAAGAGTAAAGAATGTTGGAGGTATGTGAGAATTTGATTACTATCAAATGATTATATCTTATTGTAGCCATTTCTACTAATTATTGAGATGCGAAAGGAGTTAACACTTCCTCTCAGTGATAAGAGATTAATAGTTTGTGCGTGGATTGCTGAAATGAAATAGTAGACTAATAGTAATAAAAATCTTATGTATTAACGTATAAGTAGATCAATTAATATAAAATTTAAATATTTATAACTTTAAATTTATTACGATTAATATTATTATTATGACTCTTTTAATGTAAATATTTATTATATTTAATTATTTATTTATGTTTTCATATAATAATCATATGTAATAAATTAATTAGTTATTAGGGTTATAATTTAGTTGTGTCGGTTTATTGTCATATTTTTATTAGAATAGATTTATTTTTTAACGGCAAAATATTATGAATATTGAGATTCACATCTCTATATGTTACAAAGGAGAAATATATTTTTTTTGTTTTGTTCATTTTTATATTCAACGCGGTGGATTGTTTAATTTTCTTTAAAATTAACAATTATTTGCTCATATACTATTAAGTTATTATTATTTTAATTGATAGTTTTTCATTGTACGTTGTATATATTTCAATTACTTATGTATACTTTTTCAACAGTTTCAATTTATATATGAATTTATGTAATAAAATTATTTTTTATTTTGGTAAACTATAATTGAATAATTGTTACTTATAGTTACCGTTTGAAATATTATTAGAATCATGTTATATAGTTTCAGTGCAAATTAAATTATATGAGAATGTTTAATATTAAATAAATAAATATTTATTTATTTATTATCAATATTAATATATTAAGAGACATTAATGTAAGGACTAATTCACTTTTTTATAACATACTTTTTATGAATTATATATAATAAGGATTATTTTTTTGCGTGTTTAATATAAAATTAATATTTTATAAATAATGTGTTTTTCTTAAAATAATTTTTAAATTACTCTGTATTCAATTTATGATTGAGAATTTGTTATCAAAATAAAAATGTAATACAAAATTTTTTATAAAAATTAATAAATATTAAAGTTGAGTAGAAAAAAATTTAAAAATATAGTGTATTGATTCGGAGAGCAAGTAGTGACTCATGAGTTTTCGGTTAGATACTAGGTGATTCAAGAAAAGTTGTCAATAGAAGAAAGGTTATGCCATCAAATGTTTTCATATAGTAAGAACAGTTGAGATAAGTAAAGATTTTTTTTAATATCATTGGAAATACTCTTTTTTTATTTCTAAAATTTAATTGGTTGAAGTGATACAAACTATTATTATATAAAAGTGGATAAATGAGGTATCACCAGTTTTTTATTTCTTTTGATTGTGAATTCTATGTTGAATTACTCAATAATTGATTAATCATTATATAATTTCAAGCTGTATTTTTGTTATTATATAATACTTTATATTATTTTATATTTGCTTTAAATATTTTTTTATAGCTCATTGCTAAAATAAAAAGTTTTATTAATTAATTAGGTTCACAGTAGATTATAGTTATTTTTTTAAATCCAAGGATACTTTTGATTACTTTCTATCCGATAATTCTTCTGTCCTGTATAATTTTACAACTCATTTAAGCAATGATTATTATATATAGGTATCAATATTGTACAGAACATTATGTATGCTACCAGACTCTTGATAAATTCAGATGTTCGTGAGGCTATGATGCTTCGAAAAAAGTATTGTACCAATATTGTGAATTATTTATATGGTTGTGCATATTGACTGTATTTTTGTGGCGTTGTGATTGATAAGTAGCGTGTACTATAGAGAGATCTCGCAGTACCTATCTTTGATTTCCGGAAAATCGGCGTATGTTGATGAACATGAAGTTTTATATTCCACTGAGAGGAAGACAATAAAGGAGTTACGTGCGGCTGCGGATGTGAGTGCTTTATAGAAAATTTTTTTTTATGTTTGGTTCATTATTTTTTTTTTTACTTTCAAACTGTTCCTATGTAGGTTGGATTCTATGTTATTCTGGCCACTGTTCTTGATGTTGAACCCGTTCCAAGTTGGTGGTATAAATCATGTGTTTGCACAGAAAAAATTTATATACCTACAACAATTTTATACCAAAGTCTCCTCTGCTAGACTAAAATCTAAAAAACTGATAAGCCTAAAAAAAATTATGTTTGAGCATCTAAATTATGTTGAATATAATTTTTAAGATTTTATTGTAACTAAAGGGTGACAGGCTAAGTGTTAATTGATGTTTTTGAATAAAAAAATAGGTATAAGTTGAATTTGTTGGTTTTTGATGGTACTGCTACAACAAATTTTGTTGTGTTCGATAAGGAGGCCGCAGCCCTATTCGGACGGACCTGTACTGAGATGGTGAAAGAGTTGAATGTATGTGAAGCCATTTCATTGATCACGTTATGATTGTCAATCAAAGATGTTTGTTTATTTAACATGATAAAAATGTAAAATTTTGGGTGTAGGAAAAAGGGGAAGCAAGCAAAGATCCTACTGGTTTTAATGAGTTTTTTCTTGATAAGGAATTTCTATTCAAGGTCGAAGTAGAAACTACTGAATGGTGTGATTCTTATGATGTATCGGTGATAAGTTCTGATTCTACCATTTTAGCGAGGTGGAGGGACACTTAAAGTCCGGTAAAATTTGGTGTACCACTGCTGGTCCTGTTAATCCTGTTCAGGTATGATTTTTTTTCTTTATTTTTTGTTGATTTTAGACTATGTATATTAAGGCTTAATTTGCCAAATATGAGATATTATTTATTTATTTTTTCATTGTTTTTCTATGTAGCCTCGAGGTGAAGATGGATGTTCTGTTCGTGATGAGTCACCTGATCCAATCGTGGAAAATTTGTCTGCTACTAAAAGACTTGTTGTTAGGGTATTCATTTAGTCTTCACTTATATGGCATGTTTTATATATGGCCTCTTTTATATTTCAGATTTCATTTTTTGGTTAAAATTTTAATTATATTTTTTTGTTTTGTTTTGTTTGAAGAGCCTGTTGGATGAATTTAACATGTCTGGTGCTCCTTCCATTAAAAAATAGCTGCTGTGAAATATGAGATCTTTCATGTAATAGAGATAAAGGAGCATGTTTTGAAGGTTTGGTGGAGTCTTGACTATAGCTATTGTCTATTGAGAGAACTGATACTATTCAGATTTTAAGATATTTTAAATTGAACAATTGTTGTTTTGATTTATTTAATTATCTATATTTTTTTGGGCATGCTAATGACACTAAAAATACTTTCTTCTTATTTTGATACAAGTGAAACATGGCTCTAATAAAGTCAATAATTATATATATATATATTATATTATAGACATTATTTATTGTTGATTAATTGATGGAATACTTTAGAATAGAGATTTTTTTGATTAATGGAATATGAGTCAATAATTGTGTCTACTATTTCTATCCTCTTTATTTATTTTTAACCATCGTTTTAGATTTTAATTTTTTTTAAATCAGTGACAGTGAAATTTTATTGATGCTAGATAAAATTATAGAAGAATCTATGAAGCAGTATAAATTATTGCTCTTTCAATCAAATCATACCACATACAAAAATAAATTAAATTAAATAAATTGAATTTGCATTTCTATATAAATCGAATTGAATAAATTTGATTTAAGCAAATACGTAGTAAATCGAATTCATAAGGTTCGAATTACATGCAACTTCTGAATAATTATAATGATATGGGTATTTTATATAAAAATTAATACAAAAATAATTTAAATTCCGTACAATATTTTTTTGTATTTATGAGCTATTAAAAATGAACGAAAAAATATTGTATGAAATTTAAATTTTTTTGTATGGGTTTTTATATAAAATACTAATATCATTATAATTATTCATTTTGTAACAGAGTACAATTAAGATTTTACTAACAATTTTAAATAAAATATTTTTATAAAATTTTAAAATTTTGTATTATAAGCATTTTTTGTAATTATTGTAAACAATTTTATAAAATTTAAAAATGGCTTAAAAGATGTTATGAGTAAATCGTCTGACAAAAAAACTGATTGCAAAACCAGTCGAACCTGTGGTTAATCGGTGAACTGTTAGAATTGATCGGTTTTTTGAAAGGTTTCTGGTTTGTTAATAACTCCTCCAAACGGTTCCATTTTGACTTAAAAAAAAACCTGAATCCCCAACGGCTTAAGCCCGTAACCCGTAACCCAGTCCCAGTCCCAGTCCCACACTCTTCTCCTATCCTCTCTGAAATTGACATGAAATTTTGAAATTGAAAGAAGAACCCTAGCTCCCCAAATCACAAGCCCGCAACCATCGCAGCGTCAGACTGAGAGAGAGCGTGCTGAGATAGAAAGAGAAACTATTAGAGTTAAAGCAATAGCAGAGGCTGAAGGTCAAGTGCATGAAGCAATTGACTGAGGATCATAAAAGGAGAATGCTTATAGAACGAATGCAAGGTGAAAGAGATAAATGGCTTCCTACGATCAACACAACCTTTGGTCATATTGAAGGTATGCAGCTATTAACAAACCTTTTGGAAATTATATCAGATTAAGAAACAAAAAATTGGTGCTATATATCAAATCTTATTCTCATACCCTTTTTATTTTATACGTTTTGAAATTTCAGTATTTATGATATAGAATGATTTTCCAATTGACAAAAATAAAATAATTTCATGCCTTTTCGAAACTTTTTGTGATTTACTATACCTAATTAGTGCACGTAAATATAGTGATTTCCTCTTCAGCATATATTGCTTCTTATTTTGATTTTTCAAAATTAAACTCCATTTTGCCATGTAAATGGAACACAATAAATGTTAGCCATTAATTTCTATCCTAATTTTGATAATTATTTTATTGATATGATTCAGATTCTTTAATCCTGAATAGTCCAAAAATTTTTCTTTTTTTTCTTAGTTGGATTTTGATAGAAACGTCAAGATTTTTGTAATCCTTACTAATACTGGGGCTGAACAGTACTATGACTCTCTATAAATATAACATAGATGATCACCATATTTACTTTTTATCTATACTGAAATTCATAATATTTGAGTAATTTTGTTGTGGCAGGTAACAATAGCAGCTAGGTGAGTTCATGTGTCATGTGGTGAATTTCACAATATTTTTTTTATCTTTCACTAAATATTAGGACCTTGATTTTTAGGTATGATCTTATCAAGTGTATCACTGCTGGTCCAGAGTATAAGGTGTGGAAGCTCGAAGTACGTGTCATTAGACTTTGGACCGTTTCTCACTTTGTAAATTTTGGGATGAAGGCACCTATTGAGATGGTTGCCCTTGATGAAAAGGTAAAATATTCTCTTTGCATTTGAGATTTTTTTTTTGGTAATGACTGAGCAATAAACCTCATTTATCTATGACTCTATAAAACTAATGCATTCAGGGGGATACAATTCAATGCTCTATTAAAGGCATATTTATTCCTATCTTCGAGGGCCTACTCGCTGAGGGCAATATGTACGTGGTCACTAATTTTGCAGTTGCTTTAAATACCATCAAGTTCAAGCCTACTAGACATGAATTTAGAATCCACTTCAAGAGGGACACGATTGTGCGTCTGATACAAGATTCTTCAGTTCCATTGAACGAATTCAATTTTGTTCTGTTCAAAAAAATCCAGGCAGAGTCTAAAGAAGATGGTTATTTAGTTGGTAAGTACTTTGTTAGAGTAATCTATAACGCATGTGTTCTTTAATTTTTTGAGGTCTAATGTTTTAAGCAAAATTATTTATCAATCTTATTGTATTACATAATATGTCTATATTTAATGTATGTCATTTGAATTGGCTGATGCGTCATTTTTTGTTATAGGTATAGTACCAAAAAAATTGTATTATTTAGTAAAATTTTTCTTCAATTTGTTAATGGTTTTGTTTTCTATTATTATGCATTTTATTTTAACACATAAAAGACAGATTTCATATATATTAGCAACTAAAGAATTAGTACCTTTAAAAGTATCGTTGGTAACAAGTACTAACTTGTTTATTTTTTGTTTCTTCAATTTGTTAATGGTTTTGTTTTGTTTCTTCATTTTATTTTTTGATTTCGACATGGATGAAATTTTGGAAAAAATATGTCAATTTTGGACAAAAATTTGAGCAGATAGAGTTTTGTTAATGGAAAGATTGGTGCCTTTATTTTGTAGATGTGATAGGTCAGCTTGCCTCTATGGATAACTTGGTCGAGTTCACACGAGACGGGAAGCCAAGTTATATCACCATAGAACTTGATGATCTTGAATAATGCTTAATATCCTTTTTGATAGTGGCTTTGTTTTAAAATCTTATTTTAGAATTTTGTGCCTCTCTTTACTCTACAAACATTGCTATTTCTTATAGGGGTGGACAGAAATTAAGGGTAACGTTGTGGCAGTCTTTTGCTCTTGACTTGCTCAACTATTTAGAGGAACACCTGTGACTTACCTATGTGGTTATTCTCCAAATGGGCAAGATAAAATTTTTTAGTGGTATGTTTATTTTACTGGTATTTGAATGCATGTTTTGTGTCATCATATGCTTCTGGTATTTTCTTTAATTTGTTATGTCTTTTTGTAGGGGTTATGGGTGTTTCCAACATAAAATACAATTTGAAACTCTTTATCAATGTTGAGTTTCTAGTTGCCAGGAATTTCTTTGCAAGGTACAGTGTATAGATTAGTAGTGTGGCCAGCAGAATATTTATACAAGGCTTTTGATTATTTAACTATTAGCAAATTTCAAAAATTCTGATTTAAAAATACAAAGGTGAACAAATTAGATCCTTTTGACGGACAAGGCATAATGCCGCTGGTCTGTGATCAAACTGTTTCAGTTGAGGAAGATTTTTTGCGTCTGTCAGTCTACAAAACAATTGCCGAGATAAAGGAGCATAATCAAGTAAAATTCTTTCTTTATTAGTCTTCCTTTTTTTCAATTATTATGTCTAATGTTTGTTGGATCATAATTTCAATTGTTGTGTTGTACCCTTGCATCCATCGATTTTAGGATGCTGTATTTGTTATTGCCGGGACAATTAAAGAAACTTGAGAAAAGATATTTCTGTCCCAATTGCGTTGACGACTATGGGTTCTATGTGCCAAGATATGACTCATGATACTTCTTTAACATTCACACACTACATACTCTTTGTCTAAGAAAATAATGGTATAAAATAATCATTTGTATTATTTCTTGATATATTTTGTTGTTGAATTCTATCATTTGTGATTCAGTTAGCCTAATAGGTTAAAGATAATTGATTTTAAATAAGGCTAACTATCTCTTTCAAAACATAACATATAGCAAGAGTTAAACATAATTAACTAAATGAAAGGGTTTCATTGTCATTTAGAGGTGGATAGGTATATCAAAATGTACATAGTATTTTTTGTGGGTCATGCTGTCTGGAGTTGTGATGTGCTGTTAAACTATTCTCCCGTGTGAGATCGAGACTCTTGGATAAGCTATTAAAAAAATTATTTACGTCCAATTCAATAATAACATAGTGTAGACAGTCTAACTATTGGTATAATTTATGTAGTATATTATTCTTGAATTATAAATTCTTTAGTGAATAATAGGTACAACATTCACATAAGGGTAATAGACCACACCGATGCTGCCTCTTTTGTTTTGTTCGATGGAGAAGCTGCAAAGTTTCTTGGAGTTTCTGCCAATGACTTTAGGCAGTCTTATGTGACTAAGATTTGATGTCATATTCACTTTTTTTGTGTTATTTATTTTGAACTATACCTGAATATTTATTATTTATGAGAGCATGAATGAACTTTTTTCCACTAAATGTGAAGGGTGTTGAGAAAAATTCCTGTCTTGAAGAGATTAATAAGCTTAGGGATATTAAGTTCATCTTCAAAGTGCAAATCAAGATGAGGAATTTGAACTCATATGAGCCATATGTGATTCATGTGCTGAGAATGACTAATGAGAATTCTTTGGTCTCTGCTTTCCTGGATAAACACAATCCTGACTCTGTAACCCCCTCTCGCTAATAACTTTCTCTTCTGTTTCGGTATTGCAAAAACAGATCAACCAGATTTTGATGATGTCTTTTTATTGAATCAATTGTTTTGTAGGGCCTTTTGTCGCATGAAAATTCTGAACTACTGAATTTGTCTACTGGTCCATACGACACTTCTAAGGTTTGTGTCAAATAATTTTCAATTTAAATTATTACAATGATGCTCTTAGTCTATATAGAAACTCAAATATTATTATTCTTATTATTATTGGTACATGATGGCGTATCCCAGGCTTGTGAGAGTGAGTCAACTCCATCAACTGCAATTGATGAGAAACATAATTCTAAAACTGTCGGAGTTAAGAAACATATGGAAGAGGTTGGAGAGGAGTCAGTTTCATCCAAATCTAAGAAAGCGAAGTGGATTGTCATGAAGGACTAAATCATCACGCCTCTACACAGTTCAATTTATAATATATGAGAATAATTTATTTAAACTATTATTTGAATGAACTATGATCGTTTGAGAGTGATTAGGATCTACCATATATGAGTAGTTTATTTCTCTTTAATCTTTGTGTTGACATTAATTTATCTCTTAAAACTTGATACAAGAGTTGTTTCGTTTATTTGTTTATTTAATCCAAGATTTGAGTATGTTTTCCTTTAATAAATACTTATTATTATTATTATTATTGTTGTTGTTGTTGTTGTTGTTATTGTTGTTGTTGTTGTTGTTGTATGTTTTAGGGTAATAAGTTTTGATTTTGCTGCACATACTTACTAAAAAAAAGTATTCACTAAATTTGAGTGTCTTCTCTCATTTTTTTCGTACTCAATTTAGAACCCAAATTAACATCTAGCTGATTCATAAAATAAAATACAATAGCCCATGACCAAAAAAACAAAACAAAATAAAATACAACCATGTCCATGAGCTGCAAGAGAAAAAATTACTCTAAAAAAAATACAAAACTATCATAATTTATTTAATTATTATTAATTAGTCATTAAATATTAGATTATCAAATAAAAAATATTATTGAATGAGAGTAGCTACTGAGTGAGAATGATTATTAGGGTGTTAGTATTGTATGCGGCTATGGCTCATTAAAGTAGGTTGCATCATATTTATGACTCCGTAGATGAAAATTTTTTATTTCGCTCAAAAAGAAAACTTTTGATTTGAAATAAAATAATTTTTTATTTTCTTTCCAACAAATTATAACATATACACATTAAAATTTTAGCCCAGCCCAAAATACAATAGCTCTATATAAGAATTCTACGATTATATACAATTATCATATTCAGTATTTGATTATTAGATTTTTTTTGAAGGTGTTACTGTTGTACATTGCACCACATCTTTATGTAAATTTTATTTTTTTATTTCAAATAAATTTTTTAAGTGTCGATCAGTCTTCTATTGATTAGTGTTTTCATTTTATTTTGTTCAAATTCTTTGCAATTTTACTTTTTTACGGTTCACATGTTATAAACTTATTATCATAGTAGTTGAAAATAAATAATATTTGTATAATAGTTAAATATTTAAAAAAATAATATTATTATGTACTCTCTAAAAATGCTATTACTGCACAATACACTATGTTTTATGTAAGTTTCATTTTCTTTTATCAGATAGATTAAGGTAGATAGATTAAAGTTTGTTAATTTGAATAATAATTTTTATTATTCACTTAATCTAATTATCCAAAAAAAGTATTTTATTATTTATAAAATAAATTTAAAAACTACATGTCACGAAAAACATGCAATACTACTTTTTAATTAAAAGTATATTATTATTATTATTATTATTATTATTATTATTATTATTATTATTGAAACATACCACAAAGTTGTATTTAGATTTTAATACGTAATCTAATTTTCAATATTTAAATTTTAAATGACTAAAATTATTATATGTTGAATATTTTGTCCTTAACTAATTTTTTTTGTTATACATTGATTAAAAAAATATGATTTATTAATCACTTCTAAATTCAAATTTAAAAATTGTTGTGCATGAGTGTATATTTTTAATTAATTATTTAATAATATATAATATAAAAATTAGTTTGCTTAAGGCATCTATATTTAAATTGGTTTAGTTTATATATATATATATATATATCCCTTTTAATTAGATTATTAATTTGTGAACTGTTAATATACTTTTACATATTTAAAAATTAAGTTTTTACTTTTTAAGTAAAAAATGATACCTCATAAATTAATCAATACATAATCAGTATTGTAAGTTAATGGACATTTAAAATTCAACTTCAAGATAAATATTAAAATTTGAAAATTTGTATTCGTAGCTCATTGTTGCGGGAGAAATACATTGTACTTAACAACGATAATGTATCCCATTCTAGTCACACAATTCAAGATTGCAAGGTTAAGACGAATGATAATTTTGGCAAGAAAATAAAAAAGACTTGATGATAATGAGTTTACTTTTTTTGGTGCTTCTAGTAAGTGTTTTTGTGAAACTTTTTTAATTTTTATTTTTTTATGAAAAATACAATTTAAGATATTATCATTGTTAAGAATATTAGCAAAATAGTTTGTACTATACATAATTTTTTAAATATTTTAATTTAGTGATTAAACAACTGTAAATAACTATTCATCTTTATAATTTCTTTTTAAAATTCATATTTAATAAGCTATTAATTACATAAAAACTATACAATCTTTAAATCTTCAGGTACTATTTAGGTTAATTAATTATTTAATATTATTTAAGATATACTCTGTCATAAGTTAAAACAATATACTATTTAATCTAAATTAATACATAAAACTCTATATTAATTGAGAAAATATAAAATTTGATGTTTTTGTGTAGATCTATTTAACTCGATTTAAATAAATTGTAATTTTAAAATTATATTTAAATTTAGAGTTTTATTTATTATTTAAATTGAATTGTATTTATTTTTAAGTGATGACTGGGTATATTTTAAATAATATGATATAGATACTCATTGATTTAGTTTAATAATTTTAAAAATAATTCAATAAAACTAAACTAATACAAAAAAAATTTTAACTACGAAAGTATAATACTAAAATTGTATAAAATCAAATACGAGATTAGTTAATTGAATAATTATTATTTGTGTTTCATTTATTTATTTATTTATTTATTTTGACTTAAAAGTGTCGAAGAACAACAATAATACAAATTTTGACGTATATAAAAATGTGCAATATATTACTGCAAGTCAAAGAATAGTGTGTCAAGAAACTAGTACCTCATCTAATATTCTCAGTTTATAATCAAGTGAAGATAAAGGTGACATTTTTCTCATTGTAATTGACTCATATTTATCTAAATTTAATTTATATCAGTTTAATAACAAAAATTTTCTATATATTTCTCATTACTCATTCATAAGGAAGCAACTATCTATGTATGGTGTACACTGTGCTTCGCATGAAATTGGACAGAAAAATACTCCTCCTAATTATGAAAGACCTTCTACATCAGAGAAAAGATCTAAATCTTTAACTCTACCAACGGATCCCTCATTGACAAGAACTCCACTGTCCATGTTAACAAATAGTACGTATAATTAATGATTGCCAAATGATTCATACACCAATATTTAACAAAAAGTATACTTCATCGAGAATCATTTATATAACATAGATTTATTATAATTCTAGCATACTCTAGTGTACAAGGACCCGCCAATAATCTAAAGAAAGTCGTTTCGCAAAATCAGCTTCTATCACACTGCGGTTCCCACAGATCGTGCCTAACAGAAAGGTAATTTAGAAAAGATGATCATCATTATTATATTCTTTTCTTTCCTATAGTGTCTAACGTTTAATTGAGTAAAATTGAACTTTTTGTAAAGAAGTTCTACTATAATTGGGGTGCAAAAAAGATAATCTTCCTCTGTTATTGCTTCGGTGGCTATTAATTTGGCACAACTTTATGAAGATGTAAATTTATTGACTGTTAAGATACACCCACTAAGCGGTGACACACAAAGTGGCCAAAATATTGACCCTTTTATTGATGATGAAGGTAATTTCTCATTATATCAAGAATTTAAGTTTGTAGTTTGCAAGAGATATGAATTATTAGTAATACATCAACATATATGTTTGTATTTTTTATAATTTTTATTGATTGTAGTTTTAAATGGTTATGATGATTCAATATTGGATGTGGATATGGAAGATAATTTTATACCATCCTCAGAAACCTTAGACAGTATGTAAAAATTTTAACTGTATGTTTATTTGCATCTTTGTGTACATCATGGACTAAATTGCATCAGTATGACAATTGAGTATCTAAAGAGAGTTCATTGGGATATAGGAAATCCTATTTATCAATGTCAACACTGTAAAGCATGGATGTGGTCTGGAGAAAGGCTTGCTAAATCCAAACAGTCGCCCCAACCAAAGTTTTTATTATGTTGTATGGAAGGAAAGATCGAGCTTCCTCTACTTTCTGTGCCTCCTGATGAGCTCATTCAGCTTCATACTGGAGGAGATCAAAGAAGTATTTATTTCCTAAAAAATATAAGGATATTTAATTCAATATTTTGTTTTACATCAATGGCCGGAAAAATTGACCGTGGGGTGAACAATGGGACTGCTCCTCCAATTTTTAAGATTGGGGGTCAAACTACCATAGCATTGGTAGCTTACTTCCTTTAGATAGTTTACGACCAACACTTACCCAGCTATATATCTATGACACAGAAAATGAGATTGATAATCGAATAGGCACACTTCAGTAATTTTCATGCAACCAGTCAAACTTTTTAGTTATTTCTTTTCTGTGAGAGAAAATAACATAAATTTTATTTTATTTTTTTTAAGTTCCAATGAAGCTATAAATGAGCGGGATAGGAAAATTGTGGCAATATTAAGAAACATGCCAGACAAATATAATAGTTTGGCAAAGAGTTTTCACTGTGCAAGAGATAGGTACCAACAGGAAAATTGCACAAACATAAAGTTTAAGTTGATTAGTAAAAGGACTACAGATGGCAGGACATACAACTTGCCATCTGCATCTGAAGTGGCTGCATTGATTGTTGGCGATGGCGAACAACTTAGTAAAGATAGAGATATTATTATAGAGAGTCAATCTAGAAAGCTCCAACGGATTGATGTTTTTCACCCATCTTATTTAGTCTTGCAATATCCATTGTTGTTTCCATATGGGGAGGATGGATTTTGTTTGGGTATTGTAACATCAGATTCTATCTCCGCTAAGCCTACAAAGAAAAACAAAACAATCACTTTGCAACAATTCTTTGCTTTTCGACTACAGAAAAGGACGGGTGAATCTCCGTTAATTCTGAGATCAAAGAGACTATTCCAACAGTTTCTGGTAGATGCCTACACAATAGTGGAATCAGAGAGGTTAAAATTCTTTAGGTGTAAATAACCACAGTTGAGGGTTGATAAATACAAATATTTGCATAAAAGTCTTATAAACGGGGATGTAGATGCTGCAAGATTTGGCAAAAGAATCATTCTTCCCAGTACTTTTACCGGTGGACCTAGGTATATGATGAATAATTGTAAATATGCATTTGAAATTTGCAGATATGCAGGATATCCTAGCTATTTTATCACCATGACCTGTAACCCTGAATGGGATGAGATAAAAAGAGAAGTGACTCCCATTGGATTGAAGGCAGAAGACCGTCCTGATATATTGTGTCAAGTTTTTAAGATCAAGCTTGATGGTTTGATTGATGACCTAAAATAGGGGAAATCTTTGGCAAAAATTTGGGATGTAAATTTGTGTTTATGCAACGCCTTATTAAAATCTTATGTTGTAATGTTTTGCTCATTTGTCTTTTTCAATTTTCAGATATTTGCACTGTAGAATTTCAAAAGAGAGGGCTTCCGCATGCACATATCCTTTTATTCATGAGTAATGAGTTCAACCCACAAACACTAGATCACATAGACAAACATATAACAGCTGAGATTTCTAATGAAAATGAAAGGCCAAATCTACATGGAGCTGTTCAAAATTACATGGTACATGGTCCATGTGGTCCGTACAACAAGAATTCACCTTGCATGAAGAATGGATCATGTTCAAAGTTCTATCCTAAAGAGTTTAGACAGCGAACACTCATTGATGAGGCCAGATTTCCCAAATATAGGCGTACTGATAACGGTCGAACAGTGAAGAAAAGGGAATGTGTACTAGACAATAAGTTCATTGTTCCGTATAATCCAGAATTTTTGCTCAAGTTTGGGTGCCACATAAATGTGGAATACACATGCCAAACAAGTTCTGTTAAGTATCGGTTTAAGTATGTACACAAGGGTAATGACCACGTAACAACTACTCTATACAATGCTGGTGATCCGTTAGAAGCCACACAAGTTGTTGACGAAATTAGGAATTACTACGATTGTAGGTACATTCCGGCATGTGAGGCAGTCTGGCGTCTATTTGGATACGAAATCCAAGAGAAAGAACTATTTGTGATTAGACTTCCATTCCATTTGGAGGATGAGCAACCTGTGGTTTATGGTGAAACTTCTAATGTGAATGATATCGTCGAAAGAGAAATATCTCATAAGTCCATGTTTTTGGGATGGATGGAGGCGAACATGTCATATCCCTATGCTCGAAGTCTGACTTATGCTGAGTTTCCAACCAAGTTTGTTTGAAAGGACGATGCTTCGAAGTGGTTTCCTCGAAAGCAAGGCTTCGAAATTGGAAGGTTGACTCATATACCTGCAAGTAATGACGAGTTTATATTCAATTTTGATCTTATTTATTTAATGATTTAAATTTAAAATCTTAACAGCCTATACCACACGTCCATTATATTCAATTTATTTACACAAGAAAATAAATGTTCAAATAACTTTCAGCAGTTATAATCTGTAGATTATACAATTTTTTATTTTTTGTATATTTTTTAAGAAAATTATTCTTATGCAGATGTGTGGCTACATAATAATTAAAATAACGTAGCTTAATCCATTTAACAACTTAAAAGTGAGATTTTAACCAAGTTTTTTTGCAGCAAATACCGAAGAATATTACCAATGACTTCTCTTAAATACTCAAAGAGGATGTATGAGTTTTCGAGATATAAGAACAGTAGGAGGAACAATTTATGCTACGTATAGAGATGCATGCTTCGCCTTTGGACTTTGCAAGATGACAAAGAATTCATTGATGCAATTAAGGAAGCAAGCTCATGGGCCTCAGGATCATATGTTAGGAGGTTATTTGTCATTCTATTAACATCCAACAATATCTCAAGACCAGAACATGTCTGGGATAGATGTTGGCATGAACTCTCAGATGGTATTTTGTATCGACAGAGAGCCGTGATGAACATAAGGGGTGAGTTTTTATTAATTGCAATGATAAAAGTTCTTCCTTATTGATCATTTTTAGTTTGATTAAATTTTTACAGTATCATATAATATGCAAAGTTAACAATGTCAGATGATGAGATTAAGCAGTTGTGCTTAATGGATATAGACAATATCTTACATTCCTATGGTAAAACCTTGAAAGACTATCCTCCTATGCCTTTAGCAACTGAAGTTAATAGTTCTTTGTTAACCGAAAGGGTTATTAAGGAAGAGCTAAACTTTAACAGGGATGATTTAAAGAAAAATGGCTCAGACATGTTAGCCATCGCAACACCTGAGCAGAAATATGCATTCGATAAAATTGTTACAGTTGTGTATTGTGATGAAGGGATTTTTTCTTTGTGTATGGTCATGGGGGTACTGGAAAAACATTTCTCTGGAACTTTACATCTGCTGAGATTCGCTCAAGGGGTGATATAGTGTTAAACGTTGCTTCGAGTGGTATTGCATCTTTACTTCTTCCCAATGGAAGAACGGCACACTCAAGGTTGAAAATACCGCTGAATATAACTGAGGATTCTGTATGTAACATCAAACCTGGTTTCCCTCAAGCAATGTTGCTGTTGAAAGCCAAACTTATAATTTAGGATGAGGCTCCAATGGTTAGTAGGTACTGCTATGAAGCGCTTGATAAATGCTTGGGTGATATCGTGAGGTGTTCTCCAACATATAGCAAATATTTGCCCTTTGGAGGAAAAGTGGTTGTACTAGGTGGAGACTTTAGACAAATTCTTCTTGTTATTCCACGAGGATCGAGACAAGATATTGTTCATTCAACCGTGAATTCGTCTTATCTTTGGAAGTTTTGTCAGGTGCACAAACTAACAAAAAATATGAGACTCTCTGTAGGGACAACTGCTTCAGATCAAGATGAGACAGAGTAATTTGGTGAGTGGTTATTGAAAGTTGGTGATGGTCTAATAGGTGACAATATGGATGGTGAATCTGAGATATGTCTTCCAGGATATATTGTTATTCCTTCTTCAGACCAGGCATTTGATGAGTTGGTTCATTTTTTTTATCCAAATATTTTGGAAAACATGTACTCAAATAATTTTTTTAAAGCAAGAACTATACTGGCTCCCACGCTAGACATCGTTGAAGAGGTCAACAACCATCTGATGGCTATCATTCTTGAAGGGCAAAAATTATATCTTAGTTCGGATTCTATTTGTATGGATGAAGGAAATATGAAGAGTCAACTAGATCTTTATAGTCCTGAATTACTAAATAGCATAAATTGCTTTGGTTTGCCTCCGCATAAATTAATACTCAAGGTTGGTGTTCTGGTGATGTTACTGAGGAATATTGACCAATCCAGTGGTCTTTGTAATGGTACAAGGCTACAAGTTAGGAAGCTTGAAAATCATGTTATAGAATGTGAAGTCTTAACGGGTAACAATGTTGGTCATATTGCTTTGATTCCAAGAATGAATATAGTACCAACAAATGAAACCATCCCAGTTAGATTCCAACGAAGACAGTTTCCCATAATAGTATCGTTTGCCATGACAATTAATAAGTTTCAGGGACAAACTTTATCTTATATTGGATTGTACTTGCCCAAACCAGTTTTTACACATAGCCAACTATATGTGGCACTTTCAAGAGTTAAGAGTAAGAGAGGTTTAAAAGTTTTACTTATAAATCACGTAGGAATGTCTGCAAATTCAACCATCAATGTTGTTTATAGAGAAGTATTTGAAAAAAAATAGTATTCTAATGTAAATATTTTAATTTTATTTTAAATTATGTATCAGTGTATAATTATTTTACCTTAAAAATATAAAATAATTATTACTTACTTTTTTTAAGTTAAACTTTGATTTTGATAATAATTTTATAAATTTCTTAAAATAATAATTATTTTGTATTTTTGTTTTAAATATCGAAGCATATAATTTTTTTACTTTTATAAATTTTTCCGTGCTGAGCACATGTTCATACTCTAGTTATTCTAAAAATTGAACTGGACCAATTAACCAATTCTACTGGTAAAATTAGAAACTAGTATTTAATACGGTTCAATTACCTATGAAAATCATCTAGTGTAAAAATCTATATTCGACCAAAAAAATTAGTCGGAAATCGACCATTTGGCAAACTCGTGAATGGGACTATTCTTAAAATTTCAAAAAAAAAATGAAACAAAAAGAAAAAATAAAACCAAGACAATGAAAATCTTTGGTTTGCTTCGTCATTCATCTTCTTCCTTACACAACGCTGTAATCCCATGTTTTGCTACTCTCCTTGCTCACCGTCGATGGTCCACACAGCATCGATGTTGAAGGAGAATTGATGAAAATAAAATTAGAAAAGGAGAAAGACAGAAGAAAAAGGACAAAGAAACTACAGAGAAAAGAAAGACTACAATAATGATGTTGGGTTTATCAGCAATTGGAACAAAACAAGAATACACTGGCAATGGCCAAGCTTGTGAAGTTTATGATTAAACGAGCATGTTAGGTAGGGGGTGGCAGTATGCATCCTACTCGCAGGTATCCAACTTGATCCAATCCGATCGAGTAGGATTGCCAATCTGACCCGCTGTGGATAAAGTTAAATGTGAAGCGGGTTTGAGTGCAGGTCAGGTAGGATGCGAGTTGAGCCTCAATCCTATCTGACAAACCTGCACCCTATATAAAAATATATTATAGGTAGATGTTGAATCAAGAACCTCTCACTTAATATAAAAAATTTTTACCAATGAACCAAGATCACCAATTAATAATTTAACATTCAAATCACCATATTTACAACCCCCAAACTCCCCAAAAATCGAATAAATGATTCTCTTCTCTCAAATCTCAATTTCTCTCTGCGTCTGCCCCCACTCCCCTCGTCGCCGCTACTCGCCCACATCTCCGGCATTTGCCAGCTTGGTCGTCGTGGTCCGTGTTCGGATGGTCGTGTGCTCCATTCAGATTTCAGAACTCCTAATACTCTGTGCTCCGTTCAGACTTCAACGCAGTGCTTCCGTTCAGACTTCAACGCAGTTCATTCGTTTTTGTCGTTTAGGCCTCAGCTGCGAGGGAAGGATTGAACGAGGCTTCATTTTGGTTACGCTATTTGGGTTTGTGGATTTGTTTTTTTAGGGCCATGATATTTGTTTTTCACACTTCAAAATCAAGTCTAGTTGCTGACCAAAAAAAAAAATCAAGTCTAGTTACACAATTTCACTCTCCTGATTTTCTTTCTCACTTCTAGTTTAAACAGTAAAAAACTTAAAATAAGAAATTCAAGTATGAATACCTTAATAATCCAATGCTTGTCAACAAGAAGATTTGGAGAATTAAATCTCGATGGACAATGAAGGAATGCTTATGTGTTCTATTTTTAATGTACCTAAAAAATTTATTTATTTATAATTAATATAATTTATTTAATTTATCTATAGAGCACATATACTTTGCTGAGTTATCATGTCTGCATGTCGGACACATTTTGAATACGACACTTGTCCAACACGTGTGTCTTTTATGTCTAACTGTATCTTAATAAAAAATAAAAAATTCTTTTTCAGACACATTTAAACATAACTAAATATCATTACGTGCCCAGCTTTACTCTTAACATGTATTTTTAAAATAAATTTAAAAATAACATATTATTAATTATTAAAGCAAAACTTTTTAAATATTTTATATAATAAAAAAATTAAAAATAATTAAAAATAATTTATTTTTTAATATTAATAAAATATCAAAATATCATAATAATTTATTTAAAAAATAATATATATATATATATATATATATATATATATATATATATATTTTGTATCTTATAAAAATTTAAAATTTGCGTCTCATATTCATATGAGTGTTTATATGAATGTTGGTGCATCATAGATATTTACTTTCTTACCAATACATTTTGGGTTATAGAATTTTAATGGATAATTTAAGTTCAATAACTAAAGTGATTACGTTTTACAATATTTTTTTACGAAAATTATTTATATCTACATTGTTTGTGTTTATTTATAATTTGATATATCATTTTATTTTAATTAAATCATAGTTAAACTGATTAAGCTAATAAATTAGTGAATCGAGCACTAAAATGGTTGTTTTTAGAACTTTGGTGTATAGTAACGAATCTAGTACTAATAATTGAATTTCCATGATAGTTGTGGTACAAAATTGGGTATTAACGTAGTAGTATATGTACTCATTAGGTTGTACAAGTTCTGTATGCATACTTACTTCGTAGGAATTACCTCTAGTCATTGTTGTGATACTGAACTTATTATCTCTTGTATTTATACTTCGCATAATAAAATTTAGTTATTTCGTATAAAAAAAAAAAGGTAATAACATAACATTTCAAGTTTCATTTTCTAGCTTTCATGCATATTGTATCTCCCAAGTATTCGTATTTAGTTAATTGAAGTGGGGTCTAATTTCTCTCTTACCCTCTGAGAAGCAAGATATTTCGTGAGGATAAGGTGATGATGAATTGTACTTTTTATTGGAGGGGGTGGACGAGATATATACATAATATAATATTTGTGGATATATCAGATACAGATACAGATACAGTTAGATGTGGATGGGATGGCATCAGCATCATTATCATCATCTTGTATGCCAAACACTCTGCCATTCCAAGGGTGGAAAACAAGAACTCCCCATTGCTTATTCGGTTGGAAGAAGAAGAGCGCTGATGATGACAAACCTCAAATTAAATATCATGATATTGATCTCACTTTTCCAATTTCTTTGGTAGCTAGTACATTCCTCAACGGTACTACTCACTCTCTCATCTGTCTCTAATAAGTTCAATCTACAATTACTTAGTCATATCATCAATCTCGTCAGTTATTAAGGCAAGCAAGGAATTGCTCAGATTCTGTTTTTTTTTTTTTTTTTTTTAACAATGCTAAATATATATACTTACCAAATCAGCTACTCAATATAGAATACATGTTAAAATGGATGCAGTAGTTTATCAAGGTAATTATAAACATATTGTCATAAAACACCAAAAAAAAAAACATTTTGTCATCTAATCAAGTGATTCTATGTAGATTTATTTATTTACTTAATTATTTGAGATGCTACTTATGAAAGTTAACTATTTTTGTTAATTTCTGACTTGTCCTTGGCAGGGAAGGAACTGAAATGCTGCTATAGGGCAACAATTGACGGATTTAGTGCAACAAATTTCCATGAGTGCTGTGATTTCAAGGGACCCTGTGTCATAATTGGCTACACAAACAAGTCCTTCAAGTTTGGTGGATTCAACCCTGAGGGCTATAGAAGCACAGATGACTACTATGACACCTTTGATCCCTTCTTGTTCTATTGGGCCGACAACAACAACAATGGGCCTGATGTTGAGCCCATTATCTTACCTAAAATTGGTGGAAGTGGTGCAGCCCTATTTGATTACGCTCGTGGAGGGCCGCAATTTGGGGCCGATGGACTCCTAATTGGGCCTCCACTGGCACCAGTTATGGGGGGCTTTGCTGGGCCTGATACCAATTCAGGGGTTGGTGATTTGAGGCAAGCTAAGTCAAGATTGGGATTGTCTTATGCAAAGAGGAAAGATGGGAAGGATTCTCTTTTTGGTGATGAGTCCAGGGCTATCATTCAAGAAGTGCAAGTTTTTTGCAATCCCAAAATTGCAAGCCTATACTAATTTACTTACAATTCATAAGGGGTGGGGAATGGTGGCTGAGGCACTGTACAAGTGGCAAACCTGTTTGCCATAGCTGGGTTGTGGTAGAGAAGAACTTTTAGTGTGAAAATAGATGAGTGTGTGTGTGAAAAAAAAAAAAAAAAACCGGTTGGGAAATAGAATATTTTACTAGAAAGATGGTAGACAATTTAAGTCCTTTGATCTTGTTAAAACAATGATGTATCTATATACATAGTAATTTTTATATGAATAAATAATTTTGTGATCATATTTGTTTAGAATAACATAATATTTTTTAATAGGGAGTGAAAATAATCTATCTAATGATTCTATTATAAAAAATATAGGCATATGCCAAATGGTTGTTGTCTTATTTAAGATATTACTTAGGTAGTGTTTGTTTTGATGCACTGAGATGGAGATTAAGTGATTGGGACTCAATATTATGTTTGTTTGTCCAAAGACTAATACTAAAATTTTAGTTTCTATCTCCAAAATTTCAGTATTTCAATATGTCCAAAAAATGAAGACACAAGGGACTGAAATTTTTGGAAACGAAGACTAAAATTTTAATAACATTTTATACTTAAAATATCCATATTTCAATTAATTAATTCTAACTTTACCTTTTTGCAAATTAAATTAGAACTTTATTCTTATTTCAGTCTCTATCTCCCACTTTACATCAAACATAATATTGAGACTTATTTTAATTTCTGTCTCTTAATCTCTATTTTTTAGTTTCAATCTCTCAGTTTCAGTCTCTCTTCAAAATACTAGCTTAAAGAGTCATAAAAAGTTGATTTGTTTAAAATTTTAACATTTTTTAGTATCAATGATCTATGTCTTCCAATCATTATGATAATGATTTTTTATTTCTTTAAAGAAAGAAAGAAAGTAGTTTTTAAGCTTATTTTGATTTTATATAATTGCTATACTAATTATTTTTTTTGTCATTTTTATTCGGTGTCCGATGTTTTGAATCAACTAATCTAGATTTAGGTGCTGCAGATGTCTTCTACAAAAAGTGGTCCTTTTAAATTCATTTCTTTATACACAATTTAAGATTTAAACTCTAGTATTGCTTAAAAGATCTAGTGTATCATCTCACTAGATCAATAAAATATTAGTATTACTACACTAATAATTAAATATCAGTGATTGTTATAGTACTTAAAAGAAAATATTTAACTTACTAAAAAAATTTAAAATTAATATTTAATTTAAAAATATAAAAATAAATAATTTTTAAATATTTAATATTTTATATAAAAAATAAATTAGACAAAAATTAAACAACAATCCATAAAACCATAGAATTAACGTTAAATATTCCTCTTGCTTTTGATGAGTGATATCTAAGTCTATGATGAGATCAGACCATGTTCCCATTTTATTGTAATACTTTGTGCTTGATTTACAATTTTTTTTTTTTTGTTCAAATATCAAAGTAAATAATAACCAGTTAAGCCTTTTCGTCCTTTTCTTCTCATCTTCCACTTGAAAGATTCACCAAGTAATATATACTCCAAATGTATATAAATTAACTTCCATTGAGGATGCTTTTCACTCATTTCATTGTCAACCCGCTAGTGGAGAATAAAATAGCCGAATGAAATTTTCTTAAGAAACCGTATTATAAAAAAAAAAAAAAAGGTAATCTTTGCTTAGCTAGGAAAAAGCCATATAAGGACTTTATTTATAGAGTGGACCGTAGAAGGGGGGTGGAAGAATATAATATGTCACATACAGTTATCTTATTGGATAGTATTGCACTAAAAAAGAGTTTTGGAACTAAGTTTGTTTCTTAGTTCTTTTAAGAAAGTGTTGCAGAAAGTCATCCACTATTAAGGAGTGAGATTTCCTTTTAGAGATTCTTGACAACATGAAGAAGAAGAAGAAGAAGAAGCATGCGGTTTTTGAAAACCCCAGACTGAGAACAAGGTGAATCTATAATACATTGTATTAAGTAAGAGGTTTTATTAGAGGAGAATAAAAAAAACCAAAAATAGATTTTTACAACAAAAAAATTTAAAGACTTAATTATTTGGTCATTTTCTATAGTTTCAACGTTATAATTAAATTCCTATATTTTATAAGTTTTCATCAATTAAATTTTTATATTATTTTTAATTTTGTAATTAGATTATTCTTATGTCAAAAGTATTAAACTTAATGAAATATTCTTCTCAAAAAATATGTAGACGCGAAAGTCTAATTAGATCCTTAATTGTGAGTATCTTAATTAGTTTATAAAAAAATATTTCGTTAATTCTAATATTTTTTATTGACAATGACCCAATACAAAATTAAAAATATTATAGGGACCTAATTAAAAATTTTTAAAATATAATAAAACTTGATTATAATTTTGATAAAATTATCAGGTCTGACAAACTAATTAAACTATATATTTAAAGTACAAAAACTATACATTCAAAATTTCATAATCTATTTTTATTGATTATTTTCTTCTTTAAAATTATTTTTTCAAATTTACCCTTGAGCAAAATTTACACTAATCATCACAAATGAATATAGGTAATAATACACATGACAACTTTAAATCTTTTTAAAATATTAAATTGATCCAAAAGGTCTTTATAATTTTATGAAATTTTTAATTTAATCAATA
The DNA here is from genome assembly GCF_059453495.1 of Arachis ipaensis. Taxonomy (NCBI): domain Eukaryota; kingdom Viridiplantae; phylum Streptophyta; class Magnoliopsida; order Fabales; family Fabaceae; genus Arachis; species Arachis ipaensis. The sequence goes on from NC_142436.1 coordinate 35,329,474, forward strand.
TATCTTAAAAGAATTGTCATGAATTATCTACCTTTTTTTTAAAGAAAAAGTTTGAAATTGAATTCCTATCATTCAAAAAATGTTTTATAAAAAAGAATATTAGGTTCATACTTATAGAAATTTGGTCTTTAACGTTTAATTCGGTTTCTAATGTTTCAAATATCTTATTTTTGTCCCAAAAAATTTTAAATAAGTTTAATGTAGTTCTACTATTAAATTTGACACTAATAGTTTATAGAATGAGTGATGTGGACATTAATAACGTTACTAGTTAGGTCATATCTTTTTTTATGTGTTAGAAAAACATAAATAAAATCTTTTTGTAACACTTTATCTCTTCAATTTTTTTGGGACAAAACTCCAAATCCTAACAATCAATCATCAACGCTTCAAAATAAAAAAAAAAATTATATTAGTGATCATTGGTAGGTGATTGATTTTACTTACATACTGAAATCGAATGTTATACATTAGCTCTTCAATATGTGAATTATTTGTATCAAATTTAATAGTGGGATAATATTGAATCCGCTTAAAATTTTTTAGAAAAATAAAATAGGACGTTTGAAAATTTTTGGAACTGAAATAAGATATTTAAAACATTAAGAACCAAATTAAGATTCGACCTAAATGTTAGGCCAAAATAATACTTTATCTTTATAAAAATAAATTCTTATATATTGATACTGGTATATTAAGTAACGTGTTTATTAATCCATATTGCTATAAATTACATGTATATAATAACAACAAATATGAGATTAGTCAAAATATTAAATGTCTTGTATACCATGAACCAGAGAAAAAATTATGCACCTGTCTTTCCCGACTTCTTCATTCTATATTATATTTAGTAGATTATTGTTTCATATAATTATTATCTAATCATAACATGAAATAGATGTATGTGTGGGATATATGAATATCTTTATTTTCTCATGTACACCAAAAAAATAAATAAATAAATAAATAAAAGATGAAAGAAAATTTGTTTGCGTACATGAAAAAATAAAGATATTCATCATATATCTCAGACATACATCTATTGATAGTAACTAATGACCAACTTAAGGATCAAATAAGGAATTTGACTAAAAAAAATTATTTAAAAAACAATAAATAGGTCCTTAATTTTTTAATTCGAAGATAAATAAATTATTGACTAATTAAAAATATAAAAGTATCTTTATTTTTTAAAATGTAAGATATTTAAGTACTTTTAAAAAATCTATATTTATCTTCATATATTTTAAACAAAAAAATTTAGATATCTTATATTTTAAAAAATAATAAATATTTTTATATTTTTAATTAATAAAAAATTTATTTATCTTTAAATTAAAAAGTCTAGAGTCTATTTATTTTTTTCTTTTAATTTTTAACTTGGTACAACTTTCACTTTTTCTTGAAATAATCCTAGCAAATGTTTATTTTTTAACTTTTGGGGTTAGTTTTTTTAGTTTAACAGCTCAAAGCTAAGTGATCAATCTCTTGAACCATTTAATAGCATCCTCTTGAAAGTCAATATATAGCAACTTTTGAAAATCCACCATAATTGATATGTAAATGAGTTTTGATTTGTTAGATAAGGGAGAAATTTTAAATAGAACTAAGATGGTGCAAGGCTAAGCAAAAATTTAAAACTTTATCAAAAATTTAAATGATAACTTTTAATATTTTTTTAGAGTGATTTTGATAATGAAATATGGGTAGTTATATTTTACTTAAGTGAGAAAATATTGAGAGTATATTTGATTCTTGCCTCTTTCGAGTTTTCTCTTGTTCTTTGAGAAACATGATTGCGGTAAGCTGATCCATCGCTTCCTTGAAATGATTCCTTGGATCTTGTTGTTCTTGTTTACTATAATTGGGATCATTTTGCTCTTGGATCAGAGGGTGCGAATATTCTTCCATGGAAGGTAATGGTGTAAAGGATGGTTGACAGTGTTGGGAGTAGCCATCTTATATGGGAGGTGGTTCATTTTGGTGAGAATATTGAGGTGGTGTAGTGTATATGGAGGTATTTGTTTAATAGGTTCATGGGAGTATTGGTGCTGGAATGATGGTTTTGAGTATGGTTCATATGGCTCGTATGGTTGTTGGTATAGTGGATATGGGTTAGGATCATATGGAGGTGTTTGGTGGTATGAGACTTGTGAGTATGGTGGTTGTGGGCTATATTGAGGAAGGGGTTCATGGGCATATAGTGGTTGTGGTTGATAACCACAAGGAGGTCCACTGTATCCATTAGATTGGTATGCACCATGGGTTGGATTATGCTCATAGTATGCCAGATGTAACACCCTAACTACCAAAGCTCACGCTTCTGGCTGCGCCACTCTGATAGCTCGGACATTAAGACGACTTTTATATTATTTAATACTAAAATATGAGCCTGTTTAAAACTTTAAACCGCAAAATCGCTCCCACAAATACATTTGCTATACAACGTACATCCATACATACCATACAACTTACAGAAACTCATAAAGAGTACATCCATATATATACATACAAATATATAAATATTATTACAAGCATTAACCAATACAATCCCTATCCCTCTTACATAATATATCAAGATAAAGGCGAGGGTACAATAAATAATCTAAGGCAATACAAAGCATCTCAACAACTAAATAAACTCTTCGTAACTTCTGCGCCCATATCCTGAAAGGGGAAAAATGTAGGGGGATGAGAACATCATCCTCGAAAGGGTTCTCAGTAGAGGATTTTTTGGGAATTACTATAATAGGATACGTGAAGATAAACCGTACCAGTGATTAATAACTGTCTTATGCCTCATTTCAAAAACAACGGTTTTCAATAAAAGTAAAGTCGGAAATCTTTTCTAAAAGAGGAACCGTTCAATTCTCAAAAACCCAAAAGCCTTCCAAAAAGGTTTAACCATGCTGAACCAAATAGCCTTTCACACTTTTCCGAACCAGAAACACAAAACTAAAACCAACCATCAGTCCATTTCATTTCAACCACGGCCCTAGGCCCAAACAATCCAACCATCAACAATCGCCACAATCCAACAGAGTCTCAGTTGCAAACACAGATAGGAAGTTCAAGCACAAACAAACAGTTACAGCAAGTAGAACAATTAGCAGTTAATCACATAGACAAACCAAGTACAATATGCACACCCAAACAATGTCACATAGATGCATATGATGCATGCCTGTCCCTAGTGGCTGATGATATCATCTGTCGGTTATAAAGCCAACCCGGCACGTCCTGGTAGCTAACCATGGACAGAAACACCCATCGCGGAGCAAGTAGGTTTGAGCTACAACCCCATTGCTACTACCTGCTCAACCCGGAGCCAGTGGAATAACCACTACTGTGGCTACTACCTAGGCGGGTGTTTAAAAGCTCAACCTGGAGCGAGTGGAATCACCACTACTACCGCTACTACCTCCAAGCGTCACAGTCTCTGACCTGGAGCAAGTGGGACGAACCACAACCCTTGCTACTACCCAGGTATCTCAAGCATATATTCATTCAGTCCCAGCCATGGATCAACATCCATCTCAGCCATCCGGCTTAAATTCATAATTCATAGTCAGCCATATGGCCCATAACTCATTCAGCAATCAGCCATAAATCAATATCATACACAGCCATTCCGGCTAACGGTTCAATCCAGAACCAGCCAATATTCATAATCATACACAGCCATTCCGGCCCATAACAAAACAGCACTTCCACCATTCAATATCATCAAATTCATAAAACTGGCATTTAAGCCACAAATCACTTTTCTCAAGCTATTTCACTTTGAAATCAAATTTCAACTCTTTTCAGCCTTGGCTTTAAAGATCTCATTTCTCAAATCATCTCAGGCTCATAAGCCAAATTTACTCAAAGTGAGTTCGTTGTTTAAAACAAAGCCACTCTTGGCATTCTCTTTCCAAAACTTCCAAAACCATGGCAAGTTAAGGATTTATTTCAAAGTATTCAAAACCACCCATCCAACAATGGGATTTTATAATAAAAGCTTCTCGGCAGAGTCCCAAGTCTTTAGGTAAGGTCAACCTATATCAATTCCTTAAAATTCATTGAAACTCTTAAAATCATGGATTCTCGGTTCAAGTAAATAAAACTAAATTTATTATGAAACCGACCATACAAAATCACAAGTTCCAACCCGGTCCAAAAATCAACTCATTTGAAAAGGAACCGGTTCATTTGAATCAAACCACTTTCAGGTTTTCTTTTTTGAACCCATTTTTCTAACTCTTCCAAAATGCCTCAAACTTAATTACTCAATCAAAAGTCTAGATTCCTTTGAAATCACTAAAAGCTCCTTTTTATATTGAAATCAATATTAAAGCATCATTCTTTCCTTCAGTGATTCAAACGGTAAAAATAGTTCATTTCTAAATAAGTCAAACTCAAGGCATAAGGTTCACTAAATAAATTAAGCTTCAAAATATAAATATTCTCTTAATAAATCAAATAATACAGCTTCTCAAATCCAATCCTTTTTAAATAACTTTTCAAACAAGACTAGGATTTTGTAGAAATTTCGGCAGCACCTCCCCTAAAACTTGGACTTTTGCCACCCGGTTCGGGTCCCAACTAAACCATTCCACAATCCTTTTCCAACAGCCCAAAATCCAAAATCAATTCAAAGGCAAGCTAAAATTCAACAGTCAACCTCAATACCATATTTCCAGAAAACCGTTTCAAAATCAACTCATTATCAGCCGAATAAACTCATTTCTAAAGCTTTAAAGAAACGGTTCAGCAACAATCATTTATCAAAAACCAGATCATTTAAAGCCAGCCAGGTTGAAATCAAGAGTGTATTCTATTTTACACATTCTCAAGAAAATTCATTCAATTCAAATCAATTTCCAACGGATTCAACTCGATCTCAAAGCTTTAAAAGAATCAATTTCAAAAGCATTTCGTTTCACAAAGCCACACAACAGTCGGGTCAAACAAACACCCATAATCATACAAAACAGCCAAACAATACATAGGACTGATACAATCACCAAATACACATCCTCACATTAGTACCCATATGTAATAATTCCAATATATAAGAATATAGTTTTTGGAAAGCGCCCCTACCTCAAAACGCAAATCCATAACCCAAACGCCTCATCAAGTCCTTTCCGCCTCAACCCGAACTGACGGCAACCAAAACCTCAGCTCCCAGTCACGTTCGCAATAACCATAGCAACACTAATCGCAACATACAATAATCAGGACTCGACCCCACGCTATCAAAACTCATTCATTAACCGAACACAACAGAATACTAATGCGAGGTTTTCCGAAACACAAATACTTACTGAACTAGCGAAACGAAGCAGCTGCGATTTCGAACAGGCCCCACAACAGCTCCGGCGGCGGCCAGAAGCTCCGGTAGATCAACTATAAAGACTGCGCAGCGTTAAAACCTTCTCGAAATGCAAAAGGCAGAAACCTCAAATAAAACCCTTACTGGAAGAGTTCTCCGGTGACGGCAGCGAGGTTTTCCGGCGACAGAGGTTCGGCCCGAAGTTTCGGCGGTGGTCTCGGAAGTAACAGAACCACTCCCGGTGGTCAGAAACAGAGGCGCAGCTCCCTTCTCCAGCAGCGACACCTGCGGTGGTCTGAACCCTCTTCTGACTACGGTTCAGCTTGCCATCACCAGCAACGGCGAGCTCAGATGGTGGCAGTGGTGACGGTCGTTTCGACGGAGGCGGTGGTGTCCACGACGACGGCACAGCGGCGGCGCCGGTTCTTCCCAGCTCATCGAGGTTCAGGCCCGGTCTCTCCTCTCATCTGGGCTCGATGGCGACACGGGCTTCAGGGAACGGTGACGGCGCGGTTACAGTGACGGCGGCGGCGGGCTCCACGATGACTCCTTCTCGCGCGTCCTCTGTGCGCGACCCCAACAATGGCAGATCGGCGAGGACGAGCTTCTCTGGCTCGTGCGCGATAGCTGCTCCCCCTCAAACCCTCTTCTGCGCGAACAGTGGCGACGCAGGAAACTTCGACGGCAGCAAATCGGTGGTAACGTGGTGGTGCGAAGGTGACCCTGGCAGCATGGACTGCTGCGGCGATGCGGCTGCGGCAATAGTGGCTCCTCACCGGCGCCATTCCTCCCCTCTCCCCTCTCTTCTTTCCCGTTTTCCTCCTACCCCTTTCTTTCCTCTGCATCGTTTTGCAGCTGTTGCTGTTGTGTGTGTTGCGTTACTGAGAGAAGGAAGGGAAACAGATAGGATGCGGCGGCTGGGTTGGGGATTAGGGTTTTCATTATTTTGAAAATTAGGGTTAAGGGCATTTTAGTAATTTCACATAAAATTGGGAATAATATAGTAATTGAAACCCAAATTAAATCCAACACTATTTATATATAGAAAATACTATTTGCTCATCAATTTCATAAATTATTTTCAATAAAATACCCAAATCAAAATAATTGGAAATAATATAATTAAACCCTTTATTTTCCAAAGTAACAGTATTAATATTTAAAATATTAAGTATTTAATCCAAATCATATAAAAATCCTTATTATTTCACAACTACCAACTTTATAATATAATTATAGAAAATAATCCAATAATTATCAACAACAACAACAACAACAACAAAGCCTTGTCCCACTAAGTGGGGTCGGCTACATGAATCAAACGACGCCATTGTGCTCTGTCATGTATCATGTCTACAGAGAGACCGTTTACATGTAGGTCTCGTTTGACCACCTCATGGATAGTCTTCTTAGGTCTTCCCAATAATTATCAAATTGGATAATAATCATAACTTATCTCAAATTCAACAAATCAAAACTTGCTTTAATTTTCTTTAATAAAGAAATTTCTGAAATTAAAACTATAGAAACACTGAATTTGAAATTAGCTAATGATAGCCCTTTTTCAAAGGTTTTGGGTCTTACACCAGAGGAGGTTATTGCCATGAAGATTGTCTATATGCTTGAGCCTCCTCCCACCTTTGATTTTTCAATCCTCGATGCAAACCCTCATTGAAATTTTCATTTCCTACAATATAGTTAGAACCAAACTCATAGCCAAAATGGTGAGAATTCATAGTAAAAAGGGAAAACAAAAAAAAACAAAAACTAAGAAACAAGAGAACAAAATCCTAACTACTAGACAAACAAGCAAACAAATAAAAATCAAAATATTAACAATATTAACATATAAACAATAACCAATAACAAGCACACATTACAATTTTCTGGTATCGGCGCCAAAAACTTGATGAGGGCCAAACGTCGGTTTAGAATTTCTCAAAAAGAATTGCTTCGTCAGTAGTATAGTTTCAAACAAACAGATGACCCTAATCAAAGTTTAAAAGGTTGTCACAATAGAAACCAAAATAACCGGGAGTAGAATCCAGGGGCGTTCTCCCTAGGAATTGCAATCGAGTGCTCAATTATTGGCTATGAGAAAAGTTGGGGGTTGATAGCAATAAACACGAAATATAAAAAGTAAGAAATTAAATGAGCATGCAAGGAATTAAACTAAAAGCAATTAAAACAATGAAAAGAAAATTCAATTATAAAAAGATCTTGGCAAGGGTTGATGGTTAATGATCACTTTCCTTGTTACTAACCACGACATGATAATCATAAAGAGCAAGCCCACTTTGTCATTCCCATCATCGAAGGAAAGTCAAATGAGTTTAATTAATCCTATTCCATAAGCCGTAATCAGCTTGCTTATTGAATTAGCAAAAGATTAGCGACAATGGAAATAGGACTAATTAAGATTTTTACATTATCAATCAACTCGGACATTAGTAACTCAAAGTCACCCAAGTTACCGACCCAAACCAAGAATACAAAAATTTACTCTAAAACTAAAAGGAGCATTTCATCAAACACTTAGGATGCATTAAAGTAAAACATGATAAAAATTGAAAGAATAATAAAATCTAAAACTATCAAGACAAGATAACAATAATAGCAACTAAAGCAAACATCCAAGGACATGCAAACATAAGATTGCATTAAATGGAAGTAAAATTCAACAATTGTTCATGAACTAAAATAAATAAAACGAAGAAACTAACAAGAGAAACTAGGCAAATTGAGACAATAGAACAAAAAAATGTAAAGAGAACTACACAAGAATAAGAATTAAAATCTACATCTAATAGAATTTAACCTAAAACTATCATAAATTCTAGAGAGAAGAGAGAGTTTCTCTCTCTAGAATTCTCCTAAAACATGGTTCTAAAACTATTCTATCACTACTTGGTTGATCTTTCCTTGGTCTTGCATTCAAATGCTTCAGAAATGAGTTGGATTAGGCCCAAAATTAGCCTGAAATTGCAACCCACATGTTTACTTAAGTAAACCATGTGTTGCAAGTCATGCTACGCATGAGGGATGCGTACGCGCAGATTAGCAATTTTCCAAAAGATGCGTATGCATGAGGCATGTGTATGCGCAACTGGGCAGATTTCCAAAACTTCATTTTTTTCATGAATTCTCTATTTTTACATATTTTTTCTTCATTTTTTCAAGCCATCCTTGCCTTCTAAGCCTAAAATCACTCAACAAACACATCAAGGCATCGAATAGAATAGAAGTGAATTAAATTTAGAGATTTAAAGGCCTAAAAAGCATGTTTTTAATCATTAAGCACAGTTAGGAGAAATTTACAAAACCATGCTATTTCAGTGAATAAATGCAGGATAAATTGATCAAATTCACTCACTTCAATCCAAAATTTGCCATAAAATTGTGATTTATCATATATCTTGGCCGATTTCTCCCAAGTTTCCAAATCCAAATTCAACAAGTTTTCAGCCACCAAGCTCAATCCAAGCAATCCAAATCACCAATATTAACTCCAAATCAACATGAATTCAATCTAATTTCAAGTAATTTAACATAGTCAAACACTAGGGTTCACAAAAGTGACAAACCACAAAGGTTTAGAGAATCTTTACCTTTCCCACTAAAACTAGGGGTGAAACCTACTAATCACCCAAGCTAGATTACACCTAAACAACCAAACCCATGAAAACTCTCAATTTCCAAAGCAAAAATCCAAAATTTTATTAAAGCAGAGAAATAGAGCATGGGATTCGAATTATTCACCACTTGGTTCAGTAAGAATCGAAGAGCTCGACGAGACGAACGTGTGGCCGCAAACGTTGCGACGATCGGAGTTCTGGAGAGACAGTTATGTCCAAGAGAAGAAGAAAGTGAATAGTGCAATAGAAGGGTTTCTCTTCCTCTCTTCATGTTCATCGTGTCTCTCTCCCTCTTTGGTGGGTGATGATGTTGAATTGCCTCTAAATGAGACTTATATATGTTGGGATTGAGCCCAACTTGGGCTCGGTTTGCATTTTTTTGGTTCGTTTGGCCCAACCTCGAGCCAAAACCTTTAAAATAAGTGACAGGTTTTTCTATTCCAAATATTTTTATCTTCTCTAATTATAAAATTCAACCTCTTAAATTTATTCACTCATAATTAAATTTTTTTTCTCACTCGCAATGCCGGACAATTTAAGCCAGTATGCGCCCTTTCGCGATAAATCAGATTTTTACGCTAGATTTTTACTTCCTTCGTTAAATTTTCTAATTTAATACTTCTTATCATTTTCAACCTATTCCGAACAATTTAATTATATTTATTTTATTTTTTCTTAGAATCTCCACACATTAGATATTGTTGCCTTTGTCTTTTTCTTTGTAATGTCTTCTGCAGACTTCAGATCTTTCTTTGTTTTCAGGATTTTATATTTTCAGAATCCAAAACTTAACCTAAATAACAGAACAATATCACAATGTCTGAATCAGTCAATCAGTAACTACTACCTACAACATCAATAACTAAATCACTTACAAAAAAATAGTAAGAAAATATTTAAACAAAATCAGTACCAGTAATCAAACATCCAAACAGAATCAGTAATTTTTGTAAGAAAATCTTTAAACAAAATTAGTAATGGTAATCAAACATTCAAACAGAACCAGTAATCAATAATAAACATAATCAAAAATCAAATAGAAATACAAAATCATCAAAACATCAATTATCCTTTCCACAAACAGAAAAATAAAAGAAAAAAAAATAACTTACCACTTTACCAGTTACCAGAGAAGCTTGCCGCCACCGGCTGTGAGAGAGGAGACACGAGTGCGCCACCGGGAGTCCGAGGGAGACAGGGATGAGATGACAATAGCTGGAGTAGAGGAGAGACGAGCGCTTGTCGCTGTTGAGAGAGCAGAGATGAGCTGTGAGAGAGAAGACATAAACGTGCCGTCGGGAGTCTGAGAGAGACAGGGACGAGATGATAATAGCTGGAGCAGAAGAGAGAGAAATGCTTACCGCTGCCGAGATTTTGGGGGAGACAGAGACGACGACAGCTACTAGAAGAACGAGGAGCGCGTCGCTGCAATTATGTGATGGAATCGCTGCTGCCACCGTCGACGCTCTAAAATTCGAAGAAAGCTTGAGAGACGAGAGTCAGGTAATCAAGTTAGGGGAGGTTCAGTGTGAGTGTGAGTGTGTTCACTGTTCAAGCATTCAGAGTTTGTGGAAAACCTTAAATTCCTAAATTTTCTATTTATATCATTGATGCATATTCATCATGAGTTGTTTTGGTTGTTTATTTCATATAGAAAGTCAACAAACTATGCTCAATTTTGAAGTCTTTAGTGCTTTAATTGAATACTACTTTAATTGCCTTGAGTTGTGAATTCTTGTAGGAATTGATGGAAAAAGAAGCAACAAAAGTATTAATAGACAATCAATCAATCAATACTTCTAAAGCACCACTTTAGAGGATCAAGAAAGGAGGATTGTAAAACCATTGTTTTGAAGACAAACAAGTAGAATGGTACAAGCTTTGAGGGCTCTATTTCAAGCATTATGATCGGCGTCTCTAACTCCATTCACTTGGAGTCTTCAAGTTGGTGCGGATTTCATATATCCATAAACTAACCGGCAAGTGCACCGGGTCATACCAAGTAATACCTCAGGTGAGTGAGAGTCGATGTCACGAGGATTGATGGACTGAGCAACAATGGTCGAATGACTCACTTAGTCAGGCAAGCAGAAAGTGGTGTTTTGAGGGTTGTAAAGTGCATTAAACAGTAAATTCAGAGAATTAGATAGCAAACAATAGAAGTGGTGTGAAATATGTATGAGAAAACAATTAAGGTTTCGGAGTTATTTATTCTTCCAGATTAAGTTTTCTTACCAACTATTTTAATCATACAAGATTCATTTCATGGCAAACTGTAATTGACTAAACCCTAATGTCTTAGTGATCTAGTCTCCTCTAACCCAATCATCTGCCAATGTCTTGGTCACTTAATATAGATTAGAGGGTTAAGTTCAATTCTAGTTTATGGCCACAAAAACCCTAATTACCCAAAGCTAAGAGGATTATATGTCACGTATCCCGATTAGTTCAAGTAATTAACAATTTAGAAGGAATTTACTTTCAAACTGTTGTTCAAATGAGATAACTCTTCCAAGAATCACAAGAACGTATATAGAATAAGGGTTATTCTTTTGATCTACCCAGATTCATAAAATGAAGGACGAAAGTAATTATTGAAATTGAATCAATACAATAATTAAAATAGAAAAATAATAATCTTAATCCATAGAAATAAACAGATATCCTAACCTTAACCGAGGAGGTTTAATGGCTCATGACTTAGAGAGAAAAACTAGGTTTCCGAAATTGTGAAAGTGCAGAAGAGAGAAGATCCCTTGAGAGGTGAATCTTTTCCCTTTTATATCTAACCTAATTTGATTTGAAACTAAAATAAAATAATAAATTCTAAAACTAAAAGATTTTGTTTGTAAATAAAATAACTAAAATAAAATAAAAGATAACAATTAAAAGCCAAATCCAACTAAAGATGCTCCTTTTGTGAAAGTGGGATCCGGATTGCTGGCGCTGAATGCCAGATTTGGCATTTAGCGCCCTAGGAGGCAGAAACGCTCCCATCCATTCTGGCTTGCTGGCGCTAAATGCCAGGTTTGGCATTCAGCGCCCTAGGTGGTAGAGAGTTCCTTCATGTTTCTGGATTGCTGTCGCTAAACGCCCAGGTCCGCATTTAGCGCCAGCTTGGCAGCTTCCAATTCTTCTCTTTTCTTGCACGAACTCTTCCAAACTAATCTGAATTTCACTTGAAATAATTAAAACACCAAAAAAACTCAGAGTAGCATCCAAAGAAGTTTAAAACACTAAAATACGATTAAAACTCATTAAATTCTACTTAAAATAAGCAGAAAATAAGAAAAAGATGCTCACGCATTACAAGTCCCACCCTTCTTTTGTGGCATCTCTAACGCCCTTCTTTCCTCAAGGAGATGGTGCCTCAAATACCAAAGGAAGCACACTTCTAGGGAGCTCATTTGGTGGCATCTCTAATGCTTCCTCCTCCTCCAAATTCATGGCGTCTTATATACCTTTTTCCCCTCAAGTTGGGCATCTTCAACACCACCTTTTCCCCCCTTAAGTTGGTATCTCCAACGCCAAGGGAGATCACCACTAGGGAGCTCCGTTTGTTGCCAAGAATTGGCGCCTCCAATGCCACCAAAGGCAACAAATGTGAAGCGCCTCTCTCAAGCAACGCCTTCAAAGAAGCATGGTCCAAAGGAGCTTGAATTTGTGTCCTCTAAGCCATGTTTAAAGCCTTATATTCCAACTTAAGTCACACTTTTTTGGCCCATGTTTTAAGCTTCATTTTGGTTCATGAATAAAGCATATTATATGCTACATTTAGTGCTTAATTTGATAATTCAATGACACAACAATTGCTCCTCAAGCCAACTTAATGAAACCACAACCATCATAACAATTGACAAGGCTCAAGACTTAATTGAAGCAAGAAAGATCTCTAGTAATAGTTAGTAAGAAATTTTATTTGTTTGTAATTTAAATTTTATTTGAATTTGTAATTTAGAATAGGTTATAAATAGAGGATGAGAGAGCCTCATCCAAGGGACTTCTCCTACCATTTATTCTACTTACTTCATTCTCACTTCTTTCACATTTTGTAAGTCATGAGTAGCTAATTTTCTTTTGATTGTAGAAAAGAGCTCTATTGAATTTAATAGATCAAATGTGATTTACTTTTTACCTTCAATTCATCTTTCATTTGCTTCTTTAAAAAGAGTCTTCGTTCTTCATTTCAGGGATTCAAATCTCTTAGAAAAGAGTTTGAATCTAAATTGGGTTTTATGATCACTTAGAAAAGTGAATTCATGAAACTAAGCTTGAAATTCTTTCTCCCAATTCTTGGGATTTTAGATTTGGATTTGATACATGACATTTAATCATCCAACATCTAGATTCATGAGATTGTGTGGCTCTAAATCAGAGAACAAGTTTCATCTCTTCTCATGAGCAATTAGATCAAGAAATTGGCAATTGATCAAGTTAAGAGAGATTGAATTACTAAGGAATTAGAATTTAATCACTTATGATTTTTTAAGAGATCAATTATTGCATAATTGAAGTTGAGAGAAAAACTATTTGATCCAGAGAATTTAATATCTCTGTACCCCAATGTTTCTCCCATTATTCTTTTATTCCCTTGAATTATTAATTGCTTTCAATTAATGTTCATTTACGTTACTCTCTTTACATTCTTACAATTTACTATTCTTGTAATTTAAATTTTCAATAATTTATATTTTCGTTATTTACTTTTAAGTCATTTATTGCTTTCATTTACTTCTTGCTCAAATCATTTAAATTACATACTTCTATTATCAATTGCTCATCATCAAATTGTGAATTGTCTAACTAGAATACTCAATCAATCATTACTTGCTTAATTCCTTAATCCTCATGGAAACAATAATCCACTCACCGTGGTATTATTGATGCGATCCGATGCATTTGCCGGTAGTTATACGAAAATTTCGTATCAATCATTGGTAAAAATTACTAAAATAACCTTAAAAAAGATCAATTTGTATGTATATATGTTTGTAAAAATGAAAAAGTATTTTCATTTTTCAAAGAAAACTCTATGCGTTTTTCAGCTAAAGACTTTTACTATGTAAAGATATATATAAAAATTGTTGTAATATCTTCATTATCAAAATAGCGTAACCGTAAGCGTAACATTCTAGTAATAAGAGTGTTACATAACGCAAATAAAATTTAAAGGTGAAAAAAAAGAAGATGAAACTACATACAGTAATTATCTTTAGACCTTTTGAAAATATTATGACTAAATGAAAATTTGCAAACTCTCAATTACAAGAAAAAATTATAACACTCACTTCTCTTATGCACACACACATATCGGATCAAATTGAATATGATATATGTATTTTTTAGGTCGGATCGGATATCGGATATATATACATAATTAAAAAAATTATTTTAAGATCCTGTTTGGTTGCTTTTACAAAAAAAAATGTTCAGAAAATCTATTTTTTTACTTGTTTAAACTTATTTACTCCTAAAATATTATTAATAAAAATTCTCTTGAATAACAAAAAAAAAAATACAAGATCTAAGTTTAATTATTCTAAATTGAAGTAAAACATAAAAAATTAAAAACAAGATTTCATAAAACAACACACTAAAATTTATATCACATTAGAGTTTACTACGCTATTTATATGAGACTTATGGATATGCGAATCTGCAAATCGGATTCGCGAATATCACTACTAAATCTGCAATCCGATCCTACCATAATGTGGATCAAATAATATCTGCAAAATTCAGATCGAATACAGATAATTACCGTAAATATACGAATATTATCCGATCCATATGCAGCCATACTAGCTTGTTCATGCTTTCAACCGCAACAAATCCACATATATAAGGATTTGGATCCTCTAAAGTTTGAAGTTCACTTTAGAGAGTAAAGTGTGATCTTCTACCTTGAATAGTTTCTCTTTCATATTTATTCTTGGTCTCACCTATGAAATCAATGGTGAGAGATCACACTTTACTCTCTAAAGTGAAATTCAAACTTTAGAGGATCCAAATCCCATATATAAATATGTCAATAGTAGTGAGTACCAAAATATTCACCTACACCTTTATTTCAGCTACTACTTTTAAATAAAAATCTACACCATGCATCTAATATCGTTATTATTTTTAATTAATTTTCTATTATCAAGGACTTCTTTGTTTCTATATATTCGTAGACAGCTCTTCATTTTAATGACAACACAACACTTCTTTGTCATCGTATAATTATTATACTTCAATTTTTTTATTAAATAAAATATAATGCATTTTTCATGGCATCAATAGTTCTCTATCATTGAGAGGGTCACTGAATCATTAGTTAATAATGTTAGATAAACAAGTTGTTATTCAACTCAACTTTTAATCGAGTGCTTCGAAAAAAAAATGTAAAAGATTGGATCAATGTTCTTTTTCTTGTTCTTTCTCTTTTTTTTTTTATCTGTTAGTTACTTCTTTTTCTTCCTTTTTTTTTTCATTGCTTAAGTTTTTTTTTTATTTTCTTCTTGTTCTTTATTATTGTATTTTTTATTCTTTCTTTTTCTTTGCTCTTTTGTTGTCTTGTTCTTTTCTTGTCTCTCTGTTTTCTTTTTTTTTTTCCTCTTTTCTTTCACATCTTTTGTATTATTTATGCATTTTATTTACTTTTTCCAAAAATTTATGTGTTGGTCATAACAAATTTTGATGTTTTCTTAAAACAAAATTTTCTATTATTATTGTTTTAAAAAATAACAATAACTATTTAGAGATTTAATAAAAAATTAGTTATAAACACACTTTTTCAGCATTTCTCATATGCAAAATATTCATTGTTTGATGATGGTTGATCCATTAAAAAGTTGCTAAAACCTAATCATTCACCACTAGCTACTACTGTGAAAAAAATTAGCACCAAAAAGTTTATTGGATGATTCTTTAAATAATTATACGAGTGAATATTTTATCAATTCTTAGAGCAAACTCCTTTTCTATCTTTTATTTTATCAAGAAAGAAAAATCACAAAAAAATATATATGGCGGCTATAGTGACTGAAAGGTGAACCAAGGAGTCTAGTTGTTCCCATGCATAATCTAGTTCTGTCTTCAACTTTAGCTTTTCAATAATTAAGCATTACCTCGTTTCTAGATTTGCTTATTTTGTGTCAAAACTAGATTATAATAATAACGAAAAAAAAAAAGCTCAACTAAAAGAGCTGTAGAACTATTCACTTTTTTTGAGATATGATATAAGAGATTCTTGATCCTGTTGCTACTAAATCTGATATAATGTGACCAGCAAATTTATGTTTCAGTGTCCAATACAGAGCCAACTTATTATTCAAGAATTTGAGTAGAACATAAACAAAGACCGACACTAGATAATAGGGGAACATGGAGTTTAAGAAGTATAAATCTTAATTACAATTTATTTCCTTAAACAAACACAAATTTTTTTTTTTGAACTTTAAAAATTGTAAATTAACCTCCCATGTTTTTCAATGTGCATTTATTTAAAATAAGTTCATGGCATCCTCTTAAATTTTGGATTATATACAAATCATCCCCCTAAATTTTGTTAATATAATTGATGAAAACATTGTGAACATAGTAACTCTGCACCTTTAAATAATTTACATATTTTTTAAGTTCATGAATTGAAGTTCACATACATGATTTAAAATTAAGAGAGTAAAGTGTAATTAATTAGGCCAAAGATTTATGTGAAGAAGCTCTCTTTCATTGTACAAGCTTATATTATAAAGCACACATGTATATTACTCAATGTGAACAAGATAAGAGACAGACAAGTAAACATGATACTATGCATCCTACATGACATCATAAAAAGAGTATTGTACACATTATTTATCACTCTTAATTCTAAGACATACATTAAAAAGAGTTGTCTTAGGCAATCTTTATCAGATCACACCAAATAAAATTCATCTAAAATAACTATCCCCCACAAGAATTTGATCCCAAGATTTAGCTCCTTTAAACTTCAATTACACTTTAAATAGTAATGCGCACAATCATTCTAGTATTGTACCTTATAACCCTTGATTTTCTTTTACCCCCATAATGTTATAATTGTGCAGTTTACTTTCCAAATCGTAACTCGCTCTTTGGTGCTAACATCTAAACTATGTTTGTGCTTGAAATTTCGATTGCTAGCGACTTCAGTCTTGACACCTTGCATATCAAGAAAACTTGTAGAATGATATTTCTTTGTTTTCAGAAGTATTCAGGATACTCAACTGAATTAATATGATCATAACTTCCATAAGAAACATCCCCATCATTTCCATGAAAGTACATAAAATCTTCTTGTATTGAGTAAGGTGACATGCCGCCAATCATATTGAAATCATCGGAAAATCGAAGTTACCCATTAAAATTTGAGTATGATGAACTAGATGAAATTTCAGGTTGATCCAATGAGAGCCATGGTGTCATTGTACTACTTGGTATGTCACACCTTGTAAAAGTATTTTGTAGTTGCGGGTAGTCCTGCATTTAATTTAAGCAAAAAAAGAAATGTCAGGAATGACAAATCTAAAAAATTTTGAGAATAAAAATAAAATATATATTATATAAAATAAGAGTTGGTTACGTAATAATAATTGAAAGAATTAAATAATAAGCAACTAGTATTCTACAAAAAGGGCGCAACACCTTTGAAGAATCAAGAATCAGATCAGGGGACACCCAAAACTCTGATGAAGAACTGGTGTTTATAGAAGCTTGGTTAGAGTCCACATTGTGTGGAGAAGCATTGGGGCTTGAGTAAACACTCTCATTGTTCAAATAACTTGGTTGAGAGGATGAAGCATCAGCAGAAATGGCGAAGGGCTCATTGGAGAATCTCATTGACGCGTCATTCTCATTGTTCACCTTCTCATTCTTCTTAATAACCCGACACAAGGCATAACCACCCTGCAATGATAGTTGAAAACAGTTAGATAATTTGACACGTACTTTTCATAATAATCTGTTTATATATCTTCACATGAAAACATCTGTATGTACCTGAAAACATGTAGATGATAGGCCGAGATCATCGGCGAGGCGATACTCATGCATGAGCCAATCAGTTCTGTCACCTAAAGGGGCTCTGCCACGGTAGAAGACAAGGGTTTTTCTATATCCTGTGACAGTGGAAGGAGTATCAAATTGGCACACAACTTTCTTGTCTTTTCCAGTGGCTTTCCAATAACCAGCTTTGGTGGCTCTGTTAGTTCTTGATCCATTTGGGTACTTGCGGTCCCTTGGACAAAAGAAGAACCATTCCATGTCTCTATTTGCCAACAATGATTTCTCTGCATTCACAAAAACACAAATTAGGCTTCTCAAAATTTTCTTGCTAAAATAAATTATAGAACTATTATTTTATTAAAATGATGTACAATAACTAACTAACTTTTATCTTACTAATTAAGTCATATTAGCTATGATAAAAACGTGTCATATAATAAATCATGTGCTTACATTTTATGAAAAATATGTAGTGAAAACCAGCAAAGCATCCAGGGAGTTTTGTAGTTGTAGCAACGGTTGAGTTGTCTTTATGTGAATTCAAGTTTACGAGTTCAAATCGTGAAAACAACTAAGGATGTAATTATCAAGTTAAACTAAATACATTACATTTTTTGAAGGTAGTCCTTTTTCAGATTCTGCGTTGTCTTTTTAAAGCTTAACTAAAGAAAATAAACCTTATTGGATTGGCTTTTTAAATGATTAACCGCTATAGGAAAAAGTGAAGTAAGAAAAGGAAAAAGAGGAACAAATAAACAAAACATTGCTTTCTAGTTTCTAGCACTATTTAAATTCTTTTGTTTTTGGTATACTAGGCAGCTAGGACTTGCACGTAAATTTTTATTTATTTATTTATCCTTAGAAGAATGAACAATCAAAATTGAAAAGGTGATTAATATTAATAATTACCAGGCAATTCCCAAGGATCAAACTTGCACAAATCAATCACAGGAATAACCTCAAGCTCAATTTCAAGCCCTTCCACTTTTCTTTTTAGGTAATATCCCAATAATTCTTCATCTGTTGGGTGGAAACGAAATCCAGGTGGCAGTGATGCCCCTCCCATTATGATTAAAAGAACAAAAAAGACCAACCAAAGTTTATGAAAACTTAATAGCAAGAGAGTAACCAAAAAAATAAACCCACAATTTTCCAGCAAGAAAGCTCAAAACTTTATGATGCTAAGTGGCATGCCCATATGTATTGAAGATTTGGAAGATCCAAAAATAGAAGCTTTTGTGCATAACAATAGTTTTCAAGTGATACTTCCACAGTAGTCGGCAACCATTGTATGCAATAATGATCATTCTCTTTGGAATAACACTATCTCTACCACTATCCTAATCCCAAACCACCCCACCCTCAAATGATAAAATGAACTAACTTACCCAGAAAGTTCAAATTACTCTAACTCAACCACCAACTACTTTTGACCTCTAATAAATTATTTTTTGCAAAACAAGAAAATTAAGGAAAACAAATTGGTTAAACTCAAAACAAGTTTAATTTGAGTAGTATGTTAACAATTTGAGTAGTAAAAGCATAAGGCATGGGTGGAGTGATATTTATAGCATTTGGAGGGAGAGAAGGGAAGGGGAACCAACAGTCCAAAATTGCACAAAACACACCGAAAGTATGAGATAACTTGTCCCAAAGTGCTCCCAAAAATTCCAAGGAAAAATGGCCCACCACTTCAAAACCCAGTTCACACCATAACCATATATGTATATAGTTTTCTTATTAGTTTACTTCCCGCCATTTCACATGAACATAACTTGTCACTCACTCTTATAATGTTTTTCTGCTCTCTGCTACGTTGCACTGCTACGCGTTGGGTATGCTTGAGTACGTCCAAATACGTATTTAACAAATGGCTTTTTTTTTTAAGTCTAAAGTAGTTTTGAGTATGTATGTATTAGATACTATTAGATACATTTTTTTGTTTAAATTACTCAAAAACTTCGTCATTTTGAATAAATTTTTTTATTTATTTTATTTCAAAATTACTTAAATGTGAAATTTAGGATATTAAATTTACTACTTAGACTATTTAAATATTTATTTGTTAATTTAAGATCAATTAAATTAGACTAAAAACATATTTTATCAGTTAAAAAATATCATTATTTTTAAAAATTTGCAAAATTTACTTATACACTCATATATTTTTTTGTGAAAGTATAAAAAGCTAGCACTTTTATTAAAATCTGACTAACACTTAACCATCAAAAGAAAAGTGAGTAATCCCACACCATTGGATGAAATCTCACACCATTAAAAATACCAATAATAATTAATTAATGACTACAAATCACAAAACTTACTGGCCTCCTAACACTCCTTTTTTTTTTTCTAAAATTATCGTATCCCATATCCGTATTCTTCGTACCGCGTATAGATACCGTACCTATATTCCGATATACGTACATGCAACTTCAGCTTCAATTCATCCATGTTAGTAATATTGTGTTGTCCCTGGCTGCATTTATCGGTAATCACAGTTTAGAATCACATGATTTGCTTGCATATAGTTACATCAAAATTGTAATGAGTCGCATAAAACTGCAACAATATAAATTTTAAGTTGTAAATTAAACAAAAAGTTCACAATGAAATTACTATAATGCCTAGCAAAAGCAGCTTAGTAACGAGTGATGACTAGGTTTGTCCTAAATGATTAGGAAAAGCAGAGTTTTTTTTTTCCGGAGCAAAAGCAGAGTTTGTGAACATAATTTCATCAAAGTCAATTTTTGATAATTTTATTTATTTTTTTTTTCAAACAAACTAATGAGTAGAATCATTCAATATTGACCCGTCCAAGGCGAATGCGACTGTTTCAAGTACAAAATTATTCTCCATGAACAGTGTCTTAAAGCTGCTATATAGCTTAGCTACAATTTCTACTACTCTTTTTGGGCTGCTACCGTATATTCTCCCTCTCATTTCTTTCATCTCTTTGAATCTCTTTGTTTTCTTATTTATGCTTATAATTTGATGGTGATATATATACTTCACATAATTGCTATGCTTTTGAAATGAGATGAAAAGATAAGCCAAATAGAAAGCATACACATATTTATTCTTATAATTGACACATAATTCAATGATAATGTAGATAAATTTCAAACTGATAATATATTTGAAATTCGTCTTTTTTTAATTCAAATAAAAAATAAATTCAAAGTCTATATTGGAAGTCAAACATTCGTATGTATATATATCTGTAGCACAGGAAAACAAAAATCATCGAAGTTACATACATTTCCATCTTTTTTTTTTCTCATTCTATTTTTTCCTTTTCCCTTTCCTTAAGCTTATCGTAAAAATGAATAGCATAATCTTATCTGGCCTCAACTCATTTAGCTTTGAACATTGACGATTTTATTGAGCGACAATCCAAATGTCATTGTTGATTGAAAATATTGGCTCACAACACAAATAAAGTTCTATGTTTAAAATTTTTCATAAATAAACCATATGTATAATTTTTACGTATCAAAATCATGTATAAAAATTTTCATCCTACTTTTTCCTCCATAATCAAACATAATAAAATCATGAGTAAATTAGCGCATTTGCAGTAATATCATGAACAGGGTTTATCCAACCAACTTGGGTTGGTCGAATGGTCAACTCATTCGTTGACTTAAGCAAGTGTCGGAGATTCGACACTTAAATGGAATTCAGATTCGTCATGGATTAATCCTTAACATGTCGAATTGCAGAATACCGTGAACAAAATAAAAATATAATGATAAATGAAAATTATGAAGAAAAAAATGTGTATACGCTTCTTTTCTTTTGATACCTACATCCACTAACGCATGAACCGTTATTAAATGAGTGGAGTTTGCTTTTATTTCATGAACCTAAATGAATTGAGTTAGATTATTTGACATTTTTATTTGTAGTAGTTAAACTAAATTTTTTAAGTTTAATTTCTATCTATCAATTGTATATATATTTTATGGTACAAATCATTCTTACTCTTGTTTTGTTTCTAAAATTTATAGCTAAAATCGATCTCCATAAAAAAAAAAAACTGCATAAAAGATGAAAGAATGTTTGAGAATTGATTTCAATTTAAATTTAAAGCATACATTTAGGGGGTTAGAGATATAATGTTTCTTCCTCTAGCTATGAGTTTAATTTTTGAAAAGAAGTGATTTCATAATATATGATATAAAAAATTTTATAACTGAAAAATCTTTGTTATCCTCGAAATCAGAACACTATATCCTGAGGAAAATAAATAAAGAAAAAAAAATTTATACAGAATATATATAAACCCAAAAAAAAGACTCTTACTTAAGAAAAGATGAATGTTAGAAGAAATAGTTTCATCGCACTAAAGTTCCATGACGCTGGCAGTACTATACCATGAAGAAACTTTCACATCATAGTGATTAGTGAGTAGGACAAAATGCTTTACCTATTTTTAAATTGAGGATTGTGTCATCAAGCGGGACCAATCATCCTTCCAAAAAGAAAATTCTACTCTAAAAACTAAAAAGGTGCTTAATTAGTTTCTTAACCTTTTAGAACCGTAATTATTTGATATTTCTTCATTCGCTATTTACATGTAGTAATGATATATATGTTATAAAAGTAACAAATCTATAGCTCCTTCCAAAATCTTTGTTCTTACCATTGTAGGACCATCTAATTGGACTGCTTACTCAACCAAAATCTTGATCGATTGGTGGAGTATCTTTCATACTTATCTGCAAATTCAAAGGGAAAAAATAAATAAAATATTTAATTAGTAATACTAAAAGACTAGCAAATTTTATTATTTTTAACTATTAATTACTCAACAATAGTATTTTTAACTCTTTGTACACAAATTCCAAAAAATACAAATGCAACAAAGTGTTGAAGATCTAATGTCGACTAAATATTGGCTAAATTTTGTTAAAAATACTGACCACAGAAACTTTCCATATTTAATTACCTTAGCTGCTACTTGCTTTAAAGTTTAAACACCAGAACACCTTTTATGGTGTTAGCAATTAACTACTACGAATATAATCCCTATTACTTTGTGGAATAATGGAAAAGATGACATGGGCAATGGGGGCTGTTTACCCCCTGCTCTTTTATGTTATCCCGAAAGAAAAAATTAAAGGAGTGATTTCTTTAATTATATTATGAATATATAAAAAATTAATTAATAAAAAATATAATATTATATATTTAAATAAAAAATATACGTTAAAAATAAATTATTGTCGCTGCTATTACTATTGTCTTTTTTTTTTTTTTGATATTGCATTGTTGTTTAATTTCTTTTTTTTTTAATCATCTCTTATTAATATTATCAAAACTAGTTATTACAGACGGATATTTTTGACGGATTTTATCCCACGAAAATACAGACGAAATTTCAGAAGGATTTTTTATCGGAAAACAAAAAAAATAAATTAGCATAAATTACAGACGGAAAAGAGAATCCGTCGATAATTCTGTCGGAAAAATTAATTTTTTTCGTAGGAAATAGTTACAGACAGAAAATCCGTCTGTAATTAAATAAACAGAAACACTGCATTTTATTAAATTATTACAGATGAAAAATACGTTTGTAATTTAAAATTTTCCATCGGAAAATATTGATATAAACCTAACTTAACCCTAATCTCGAGCTTCATTCACAATTCACACACGTTCATTCACACTTGACACCCGAGCTTCTTCCTCACGAGCTGCTTCTTCTCTGGTCGCATGAGCTTCTTCCGCCGTGGCCGCCATTCGCATCGCACGATCTCTCTGTCATCCCTTGCGTCGCACGAGCTCCTTCCGCCGCCGCTCTTGTCGCGTCTGCTCCCTTGGTCGCCATCGTTGCAGAGCTCCTTCCGCCGCTCTCATCGCGTCTGCTCCCTTCATAGCCGTCGTCACAGAGCTCTCTCTGCCGCCGCTCTTGTCGCGTTTGCTCCCTTAGTGAATTTCAGGTATAATCTGATTTTGTGATTTTGGTGCTTAGGGCTCAATTTTTCTGTGCCAATTTTAGGTTTATCAATTTTTCTTCGCAGTTTCTATCTTCTTGTTGCTGTTGATGCTGATTGAGCTTGTTGTAGGTTTATCAATTATTTTACTATCAGCGAAGAAAGAGATTCCAGATTGATAACAACATAGAGATGCCAGAGTTATGCCCGGAATGGTTAGCATTGTTGATCTTTGAGAAGGCTTGTTTATCTTCCATTTCTCTTTATGGTATTGTAGTGTATATCACCTTCCAGATTTTACTCTATAAATATTATTGGCTGAAGATATTCTTCTCTTATATGTTGTATGTTTTTAATAGACGAAATTAACAATGAATAACCAAATTTGTTTAGTTTTAATGATTCTTTGAACTGTTTATTTTATCGTTCTTATTGTTGATATTGTTTCTTAATGACGGGGAATCTGTTTTCAGAAACTTCTGGTGTTGTATGTAAGACTGGTCGAAATTTTAAGGAAAAACTAAGGGAGCTTGGAGGACTTGATGCTGTCTTTGAAATTACCTTGAAGTGCCAGTCAGATTTGAAGGTGTGAGATTGTATTTTCAGTTCAATAATATTTTTTTATAAGAAATAACTTGAGAAAACTGCAAAGGTTTTACGGACATTATAAGATAGAGTGAATACTATTATTTGCTATCTGATCTTTCTTACTCTAAGATCAATTATTGTATCTGTCCGTACTCCGTATATGGGCAATTCCCTTATGTTCAGGAAATCAATTTAAGTAGCCGTTTGTCTTTTGTTCTAGTTGATTTCAAGTTTTGTCTTATGGAATTGGTGCTGGGAATCATCTCTGAGAATGGAGAGGAGGAATTGAAGGAGTTGCTCTCAAAGACAAATAACTCTGGTGAAACTGCGTTATATGTTGCTGCTGAAAATGATAATCTTGATATAGTGAAGGAATTGATCAAATATCATGATATTAGTTTGGCCGGCTTCAAAGCTAAGAACGGATTTGATGCATTCCACATTGCTGCTAAAAATGGAAACTTGGGTGAGTGTCTTAATTCTCTTTACTTCGTAGGAGCTTACAGTTATCTCACTTCATTTTGATGAATGATGTGCAACATGTTATAATAACTCTTTGGTTATTTTTTTAAAGAAAGTTCGCTTCTTAGGATTTGTTGATATAGAACTACACATATTATTTCTCTCCAATTTGAGTTCTTATGTCAAATTAGCCATAACTCTTTTACATCTGCTAGCTTTCTAGGTTTTACATTTTGAATCTTATTTTTGTTGATCATCACACTTATAAATTTATCATTAATCTAACGTTTGGAATTTTTCTGACTCCTCTTCTCTCTTCCGGTTTGTAGAGATATTGAAGGTCCTCATGGAAGCCTTTCCCGAAGTTTCAAAGACAGTCGATATGTCAAACACTACTGCATTGCACACAGCTGCAGCACAAGGTTTTTTTTCCCCAGTAATGTTTGTTGACCTTGTTTTTAAATTTTAATATCCTGATATGACATCATTGATGAACGAATTTTTGACGATTTAGAATTTTTCAATGAATTCTCATTGCAAGTATAGTTTCTAAACCAACAAAGAATCCTTTCATACAAAAATTTGGTTGTCACAAGTAACAAACCCCTAAAAATAATAACCGAAGTATTCAAACCTCGAGTCGTCTCTCAAGGAATCACAGGGAAGTGTACTTATAATTGGTTATGGGATTTTATCTTTTTGGGTTTTTGAAAGGTTGAACAAGGAATGTAAATGACAAGAAAGTAAACTAATAGCTAAGAAAGCTCTTGGCAAGGTATGAGAATTAGAAGTCCTATCCTAGCTATCCTTATCAATTGTGACATCAATTGTCCATTGCTCCCACTTAGTTAACCTCTAACTATGAAGGAAAGTCAAGTGGATGAATCAATTTGATTCCTCAAGTCCTAGTCAACTCCTAAGGAAAGACTAGCTTTAGAGGGATCCAAATCAACTAGCAACTTTCAATTATCAATCAACAAAGGTGTTTGATAACTCAAGAGTCTCCAAGTACTCAACCAAAGCCAAAAGGAGAGAAATCTACACTAAAATCCAACCAAGCATTTTCTCAAACACTTGGAAGGCATATAACATAAAAACATAGCAATTAATAAGAGATAATAAAATCCAAACAACCAATTACAAATATCAATGACTAACAAATAATAGAAGAAACAATAAATATGAAATACCTCAAATTACAATAAATAGAAAATCAAATCTAACATGAGAATTCATAAACTAAAGTGGAAACATGAAATAATCAATAAGGAAAATAGATAAATTAAAATACTAAGACAAATAAAAGTAGAAGAGAAGCTAAATCAAACTAAGATAGAAATATGAAATTGAGAAGAATTAAAGCTAAAAACCCTAAAACCTAAACAGAGCTAGAAAACTACATCTAAAACCTAAATTTATGTGAATGAAAGTTGTATGAATGAATCAATGTGATTCCCCCACTCTGCAGCCTCTAATATGTATTTTTCGGGCTTGAAACTAGGCCAGAAACAGCTCAGAAATCGCCCTAAGTGATTTCTGATACGTCCAGCATGTGGCTCTGTCACGCGTACGCGTCACTGAATTTTCACAATGTCACGCGTACGCGTGATGCACGTGTGCGCGTTGCGTAACTGTATGGCAACTATGGCAAATTGCATATCATTTTGAAGCCACAGATGTTAGCTTTCTAACGCAACTGGAACCGCCTCATTTGGACATCTGTAGCTCAAGTTATGATCGATTTAGTATGAAGAGGTCAGGCTTGACAGCTTAGCAATTCCTTCAACTTCTTGTATTCCTTCCACTTTTGCATGCTTCCTTTCCATCCTCTTAGCCATTCCTGCCCTATAAACCCTGAAATCACTTAACACACATATCAAGGCATCGAATGGTGATAAGAGAGGATTAAAATTAGCAAATTTAAGGCCAGAGAAGTATGTTTTTAATCATAGCACAAAATTAGGAAAGGAAATGTATGTAAAACATGCAATTTATATGCATAAGTGTGAGAATAATGGATAAAATATACTCAATTTAGCATAAAATATACCACGAAATAGTGGTGCATCAAATCTCCCCACACTTAAACATTAGCATGTCCTCATGCTAAGCTCAAGAGAAACTATAAGAGAGTGAAGAGGAATGGTAAAACTTATGAAATGCAACCTATCTATATGAATGTAACTAAATGCAAAAATACTTCTATCTACTTGGTTAAAAGTAAACAAATTCTCTAAGACAAACATAAATCAGATTCCACTAATTCAAATCGCACAATAAGAGACAAGTAAACTTGTAAGAAGATAGCTCATGAAAGCAGGGAACATAAAATCAAGTGTTGAACCCTCACTGGAAGTGTATATGCACTCTAATCGCTCAACTGTCTGGGGTTAATCCGCTATACTCTTCTCTAGTCATGCTTTCTAAAATTTTGTTCTTCATCTAACCAATCAATAAATATTTAGTGTACAAATGCAAACATCATGAGGTCTGTTCAAGGTTGTAATGGGGCTAAGGTAAGGGGAGGATACATGTATGGCCAAGTGAGCTATAATATGAATCTTTGATTAACCTAAATTCTCACCTAACACACACACTCTATATAATTCTAAAATCATGCCTAGCTACCCAAAATCTCACTTTTGCAAAATTTCACACACTCATGTATTGGGAATTTAATTCCATCTCATATGCATTGATTTTTTTATTCATTTTTTTATTGAACTTAACATTGGGGTAATTTTGTCCTCTTATTCATTTATATTTATTTATTTATTTTATTTTTTTCTTTTTATATGAATGAAAACATAATATATCAATGCATATGGTTTTTCTAATTTCACATGAGTAAGCACCCAAATTCCCAATATTTTTTAGTAAAAACACACCACATTCTCATCAACCCAAGTTCCCACATTTCTCCACACTTAGTTGACACATAATCTCTATCTTAAGCTAACCAAAGATTCAAATAGGGTAATTAATTATTTTTCCGCTTAAGGCTAGTGATGTGGTAATATAAAGAACAAAAAGGGGGTTCAGAAGGCTCAAAGTGGCAAACAAAGGCAAATGAAATGATAGGCTATTTGGGATAAGTAAGCTAATAACAAATGATGGCCTCAATCATATGTATGCATGTAAATACACTAAAAAATGGACATATAGAATGGAACAAACTATAGATTACAATCATAGAGAAGAAAACACACAAGAATAAAATTTATGGTTAAATAATGTAACCATATAATTAAGCTCAAAATCTCACAGGTTGTGTGTTCTTAGCTATAAACCATGTTCCAAATTACAATCTTCAAACAAGTTTAATAATTTTTTTTTTTAATTTAAATGAGTGAAATACTATAAAAAGGGTCTTAAAAAAGAACTTATCATTCCAACCAAGTAGTGGTAGAAGAACATGCACAAAATCAAACAAACATGCAATCAAACATGCAAATGCAACAACTAATTTAACAAGGAAAATTAAACATTGGTGTTAAAATAGGAAATAACCAACCCACGGAAGTCGGTATCGACCTCCCCACACTTAAAGATTGCACCGTCCTCGGTGCATGCCAAGATGTGCAAGTGGACAGGTGGCTCCAACTGACGCTTTTTCTCCAAAGAATGTGCGTAGGAACTTGTTTGCTGCCCCATGTAAAAGTTTTTCGTTTTTCTTCTCGGTGGCCATCCTGAAAGAAGGGGAAAAAGAAGAAAAGTAACCCAGAAATAAAGATAAGAAAACAAATAAAGTATGGGTGGGTTAATGCCAAATAATAAGGGTCTCAATTACATGGTAGCTACAACATGCAAGTGAGAAAACAGTAGAAGCAAATGGCATATCAATAGTGCAAAAATTGCAACAATGGGGAAGAGGTAGTAGATAATGAAAGACAGTATAAATTCATGTCAATGCAAAAGGAACACAGGTATCGTAAAAGATTGGCATTGATAGATAAATAATATCACCCAACAGTGTAAAACAAGTCACTAAGCACCAAAATAATACAAAAGATATTCAACAGTCGAGCAAGAAAATTCAACACCGAAGAAAAAGTATCAAATTTATAAAAGAAAATAAAAACATGCACAAAATTAAAATACCATGAGTGAAAGTATGCAAATGCAAAAAAGAAAATAGAATGAAAGAGAATAAAGATGAGAAGTTAAAGAAATGAAGAAGAAGAAAGTAAGAAAGAAGGAAGAAAGAAGGAGAAATGAGAATGGAACAAGAAACGGACGCGATGCACGCGCATGCATCACGTGTACGCGTGAAAACAAAAATGGCCATGCGACACGTAAGCGTCGTCCACGCGTACGCGTGGATGGCGCAAAATGCATTCTGACGAGTGAGTGTCGGTCACGCGTACGCGTGACTACTCGCACGCTTCCAGCACGGTGGCCACACAACTCTCTGTGCAATTCACACTTTTACGCCGTTTTCATGCCCACGCGTACACGTCATTGACGCTTACGCGTGAGTTGAAATTTCACGTGTACACGTGGGGTGGCTTGTGCGCCACGCACCCCTCCCGCGCGTTTCCATCGCAACTCTCTGTTCATTTTCTCTTTGTTCCGCAGTCACACACGACGCGTGCGCGTCGATTCCTCTTTTTTCTTTTTTTTTTTATAATTGCAAAATAAAAGTAAATATGTAGAACTGGAAATTAAAACTGATAGAAATAAATTAAAACTAATAAAAGGAGGATCATACCATGGTGGGTTGTCTCCCACCTAGCACTTTTATTTACTGTCCTTAAGTTGGGCATTTGGTGAGCTCCGTGTCATGGTGGCTTGTGCTTGAACTCATCTTGAAACTTCCACCAATGCTTGGACTTCCAATAAGCTCTAACATCTCCAAGTAAATTCACCAAGCCTTGATGAAGTTCTTCACAAGCTTCGAGCTTCCAAAGTTGATCCTCTTGTATGCCGGGATCCCAAATCTTGTTTCTACACCCGTCTTTAAGTGGATCATCATTATTCCAACCGGGTGGTTTAGCCTTAGAATTCTCATGTAAGCACCCAAACATCCTCCTAGACCCAATCAATTGAGAATTATACCAACCCTTGCAATTAGGCCTTGATCTTCCAACCATATCGAACCTAGGATGGTGTTGCCAACCACTAACCATCTCCCATTTACTCTTAAAATCGTAAATAGCTCTAAGTTGTCCATCCATTTTAAGTAGACCATATTCAAGTGGGAAAGTAGAGTTTAAGGATAAGAATTTTACCCACTTGAATGTTGTGTTAGATGGTAATGGCTTGGGGGGAGGTATCTCCAGTGGCAGCCTTGCCAATGTATGCTTCAATCTCTTGAGCTCCTCTTTGATGATCTCCACCTCTTGACAAGCCTCTGCAACATTAACCTCTTCCTCTAGTTTAATCGGAGAGGGTTCAATTGTAGGTAAAAACTCATTAATTATTGAACCTATCTTATGATCAACCTCCTCAAAGTCTACAACCATGATATGCCTTGGAGGTTGTACACCCTCCTCAACATCAAATTCAAACTTTTTTGAAGGAGGCTCTATGACTTGAGATTCCCATGGAGGTTCCGCATCTCCTAAGTCCTCAACCACTTCCTCTTCTTCGATAATTTTGGTTTTCTCCGCTTCCTCTAGTACAAAATCTAACTCCTCCTTGATGACTTCCACCTCTTGACAACTTTTTTCAAGGGTCTCTCCTACCTTTACCTTTCGGGC
This sequence comes from Arachis ipaensis, assembly GCF_059453495.1. Classification (NCBI taxonomy): domain Eukaryota; kingdom Viridiplantae; phylum Streptophyta; class Magnoliopsida; order Fabales; family Fabaceae; genus Arachis; species Arachis ipaensis. Next base: position 35,360,138 of record NC_142436.1, read on the forward strand.
CTCCTCTTACTTCTCTTGAAGTATGTATGCGTGAATCTGATCTAAGACGATCCCTTCTCTCTTGTTCCATGTCAATAGCGTAATTTGGATCATGTTACTCTTGGATTGATGGATATGGGTGAAAAGTAAGTGCACCAGAGTTTGATGGCTGAGTATTGGGGGTAAAGGATGGATCCATACGGGATATAAGAGCTTGGAGAGTAGAAGTGAGACCGGTGAAAGTAGAGATGAGTGTGGTTTGAAGCTCTTGTTGCCCTTGATGAATAACACTAAAGGTATCATCTATGGGAGCTTGGGGTGGATAGGAGGGTTCATTTGTTGGGAGAAAGGACTCATAATGGGAAGGTGGTTCTTCTTGGTAAGGATATGGAGATGGTAAATATTGAGGTGGTGGTTCTGAGTATAGTTCATATGGTTCGTATGGTGGTTGGTGTGGTGGATGAGGGTTAGGGTCATATGGAGGTGAATGGTGGAAAGGAGCTTGTGAGTATGGAAGTTCAAGGCTATGTTGAGGAGGGGGTTCATAGGCATATGGTGGGGCTTGTTGGTAACTACAAGGGGGTCCACCATAGTTATTGTTTTGGTACGCACCTTGGAATGGCTCTTGCTCATAGTAAATTGGTGGAGGTTGGTTGTCACGAAAAGGTCCACCATAACCATTGTCTTAGGGTGCATTGTAGAATGGTTGTTGCTCATGGCACATTGGAGGAGGTTGTTGCCGAAAAGGGTTGATCAAATCCTTGTGGCTCCTCCCATCTTTGATTGCTCCAACCTTGATGCATGTTCTCATTATAGCTTCCATTCCCTACAACATAATTTGAACCAAACTCATAGCCAAAGGGGGTCAGAATTCATAGTAACAAAAGAAAGTAAAAACAAAAACTAATAAGAAACTAATGAGAATGAACTCCTAAAACTAGAAATAACTAATCAAAGAAACGAAAAAGCAAAATTATTCACAATATTCACAATAACCAATAATAAGACACACGTTTGCAAGTCCCCGGCAACGACGTCATTTTGATGAACGGATTTTTAACGGTTTAGAATTTCTCAATGAATTCTCATTGCAAGTATAGTTTCTAAACCAACAAAGAATCCTTTCATACAAAAATTTGGTTGTCACAAGTAACAAACCCCTAAAAAAAATAACCAAAGTATTCAAACCTCAGGTTGTCTCTCAAGAAATCGCAGGGAAGTGTACTTATAATTGGTTATGGGATTTTATCTTTTTGGGTTTTTGAAAGGTTGAACAAGGAATGTAAATGACAAGAAAGTAAACTAATAGCTAAGAAAGCTCTTGGCAAGGTATGAGAATTAGAAGTCCTATCCTAGCTATCCTTATCAATTGTGACATCAATTGTCCATTGCTCCCACTTAGTTAACCTCTAACTATGAAGGAAAGTCAAGTGGATGAATCAATTTGATTCCTCAAGTCCTAGTCAACTCCTAAGGAAAGACTAGCTTTAGAGGGATCCAAATCAACTAGCAACTTTCAATTATCAATCAACAAAGGTGTTTGATAACTCAAGAGTCTCCAAGTACTCAACCAAAGCCAAAAGGAGAGAAATCTACACTAAAATCCAACCAAGCATTTTCTCAAACACTTGGAAGGCATATAACATAAAAACATAGAAATTAATAAGAGATAATAAAATCCAAACAACCAATTACAAACATCAATGACTAAGAAATAATAGAAGAAACAATATATATGAAATACCTCAAATTACAATAAATAGAAAATCAAATCTAACATGAGAATTCACAAACTAAAGTGGCAACATAAAATAATCAATAAGGAAAATAGATAAATTAGAATGCTAAGACAAATAAAAGTAGAAGAGAAACTAAATCAAACTAAGATAGAAATCTGAAATTGAGAAGAATTAAAGCTAAAAACCCTAAAACCTAAACAGAGCTAGAAAACTACATCTAAAACCTAAAATTATGTGAATGAAAGTTGTATGAATGAATCGCCCAGAAATCTAAAACCTAATCTGTGTTTTTCGGGCTTGAAACTAGGCCAAAAATAGCCCAGAAATTGCCCCAACGATTTCTGATATGTCCAGCACGTGGCTCTGTTACGCGTACGCGTCGCCCACCAGAGGATTCTTTCCTGATTGCGTTCTTTTACTTATGCTTTGCTTCTCTTTTGCTATCATTCTCCTACAATTAACAAGAAATCAAAGCACCCAAAGTACTAGAATAACCTTAAAAATACATACTAACCAAGCAAAAAGTCATCAAATTTCTATAAGAAATACCCAAGAAAAGTACTTAAGATGCTCACTGATGAGCGGATAATTTATATGCTTTTTGGCACTGTTTTTAGGTAGTTTTTAGTATGATTTAGCTACTTTTTAATATATTTTTATTAGTTTTTAAATAAAAATCATATTTCTGGACTTTACTATGAGTTTGTGTATTTTTCTGTGATTTCAGGTATTTTCTGGCTGAAATTGAGGGACTTGAGCAAAAATCTGATTCAGAGGCTGAAAAAGGACTACAGATGTTGTTGGATTCTGACCTCCCTACACTCAAAGTGGATTTTCTGGAGCTACAGAATCCTAATTGGCGCGCTCACAATTGCGTTGGAAAATAGACATCCTGGGCTTTCCAGCAATATATAATAGTCCATACTTTGCCTGAGATTTTATGGCCCAACCCGGCGTTCAAAGTCAGCCTAAAATTTCTGGCGTAAAATACCCAAACTGGCACCAGAATTGGAGTTAAACGCCCAAACTGGCACAAAAGCTGGTGTTTAACTCCAGGAACAGCCCAAGCACGAAAAAGCTTCAATGCTCAGTCCAAGCACACACCAAGTGGGTCCCGGAAGTGGATTTCTGCATCATTTACTCATTTCTGTAAACCCTAGGTTACTAGTTCATTATAAATAGGACCTCTTGCTATTGTATTAGAGGAATCTCGGGAACACATTATGTAACTTTTACGTTCTGAGACCTCCATGGGAGGCTGGCCACTCGGCCATGTCTACCCTATTTTCACTTATGTATTTTCAACGGTGGAGTTTTTACACCCCATAGATTAAGGTGTGGAGCTCTGCTGTTCTTCTTGAATTAATGCAATTACTACTGTTTTCTATTCAATTCAAGCTTATTCTTATTCTAAGATATCCATTCACACTTCAACATGATGAATGTGATGATTATGTGACACTCATCACCATTCTCACTTATGAATGCGTGCCTAACAACCACTTCCGTTCTACATGAAAACGAGATTGAATGCATATCTCTTAGCCTCCTGGTTCACGACGCATGGTTGCCTCTCCTGACAACAGAGCCCTCCATTCCGTGAGATCAGAGTCTTTGTGGTATAAGCTAGAATCAATTGGCAGCATTCTTGAGATCCGGAAAGTCTAAACCTTGTTTGTGGTATTCCGAGTAGGATCTGGGATGGGATGACTGTGACGAGCTTCAAACTCACGAGTGTTGGGCGTAGTGGCAGACACAAAAGGATCAATGGATCATATTCCAACATGAGTGAGAACCGACAGATGATTAGCCGTGCGGTGACAGCGCATTTGGACCATTTTCAGTGAGAGGACGGACGGTAGCCATTGACAACGGTGATCCCCCAACATACAGCTTGCCATGGAAAGGAGTATGAATGATTGGATGAAGGCAATAGGAAAGCAGAGGTTCAGAAGGAACAAAGCATCTTCATATGCTTATCTGAAATCCCACCAGTGAATTACATAAGTACTTCTATCTTATTTTCTGTTTTAATTATATTTTAATTATCAAAACCTCAAAACCATTTGAATTTGCCTGACTGAGATTTACAAGGATGACCATAGCTTGCTTCAAGCCGACAATCTCCGTGGGATCGACCCTTACTCACGTAAGGTATTACTTGGATGACCCAGTGCACTTGCTGGTTAGCTGCACGGAGTTGTGTGAAAAGTGTGCGATCACGATTTCGTGTACCACTCATGCATCACAACACCAAACTTAAACTCTTACTTGTCCTCAAGCAAGGAAAGAATCATGCCTTAATCATCAAAGTTTTTAGGCTAAAAATGCAAGGGTGATTGGCAGCAATTCACATGGTTTTGGTTAGCCGTTTCACTTATGCACAATTCAACACAAATGGTTATAATATTTCAAAGTTTCTATCCGGATTAGATTATGGAATCCTTTCTTGAATCATCACCTTGAAGCAAGCTTATTTACTTTCTTTTCACAGTTTATTTTTGTTGGGTGCTTTGCACTTTGAGCTTAGCCGTGACTCTAAATATTTTGTCTCAAGTTTTGCTCGACACAGAAACACCACAAGCACTTGATTGAGGAGATTTTTGAGTTCACAATGTCTTTTTAACATTCCAATCAAAGGTGCCCAGAGCCTTTGGATTCTCTTTCTTTGGGGGTGCTTTGCACCTTTGAGATTAGTTGTGACTCTAAATGCTTTGTTTTTAAAATTTTGCTTGATACATAAGCACCACAAGCACTTGACTTAGGAGGTTCTTTAATCTTATTTTTCTTTCAATTTCCTTAGTCAGTGGTGCTCAAAGCCTTAAGATTTTCTTTCAACCCCTTTGCTTTGATTGTTATTCATTATATTTTGCTTCTCTAAGGCTTTGTCAAGTGTGAACATCCCATAATAGTAATCTAGATTAAGGCCCTAAATAATTTTTCTCAATAAGTATTGAACATTTCAGTTAGTTTGGCTTTCTAAACTAACATTGTTATGCTCTCTATGTTCAACACCTTGTTTCTTTTTATTTTCTTCTTAGCATGTGATCCTTACTTGCTTCATGTAGCAAGCACAATTATAATTATAGATTGAGGTGAACAAGTCATGATAAGCACTTAAAAAGACAGGAATCACAATTATATCAGATAAAATAAGATAACACACTTGCATAAAATTGAAAAGAAGGAAGGAACAAAAGCATAGAAAATAAAGTAAATAAAGCTCCACCACCTTAGTTGTCATCTCCACCATCTTCCTCACTATCCTCCTCATCATCCTCATCATCATCCTCTGGGTGTGGTTCTCTAGCTTTCCACACCTCTTGTTGTTGCTCAAGAGCTTTTTAGTTGAGGTCTTGGCCTTTGCATTCTTGGACTAAGCATTACCTTTTTCCATGCTCTCGAATGTAATATGGTGGTCCACTTTCATTGGTACATCTTCAAAATAAAAGTCAAACCCAACTTGCTCACATAGTTTATAGATGAGGCTTGGGGTGTTTTCTTTTGAATGCTCTTAGCCATCCTTTGGATGTTAGGAGGAATGATTTCCCCCACCTCCCCCTCTTCACTAGTCATAATGCAATGAATTAGAATAGCTCTCTCCTTAGTTACCTCTGAGTTGTTGGAGGAGGGGTGATGCATGAGCATCTTAAGTACTTTTCTTGGGTATTTCTAGATGGAATTTATGGCCTTTTTGCTTATTTATCATGTGCTTTTATATGATGTTTTATTAGTATTTTGAGTCCTTGGATTTCTTATTAAATATAGAAAAAGGATAGCAAAAGAGAAGCAAAGCACAAATAAAAGAAAGCAACTAGAAAAGCATCCTATATGAGGCAGAGAGCTGGCATTTTACATGCCAGACAGGGGCATAGCACACCAGGCCAGAGCTCCAGGAAGGCAAAGATGGTTGCATAAATGGGCGTTGACAATGCCCAAAAGCATAGGTTCGAATTTTTCACACTAAAAATGGGATTGACGTTGCAAGTATAGTCCAAACCCAAAAATTGGCCATCAATCAAATGTAAATTCAAAAGATGTCATAATCAACACAAAATAACCGAGAGTTTTGAATCTCGGGTCGTTCTCCCTAGGAATTGCAATGAAATGTCCATTATTGGCTATGAGGGAACATGGGGGATTAATGGAAAAGATTGCAAGAAATTAAAATGCAAGAAATGAAATGTCAATAGCAAGAAAGTAACTTAACATGCAGGAAACTAAAAGAAAAGCAAGTAAAAGCAATGAAAATGGAATTTAAATGGTAAAAATAGCTCTTGGTGAGAATTGAGTAATTAGGGGTTTCTATCCTAGTTGTGGACCACAAACATGGTAATTGTGTGTGGATTAATCCTAATTAGTCAACCCTATATCGAGGATAAGTCAACTAGGCATAATTAATCTCAATCCCTAAGTCCTAAGTCAACACTAAGGGGTCACTTAGAGTCAAGAAAAACCAAATTAATTAACAATCATCACACAATGTGGAATGGACATCCACCACTCAAGTTTACCCAAACCACACAATTTCTCAACCAAGAGTGAGAAAAAACTATGCAAGAGCCCAACCAAGCATTTTATCAAACACTTGGTGGGTATGAAAATAAAGCATAAAAAATAACAAGGAATAATAAATGCTACAACTACCAAGCAAGGAAAATAAAGATAGCAACTCAATTACGCAATAAATGACATGAAACATAAATTGCATTGACTGCAAATTAAAATAACAAGAGTGTGCTTAAACATAAAAATACCCAAAATGAGAAATTAACAAGATAAACTAAGGAGATTAAGACAATAAAGTAAAGAAAGGTAGAGGAAACTAGATCAAAACAAGAATTAAACATAGAAATTACAAGGAAATTAAACTAAAAACCCTAGGTTCTAGAGAGAAGGGGGAGCTTCTCTCTCTAGAAAATGAACTACATGACTAAAATCTAACCCTAATTGCTCCCCCTTTCACATGGAGTGAGGCCTTGTTTAATATAGGAAGAATCAGTTTCAGAAAGTCCAAAAACTGGGCTCTGGAGGCCTAGAAATTGCCCCCAGCGATTTCCATTAAATGAGTCACGCGCTGGGATGTGTGCGGATGCACAGGTTTGTGCGTTCGCACACATGCTAATTTTCTTCTTGTGCGTACGCACAGGTTATCGTGCGTACGCACACTAGGTCGTGCGCATGCACACTCCTATGTGTGCTTCTCCTTTGTTTTCTTCATGTTTTCTCCCTTTATACATGCTTCCTTCCACTTTTGCCTTGCCAAACTTGCCTTTAGGACCTAAAATCACTCATTAAACATGTCATGGCATCGAGTTGCATAAAAGTGGGATTAAAATAACTAATTTAAGCACAAAAATGCATATTTTCACATTTAGGCACAATCTAGAGAGAAAACACAAAATTATGCTATTTGGATGAATAAATATGGGTTTATATGATAAGATCCACTTAAATCAAAGCAAAATATATCGTTAAATATGGATTCATCAATTCCTCCACACTTAAATAATAGCATGTCCTCATGCTAATCACAATCAAAGGAGAAGGAAAAAGGGGAAAAATAATTTATTCAATACAACCAATTACGTACATGCAACCACACTAAATGCTATCTATATATATTTACACTATGGTTCCTATTTAGTTTGGCACAAAACAAACAAGAGATTCCAAGTAATCCGAAACAAGCCTTAAGGCCAAGGCAAAGAGTCAATACACTATGATCAAAGTCCAAAGAATTGAATTGAGATTTTCAAAACTAACCAACAAACAACTTGTAAGAAGATACAATATAAGGCACAAGAACATAGAATTGAGCGACCGAACCCCTCACCGGATGTGTATTCACTCAATTCGCTCAGTGTTTAGGGCTTAATCACTCAACTCTCCTTTAGTCATATTTCTCAAAGATTTGCAAGCCATCTAACAATCAACAATTATTTAGTGCACATACAAATATCAATAGGACTTATTCATGGGTTGTAATGGAGCTAGGGTCAAGGTAGGATGCATATGGTCAAGTGGGATAGAATTTGAATCTTTGATCAACCTAAGCTTCCTACCTAACCTATGACAACCTATACAATTCAAAGCTAACCTAACTATCCATTCTTCACTTTTTCACACACTCATGTATTTTCTTTTTGATAATCACACATATGCATTGATTCTTATTGACTTCACTTTAGGGCATTTTGTCCCCTTTTTATTACTTTTCTTTTTCTTTTTTTTTTTCTATTTTTTATTTTATTTATTTTTCTCATCATTTTTTTTCGAACTAAAATATATACAAGAACATCAATGCATATGGTTTAACATAATTCATACATGAGTATATACCCAATTCCTAATATTTTGACAAAAATATAAAAACACCCTTTTATCCCAACCAATGTTTCCAAACTTCCCAAACTTAAATGATAAACACACTCACTAGCCTAAGCTAATCAAAGATCTAAACAAGTGACATTTATTTTTTTTTTCGCTTAAGGCTTATGATGTGCTAAAATTAAGAACAAATGGGTTTAGCATAGGCTCAAAGTTGGCTAACAATGGAAGATAAAAGGGTCGGCTATTTGGGTAAGTGAGCTATTTGAAACAATGGCCTCAATCATATACATGCATTCATACACAAAATAATGGACATATAGAATCATGCAAATCAAAGATTACAATCATAAAAGGAGTTTATCACACAAGAACAAACTTTATGGTTGAAGATGTGCAACCATACAATTAAAGCTCAAATCTCACAAGGTATGTTGTTCTAGCTCTTTTCTATGTTCTATGAAAAATACTTCAAGCAAGTTTGAAAGACAATTTCTCAATTCAATCAATGGCATGTCCTAAAAGGGATTTCATGAAAATTTCTTGTTGTTTTACCAAACTTATTTAATCTAACATGCAACATGCAAGTATCTGCTACCATAATACTATAAGCATTAAAGAGATATATACAAACAAACTAAACCAAACAAAGTGCAAATAAGACAAAAATTGCAAAAATTGAAGAAAAATAACAAAAAGAATATTGCAAAATGTGTAAGAAAAGAATTTTACCCCCCTTGAAGTTGACGATCCTCCCCCACACTTAAATACTGCACGGTCCTCCGTGCACGCTCATGATCCCGGGGTGAAGAGCTATGGGGCTCCACCTTCAGCTGGTGGGCTCGGGGGTTCCGGTTGCTGTGGAAACAAATAAATAACAATTGAGGAGAAGTTATATGTGAGTGTGGTATGATAGAAAACCATGTATGTATTCCAATTATACGTGCGGTTGGAACACACACAACGGCCGGTTAAAACGGTATCCACACATTCAAAAAGTAATAGCATGTGTTCCCCAATTAAGTAACCTAGGTTGCAATTAAAGAATAAGTAAAACTTTAGGCACAAGCAATCCTAGGTAATCACAAAAGTCAATTGAGTATTTGATATTGGTTATTGAAATTGTGCAAGTGAAAGCGCAAAATTGGTATAAAATAGCACAATAAACAACAACCAATCCATTAATGAACGGAAACTTCTTATTCATCATGAAACATAATGAAAAAGTCACATGGAAAGGTACTTGTTACAAAAAGTGATAAGCTTGATAAAAATCAAGTTAAGTCACTCAAACAAATGCAAAGCATTAACAAGAAACAAGTACCGGGCATGTGATGAATTTGATGTGAGAATCATAATGAACAAGTAAGTTTCAACTCAAAGCACTTAATTCAATGAACTTATATAATTTGTCCTAGTCGTACAATCAAAACATAAGTATTCAAACCCACTAGGTGCTAGTAAATTAAGGTAAAGTACAAGTGCATTGGTAGAAACTTCAAGCAACAAGCAGTCCAATCATCAAACGAACACTTGCAATTTATTTAATGAATAAACTACCAAACTAAAACTAATATAATTATCAAAATAATAATGAAATGCAAGAAAAACAAGGAAGTACAAGTAGCAAATAGGGTAAAAGGAGAAGAAGAGGGAGGAAGAGAAAAGAAGGAAAGAAGTAGAGAGAATGAAAAGGAGAAAAGAAGCATAAAGTGAAAGAACAGGGGTGTGCGTACGCACATGATGAGGAAAAAGAAAGGTATGTGCTCGCACACTCTATGCGAGCGCTCCTGGCAGAAGAGGGAGGGAGAAGTGTGCGTGCGCACAAGGGTGTCCGCACGCACAGAAGAAGTCTCTTTTTTTTGACATGAAGGATCATGTGTGCACGCGCACACAGGTCCGTGTGCACGCACAAGAGCGTAAGGGGCAGGGGTTCACACGCACAGGCTGTGCAAACGCTCCCACCAGAGTGGTTGCAAGTTGGCGTGCGGACGCACACATCTGTGCAGCCGCACAAAGAGTGCAAGAAGGGAGACTCATGCGTATGCACACAGCAGTGCGCACGCACAGGTCACAAAATAGAGGGAGGTGCGCGCGCATAGGGCGTGCTGGCGCTGTGAACAGAGGGCATATCAAGGAGTGTGCGGACGCACAAGCTTGTGCGACCGCACAGGTGGCAAAAAATGCAGTTTTGTGCGTACGCACAGCATGGTGCGCACGCACAGATGCCCTGTTTCACAAAAATTTTTCTTCAAAGTTCTAAGGTACCAAGCCTTAGTTCAATGAAAGCTCAACCCCAAAAAACATTCAAACATCCAGAATTTCATGACCTACATGCAAGTTTACCTACTAAACTCAAAATTAAACTAATCCTAAGCAAACTAAAATAAGCAAAAATGCAATAAACCAAAATTATATACAAGAAAAAGGGTAAGAACAATGTTACCATGGTGTGGTGTCTCCCACCTAGCACTTTGGTTTAGTGTCCTTAAGTTGGACTTATGGAGAGCTCTCATCAAACCTCTTTGAAATCCCACCCAAGCTTGTTTTCTCTAAGGCTTTTGAGATTCCAAAGCTTATGCACCCAAATTTTGTTGTGAATTCTTTTCATTCCATCTAGGTAACAAGCATTTGAAATTTTCAATTCCTACAATACAATAGAAACAAAACTCACAATGCCATGGGTGAGAATTCATAGGCTAAAAAGAAAATAAAAACCAAAGTTAATAAGAACAAATAAAATAAACTCCTAAGACTTAACAAAAACAAGCAATCAATCAAAACTAACTATTTACATATTAACATATTTACAATAGCCAATAACAAGCACCATTACAACTCCCTGGCAACGGCGCCAAATTTGACAATGCCCAAAAGCATAGATTTGGATTTTTCACACTAAAAATGGGATTGACGTTGCAAGTATAGTCCAAACCCAACAATTGGCCATCAGTCAAATGTAAATTCAAAAGATGTCATAATCAACACAAAATAACCGGGAGTTTTAAATCCCGGGTCGTTCTCCCTAGAAATTGCAATGAAATGTCCATTATTGGCTATGAGGGAACAAGGGGGATTAATGGAAAAGATTGCAAGAAATTAAAATGCAAGAAATGAAATGTCAATAGCAAGAAAGTAACTTAACATGCAAGAAACTAAAAGAAAATCAAGTAAAAGCAATGAAAATGGAATTTAAATGGTAAAAATAGCTCTTGGTAAGAATTGGATAATTAGGGGTTCTTATCCTAGTTGTAGACCACAAACATGGTAATTGTGTATAGATTAATCCCAATTAGTCAACCCTACATCGAGGATAAGTTAACTAGGCATAATTAATCTCAATCCCTAAGTCCTAAGTCAACACAAAGGGGTCACTTAGAGTCAAGGGAAACCAAATTAATTAACAACCCTCACACAATGTGGAATGGACATCCACCACTCAAGTTCACCCAAACCACACAATTTCTCAACCAAAAGTGAGAAAAAACTATGCAAGAGCCCAACCAAGCATTTTATCAAACACTTAGTGGGTATGAAAATAAAGCATAAAAAATAACAAGGAATAATAAATGCTACAACTACCAAGCAAGGAAAATAAAGATAGCAACTCAATTAAGCAATAAATAATATGAAATATAAATTGCATTGAATGTAAATTAAAATAACAAGAGTGTGATTAAACATAAAAATACCCAAAATAAGAAATTAACAAGATAAACTAAGGAGATTAAGACAATAAAGTAAAGAAAGGTAGAGGAAACTAGATCAAAACAAGAATTAAACATAGAAATTACAAGAAAATTAAACTAAAAACCCTAGGTTCTAGAGAGAAGGGGGAGCTTCTCTCTCTAGAAAATGAACTACATGACTAAAATCTAATCTTAATTACTCCCCCCTTTCAAATGGAGTGAGGCCTTGCTTAATATAGGAAGAATCAGCTTCAGAAAGTTTAAAAACTGGGCTCTGGAGGCCCAGAAATCGCCCCCAGCGATTTCCATTAAATGAGTTACGCGCTGGGATGTGTGTGGACGCACAAGTGTGTGCGTCCGCACACATGCTATCAGGTTGTCGTGCGTACGCACACATGGTTTTGTGGCTTTTGTGCGTACGCACACTAGGTCGTGCGCACGCACACTCTGATGTGTCCTTCTCCTTTGTTTTCTTCATATTTTCTTCCTTTGTACATGCTTTCTTCCACTTTTTCCTTGCCAAACTTGCCTTTAGGACCTAAAATCACTCATTAAACATGTCATGGCATCGAGTGGCATAAAAGTGGGATTAAAATAACTAATTTAAGCACAAAAATGTATGTTTTCACATTTAGGCACAATCTAAAGAGAAAACACAAAAGCATGCTATTTGGATGAATAAATGTGAGTTTATATGATCAGATCCACTCAAATCAAAGCAAAATATATCGTCAAATATGGATTCATCAGGCGTGCAACACGCCAAGAAAGTGATGTGTCACACACCATGGAAATACAATGATTTTAGACGTGCATGCATGGCGTTTTACACGCCAAGGAGAGTGGCCGTGTAGAATTGAAATGCCTTCGAAGTGGCATTCATGTGTACGCTTCACCCACGCGTATGCACAAGTCTTGAAGATTGAGGATTCATGCATATGCACAAAAAATGGAAAATTGAAGATTCATGCTCTATGCGTACGCACAAATGAGGATTTTTGCATTGTCATACGTACGCATCCCGTGCCTACACATGACCTCCATGAATAATTGGCGTTTCGCATGCCAAAGATTATGGGTGTGCAAAGTTTACATGCCTTCGAGGTTTCATTTTAGTGCATTTTAGTGGTGTTTTACATGCTACATATGGGGTGTGTTACACACCAGAGTGCATCTCCCATGACGTGAATTTTGTGGTGGCGTTTCACATGCCAAAATCTGGCGTTACACGTTGGGCAACTTTCCAGAAGATCACTTCAAGACACCATTGGGTGTGCCACTGGTGCGGAATTTATAACCCACAAACTAACCGGTAAGTGCACCGGGTCGTACCAAGTAATACCTCAGGTGAGTGAGGGTCGATCCCACGAGGATTGATAGATCAAACAACAATAATTGGGTGATTGGCTTAGTCAGGCAAGCAGAAAATAATGTTGAGTATTCAAAGAGCATTAAACAATTGTACAAAAATTAAAATAGTAAAGTAAATGAGTTGGGAATAAAATATGGAGAAGGCAGTTAAGGTTTCAGAGTTATCTATTTTTCCGGATTAACTTTTCTTATTAACTATTTTAATCATGTAGGATTTAATTTATGGCAAACTATATGTGACTAGACCCTAATTCCTTAGACCTTTCTAGTCTCCTCTTAAATTCATCAACAGCCAATTCCTTGGTCAATTAATTCTAATTAGAGGGTGATGATCAATTTCCAGTTTATATGCCACAAAAACTCTAATTACCCAAAAATAAAAGGATTATATGTCACGTATCCCGTTAAATCCAGATAATTAAAATCTAGGAGAATATATTTTCAAGCTGTTGTTCAAGTAAAGAGCTTTTCCAAGTTATACAAGAACTCAAATAGAAAGAGGGTCATACTTCCGTTCCACCCAAATTCATAAGATAAAGAGCGAAAATAATTCTTAAATTATAAATCCATACATGAGTTAAAATAGAAAAAGTAATAAAATCAATCCATACAAATAGACAGAGCTCCTAACCTTAATAGTGGAGGTTTAGTTGCTCATGGTAAAAAAGAAAATAAGGATTGTAAATTGGAATGGAATAATGTTGTGCTCAGGTGGAATGAAAAGTTAACTAATTCCAATCCCCTTTTATATCTAATCCTAATTAATTTAAATTATAATTTTTAAAACTAAATAATATCTTTTCCTATTTTTAAAAAAAATAATTAAAGTTTAAATCAGAATTAATTAAAGTAATCAGCACGTCTTCAATTGATGGGTGGGGGCCACTTGCTTCGCAGGATCCACGCCTAACTTGGTGATGGGCTACGCCTTACTTGGTGTGAATGAAGTGAGGAAGGTCGTGTTGGGTTTGATGGCTGCACCTAACTTGGCCATGGGCTGCATCTAACTTGATGGAGGCCTAATCCTTATGCATGCTTATTAATGTTTTGCGCCTAACTTGAGAAATCTCAAGTTAGGCGCAGCCTTGGCAGCATGGTTGGAGAAGAAGTATGAACTATTATATATTGTTAGAAAGATCTGGAAGTTAGCTTTCCAAAACCACTAGAATCACGTTCATTGGACCTCTGTAGCTCGAGTTATTCAGATTTGAGTGCAGAGAGATAGGGTTGACAGCATCATTCGCCTTCTTCTCTTTTTCTGCGGAAACTCCATCAAATCCAGCCAAATGCTACCTAAAATAAATAGAATTGCACATGACTCAAAATAGCATCCATAGTGGCTAAAAGATAATTAATTCTTGATTAAACTCAACAAATGAAATACAAATTCACTAGGAAAAGATAGGGAAGATGCTCACACATCACAACACCAAACTTGAATTGTTGCTTATCCTCAAGCAACCAAAACTAATATAGGCTTAGGATGTGAATTTTCATGAGAATGAGAGTTTGATTAAGCTCATGTCTCTTCTTAAAGTGGAGTTTACAATTATAATCTTGAATAGTTTTGGCATCTCACTCTCCTTTGAATCGGAAGGATGTCACTGTCATTCGGAATTAGAATCCGGATAATATTATGAATTTTCTAATCTTTTGTAACTCAATTTAACCCTTGAACACATCAATTTTTCTTTGATTCTTTTTTTCTTTGGTGCTTTACACCTTGAGTCTAGCCGTGACTTTAAATGTTTTGTCTCAAGCTTCACTTGACACAGAAACACCACAAGCACTTAAATGGGAAACTCTCTTTGAGTTTTGATATATACATTTTTCCCCAGACAGTGGTGTTCAAAGCCTTTGGCATAATGCAATTGATCTCGACTCTAAATGTTTTGTCTCAAGGATTACTTAACACAAGAACACCACAATCATGTGACTAGGGAAATAACTCTTTGAGCTTTTAATCATGTCTGACCTCCCTAGTTATTGATGCTCAGAGCCTTGGACCTTGCTTTTATTTTTCTTTTGCTGTTTCTTTTGCTTCAAGGATTAAACTTTCATTAATTTCAGAGAAGTCATAATAGTTCTCTAAATTCCTGTTCCTTATACATCAACATCCTTTTATTCAAATTTAACTATGCACTGTTCATATCATTCATTCAGAATTACAATTAATACCACCACATTTAAGTAAATAAGACTACTCTTAAAATTAACTCAATTTCTCATGCATTAGATCCCCATTTTCTTCTTTCTTTTTTTTATTTCAAGCTCAGTGGGTAATACATGAGGCATCTTTCAGAATTAAAGCAAATTAACAGAAAACTAAACTAGAATCTAGGAATCTAACTAATAAAAGATCATGCAATAAATAAAACAAAATAGCAAAAAACCGGAACATAACATAGTAAAAGCGGGAAGGAATAAAAAATAAAAGGAACTCAACCACCTTAGTTATTCTAGCAGTTGTTTTATTCTTCAGGTTGTGTTCCTCCGTGAAGATGATTTGCCTCCCTTTGGTGCCATTAAAAATAAACAAAAAACTCATAAGCGAAGCGTCAACACCAAACTTAAAGGTTTGCTTGTCCTCAAGGAAAGAAGAACTGAAAACAAAAATAAATAGTGTGATGAAAGAAGAATAAAAGGATAAAAAAGCAAGAGAAGTAAAAAATAAGAGAGGGGGACGGATTATATATGTATCGGGGGGTTACGATATATATATATATATATATATATATATATTATAAAAATAAAGGGAAGGGGGTTACAGGTGGTATATATATATGTGGGGACGAAGGGGGCTACAAAAGAAGCGGGAGACTTGTTTTGAATGGAGAATGAATGAGGGGGTAGATAGGGGTGATCACGGGAATGAGGGGAAAGGGAATAAAGGGATGAAGAAGGGTGTTGCGGGGACCAGCATGCATGTTTTTTTTTCAACTCTCTCATGCTGAATTTGGAGACAGGCAAAATTTTTTCGAAGTGTTCGATTCCTGTTCTAAAATAGCTGCATGATCAAAACACATGTAAAACGAAATAAAAACAGTAAAAACTCAATAAAAATAAAATAAATAAGAAAACTACTACTACAAAAAATAACTAAGGATACGAAATTATCGGGTTGTCTCCCGACAAGCGCTTCTTTACTGTCACTAGCTTGATGGTCAGCTCCTCTAAGGAGGAGGATCATAGGGCTCAGCTCTTCACCCCTTACTTTGAACTTCTTTCTTGTGTCTCCATAAAGTAGCTCAATATGCTCCAGAGAGAGGATTCTGTTTACTGTATAAATCCACACTGGATTGCTAGTGAACACTACTTTCATTCCTGGGGAGAAACCTTCAGTGGGGATCTTTTTGTTTCTCCAACCCTTGGGTACTTTTTTCTTTTTGGGAACCTCCTCCTTGGTGGATGATGCATTCCCGACACCAAACTTAGGTTTGATATCAGGAGGAATTTTATTGATTGTCACCAAAGGAGGTTTGAGCTGCAGATTCTACTGTTCGTTATCAGGGGGGTTTTTTGAAGGTTTGGATCTATAAGCTCAGTATGCATGCACCTCTCTTCTTCACCTACTGAATGTATATTTTTGAAGACATGAAAGATCAGTTACTCATTATGCACTCTAAGCACTAATTCACCTTCTTCCACATCAATCAGAGCTCTTCCAGTGGCTAGGAATGGTCTTCCTAGAATTATAGAGGTATTCTCATCCTCCCCTGTGTCAAGAATCACAAAATCTCCTGGGAGGAAGAACTTACCCACTTTGACTAAGATATTCTCCACTAATCCGTATGCAGGCTTCATAGATTTGTCTTCCATCTATAATGCTATCCTTGTGGGTGGTGCCTTTTGGATTTGCAGCTTCTTCATCACAGATAAGGGCATTAGATTTATGCTTGCCCCCTGATCACATGGGGCTTTCTCAAAGTTTGTGCTCCCAATGGTGCATGGAATTTGAAAGCTCCCTGGATCTGGCATCTTCTTTGGCAAGTTATTCTGAATTATGGCACTACATTCCTTAGTCAGGACCACTGTCTCATTTCCCCTTAAAGGCTTCTCCTTTGACAACAGCTCCTTCATGAACTTGACATAGAGAGGCATTTGTTCCAAAACCTCAGCAAAAGGAATATTGATTTGTAACTTTCTGAAGACTTCCAAGAACTTTGAAAACTGCTTGTCCTTGGTCTCCTTTTGAATTCTCTGAGGATATGGCATTTTAGGCTTGTACTCAGGAGCCTTTGGCAATGTAGGATAAGTGTCAAGAGAGTCTGGGAATGGGTTGTCCACACGCTTTGGAGGGGCGTGCTCTGCTTCGTCCTTCTTTTCCTTTGGAGCTTCTTTTTCAACTGGCTCCTCATTAACTTGTACTTCCATACTTGCCACTTGTCCACTTATCAAGGTGATAGCCTTGCATTCCTCTCTTGGATTTGGAATTGTGTTACCAGGAAGGCTATTAATGGTCCTCTTATCAATTTCATTAACTTTTGTGGCTAATTGACCCATCTGAATCTCCAAGTTTTGAATTGTATTTGCAGACTTCTCAGGTATTTGCTTGCTCAGTTGACCCATTTGCACCTCCATGTTTCTAATGGAGGCTTTGGTTTCTTGCATAAAACTCCTCATCATTTCCCAATTAGAATCTTGTTTGGGATTGAGAGTTTGTCTGCTGAGGTGGTTGTTGTTGATGGGACTGAAATTGGCGGTTATTATGATTGTTCTGTTAGAAACCGCCCTGAGAATTATTGTTGAAATTCTGAGATCTCTGAGGTTGGTCCATCCACCCAAGATTTTATGTATTAGAGTATGGATCATTATTGGGGTTTCTAGGACCACTTCCCATGTAATTTACCTGTTCAGAAAAAGATTGAGCATAATCATAATTCTCATTTTGTACAAAATTACTTGTCATGTCATAAGAGATCTCTTGAGGTGGATTTTGTGTGTTGATAGCTGAGACTTGTATGCCACCCATCTGTTGAATAAGTAGATTTAATTGCTGAGACATAAGCTTGTTCTGAGCAAGAAGAGCATTAACAGCTTCTACTTCCAACACGCCTCTTTTCTGAGAGGTCTCAGAGTTCCCAGGATTCCTGTTAGATGAGTATAAATATTAGTTGCTTGCAACCAATTCAATAAGGTCAATAGTCTCCTCTGGTGTCTTCTTCTTGTGCAGTAAACCGCCTACAGAGGTATCTAAGCTCATCTTGGACATCTCACCCAAGCCTTCATAAAAGATATCCAGTTGGGTTCATTTGGAGAACATGTCTGGAGGGCATTGCCTAGTCAGTAACTTGTATCTTTTCCAGGCTTCATAAAGAGATTCACCCTCTTTCTACCTAAAAGTATGAACCTCCAACCTAAGCTTAGTCAGCTTCTTTGGTGGGAAAAACTTAGTAAGAAACTCAGTAACAACCTTTTCCCAAGTATTCAAACTCTCCTTGGGTTGGGAATTTAGCCATAGCTTTGCTTTATCCCTCAGAGCAAATGGGAAAGAGCATGAGTCTGTACACCTCTGGGTTCACTCCATTTGTCTTCACAGTATCACATATCTACAGAAAATCAGATATAAACTGATTTGGATCTTCATGAGGAAGTCCATGATATTGGCAGTTTTGTTGCACCAAGGTGACCAATTGTGGCTTCAACTCAAAGTTGTTTGCAGCTATAAGAGGCACCACAATACTTTTTCTATAGAGATCCGCAGTAGGGCAGAATAAGAGCCAAGCACTCTCCTTTGTTGATCATCCCCATTCGGATTTGCTACATTGGCATTAATAGCATTATTATTATCCATAGTAGATTCCACAGCCTTGTAAAGTCTTGCTTGTTGCAAACGTCACCTGAAAGTCCTTTCAGTTTCAGGATCAAAGTTTAAGAGAGGTTCCTTATCTTTGTTCCTACGCATAAACAAACAGAAGACAAGAGAAAAAAATAGAACTCTCTACGTCAGAGTGCAGAGAATTTCCAATGAGGTAACTTGAGTAAAGAGATAAAAATATTGAATAAAACAAACAAATACTAAAATTTGAAAATTACTAGTAAAATTAAGACTAAAAATTTTCGAAATTATTGGAAAAATTAAATAATAAAAATTAAAATAAAACTAACTAGGAAACACCAAACTTAATTTTAGAAATTAAGAAAAAAAATTTTAATAAAATAAATCAAAATATATTTTTTTAATTTTTTAAATTTATTTTTTAAATAAAAACAAAAATAAAATAAAACCAATAAAATATAGAAAAAAAAAATAATGGACAAAAATAGAACGAAAATAAAAGAAAATGAAAATAAAAAGGAAAAAAAACGCACGTGATTTCAAAAAAAAAAAAAATCAAAAGTACAAAAAAAAAAGAAAATCAACTAGGGACAGGGGAATGGGAACGGGAATGAAAGCAAGGAAAAAAAAATTTAAGAACTATTGAACGAAAATGAAAATTACGAAGGAAAGTAGAAAGAAAGGAAAACACGGGGATGGTGAACGAAAAGCCAGGAAAAAGAATAAAGGAAAAAATATGAAAAATAAAAAATAAATAATATTAAAATAAAACTAATTAAAAGAAAAATTATTTAATCTAAGCAATCAAACAATGAGTAGTTGTCAATCACAATCATTTTTTGGCAATGGCGGCAAAAACTTGGTGCGGAATTTATAACCCGCAAACTAACCGGCAAGTGCACCGGGTCGTACTAAGTAATACCTCATGTGAGTGAGGGTCGATCCCATGAGGATTGATGGATCAAGCAACAATAATTGGGTGATTGGCTTAGTCAGGCAAGCAGAAAATAATGTTGAGTATTCAAAGAGTATTAAACAATCGTACAGAAATTAAAATAGTAAAGTAAATGAGTTGGAAATAAAATATGGAGAAGGCAGTTAAGGTTTCAGAGTTATCTATTTTTCCGGATTAACTTTTCTTATTAACTATTTTAATCATGTAGGATTTAATTTATGGCAAACTATATGTGACTAGACCCTAATTCCTTAGACCTTTCTAGTCTCCTCTAAAATTCATCAACAGCCAATTCCTTGATCAATTAATTCCAATTAGAGGGTGATGATCAATTTCCACTTTATATGCCACAAAAACTCTAATTACCCAAAAATAAAAGGATTATATGTCACGTATCCCATTAAATCCAGATAATTAAAATTTAGGAGAATATATTTTCAAGCTGTTGTTCAAGTAAAGAGCTTTTTCAAGTTATACAAGAACTCAAATAGAAAGAGGGTCATACTTCCGTTCCACCCAAATTCATAAGATAAAGAGCGAAAATAATTCTTAAATTATAAATCCATACATGAGTTAAAATAGAAAAAGCAATAAAATCAATCCATACAAATAGACGGAGCTCCTAACCTTAACAGTAGATGTTTAGTTGCTCATGGTAAAAAGAAAATAAGGATTGTAAATTAAAATGGAATAATGTTGTGCTCAGGTGGAATGAAAAGTTAACTAATTCCAATCCCCTTTTATATCTAATCCTAATTAATTTAAATTATAATTTTTAAAACTAAATAATATCTTTTCCTATTTAAAAAAAATTAAAGTTTAAATCAGAATTAATTATAGCAATCAGCACGTCTTCAATTGATGGGTGGGGACTTGCTTCGCAGGATCCACGCTTAACTTGGCGCTAGGGGTGTGCATGGTCCGGCCCTGCCCGAAAACCCGGCCCGGCCCCGAACACTTTAGATGCTATTTTGGTGTGATTTCACCGGGTCTAGGGTCGGGTAAGGGTCTCAAAAATAGACCCGGTCATTATTTCGGGTCAGATCTAGGCCATGGCTCGGATCACCCAAAGTCGGTCCGGTGGCCCGGTCATCATACACAATTAATATTTTGTGTTATTAGTGATGGATGATGGCTATTCTTATGTGGAATTTAAGTATTGTAAACCTTAATATTTTGTGTTATTAGTTATTATAAGACTATAAGTTAATGTTTTATGTTTAAAATGCATAAGATTTTAGGCTAATGTATAATATTGTGTTATTTATATTGATTTAAATATTTGGTGTTATTAGAAAATATTAGTATTGATTATGGTTATGTTTTAATTTTAGAGAAGAGTTGGTTCTTGTTATATTTTTCTAAGTGAATTTTACCATGTCAAATAATGGTTGGAGTCTTGGAAATTTGGATATTTTCACATGCTAGCTTATAAGAAAGTATCAAGGTAATGTAGTGTTAATGGCCCGATTTTCACCCGATTTTTACCCGGTATAATCGTGGCCCGAAAGTGTATAGGTTTCATCGGGTCTAAGGTCGGGTTCGGGTCTAATAAATAGGCCCAGTATATATTTCGGGTCGGGTCTAGGTCACATCAAACCCGGTTTCACCCGGCCCATGCACACCCCTACTTGGCGCCTTACTTGGTGTGAATGAAGTGAGGAAGGGCGTGTTGGGCTTGATGGCTGCGCCTAACTTGGCCATGGGCTGCGTCTAACTTGATGGAGGCCTAATCCTTATGTATGCTTATTAATGTTTTGTGCCTAACTTGAAAAATCTCAAGTTAGGCGCAGCCTTGGCAGCGTGGTTGGAGAAGAAGTATGGACTATTATATATCGTTAGAAAGCTCTGAAAGTTAGCTTTCAAAAACCAATGAAATCACGTTCATTGGACTTCTGTAGCTCTAGTTATTCAAGTTTGAGTGAAGAGAGGTCAGGGTTGACAGCATCATTCGCCTTCTTCTCTTTTTCTGCGGAAACTCCATCAAATCCAGCCAAATGCTGCCTAAAATAAACAGAATTGCACATGACTCAAAGTAGCATCCATAGTGGCTAAAAGATAATTAATTCTTGATTAAACTCAACAAATGAAATGCAAATTCACTAGGAAAAGATAGGGAAGATGCTCACGCATCAGCCACACGCCGCAATAAGGGTGTATCACACGCCAAGAAAGAGGGAGCTCCATAGACCACAAAGGAGTGGTGTTTCACACGCCGCACAAAGTGCGTGTTATACACCAAATGAGAGCTGCTCCCAAGGGAAGAAGAACGTTGGCGTTCTACACGCCATGGGGTGGCATTTCACACGCCAAATGCCCAGCATCCACAAGTAACTTTTTGCAACACTCCAAGCCCACAATTTGATCATTGAAGCCCTAAACTGGAAGACACAAAGCTGAAGATTTAATGCGAAAGATTTGATTTGATTTGAAACTAGTTTGAATTTAATGATTAGGTTTTGTTTTAAGTTTAGTATATAAGGTTCTTAAAGAAATTGGGAAAAGGACCTTAGGACCTTCAGACCTTTTGCCATTTTTCATATTTTAAAGCATGAGCCACTAATCTTGTTGGTTAAAGTTAGGAGCTTTGTTAATCTTTTTATGGATTATTAATCTAAGTGTTTTATTTTATATGAGGGTTATGCTTTTATTTATTTCATGATTAATTTTTTGTTCTTCATCCTTAAAGAATTAGAATTGTTGGAAAACGTGCGAACTTTGTCTTGGATTCTAAATATTGTTTTGGAAAAAATTAATATTTGAATTAGTTTGAAAACTCTTTCTCACTACTTTTTTATTTAACTAGGAATAGTTTCAAAGAGTGTGCGACACTTTGTGAGTTTCAATTGTTTAGGAGTAGCTTGAATACGTGACATATAATTCAACCTAAGGACTACTCTTGAATCTTACTTAAAATTGAATCAGAATTGTGCTTCACCTCTTTTTCTTAAGTAATTGACTAAGGAATTAGCAATTAATTAGGTTGAAGAGAAATTAAATTGGCAAAAAATTGGAATTTGATTATTTATGATTCGTCATGATTAATCTGTGCTTACCTCATCTAAATAGACATAAGGATTATTTTCCTAAAGAATGAATATCTCTGACACCTTAACTACCTATATCATCTTATTCTCTTAACCAAATTTTAGTTTGTTTTTGTTTAATTTTCTATTTTCATGCTATGTACTATTGAAACACTTATTTTTGATAGTATGACTAGAATAATCAATTGACCATTGTTTGCTTAATTCGTTAATCCTCATGAGAACGATAATCAACTCTCGTGGTCTTACTTGACACGATCCAGTGTACTTACCGGTAGTTTGTGGTTTGTAAAATCCGCATCAAGGGGATGATAGACCTCCTCAAAAACTTGAACCATCCTCTTAGGGTTGGTACAAGATCACTTCTTTTTTACTAATTAGGATTTCCATCAACATCATTTATTCATTCAGCTCCAAGTACACAAATATCATTGAGGACATCATCGTACCTTGGATAGGTACTCACTCTTTATTCATAACTCATAGTGGAAGGTGAGAAAGAAGAAAAAGAAGAAGGGTCTCTTAGTTTCAGAACTCATCAGATCGTATCGGGTCCGAAGTCTACGGGATTACCTCGTACATAGCTTAAGTAGGAGGGTTCTAGTTGACCATCCATGGCGGCATTGGCATAGAACTCTCAGACAAGCAAGAGTCCCACTCTTCTAGGTGGCTCACACAGAAATTACTACCTTTGCCTTAGAATTTGCCTCCGAATGCCCGGATAGAGACTTCTTGGTATCTCAAATCCCACCTCAGGAATTACACTCTTGTTGGCCGTCCATCTATTGATGCCTATAGAAAGGAGAACGGAACCGTTCCTCATTATATTGGGGTTTGGTGGGTGCTTTCTCATTTTTCTTCTTTTAGGAGGATGCATCATTGTTAGAAGCCATGGAGTGAATGAATATGAATAGAATGGGTAAACAATACCAAACTTAAAAGGTTGCTTGTCCTCAAGCAAGAAAAAGAATGTAGGAGAGTAAGAAAGGAAGAGAGAATGGGGAGGTGTATGTAAGCTTCAGTATGGAGAAGGAAGTGTGGAGGGAGTGAAGAGTGAAGGTGGGGAAGTGAATGTATTTATAGTGGGAGATAGTGTGGTGGATTGTGTGGTGAGGGATGAAAATAAGGATCCAATGGTGTGCATAGAGGGGTGGGAACCGAGGAGCTTGATAAACCACTATTTTATGGTTTATCTTGTGCTAAATTAAGTGGTTTTTATCAAGTCATTGCACACTTATTCATACAATTTGCATGATTTTACAAATCCTTCCTATTTCTGTTCTATGATTGAAAACTTGCTTCCTAAGCCTTTAAATTGTGTATTTTTAATGTCCCTTTATACTATTCGATGCCGTGATCTATGTGTTAAGTGTTTTCAGGCTTTATAGGGCAGGAATGGCTTAGAGGATGGAAAGGAAGCTTGCAAAAATGGAAGGAACACAAGAAACTAAGGAGCTGATGATAGCAAGAATTGTTGTCGGTCTAGATTTTCTTCCTAAAGAAAGGAATTACTTCGTTGTAAGCATAGCTCCAAACCAACAAACAACTCTCAAATCAAATTAAATTTTTGGTTTTGTCACAAGTACAAACCCCAATAAGAATTAACCGAAGTATTTAGACTCCGGGTCGTCTCACAAGGAATTGCAATGAAGTGTTTAATTATTGGCTACAAAGGGGTTAAGGGGTTTTGATTTGGTAATTAGCAAGGAAATGTAAAAGCAAGAAAGTAAACAACAAGAACTAACAAAAGAAAGGAAAGAACTCTTGGCTAAGACATGAGAAATTGAGATCACCATCCTTGTCTACAAATCATATATTGACAATTATGAGAGGCCAACCTATTAAGTCTACTTCCAAAAGCCTTAAGTACGTAATATCTACTCCTAAGCTTGAAGTACGTCAAATAGGCTTGATCACATCAACCCATAAGTCCCAACCTATCTACTAATTAGATTAGTAGTGGGTTGGTGTCAATGAGTACCAAATTGATCACCAAGGGTTCTCAAATCACCAAATCATTGAGACCCAATGACTCAAGGTCACTCAATTCCCTTAGTATAGGCCAAGAATCAAGAGAACTACTCAAAAACTAGAAAAAATATTTTATCAAACACTTAGTATTAAAGAAAAGTAAACATCATAAAATGCAAGAATTAAAGGAAATCCATAACCAACATAAACAAGAAATCAACAATAACAACTAAGATAAACATAAAAGAGCATGGAAACATAAAATTGCATTAAAGGAAATCAAGATCCAACAATTGTTCATCAACACAAAAGAGAGCAAAATAAGAGATTAACAAGAGAAACTAGAAGAACAAAGACAATAGAACACTAAAATGTAAAGAGAATTGAAATCAAAACAAGAATTGAAAGAGAAATTTGAGAGTGATTAATCTAACTTTACCCTAATTTCTATCCTAAATCTAGAGAGAGGAGAGAGCCTCTCTCTCTAGAATTCTACCCTAAAACATCATGAAAACTAAACTATGACTACTTGGTTCATTTTCCCTTCAATCCTTGATTCAATAGCATCAGAAATGAGTTGGATTGGGCCCAAAATGAGCTACAAATCGCTGGCCACGATTTCACTTTTAGTGAACCACGTGCTGCATCGGCATGCACGCGTACATGGCGCGTGCGCGCCCCTATACATCAGGCAACTATGACAAAGTTTATATCATTTTGAAGCTCCGGATGTTAGCTTTTCAACACAACTGGAACCGCCTCATTTGGACCTCTGTAACTCAAGTTATGGTCGATTGAGTGCGTAGAGGTCAGGCTTGACAGCTTTATGGTTCCTTCATTTCTTCATGAGTTCTCCCACTTTGTATGCTTTTCTTCTCACTTCTTCCATCCAATACTTGCCTTATGAACTTGAAATTACTCGACAAACATATCAAGACATCGAATGGAATTAAAGTGAGTTAAATTTAGCTATTTTAAGGCCTAAAAAACATGTTTTCGCACTTAAGCACAATTTAAGGGAGAATTACAAAACCATGCTATTTCATTGAATAAATGTGAGAAAAGTTGATAAAATCCCCCAAATTAAGTACAAGATAAACCACAAAATCGGAGTTTATCAAATCTCTCCACACTTAAACCAAGCATGTCCTCATGCTAAGAATAAAGAAGGACAAGAAAAGGAGTATGAACATTTATTCAATGCAAAGAAACTATATGCAACCTATCTAAATGAATGCACTAAATGCAATATGATTCTACCTACTTGGTTAAAAGTAAATCAATTTCCAAGAACACATGAGCACATGTAGGGCTAAGTAGTATGATGATTCATGAATCCTACTAATTTGAATATCAAAATAAAGCAAAATAGACTTGCAAGAAGAAAAGCTCATGAAAGCCGGGAACAAGGAATTGAGCATCGAACCCTCACCTGAAGTGTATCCACTCAAGTCACTCAAGTGTATAGGGTCAATTACTCAATTCTCCCCTAATCATGCTTTCCAAGATTTATTTTTCATCTAACAATCAACAATTATTTAATACATGCATACATTCATCATGAGGACTTATTCATAGGTTGTAATGGGGTTAGGGTCAAGGTAGGATGTATATGGTCAAGTGAGCTTGAAATTTCCATCTTTGATTAGCCTAAGCTCTCACCTAACACATATAACAACCTATACAATTCTAATACACAACTTAGCTACCCATGATTCCCACTTTTTCACATACTCATGCATTCTTTTTAATTCACATTCCATATGCATTGATTTTTATTGAATTTTAATTTACTTTGGGACATTTTTGTCTCCTTTTTTATTTCTTTTTCTCTTTTTTTTTATTTTTCTATATATATATATATATATATATATATGTTCTTTTTCTTTTTCTTTATCTTTTTTTTAAAGTATATACAAATGTATCAATGCATATGGTTTTACATATAGTGCATGAATATGTACCCAATTCTCAATATTTTTCAATAAAAATAAAAATTACACTTTTACCTCAACCAATGTCCCAAGTTTCCCATACCCAATTGATACACACCCTCACTAGCCTAAGCTAATCAAAGATCCAAATTAAGGACATTTATTATTTTTCACTTAGGGGTAGTGATGTGCTATAATTAAGAATAAAAGGGATTCAATAGGCTCAAATTTGGCTAACAATAGTTGATAAAGGGTAGGCTATTTGGGTAAGTGAGCTAAATAAAATGATGGCCTCAATCATATAAATGCATGTATACATGGAATAATGGACATAAAGAATCAAACAAATCAAATATTACAATTATAGAGAGAGAATAATACACACAAGAATGAAAATAAGTGGTTATAAGATGTAACCACACCATTGGGCTCAAAACTCACATGCTTGTGTTCTTAGTTCAAAAACCATGTTCCAAAATAAATTCTTCAAGCAAGTTCACACAAATTTTTTTTTTTCAAATTGGTAGGGTGCCCTAAAAATAATTTTTCTTGGAGAAGAAATCATCACCCTAACCAAGTAGTCCTAACATAAAAAGAAGTGGTGAAATATGTACAAATTCTAACTAACATGCAATCTATCATGCAATGCAACAACTAATCTAACAAAGACAAAAATTAAAATTTGGTGTTGAAAAAGGAAGTTGTTACCCATGGAGGTCGGTCGGACGACCTCCCCACACTTAAAAATTTGCACCGTCCTCGGGGCATGCAAAGAAGAGCAAGGTGGACGGGTTGCTACAATTGATGAGTTTCTTCAAAGGGTTGTGTGGGTGAACTTGTTTGTTTCCCCATTTAAAAGCTTTTCCATTTCTTTCCTTCTTGGTGGCCAACCTAAAAGGAAAGAAAAAGAAAGAAAATTAAGCCTACAACAAAGATATGAAAGCAATTAGAACATAGGCGGGGGCTAATACCAAATAAGAATAAGGTTCTCACTACATGTTAGCTACGCATGTAAGTGGGAGAGCAATATAGGCAAATGGCATATCAACTAATACTTAATGTAAGAGTAAAGTCAAAGCATAGGTACATGACATGAAGAGCATGTTGCATCAAGCTTAATTAACAATTGACACAAACAAGATTAGTGATAAGCATAAGAGCATTTGGTCCCATCCTAACTCAATGATGATGAGGTACAAAAACAAGGGATCATGAGTCAGGAAGGACTAAAGCACTAATCTTGTGTGTAGAGTAAATATTACAATTAATGCCAAACAAGTCACAAAGCACCAAGAGTAACCAAGAAATTCTCAACAATTGAATATAAGAATCCAACACCATTATTAAAACAAGAACTTGGAAAAGAAAACAAGAACAAGTTATAAAAATAAAATTAAAATGCAATGAGTGATAATATTCAAATGCAACATATAGAAGAAAATAAAAATAAGAAAAATAAGACAGTGGAATTTTGAAAAGAAAAGAAGAAAGGAAAGAAAGTAAGAAGGGAAGAAAGAAGAAGGAAGAAAGAAAGAGAAAGAAAACAGAGCAGAAAATAGGAGAAGCAGGGCGCGGAACCGACGCGTATGCGTGGGTGGCAGGCGGGACAAGCGATGCGTATGCGCATGGCACGCATACGCGTAGATGTGTAGATGGCGACCAACGCGTACGCGTCATGCACGCTTGCGCGTGAGTCGCAGGCACAAAATAGGCACAAACTGGGCATAACTCTCTGGTTTTTGTATCAGGAGTGTGAGATGTACCACCGGCGCGCGTGCACAGCACGTTCGTGCGCGGATGCCCTTTTTTTTTCTTTTTTCGGATGCTTAGAACAAAAATAGGGTACTCTCCTAATCTACAAGCATTCTAAAATAATCGAAAATCAAATTTAAAAAACAAATCTTTTTGGTTTTTGAAAAATTTTCAAATGCACTAAAAATAAAGCTTATACTACAAGTAAAATGCAATCCAACAACAACTATTCTAACCAAAGCATGAATGCAATAAACAACCTATCAATAAAAGCAAAATGCATAAGAGTATAGAAAATAACAAAAACAACCTACAATGGCAACTCCAATCACTTACTAACCAAATCTAAAAGAGAGTGGAAAGAGTTTACTGGTGCACGAAATTATGATCTCAACGGCGCCAAAAACTTGGTACGCACAATTGTAATCTCAACTCCTTTTCACAACTCCACACAACTAACCAGCAAGTGCACTGGGTCGTCCAAGTAATAAACCTTACGTGAGTAAGGGTCGATCCCACGAAGATTGTTGGCTTGAAGGAAGCTATGGTCATCTTGTAAATCTCAGTTAGGCAGATTCAAATGGTTATGAGGTTTTGATAATTAAAATATAAATAAAATATAAAATAAGATAGAAATACTTATGTAATTCATTGGTGGGATTTTAGATAAGCGTATGGAGATGCTTGTTCATTATGAATCTCTGCTTTCCTACTGTCTTCATTCAATCATTCATACTCATTTCCATGACAAGCTGTATGTTGGGGGATCACCATTGTCAATGGCTACCGTCCGTCCTCTCAGTGAAAATGGTCCAAATGCGCTGTCACCGCACGTCTAATCATCTGTCGGTTCTCACTCATGTTGGAATAGGATCCATTGATCCTTTTGCGTCTGTCACTACGCCCAATACTCACGAGTTTGAAGCTCGTCACAGTCATCCCCTCCCAGATCCTAATCGGAATACCACAGACAAGGTTTAGACTTTTCAAATCTCAAGAATGCTGCCAATTGATTCTAGCTTATACCACGAATATTCTGATCTCAAGGAATTGAAGGCTCTATTGTTAGGAGAGATAATCAAACGCATGGACCAGGAATCCAAGAGATATGCATTCAAGCTTGTTTTCATGTAGAACGGAAGTGTTTGTCAGGCACGGGTTCATAAGTGAGAATGGTGATGAGTGTCACTTGATCATCACATTCATCATGTTCTTGTGTGCGAATAAATATCTTAGAATAAGAATAAGCTTGAGTTGAATAGAAAAACAATAGTACTCTGCATTAATTCATGAGGAACAGCAGAGCTCCACACCTTAATCTATGGGGTGTAGAAACTCCACCGTTGAAAATACATAAGTGATAATAATGTTCATTGGCTTCGGCCCCAGAGGGGGAACCAGAATAACCAAGATGATGAAATACAATAGTAAAAGGTCCTATTTATAATGAACTAGTAACCTAGGGTTTACAGAAATGAGTAAATGATGCAGAAATCTACTTCTGGGCCCACTTGGTGTGTGCTTGGGCTGAGCATTGAAGCTTTCACATGTAGAGACTTCTCTTGGAGTTAAACACCAGCTTTGGTGCCAGTTTGGGCGTTTAACTCCAGCTTTTATGCCAGTTCTGGCATTTAACGCCAGAATAGGGTAGAAAGTTGGCGTTTAAACGCCAGTTTGTGTTATCAAAACTCGGGAAAAGTATGGACTATTATATATTGCTGGAAAGCCCAGGATGTCTACTTTCCAACGCAATTAAGAGCGCGCCAATTGGGCTTCTGTAGCTCCAGAAAATCCACTTTGAGTGCAGGGATGTCAGAATCCAACAGCATCTGCAGTCCTTTTTCAGCCTCTGAATAAGATTTTTGCTCAGGTCCCTCAATTTCAGCCAGAAAATACCTGAAATCACAAAAAAACACACAAACTCATAGTAAAGTCCAGAAATGTGAATTTTTCTTGAAAAATAATAAAAATATACTAAAAAGTAGCTAGATCCTACTAAAAACTACCTAAAAATAATGCAAAAAAGCGTATAAATTATCCGCTCATCACAACACCAAACTTAAATTGTTGCTTGTCTCCAAGCAACTGAAAATAAAATAGGATAAAAAGAAGAGAATATACTATAAATTCTAAAATATCAATGAAACTTAGCTCCAATTAGATAAGCGGGACTAGTAGCTTTTTGCCTCTGAACAGTTTTGGCATCTCACTTTATCCTTTGAAGTTCAGAATGATTGGCATCTATAGGAACTTAGAATTTAGATAGTGTTATTGATTCTCCTAGTTCAGTATGTTGATTCTTGAACACAGCTACTTTATGAGTCTTGGCCGTGGCCCTAAGCACTTTATTTTTCAGTATTACCACCGGATACATAAATGCCACAGACACATAACTGGGTGAACCTTTTCAGATTGTGACTTAGCTTTGCTAGAGTCCCCAATTAGAGGTGTCCAGGGTTCTTAAGCACACTCTTTTTGCTTCGCATCTTGACTTTAACCGCTCAGTCTCAAGCTTTTCACTTGACACCTTCACGCCACAACCACATGGTTAGGGACAGCTTGGTTAGCCGCTTAGGCCAGGATTTTATTCGTTTGGGCCCTCCTATCCATTAATATTCAAAGCCTTGGATCCTTTTTACCCTTGCCTTTTAGTTTAAAGGGTTACTGGCTTTTTGCTCTTGCCTTTTGGTTTAAAGAGCTCTTGGCTTTTTCTACTTGCTTTTTCTTTTATTTTCGCCATTTTTTTCTTTTTTTTCGCAAGCCTTGTTTTTCACTACTTTTTCTTGCTTCAAGAATCAATTTTATAATTTTTCAGATTATCAATAACATTTCTCCTTTTTCATTGTTCTTTCAAGAGCCAACAATTTTAACATTCATAAACTTCACTATCAAAAATATGCACTGTTCAAGCATTCATTCAGAAAGCAGAAAGCATTGTCACCACATCAAAATAATTAAACTAATCTCAAGGATGAATTCGAAATTCATGTACTTCTTGTTCTTTTGCATTTAGAACACATTTTTTTTATTTAAGAAAGGTGATGGATTCATAGGACATTCATAGCTTTAAGACATAGACACTAAACACTAATGATCATATAATAAAGACACAAACATAAATAAACATAAAGCATAGAGAACGAAAATAGAAAGAAAAAAATAAATAGACAAGGAGATTAAGGAACGGGTCCACCTTAGTGAGGGTGGCGTCTTCTTCCTCTTGAAGAACCAATGGTGCTCTTGAGCTCCTCTATGTCTCTTCCTTGCCTTTGTTGCTCCTCCCTCATAGATCTTTGATCTTCTCTAATCTCATGGAGAATGATGGAGTGGTCTTGGTGCTCCACCCTTAGTTGTCCCATGTTGGAACTTAATTCTCCTAGGGAGGTGTTAATTTTCTCCCAATAGTTTTGTGGAGGAAAGTGCATCCCTTGAGGCATCTCAGGGATTTCATGATGAGGAATTTCCTCATGCTCTTGTTGAGGTCCATGAGTGGGCTCTCTTGTTTGCTCCATCCTCTTTTTAGTGATGGGCTTGTCCTCTTCAATGAGGATGTCTCCCTCTATGACAATCCCAGCCGAATTGCAGAGGTGACAAATGAGGTGAGGAAAGGCTAACCTTACCAAAGTGGAGGACTTGTCAGCCACCTTGTAGAGTTCTTGAGGTATAATCTCATGAACTTCCACTTCTTCCCCAATCATGATACTATGGATCATGATGGCCCGATCCACAGTTACTCCGGATCGGTTGCTAGTAGAAATGATAGAGCGTTGGATGAACTCCAACCATCCTCTAGCTACAGGCTTAAGGTCCGATCTTCTCAATTGAACCAGTTTGCCTCTTGAGTCACTTTTCCATTGAGCTCCTTCCACACATATGTCCATGAGGACTTGGTCCAACCTTTGATCAAAGTTGACCCTTCTAGTGTAGGGGCGTGCATTTTCCTGCATCATTGGCAAGTTGAACGCCAACCTTACATTTTCCGGACTGAAATCTAAGTATTTTCCCTTAACCATTGTAAGCCAATTCTTTGGATTCGGGTTCATACTTTGATTATGGTTCCTAGTGATCCATGCGTTTGCATAGAACTCTTGAACTATTAAGATTCTGACTTGTTGAATAGGATTGGAGAGAACTTCCCATCCTCTTCTTCTAATCTCATGTCGGATCTCCGGATACTCACTCCTTTTGAGCTTGAAAGGGACCTCAGGGATCACCTTCTTCTTGGCCACAACTTCATAGAAGTGGTCTTGATGGAAATTTGAGATGAATCTCTCCATCTCCCATGACTTGGAGGTGGAAGCTTTTGCCTTCCCTTTCCTCTTTCTAGAGGTTTCTCTAGCCTTAGGTGCCATAAATGGTTATGAAAAAACAAAAAGCTATGTTTTTACCATACTAAACTTAAAGTGTTTGCTCGTCCTCGAGCAAAGAAGAAAGAATGAAGGAGAAGAAGAAGAAAATAGAGGAGATGGAGGGTGAGGGTGAGTTCGGCCAAGGGGGTATAAGGTGTTTGTGATGTGTGAATTTGAAGGAGTGATGATGGGTATATATAGGAGTGAGGGGAGGCTTGGTTCGTGTATTTGGGGTTGGGTTTGGGAGGGAAAAAGAGTTTTGAATTTGAAGGTAGGTGGTGTTTTGGGGAAAAGTGAATGAGGTGATTGGTGAAGGGTATTTGGGGAAGAGGGTAAGATTTGATAGGTGAAGGGTATTTGAGGAAGAGTGTTATGGAAATGTGTGAAGAAGAGAGAAGAAGAGGTGGGGTAGGTGAGGATCCTGTGGGGTCCACAGATCCTGAGGGGTTAAGGACTTTAACATCCCTACTCCATTTAGGCGTGCAAGACGCCCTTAGAGTGCAATTCTGGCATTAAACGCCAGATTGCTGCTTGTTTCTGGTGTTTAACGCCAGCTTTTCTCCCTTTCTTGGCGTTTAATGCCAACTTGGTGCCTTGTTCTGGTGTTAAACGCCAGTCTGGTGCCTATTTCTGGCATTAAACGCCAGTCTGGTGCCCATTTCTGGCGTTAAATGCCCAGAATGGTGCCAGACTGGGCGTTTAATACCCATTCTGCTACTCTTACTGGCGTTTAAACGCCAGTAAGCTCTTCCTCCAGGGTGAACTATTTTTAATGCTATTTTTCATTCTTTTTTTGTGACTTCACATGATCATCAACCTAAAGAAAACATAAAATAATAATGGAAAATAAATAGATATAATTAAATAATATTGGGTTGCCTCCCAATAAGCGCTTCTTTAATGTCAATAGCTTGACAATGAGCTCTCATGGAGCCTCAAAGATAATCAGAGCAGGGTTGGGGCATCTCAAAACCAAACTTAGAGTTTGGTTGTGGCCTCTCAACACCAAACTTAGAGTTTGGTTGTGGCCTATCAACACCAAACCTAGAATTTGAATGTGGGGGTTTTGTTTGACTCTGTATTGAGAGAAGCTTTTCATGCTTCCTCTCCATGGTTATAGAAGGTGAACCTTGAGTCTTGAATACAAGGTAGTCCTCATTTAACTTAAGGACAAACTCTCCTCTGTCAACATCAATCACAGCTTTTGCTGTGGCTAGGAAGGGTCTGCCAAGGATGATGGATTCATCCTCATCCTTTCCAGTGTCTAGGATTATGAAATCAGCAGGGATGTAAAGGTCTTCAACCTTCACTAGCACATCCTCTACTAGTCCATAAGCCTGTTTCATTGATTTGTCTGCCATCTCTAGTGAGATTCTTGCAGCTTGTACCTCAAAGATTCTCAGTTTCTCTATTACAGAGAGTGGCATGAGGTTATCCCTGACCCCAGGTCACACAGAGCCTTCTCAAAGGTCATGGTGCCTATGGTACAAGGTATGAAGAATTTTCTGGGATCCAGTTTCTTCTAAGGTAATGTCTGCCTCATTAATGCATTCAGTTCATTGGTGAACAAGGGGGTTCATCCTCCCAAATCTTATTACCAAATAACTTGGTATTCAGCTTCATGATTGCTCCTAGATACTTAGCAACTTGCTCTTCAGTGATGTCTTCATCCTCTTCAGAGGAAGAATATTCATCAGAGCTCATGAATGGCAGAAAGAAGTTCAATGGAATCTCTATGGTCTCTGTTTGAGCCTTAGATTCCTTTGGTTTCTCAAAGGGAAACTCCTTTCTGTCCAGAGGACGTCCCATGAGGCTTTTTTCACTGGGACTCACGTCCTCCTCACTCTCTCCAGGTTTGGCCATGTTGGTCATGGTTATGGCCCTGCACTCTCTCTTGGGATTTTCTTCTGTATTTCTTGGGAGAGTACTGGGAGGAGTTTCAGTAATCTTCTTACTCAGCTGACCCACCTGTGCCTCCAAATTTCTAATGGAGGACCTTGTTTCATTTATGAAACTTAGTGTGGTCTTGGATAGATCAGAGACTATGGTTGCCAAGCCAGAATGGCTCTGTTCAGAATTCTCTGTCTGTTGCTGAGAAGATGATGGAAAAGGCTTGCTATTGCTAAACCTATTTCTTCCACCATTATTATTAAAGCCTTGTTGAGGCTTCTGTTGGTCCTTCCATGAGAAATTTGGATGATTTCTCCATGAAGGATTATAGGTGTTTCCATAGGGTTCTCCCATGTAATTCACCTCTGCCATTGCAGGGTTCTCAGGATCATAAGCTTCTTCTTCAGAAGATGCTTCTTTAGTACTATTAGATGCAGCTTGCAATCCATTCAGACTCTGAGAAATCATATTGACTTGCTGAGTCAATATTTTGTTCTGAGCCAATATGGCATTTAGAGTATCAATTTCAAGAACTCCCTTCTTCTGAGGCGTCCCATTGTTCACAAGACTCCTCTCAGTGGTGTACATGAACTGGTTATTTGCAACCATTTTAATGAGTTCCTGAGTTTCTACAGGGGTTTTCAGATGAAGAGATCCTCCTGCAGAATGGTCCAATGACATTTTTGACAACTTAGACAGACCATCATAGAATATACATATGATGCTCCATTCTGGAAGCATGTCAGTAGGACACCTTTTGATCAATTGCTTATATCTTTCCTAAGCTTCATAGAGGGACTCACCTTCCTTATGTCTGAAGGTTTGAATTTCCACTCTAAGCTTGCTCATCTTTTGAGGTGGAAAGAATTTGGCCAGGAAAGCACTGACCAGCTTTTCCCAAGAGTTCAGGCTTTCCTTAGGTTGTGAATCCAACCATGTTCTAGCTCTGTCTCTTACAGCAAAAGGGAAAAGCATAAGCCTGTAGACCTCGGGATCAACTCCATTGGTCTTGATAGTGTCACAGATTTGCAAGAATTCAGCTAAGAACTGATGAGGATCTTCCAATGGAAGTCCATGAAACTTGCAATTCTGTTGCATTAGAGAAACTAATTGAGGCTTAAGCTCAAAGTTGTTTGCTCCAATGGCAGAAATTAAGATGCTTCTTCCATAGAAATTGGAAGTTGGTGTAGTGAAATCACCAAGCACCTTCCTTGCATTGTTGTTGTTGGGTTCGGCCATAGCTGTTTTCTCTGTTTCGAAAATTTCAGTTAGGTCCTTTTCAGAGTATTGTGCTTTAGCTTCTCTTAGCTTCCTCTTCAAGGTCCTTTCAGGTTTAGGATCAGCTTCAACAAGAATGCCTTTGTCCTTGTTCCTGCTCATATGAAAGAGAAGAGAACAAAGAAAATATGGAATCCTTTATGTCACAGTATAGAGATTCCTTATGTGAGTAGAAGAATATAAGAGTAGAATGAAGAAGAGAAGTATTAGTAAATAAATAAATAAATAGAGAGGGAAGAGAGAGAGAGAATTCGAATTTAAATTAAATTAAAAGGAAAATATTTTTGTTTTTATTTTAATTATTGGTTAGTATTTGAAAATTAAGAAGAGAATTAAAATAAAATTTGAAAACTAAATGAATTACTTAATTAAAAAGATTTTTTCAAAAGGTGGTTAGTGATTTTTGAAAATTGGAGAGAGAAAAGTAGTTAGATGGTTTTAAAAAAGATAAAAATTTTAAAATCAAGCAAAAAGTTAAGTAGTTAATTGAAAAAGATTTGAAAATCAACTTTTGAAAAGATAAGAAGTTAGAAAAGATTTTGAGATTGATTTTGAAAGGATATGATTTGAAATTTATTTTGAAAAAGATTTGAAAAGGAAATTTAAAAAGATTTGATTTTGAAAATTAAAGTTGATTACTTGACTAGCAAGAAACTAAAAGATATGATTTTAAACTTCAAAGATTGAATCTTTCTTAATAGACAAGTAACAACTTGAGATTTTTGAATCAATCACATTAAATGTTAGTAATAATTTCGAAAATATGAAATAAAATGAGAAAAGATTTTGAAAATCAACTTTTAAAGTTTTTGAAAATATATAAAAAAAATAAAAAAGATTTGATTTTTGAAAAAGTTTTGAAAAAGATAGAATTTTTAAATTGAAAACTTGACTCATAAGAAACAACTAAATTTTAAAACTTTTTGACTAACTCAATTCAAAATTTTCGAAATTTATGAGAAGAATAAGGGAAAGATATTTTTTTATTTTTGAATTTTATTGAGGAAAGAGAAAAACATAAAAATGATGTAAAACATGAAAATTTAAGATCAAAATAAAAATGCATGCAAGAACACTTTGAATATCAAGATGAACACCAAGAACACTTTGAAGATGAAGATGAACATCAAGAACTTATTTTTGAAAATTTTTTAAGAAAAGAAAAAACATGCAAGACACCAAACTTAGAAATTTTCAATGTTTAGACACTAACAAATTGAAAATGCATATGAAAAATAAGAAAAGACACAAAACAAGAAAATGCAAAGATTAAATAAGGAAAATCATCAAGAACAACTTGAAGATCAATGAAGAACACCATACATGAGTTTTCAAAAATTTTAATGAAAATTAAAAATATGCAATCGACACCAAACTTAAAATTTGACACTCTACTCAAAGATGAAACACAAAATTTTTTTGGTTTTTATGATTTTAAAAAAAATATTTTTTTTTGGATTTTTTCGAAAATTATTTTACAAAAAGAAAAATAAGGATTTCAAAATTTTTAATAAGAATTCAAGGAATCATGCAATGTTAGTCTAAAGTTTCGGTCCAAAATTTTAGACATGGCTTAATAGCTAGCTAAGCTTTATGTGAAAGCTTCAGTCCAAAAATTTAGACATGGCCAATGGCCAGCCAAGCTTCAGCTGAGCATTACATACAACAGCTAAATTGATGAGAAAGACAAAGAAGCTCTTCTAAGGATAAGTGAAACATCGGTCCAAAAGATTATACATGGCTTAACAGCCAGCCAGGATTCAACATATCTCATGAAACTCTAGAATTCGTTCTTAAAAACTCTGAAGAACAAAAAAATTTTTTTTGTATATATTTTTTTGAATTTTTCGAAAACAAAAAGCATAAAAATAAAATAAAATTACCTAATTGAGCAACAAGATGAACCGTCAGTTGTCCAAACTCGAATAATCCTCGGCAACGGCGCCAAAAACTTGGTGCACGAAATTGTGATCTCAACGGCGCCAAAAACTTGGTACGCACGATTGTAATCTCAACTCCTTTTCACAACTCCGCACAACAAATCAGCAAGTGCACTGGGTCGTCCAAGTAATAACCCTTACGTGAGTAAGGGTCGATCCCACGGAGATTGTCGGCTTGAAGCAAGCTATGGTCATCTTGTAAATCTCAGTCAGACAGATTCAAATGGTTATGAGGTTTTGATAATTAAAATATAAATAAAATATAAAATAAGATAGAGATACTTATGTAATTCATTGGTGGAATTTCAGATAAGCGTATGGAGATGCTTGTTGCTTCTGAATCTCTACTTTCCTACTATCTTCGTTCAATCATTCATACTCCTTTCCATGGCAATCTGTATGTTGGGGGATCACCATTGTCAATGGCTACCGTCCGTCCTCCCAGTGAAAATGGTCCAAATGCACTGTCACCACACGGCTAATCATCTGTCGGTTCTCACTCATGTTGGAATAGGATCCATTGATCATTTTGCGTCTGTCACTATGCCCAACACTCGCGAGTTTGAAGCTCGTCACAGTCATCCCCTCCTAGATCCTAATTGGAATACCACAGACAAGGTTTAGACTTTCCGGATCTTAAGAATGCTGCCAATTGATTCTAGCTTATACCACGAAGACTCTGATCTCAAGGAATTGAAGGCTCTGTTGTCAGGAGAGACAATCAAACGCGTGGACCAGGAATCCAAGAGATATGCATTCAAGCTTGTTTTCATGTAGAACGGAAGTGTTTGTCAGGCACGCATTCATAAGTGAGAATGGTGATGAGTGTCACTTGATCATCACATTTATCATGTTCTTGTGTGTGAATGAATATCTTAGAATAAGAATAAGCTTGAGTTGAATAGAAAAACAATAGTACTTTGCATTAATTCATGAGGAACAGCAGAGCTCCACACCTTAATCTATGGGGTGTAGAAACTCCACCATTGAAAATACATAAGTGATAATGATGTTCATTGGCTTCGGCCCCAGAGGGGGAACCAGAATAACCAAGATGATGAAATACAATAGTAAAAGGTCCTATTTCTAATGAACTAGTAACCTAAGGTTTACAGAAATGAGTAAATGATGCAGAAATCCACTTCTGGGCCCACTTGGTATGTGCTTGGGATGAGCATTGAAGCTTTCACATGTAGAGACTTCTCTTGGAGTTAAACGCCAGCTTTGGTGCCAGTTTGGGCGTTTAACTCCAGCTTTTATGCCAGTTCTGGCGTTTAACGCCAGAATAGGGTAGAAAGTTGGCGTTTAAACGCCAGTTTTCATTATCAAAACTCGGGCAAAGTATGGACTATTATATATTGCTGGAAAGCCCAGGATGTCTACTTTCCAACGCAATTGAGAGCACGCCAATTGGGCTTTTGTAGCTCTATAAAATCAACTTTGAGTGCAGGGAAGTCAGAATCCAACAGCATCTGCAGTTCTTTTTCAGCCTCTGAATCAGATTTTTGCTCAGATCCCTCAATTTCAGCCAGAAAATACCTGAAATAACAGAAAAATACACAAACTCATAGTAAAGTCCAGAAATGTGAATTTTGCTTGAAAACTAATAAAAATATACTAAAAAGTAGCTAGATCCTACTAAAAACTACCTAAAAACAATGCCAAAAAGCGTATAAATTATCCGCTCATCATTTACCATGGTGGGGTGTCTCCCACCTAGCACTTTTAGTTTAAGTCCTTAAGTTGGAAATTTGGTGGGGGTCCTTGCTAGGGTGGTTTATGCTTGAATTCATCCTTGAATCCCCACCATTGTTTGCATCTCCAATGTTCACTGGGATCCCAAATTAGGCGCACAAGGCCTTCAAGTAAGCTTAGGTAGATGACAAGACCCCAAGAGTTCTGATTGTTGAAATGAATATCGGGGACCCAAACCTTGTTCTTGCACCCATCTTCCCGTTGACTACCATAGTTAAATTTGGGTGACAAGGCTTGTGAATTCTTGATTGAGCATCCAAACATTCCCCTAGACCCATGCAATTTGGTTTTACACCAACTATTGCCATTCTACTTTGAGCATGCAGCCATAATGAACCTAGAATGATGTTTCCAACCATTAACCATCTCTCTCTTACTTTTAACTCTACAAAGAGCTCTAAGTTGACCATCATTTTCAATCAAACCATATTCAAGTGAGAATGTAAAGCTTAGGGATAAGGATTTTACCCACTTGAATGTTGTGTAGGATGGTGACTTAGGAAGGGGGACCTCCCCACACTTAGACAATGTGAGATCCATTCTCTTGTGCTCTTCCTTTGCATCTTCCACCTCTTTGAAAGCTTCTTCAATTTCAATTCTTTGCTCACCAACTTCTTCTATACACCTTTCATTGCTCAAACCATGTGTTGAAGGTTGTGTACGATCCTCCTTGTCATCAATTTCATAACACAATGAAGGAGATTCATCAATTCCAAAAGAATTATTAGTTGGTGTGGAATCATCTTCAATGATGGAGCTTGCTTCTTGCTTAACCTCCTCCTCTTGGTGGCTTCTTTCCAATTCAATCTCTTCTTCATTGCTTACCAAGGGTATGGGAGGTGAGGTATCTTCTTCCTTACCCTCTATGTCAAACTCAATTGGAGAGGATTCAATTGTACATAAGAATTCTTCAATGATTGAATCCATCTCTTGGTCAACCTCTTCAAAGGCTTCAACCACTTCTTCCGGCTCAATTGGCTTAACTTTCTCCCCTTGTGGCAATCCTTGTTTCACCCCTTCTTCTACACCTTAAAGCTCTAAACTCACTCCCTCACTATGCTCCTTGATTGCTACTCCACATTCAACAATGGAAGTTTCTTGATTGCATAGGCTTAGGCGGGAGGAGACCAAATTGCTAACGGCTTCCGCTAGGGTAGCCATCTTGGCTTCTAACTCCTTAAACTCCTTTTAGTTCTCTTCTTGCCTTTGAATGTAAGAACTAACACATTCTTAGAGAGGATCATCCATTGGAGGTGGTGTGGAAAAAGAAGGTTCATTGTTTGGGAGGAAAGTTTCATAATTGGAAGTTGGTTCATTTTGGTAAGGGTATGGAGGTAGTGTATATTGAGGTGGTTCTTGAGAGTAATTGTGTTGGAATGGTGGTGGTTCCATGTATGGTTCATATGGTTTATAAGGTGGTTGGTATGGTAGATAAGAATTAGGGTCATAATGAGGTGTTTGGTGGTAGGGGACTTGTGAGTAAGGTGGTTCAAAGTCATGTTGAGGGGGTGGTTCATAGGAATGTGGTGGTGATTGTTGACAATCACAATAAGGGTCACCACATCCATTAGATTGATATGCATTAGGATTAGAATTATACCCATAAGAAACCGGAGGGGGTTGTTGCCAATAAGGTTGATCAATCCCTTGAGGCTCCTCCCATCTTTGATTGTTCTATCCTTGATGCATGTTATCATTGTAGTTCCCATTCCCTACAACATAATGTGATCCAAACTCATAGCCAAAGTGAGGAAGAGAATTCATAATAGCAAAGAGAATAAAAACAAGTAATAATAAGAACTAATAAAAACGAACTCCTAAAGCAAGCAAAACTAACAAAGAAGCATATTCACATATATACAATAGCCAATAATATAACACCATTGCAACTCTCCGGCAACGGCGCCATTAATTTGATAGCGAGAATTATTGTCGGTCTAGATTTTCTTCCTAAAGAAAGGAATTACTTCGTTGTAAGCATAGCTCCAAACCAACAAACAACTCTCACATCAAATTAAATTTTTGGTTTTGTCACAAGTACAAACCCCAATAAGAATTAACCGACGTATTTAGATTTCGGGTCGTCTCACAAGAAATTGCAATGAAGTGTTTAATTAGTGGCTACAAAGGGGTTAAGGGGTTTTTATTTGGTAATTAGCAAGGAAATGTAAAAGCAAGAAAGTAAACAACAAGAACTAACAAAAGAAAGGAAAAAACTCTTGGCTAAGACATGAGAAATTGAGATCACCATCCTTGTCTACAAACCATATATTGACAATTATGAGAGGCCAACCTATTAAGTCTACTTCCAAAAGCCTTAAGTACGTAATATCTACTCCTAAGCTTGAAGTACGTCAAATAGGCTTGATCACATCAACCCATAAGTCCCAACCTATCTACTAATTAGATTAGTAGAGGGTTGGTGTCAATGAGTACCAAATTGATCACCAATGATTCTCAAATCACCAAATCATTGAGACCTAATGACTCAAGGTCACTCAATTCCCTTAGCCTAGGCCAAGAGTCAAGAGAACTACTCAAAAACTAGAAGAAACATTTTATCAAACACTTAGTATTCAAGAAAAGTAAACATCATAAAATGCAAGAATTAAAGGAAATCTATAACCAACATAAACAAGAAATCAACAATAACAACTAAGATAAACATAAAAGAGCATGGAAACATAAAATTGCATTAAAGGAACTCAAGATCCAACAATTGTTCATCAACATAAAAGAGAGCAAAATAAGAGATTAACAAGAGAAACTAGAAGAACAAAGACAATAGAACACTAAAATATAAAGAGAATTGAAATCAAAACAAGAATTGAAAGAGAAATTTGAGAGTGATTAATCTAACTTTACCCTAATTTTTATCCTAAATCTAGAGAGAGGAGAGAGCCTCTCTCTAGAATTCTACCCTAAAACATCATGAAAACTAAACTATGACTACTTGGTTCATTCCCCCTTCAATCCTTGGGTTTAATAGCATCAGAAATGATTTGGATTGGGCCCAAAATGAGCTACAAATCGCTGGCCACGATTTCACTTTTAGTGAACCACGTGCTGCATCGGCACGTACGCGTACATGGCACGTGCACGCCTCTATACGTCAGGAAACTATGGCAAATTTTATAGCATTTCGAAGCCCTAGATGTTAGCTTTCCAAAGAAACTAGAACCGCTTCATTTGGACCTCTGTAGCTCAAGTTATGGTCGATTGCGTGCGAAGAGGCCAGGCTTGACAGCTTTACGGTTCCTTCATTTCTTCATGAGTTCTCCCACTTTGCATGCTTTTCTCCTCACTTCTTCCATCCAATACTTGCCTTATGAACCTGAAATCACTCAACAAACACATCAACACATCGAATGAAATTAAAGTGAGTTAAATTTAGCTATTTTAAGGCCTAAAAAGCATGTTTTCGCACTTAAGCACAATTTAAGGGAGAATTACAAAACCATGCTATTTCATTGAATAAATCTGAGAAAAGTTGATAAAATCCCCCAAATTAAGCACAAGATAAACCACAAAATCGGGGTTTATCAGCTAACCAGCGAGGAACGACGCGTGTGTGTACCTGACGCGTGCGCGTGACTTGGCACATTTTATAGCGACGCGTGCGCGTACTTGACGCGTACGTGTGACACGCGAAAAAGACCATCGACGCGTAGACTGGCGCGTACGCGTGACATGTGCCACTTGCAGAAATTGCAGAAAACGTTGGGGACGATTTTAGGATGAGTTTGGCCCTAGTTTTCGGCCCAGAAAACACAGA
The DNA here is from genome assembly GCF_059453495.1 of Arachis ipaensis. Taxonomy (NCBI): domain Eukaryota; kingdom Viridiplantae; phylum Streptophyta; class Magnoliopsida; order Fabales; family Fabaceae; genus Arachis; species Arachis ipaensis. The sequence continues at coordinate 35,403,671 of NC_142436.1, forward strand.
TTATAGGCTGCAAATTGGGGGAATCACGGGGATTCATTCATACAACATTCATTCACATAATTTCTAGGTTTTAGATGTAGTTTTCTAGAGAGAGAGGCTCTCTTCTCTCTCTAGGTTTTAGGATTCTTAGTTTTATTCCTTCTTAATTTCAGCATTCTACTCTATTTCAATTTAGTTTTCTTATACTCTTATTAGTTCTAGAACTTTAGTTTATCTATTTCTCTTGTTGATTTATTTATTTCTCCCAATTTGGTTTATGAACTCCATGTTAGATTTGATTTCTCTATTTAATACAATTTGAGGTATTTTATATTTATGATTGCTTTCTTCAATCTATGTTATTGATGCTTTCAGTTGGTTGTTTGGATTTTATTATCTTTTCTTGCATTTCCATGCTTTTATGTTGTGGCTTCCAAGTGTTTGATAAAATGCTTGGGAGGATTTTAAGTTAGATTTCTATATTCTTGGCTTTGGTTGAGTAATTGGAGACTCTTGAGTTGTCAAACTCCTTTATTGATTGATAATTGAGAAGTTGCTAGTTGATTTGGATACCTCTAAAGCTAGTCTTTCCTTATGAGTTGGCTAGGACTTGAGGAATCAAATTGATTCATCCACTTGACTTTCCTTCATAGTTAGAGGTTAACTAAGTGGTTGCAATGGACAATTGATGTCGCAATTGATAAGGATAACTAGGATAGGACTTCTTTTTTCATACCTTGCCATGAGTTTTCTTAGTTATTAATTTAATTTCTTGCCATTTTATTTCCTTGTTCCTTATTTCAAAAACCCAAAAAGATAATTTTCCACAACTAATAATAAACTACACTTCCCTGCAATTTCTTGAGAGACGGCCCGAGGTTTAAATACTTCGGTTTATTTTATTGGGTTTGCTTAAGTGACAACCAAATTTTTGTATGAAAGGATTCTTTGTTGGTTTAGAAACTATACTTGCAACGGGAATTTATTGTGAATTCTTTACTAGCAAAAATTCGTTCCTCAAAATGGCGCCGCTGCCGAGGAATTGCAAACGTGTGCCTTATTATTGGTTATTGTGAATATTGTGAATAAATTTGCTTTTTCGTTTCTTTGTTAGTTGTTTCTAGTTTTAGGAGTTTAGTTTCATTATTCCTTATTAGTTTTTGTTTTATTTTCTCTTTATACTATGAATTCTCACCCCTTTGGCTATGAGTTTGGTTGAAATTATGTTGTAGGGAATGAAAGCTATAATGAGAACATGCATCAAGGTTTGAACAATCAAAGATGGGAGGAGCCACATGGATTTGATCAACCCTCTTGGCAACAACCTCCTCCAACTATGAGCAAGAGCCATTCCAAGGTGCGTACCAAGACAATGGATATGGTGGACAACCATACTCACAAGCCCCCTACTACCAAACACCCTCATATGATCCTAACCCATATCCACCATATTAACCACCCTATGAGCCATATGAACCATACATATAACTACCCCAATTCTAACCTAATTACTCCCAAGAACCACTACCTCCATATACACCATGTCCATATCCATCAACCCAAGAGCCATATGATCCTAATCATGCAATCCGAGCGGAACAAGAATCAAAGGATCATCTCAAGGAAACAATGGATCGGTTTCATGCCACCCTTCATCAATTGGACCGAGTGGTAAGCCGAATAGCACCCGAAGCTCTCGTGGCTAAAGAAACTCAACTTGAGAACCAATGATTGAAGTGTGTTGTGTAACAAGTGGAAAAGATGGAGAGTGTTGAACCACCACATACTTATTATGACGAACCACCCTCTTATTATGAACCTTTTCTCCCAAGTAATGAGCCCTCATATCCACCTCAATCTTCAATGCATGACACTCTTGGTGTTCTTCTTCAAGGGCAAAGAGAGATGAAAGGGAAAGTACTGGAATTCACAGCTGCCTTGACCGAGGTAGTAAATTGATTAGCTTCCTAATATTTGGACACTCAAGACACTCCTATGGCTATATGTGGAGAATCAATAGAAGAGCCTAGCATGAAGGAGACACTAGAAACGCCGGTGGATAATGAGGAACAAAACTTTGTATTGGAACAAATGGAGGAAGCCATAATAGTTGAAGAGGAAGAAGTGGTTGAAGACTTAGGAGATGCTGAACTTCCATGGGAATCTAGAGTTGTAGAGTATTCTCCCAAGAAGATTGAAATTGATGTGAAGAAGGCTAGTGCACAACCTCCATGGCATATTTCCTATGAAGACTTGGATGGGACAGATCAAGAAGCAAGTTTCCTTGGTGATGAGGATCATGAATCAATCCCTCCTAGTGATGAATCTACATCTGCAAATGAACTCCTTGAATATGAAGACTCTTCTATGATTGAGTCTGAGAATGATGTGGAAATGGAAGTTCTTCGCAAGGGTTGGACGGGAGTTGAGTATGCTCTGTCAAGAACGTTAGAAGCTTCTCCACCTAGGTTGCCATCTACTCCTTCATTTAAGTGGGTAAGGCTTATCTCTATTCGCCTTACCATTCCACTTGAATATGGTATTCTTGAAACGGATGGTCAACTTAGGAGACTTTGTGGAATTAAGCGTAAGCGAAGGATGTTTAAGGGTTGGAGTTGCAAATCAAGGCTCATCAAGGTTGATACTTCAAGAGCTAGATGCAAGGGTGGGACTTGTGAACATTTGGTTGGATCTAAGAGAAGAGCTTGGTATTGCATAGAGAATTCAGACTCTCTGTCACTCGGTTGGAACAATGATGATCAACTTGAAGACGGGTGTAAAAGCAAGGTTTGGGACCCCGGAATTCATTCTAGCAATCAACACTCTTGGGGTCTTGTCACTTGCTTTAACTTGCTTGAAGGCTTTATGCAACTAGTGTGGGATCCCGGAGGATATTGGAATTACAAACATTGCTGGGGATTCAAGGAAGAGTTCAAGCACAAGCCACCATGACAAGGAGCTCACCAAATGTCCAACTTAAGGATAATAACTAAAAGTGCTAGGTAGGAGCCAACCCACCATGGTATGATCGTCCCTTTTTACTCCTCGATTAGTTTTCTTTTCTTTTTATCAGTATTCATTCATAATTTTTGCATAATCATCTGCATTTTGCATTCTGCATTCTGTATAAAAAAAAACTGGTTCGATGCGCGAGCGTCGACGACGCGTACGCGTCATATGTGACTGCGAGGATAATAAGAATTGACCTGAGAGTTAGGCGAGTGTGGTGCTGGAAGCGTGCCTTGCGCAAAAAAAAAAAGAAATAAATATTACAATATAAATAAATAAATAAATAGGGGATAAAATTACCCCAATGTTAAGTTTAATAAAAAAATCAATGCATATGTGGTGAAATTAAAGAAAAATTTGATACATGAGTATGTGATGCAAAAGTGAGAATTTTGGGTAGCTAGGCATGATCTGAGAATTACATAGAGTATGTGTGTGTGTTAGGTAAGAGCTTAGGTTAGTCAAAGATTCGTATTATAGCTCACTTGGCCATACATATATCCTCACCCTTACCTTAGCCTCATTACAACCTTGAAAAGACCTCATGATGTTTGCATGTGTACATTAAATATTTGTTGATTAGTTAGATGAAGAACAAACCTTTAGAAAGCATGACTAGAGAAGAGTAGAGTGATTGACCCTAGACACTTGAGCGACTAGAGTGCATATACACTACCAGTGAGGGTTCAATGCTTGATTCTATATTCCCTGCTTTTATGAGCTATCTTCTTACAAGTTTACCTATTTTTGATTGTATGGTTTGAATTAGTGGAATCTGATTTATGTTTGTCTTGGAGAACTTGTTTACTTTTAACCAAGTAGATAGAAACATCTTAGCATATAGCTGCATTCATATATAGGTTGCATCTCATGAGTCTTACTTTCCCCCATTCATTCTTTCTATCTCCTTGAGCTTAGCATGAGGACATGCTAATGTTTAAGTGTGGGAGATTGATAAACCACTATTTTATGGTTTATCTTGTGCTAAATTAAGTGATTTTTATCAAGTCGTTGCACACTTATTCATACAATTTGCATGATTTTACAAATCCTTCCTATTTCTGTTATATGATTGAAAACTTGCTTCCTAAGTCTTTAAATTGTGTATTTTTAATGTCCCTTTATACCATTCGATGCCGTGATATGTGTGTTAAGTATTTTCAGGCTTTATAGGGCAAGAATGGCTTAGAGGATGAAAAGAAAGCTTGCAAAAATGGAAGGAATACAAGAAACTAAGGAGCTGACCAGCGAGGAACAACGCGTGCGTGTACCTGACGCGTGCGCGTGACTTGGCACATTTTATAGCGACGCGTGCGCGTACCTGACGCGTACGCATGACACGCGAAAAAGACCATCGACGCGTGATAAACCTCATTTGTAGAGTTTATCTTGTGTTAAATTTAGAGGGTTTTGTCAACCTTTCTCCCATTTATCCAATGAAATAACATGGTTTTGTAAATTCTCCTTTAATTGTGCTTAAGAGTGAAAACATGCTTTTTAAGTCCTTAATTGTTTAATCTTAACTTACCTTTGATTCCATTAGATGTCTTGATATATTTGTTAAGTGATTTCAGATTTAAGAGGCAAAGATTGGATCAAGGGAATGAAGGAAAAGCATGTAAAAATGGAGAACTCATGAAGAAATGAAGGAATCGCAAAAGCTGTCAAGCCGATCTCTTCGCACTTAAACGACCATAACTTGAGCTACAGAGGTCCAAATGATGCGGTTCCAGTTGGGATGGAAAGCTAACATCTAGGGCTTCGAAACGATATAAGATTTTCCATAGTTTCTATACGTATGGTGATGCGTACGTGCACTGTATGCTCACACGTTGTTATTGCCATATGATCCACTTAAAGCAATACGTGGCCAGCGAATTCTAAAGCCTTGTGGGCCCAATCCAACTCATTTCTGATGCTATTTAAGCCAAGGATTGAAGGGGAATCAACATACTTTTAGATACTTTTGATCATTAGTTTAGTTTAGTTTTAATTTTTGGAGGGAAAGTTAGTTTTAGAGAGAGAAGCTCTCACTTCTCTCTAGGATTAGAATTAGGTTAGATCTAGATTAGGAATTCTTAGATCTAGATTAATTTCATGTTTTGATTTACTTTTTCTCTTTGTAATTTTTCTCCTTCTACCTTTTCTCTCTCTAGTTTTTCTTTTAATTCTTGTAATCCCTTACTTTTATGTTGATGCATTTTTGTTCTTCCATTTTCCTTTAATGCAATTTATGATTCATGTTCCTTTATTGTTCATTTGATTGTTGTTATTAATTCATTGCAATAAGTAGTTGTTAGATTTCATTGTTGTTATCAATTTACTTTGCTTTCCTTTTATGCCTTCCAAGTGTTTGATGAAATGCTTGGTTGGATTTTAGAGTAGATTTTGTTCCTCTTGTCTTTGGTAGAGTAATTAGTGATGCTTGAGTTATCTAATTCCTTTGATGATTGATAGTTAGAAGTTGCTAATTGATTTGGATACCGCTAAAGCTAGTCTTTCCCTTGGGAGTTGGCTAGAACTTGTGGAATCAAGTTGATTCATCCACTTGACTTTCCTCCATAGTTAGAGGTTAACTAAGTGGTAGCAATGGATAATTGTGGTCACAATTGAGGAGGATAACTAGGATAGGACTTCTAATTCTCATAACCTTGCCAAGAGCTTTCTAGTTGTTAGTTTATTTTCATTGCCATTTACCTTTCATGACTAATATCTCAAAAACCCCAAACATAGCTCCATAACCAATAACAAGACACTTTATTGCAATTCCTAGGGAGAATGACCCGAGGTTCTAATACTTCGGTTTATAAATTTAGGGGTTTGTACTAGTGACAAACAAATTTTTGTATGAAAGGATTATTGTTGGTTTAAAAACTATACTTGCAACGAGATTTCATTTGTGAAATTCTAAGCCACACAAAATTTCAATCATCAACGCGTACGCGTGACATGCGCCATTTGCAGAAATCGCAGAAAATGCTGGGGGCGATTTTGGGCTGAGTTTGGACCCAGTTTTCGGCCCAGAAAACACAGATTAGAGGCTGCAAAGTAGGGGAATCACGGGGATTCATTCATATAACATTCATTCACATAATTTCTAGGTTTTAGATGTAGTTTTCTAGAGAGAGAAGCTCCCTCCTCTCTCTAGGTTTTAGGATTCTTAGTTTTATTCCTTATTAATTTCAGCATTCTACTCTATTTCAATTTAGTTTTCTTTTACTCTTATTAGTTCTAAAACTTTAGTTTATCTATTTCTCTTGTTGATTTATTTATTTCCCCTAATTTGGTTTATGAACTCCATGTTAGATTTGATTTCTCTATTTAATGCAATTTGAGGTATTTCATATTTATGATTGCTTTCTTCAATCTATGTTATTGATGCTTTCAATTGGTTGTTTGGATTTTATTATCTCTTCTTGCTTTTCCATACTTTTATGTTGTGCCTTCCAAGTGTTTGATAAAATACTTGGGAGGATTTTAAGTTAGATTTCTATATTCTTGGCTTTGGTTGAGTAATTGGAGACTCTTGAGTTGTCAAACTCCTTTGTTAATTAATAATTGAGAAGTTGCTAGTTGATTTGGATACCTCTAAAGCTAGTCTTTCCTTATGAGTTGACTAGGACTTGAGGAATCAAATTGATTCATCTACTTGACTTTCCTTCATAGTTAGAGGTTAACTAAGTGGTTGCAATGGACAATTGATGTCACAATTGATAAGGATAACTAGGATAGGACTTCTAATTTTCATACCTTGCCAAGAGTTTTCTTAGTTATTAATTTAATTTCTTGCCATTTTATTTCCTTGTTCCTTATTTCAAAAACCCAAAAAGATAATTTTCCACAACCAATAATAAACTACACTTCCCTGTAATTCCTTGAGAGACGACCCGAGGTTTAAATACTTCGATTTATTTTATTGGGTTTGCTTAAGTGACAACCAAATTTTTGTATAAAAGGATTCTTTGTTGGTTTAGAAACTATACTTGCAATAGAAATTTATTGTGAATTCTTTACTAGCAAAAATCCGTTCATCAGAGCTTCATAGGGAAGGTAAAATGGTGTAAGAATGTGTAAGTGAAATGTATTGGGTGTGGTTTCGATAATGGTGAGTGATGTATGTAGGTTGGAAGGCTAAGTGACAAGTTATGTAGGTGGGGGAAGGTTTAAGGACAAAACTTGTAAGTGTGAAGTAATGGTGAGTGGTTAGCACAATCCTTAAGGAAATAAATCAAATGAAGACCAATGCATGGAAAGCTATGATGGCTATGAAAGACAAATGCATGTGTACTTTGTATAATGCATGTGAATGGCGCAAATAAAGAGGTGGAAGTGAAATATGCATGCATGCAAATAGGAGTATGGTTCAGACACATGGATTGCATGAGGAGTGCAACATAAGGTTGTTAATATGGTATGAAATAAGTGTAAGCTACTGATGCGGATTTTACAAACCACAAAATACTAGCAAGTGCACCGGGTCGTACCAAGTAATAACTCACGGTGAGTGAGTGTCGATCCCACGAGAATTAACGGATTAAGTAAGCAATAGTCAACCAATCAATCTAGTCAGACAATCAAATTACGATTCTGAGCAACTTGTAATATAAACAACAAAGTAAACAAAAGCAAGCAATGACTGTTGAAAGATAATGTGATTAAAAGAGTTATAGAGATGTTGAACTTCTGGATGAATACTTTTCACTTTCCACCTAGATCATGCAAAAATACATCTATGGCAAATCAATAGTAATTAAACCCTAATTCCTTGGTGATTCAATTTCTCTTTAACCTAATTAATCGCTAATCTCTTAGTCAATTAATTAAGAAAAGAGTTGAGGAACGTTCACTGATTTATAAAGCCACACAATTCATAAGAATCTCCCCTAGTTGATTTTATGTCACATATCAATTCTAGTTTCAAAACTTAAGAGTTGTGAGAATTGATTTTTAAGCTTAATTCAATTAATCAACTTTTTTAAGAAGGTAAAAGAATTCAAATCAGAGAAGAATTGTTTCCCAACATATTCAAACCATTTAGGATGAAGAACAAAAAAATTTTCTTAAGAAGAAATCAATGCATAAATCAAAGGTAGAAAAACTAAATCATTAATTCATGGAGTCAACAAAGCTCCTAACCTTAAACAAGGAGAATTATTTGCTCATGTTCTTCAGAGAATCCTTGAAAAAACAAAAACTGCCGAGAGGGAGAGAGCTCTAAAGTGTTTCACTTCTCTCTTAAATACTAACCCTAATAGAATTCAAATTCAAAATTTAAACAGAATCAAATCTAACTAATTAATGATAGCCTCAAGCAAAGATTTCAATCCTTTCCTCTTGCAAATCCTCAATTAATGTTATGGTTTGTGGGCTTTTTAAGTTGAGCCTTGAATTGGTGGAGAATTGTAGGTCTTTGATGAATTCATTAAGTTCATGGAAAGTGTCCAAGACTTTCATATCCCATGTGAGAGTTCTTGCATGCCACGTGAAGTCTAGCCTTGAATTGAATTGCTTTCTGTGATGCCTACGTACCACGTGAAGGAGCCCACGTTGTACGTGGCCTTGATATACCCCAAATTCGCTCCCTAGTTGCTCTACGTCATACGTGAAATATTCCACGTTGTACGTGGACTCAGGAATCTTCAATTTCTACCTCTGATTGGTCCTGGTGTGGTACGTGAAAAATCTCACGTACTACACGAAATTGCAATCGTGTGTACGCATGCCTCATGCGTATGCATGATTGCCCCAAAATTTCCTTGTTATGCGTACGCATGGGTGACAAACCCCATTTGTAGGGTTTATCTTGTATTGATTTTAGGGAATTTTATCACCTTTTATCCACATTTATTCAACGAAATAGCATGGTTTTATAACTTCTCCTTTAATTGTGCTTAAGAGTGAAAACATGCTTTTTAGGTCTTAAAATAGCTAAATTTAATTCACCTTGATTCTATTAGATGCCTTGATATGTCTGTTAAGTGATTTAAGGTTTAGGAGGCAAAGATTGGATCAAGGGAATGAAGAAAGAAAGCATGAAAAGTTGGGGAACTCATGAAGAAATGAAAGAACCGGAAAGCTGTCAAGCCGACCTCTTTGCACTTAAACGACCATAACTTGAGCTACAGAGGTCCAAATGATGCGGTTCTAGTTGCGTTGGAAAGCTAACATCCGGGGCTTCGAAACGATATAAGATTTGCCATAGTTGCATCGCGCATAGGGGCGCGCACGCGCACGGTATGCGGACGCGCCGTTGGTGGCACATGACTCACTTAATGCAACACGTAGCCAGCGATTTTAGAAGCCTTGTGGGCCCAATCCAACTCATTTCTGATGCTATTTAAGCCAAGGATTGAAGAGGAATCAATATACTTGTCATCATTAGTTTAGTTTTAGCTTAGTTTAGTTTTGAGAGTTAGTTTCTAGAGAGAGAAGCTCTCACTTCTCTCTAGGATTAGGATTAGGATTATGTTTAGTTCTTAGATCTAGATTTTAATTCATGCTTTCATCTCCTTCTATCTTCTCAATTTCTTGTTGTTACGTTCAATCTTCTTCCATTCTTTTGTTGTAATTTCCTTTATGTTGTTCTTGCATTTTGTTGTAGATCTAATTTTGTTCATTCCATTTTCTTTCAATTCAATAAGAGGTAATTCATGTAGATCTTGTTTCCTTTAATTGTTGTTGTTAATTCTTTACATTTGATTGTAGTTAAAATCAATTCTTGTTGTTGATTTACTATGTTTTTCTTTTGTGCCTTCCAAGTGTTTGATGAAATGCTTGGTTGGATTTTAGAGTAGAGTTTTATGTTCTTGGCTTGGAAAGGTAACTTAGGAACTCTTGAGTTACTAATGTCCAAGTAATTGATGATTGGGATTCATTGACTCTAGTTCTCACTAATTGAATTAGTGGAGAGTTAGGACTTATGGACTAGGATTGATATAGCTCATTTGACTTTCCTTTACTACTAGTTAGAGGATGATTTAATGAGATTAATCCTTGCCAATTCTCATATTGTGGTTAGTGATTAGGATAGAGATCTTTGACCACCAACCCTTGCCAAGACCTTTTTAGCCGTTAGTTTACTTTCTTACCATTTATCTTTCATGCTTCATATCAAAACCCCAAATATAACTCACAACCGATAACAAGACACTTCATTACAATTCCTAGGGAGAACGACCCGAGGTTTGAATACTTCGGTTTATAAATTTTAGGGGTTTGTTTTAGTGACAAACAACTTTTTGTATGAAAGGATTAGTGATTGGTTTAGAAACTATACTTGCAACGAGATTTCATTTGTGAAATTCTATACCATCAAAAATCCAATCATCAAAATGGCGCCGTTGCCGGGGATTGCAATGGTGTTATGTTATTGGTTATTGTATATATGTGAATAGTGTGAATATGTGTGTTTTTGTTAGCTCTTGCTAGTTTTAGGATTTAATTTTCTTGCTTCTTATTTGATTTTGTTTTCATTTTTCTCTTGCTATCATGAATTCTCACTTTGGCTATGAGTGTGATTACAACTATGTTGTAGGTAATGGGGGCTACAATGAAGATGTGTATCAAGAATGGGATAACCAAAGGTGGGAAGAGCCATATGCATATGATCAATCTTCATGGCAACAACCTCCACCAATGCACTATGAAGAAGAGCCATTCTATGATGCATACCAATCCAATGGCTATGGTGACTCACCTTGTGATTTTCAAGAACCACCACCATATGCCTATGAGCCATACCCTCAACATAACCCTCAACCATACTCAAAAGCCACTTTTCACCAACCACCTTCATATGACCCTCATCCATATCTACCATTACAACAACCGTATGAGCCATATGAACCACATATAGAGCCAACCCTTCCATGTTATTACCAAGATGAACCACCTCAATTGTATGAAAATTTTCAACCACAAGATGAATACCACTTTCCACCACAACCTCCCATGGAAGAATATTCATGTCCTTCAATCCAAGAGCCACATGATCCCTATCATGATATCCAAGCGGAACAAGAGTCAAGGGATCGTCTCAAGGAAGCATTGGATCAATTTCAAGCAACCATGGAGTGTGTTGTGCAACAAGTGGAAAGAGTGGAAAACATAGAACCACCACAACTCTACCAAGAAGAACCACCTTCCTACTATGAACCCTTCCCCCAAATTGATGAACCCTTCCACCCACCCCAACCTCCAATGGATGACATCCTTGATGTTCTTGTTCAAGGACAAGAGGAAATGAAAAGGGATGTGCAACAATTCACGGCCGCCTTGGATGAGGTGGTAAACCGGTTAACATCCCAATGCTTGAACTCTCAAGGAACTCCCATGGCTACATGTGGGGAATCAAATGAAGAGCATAACATAAAAGAGAGATTGGTGGAGAATGAGGGAAGTTGCTTTGTATTGGAACAATTGGAGGAAGCTATGATTATTGAAGAAAGGGAAGAATTGGTTGAAGACTTAGGAGATGCGGAGCCTCCATGGGAATCTAGAATTGAAGAAAACCCCTCCAAGATGGAAAGCAATGTGGAGGTAAATTTTTCTTATCCTCCCATTTATGACTTGAGTAGGAGAAAAGGTTTATATAAAATTGTTGAACAAAGGATTATAATTGAGAAGTCTTGTGAAGAGGTGGAAATCCTTAGAAAAAGGAGGATGGGAATTGAATACGCTTTATCAAAACTCTTGGAGTTGTCTTTGCCTAGGTTGCCATCTACTCCTTCATTTGAGTGGGTGAAATTTATTTCTATTAGCTTTATTATTCCACTTGAATATGGTTTGCTTGAAACGGATGGCCAACTTAGGGAGCTTTGTGGGATGAAGCGTAAATGAAAAAGGTTTTGTGGTTGGCGTTGCAAATCAAGGCTCATTATGGTTGATGCATCAAACATGAGATATAAAGGTTGGAGTAGTGCTCAAATAGATGGGTCTAGGAGGATTGTTGGCCACTATATAGAGAATTCACCTTACTCACCACCCGGTTGGACTAATAATGATGATCAACCTCAAGACGGGTATGAAAACAAAGTGTGGGATCCCGGATTACAAGAAGAGGATCAACTTTGGGAGCCCCAAGCTTGTGAAGAACTCCATCAAGACTTGGCTCAATCCATGAAGAATCTACTTGGGGCACAATGGAGAACCAAGCATTGGTAGGAGTTCCAAGATGAATACAAGCACAAGCCACCTTGAGAGGAGCTCCCCATAAGTCCAACTTAAGGACAATAAACAAAAGTGCTAGGTGGGAGACAACCCACCATGGTAAAATCCTTTCATTTTCTCTTTTGTATATATTGGTAGAATTAGTTTAACTTCATATTTTGTTTAGTTAGTTAAGTATGTTTGGTAGTTTAAGTATGTTAAATAAGGTTTTATGGTGTTTTGGTAGCTGTTTGGAGGTTTGGAATGCTTGGATTGGTGCAAAAACATAGAAAATTTTTTTTTTGAAAAACAGAGCACCATCCACGCGTACGCGTACATGGCGCGTACGCGCACTTCCAGCATTTTCGACCATCCACGCGCGCGCGCCATGCGTGCTTACGCGTGGATTGAGAAGTTCCAACCTCCATACATTTTCCAGAGAGTTGTGCCTGCGCCGCGCCAACGTTGTGCCTCTGGCACAACCCCCACTTGCGCACACGCGCACTTGACGCGTACGCGCCACTCTCGAAATAAGCCAACGACGCGCGCGCGCCATGCGTGCGTGCGCGCGGATTTCTTTCTCCCATCCACTTTTCTTTTCTTCTCCTCCTTCCAATTCTTTCCTTCTCCTTTCTTCTTCCCTTCTCCTACCCCTCATCCAACACTTCCAAACACCATGGATAACCATTTATTTTAGTTAGTTAATTAGTTAGTTAGTTAGTTGATTAGTTAGTTTTAGTTTAGTTTTCATTTTATTTTCTCTCTTTTCATCATAAGTGTTGGAGTATTGACTTTATTTACTATACATTGCTATATCCCTTATTGCCTAAATGCTATTTTAGCATGAATGTTTTTAGATAACCTTTGTTGGATTCTATGATTGAGGTTATATTTTGTTACTTGGTTTTGAGTTTTTCATGCTTACCTTTTGAAAAAATACCAAGTGATGAGAATTGTCTTCGAGCTTATAACTCTTTTGAATTGCATGTTGTAGCTAGCCACCATATGATTTGGATCCTTTTCCCTCGATTAGGCAACCTCTTGATGGATGATGTTGTGCATTTACCTTAATGCATTGTGTTCATGATTATATCCATCCATATGTTTGACTTGAATGCTTTCATGCTTCTCTAATGCTTGTCTTACCTTACAAGCTTACTTAAAGCATCTCAAGCACACTAGGATAAGTGAAGTGCATGCTTCTTTTGTGACATAGCTTTTATGCTAATGTGTATTCTAAACCGCGCAATTTAGAATTCACACACCTAATATTTCTTAATGTCACACTAATTCACTCACCTCATTCTAGTGATTTACCTCATTCCAACAATGTATGCTTCCTTGCTTTTATATCTTCTCATCTTATGGTGTTATATTTTTGTTTTTCATAACGAATACACCACAAGCAACCATGGGAGCAGAAGAAAGAACACATAGCAATCCGGAGAGTCGCCGTACCCCCTTGCTCATCTTTGAGTGCACCGAGGACGGTGCAAACTTTTAAGTGTGGGGAGGTCGTCCGACCGGTCGGCAATTTTGGGTGACAAATTTCTAATCCCAACACTTTTGCATTTCATTTTAGGATTTTAGGATTTTTACGTGCATTTTCTTATTTTTGCATATGTATACACAATAAGCTTAGTCAAGATAATGAGAATTTTTCAAGATTTCTATCTATAGGGCATGTCAATTGATTTGAGTGAAAACTTGTCATAGAACTTGCTTGAATTATATATATATTGTGGAACATGTTTTGAGCTAAGAACACAAGCTAGTGAGATTTGAGCCTAATGGTGTGGTTACATCTCATAACCACTTATTTTTCCTTCTTGTGTGCATTATTCTCTTTCTATGAATGTAATCTTTGATTTGTTTGATTCTTTATGTCCATTATTTTGTGTATTCATGCATTTATGTGATTGAGGCCATCATTTCATTTAGCTCACTTACCCAAATAGCCTACCTTTTATCTTCCATTGTTAGTCAAATTTGAGCCTACGATTAACCCACTTGTTCTTAATTTAGCACATTACAAGCCTTAAAGCGAAAAACAATAAATGTCCTTAATTTGGATCTTTGATTAGCTTAGGCTAGTGTGTGTGTGTCATTTAAGTGTGGGAAATCTTGGGACATTGGGAGAATAAAAGGGTAGTTTTGTAATTTTTGTTGTAAATATTGGGAATTGGGTACATGCTCATGTATTGATTAAATGTATAGACCTTATGCATTGATGTTCTTGTATATAGAAAGAAAAAATGAGAAAAACAAAAGAAAAAGAAAAGAAAAAAATAATATGGAAAAGAAAAAAAATAGAAAAAAAAAGAAGAAAAAAATAATAAAAAGGGGACCCCAAGGCAAGGTCCAATAAAATCAATGCATAAGTGTTGTGAAATGAAAAAGAAAATGCATGAGTATGTGAAAAGGTGAAAAATGGGTAGTTAGATTAGAACTTAATTGTATAGGATGTCATAGGTTAGGTGGGAAGTTTAAGCTTATCAAAGATTCAAATTTCAAGCTCACTTGACCAAATATGCATCCTACCTTGACCCTAGCCCCATTACAACCAATAAAAAGACCTCATGATACTTGTATGCATGCGTGAAATAAATGTTGATTGTTAGAAGAAAAACAAATCTTGGAAAGCATGAAATAGAGGAGAATTGAGTGAATCAACCCTAAACACTTGAGCGAATAGAGTGCAAACACACCCGGTGAGGGTTTGATGCTCAATTACATGTTTTCACCTATGATCATCATTCTTCATGCAAGTTTGTAAAAATATTTAATAGCTCAATTAAATTGTGGATTGGCATGGTTGTTAATACCTTTAGCCCTTGTGCATATATGCATCTTGGGAATTGATTTATTTTGACCAAGCACTTGCATTCATGTAGATAATTGCATATAGTTTAGGTTGCATATAGTTTATTTACATTGAATAAATGTTGATACCCTTTGTTTCTCTCTTGGTTTAAGCATGAGGATATGCTTGGTTTAAGTGTGGGGAGGTTGACAAACCCCATTTGTAGGGTTTATCTTGTATTGATTTTAGGGGATTTTATCACCTTTTATCCACATTTATTCAACGAAATAGCATGGTTTTATAACTTCTCCTTTAATTGTGCTTAAGAGTGAAAACATGCTTTTTAGGTCTTAAAATAGCTAAATTTAATTCACCTTGATTCTGTTAGATGCCTTGATATGTCTGTTAAGTGATTTAAGGTTTAAGAGGCAAAGATTGGATCAAGGGAATGAAGAAAGAAAGCATGAAAAGTTGGGGAACTCATGAAGAAATGAAAGAACCGGAAAGCTGTCAAGCCGACCTCTTTGCACTTAAACGACCATAACTTGAGCTACAGAGGTCCAAATGATGCGGTTCCAGTTGCGTTGGAAAGCTAACATCCGGGGCTTCGAAACGATATAAGATTTGCCATAGTTGCATCGCGCATAGGGGCGCGCACGCGCATGGTACGCGGATGCGCCGTTGGTGGCACATGACTCACTTAATGCAACACGTGGCCAGCGATTTTAGAAGCCTTGTGGGCCCAATCCAACTCATTTCTGATGCTATTTAAGCCAAGGATTGAAGATGAATCAATATACTTGTCATCATTAGTTTAGTTTTAGCTTAGTTTAGTTTTGAGAGTTAGTTTCTAGAGAGAGAAGCTCTCACTTCTCTCTAGGATTAGGATTAGGATTAGGTTTAGTTCTTAGATCTAGATTTTAATTCATGCTTTCATCTCCTTCTATCTTCTCAATTTCTTGTTGTTACATTCAATCTTCTTCCATTCTTTTGTTGTAATTTCCTTTATGTTGTTCTTGCATTTTGTTGTAGATCTACTTTTGTTCATTCCATTTTCTTTCAATTCAATAAGAGGTAATTCATGTAGATCTTGTTTCCTTTAATTGTTGTTGTTAATTCTTTACATTTGATTGTAGTTAAAATCAATTCTTGTTGTTGATTTACTATGTTTTTCTTTTGTGCCTTCCAAGTGTTTGATGAAATGCTTGGTTGGATTTTAGAGTAGAGTTTTATGTTCTTGGCTTGGAAAGGTAACTTAGGAACTCTTGAGTTACTAATGTCCAAGTAATTGATGATTGGGATTCATTGACTCTAGTTCTCACTAATTGAATTAGTGGAGAGTTAGGACTTATGGACTAGGATTGATATAGCTCATTTGACTTTCCTTTACTACTAGTTAGAGGATGATTTAATGAGATTAATCCTTGCCAATTCTCATATTGTGGTTAGTGATTAGGATAGAGATCTTTGACCACCAACCCTTGCCAAGACCTTTTTAGCCGTTAGTTTACTTTCTTACCATTTATCTTTCATGCTTCATATCAAAACCCCAAATATAACTCACAACCGATAACAAGACACTTCATTACAATTCCTAGGGAGAACGACCCGAGGTTTGAATACTTCGGTTTATAAATTTTAGGGGTTTGTTTTAGTGACAAACAACTTTTTGTATGAAAGGATTAGTGATTGGTTTAGAAACTATACTTGCAACGAGATTTCATTTGTGAAATTCTATACCATCAAAAATCCAATCATCAATGGGTCCATGTGTATGCACACTATCCACATTTCATGTGAAAGCCTTCACGTTCCACGTCTAGTCTTCTACGTACTACGTTGGAATGGGAAGTCATGCGTACGCACGGGTCATGTATACGCATGATTGAGCATATTTTACCACTTGTGCGTACGCCTATGTCATGCGTATGGACGTCTTCTGTTTTGGCGTTGTACGCCAATTCTCCCAGGTTGTACGTTGAGGGCCTCAGTGCCCCCTGGGATTGCACTATGGTTTGGTGTACAACGTGAGCAAGGTCACATTCTACGTGAGGCATTCTGTTCAATTTAGGGAGCTTCTACTTGCTTCAAGAGAGTTTTCTGTTTACTCCTCCATTCTTTCTCAAAATGATTTCTTTCCTTCTTTTCTTCTTTAATCTTTGCCAAATTCTCTTCCAAATTCCCTAAAATCAATGAATGCACACTAACTCAAAGTATTGCTCAATTAACCATGAAAACATTATTTAAGTTGCAATAATTCTTAGTTTATTGAATGAAATTCTAAGAGAAAAACACTAAAGATGCGCACACATTACAACACCAAACTTAATACTTTGATTGTCCTCAAGCAAAAGAGAAGAACAGAAAAGAATTGTTTTAGATGAAAGGGGGTTGAATCATTCTTAAAGCTTTTGTCCCTCTTAGGGGCGGGGTTTAGCAAACCATGTGAGTGCCACTGATTCTCTTCTTCTTGGTGAATCTTGGATTCTTAGGAATGAAGTATCCCTAAGAGTTAAGGCTCGGATGATATTGTGAGATTCTTCTTTCAAGTTTTTGATTGATCCTTGAATCCCTTATAATAGAGAGCTTTTTTGGGTTGACAACTCTAAATGCTCCGTTTTCAAGGCAACTCTTGGTAATGGACTTTCGATCAGTAATCCCGAACCAGTTGACCCAAGTTACCGGGTGATAAGGCACCCCTTAGATCTAATTACCTGAGCCACTCCTTGATACGTTCACACCACAAGCATATAGTTGAAGACTTTAAAGTCCCAACCATCGATATACAGAGCCTCTTTGGATGTCTAAATGCTTTGTCTCAAGAGAACTCTTGATGGTGGGCTTTCGATCGATAATTCCGAACCAATTGGTTCAAGTTACTAGGTGATGAAACACCCCTCGAATCTAATCGCCTGAGTCTTATCCTTGGACAATCACACCATAGACACATAACTGGGATCTTTAACCATTGATGCTCAGAGTTTTACAACCTTTGATCTTTATCTTGATGTTCCTTTGCTATTTCTTTTCTCTCTTTCTTTCTTTTTCTTTTTCAATTCAAGTTCAAAGATTCTTTTCTTTTGGTCAGAAATCTTATAATACTTCTCTAAGTCTCATGCTCAGAAGGAATCCTCCTTCCTCTTCATACAAAATCATCAATCCTTTTAGCTTAATCCATGATAATCACACTTAATTCACCACCACTTATCATCAAAGGATGTTTATTTATCAAATTCAACTTCCCTCCATCTAAGCAACTCTTTTTCATATGTAGAATGCTTAAGAGGACTTCACAAGCAATAATTTTAGTAAGAATGACATGGTGTAGGAAAACATGAACATAGCGAAGCCAGAATATAAAGTACATGAAAGAATTATAAAAAACACTAGGAGCTTAAAGGAAACGAGACCACCTTAATCATCATTTTTGCCTTCATCCTTTTTAAAGCTATGTAGAGCATGGCCTCCAACACCAAATTTAGAATGGTTACTTATCCTCAAGCAATAAAGAAAAGGAAATAATGGTAATAGAAATAGGAGTAAATAGGACTAGCAAGTTAAAGTAATCAAGCAATACGGAGGCTTATTCAAATAACACAAACCAAATTAAACCCAAATAAATGAAAGATAAAATGATGCAAAATAAATTGGTTGCTACTGTGTTTGCATGGGGGGAGTTGTGGCAAGACCAAACTTGGTGTGAGTACACCAAACTTAGTGTTCTACAACCAATGTGAAACTAAGCCAAGTACCCAGTAAAGTGCAAATGCCTTGTTGGTGTAACACATCAAATTTAAGCCATGAAACACAGGCACAACCTTAAATGAAATAAAGAAAAGAATGAAAAGAAAATACCCAATGTTGGGTTGCCTCCCAACAAGCGCTTCTTTAATGTCACTAACTTGACAGTTGTTTCTTGCTAAGGTGGAGGTTGATCATAGTGCTTCACCTCCTCTCATCTCACTTTGAATTTCCTCCCTGTGTCTTCATGTAGTAGCTCAAGATGCTCAAGATAAAGAATTTTGCTCACCGTATATGGTAACAATGGGTGGTGAGATAACACCACTTTCTCCCCCAGTGAGAAGTCTTCAGTGAGAATTTTCTTGTTCCTCCACCCTCTATGCACTTTCTTCTTGAGAGCATCTTTCTTGTTTGATACACACCCAACACCAAACTTAGGTTTGATGTCAGGGAGTTTGTTGATTGCAAAGGGAGGCTTTGGTTACAAGCTCTTATTAGCTTCAATTGAATTTCCAACTTCCTGCACCTTTTCTTTCTCCTCTTTATTCTCAAGCATGAAAGATGAGTCTCTGGACTTGATTCATTAGGTGCTTCCTTCAAATTTGGATCCTTGGCTTCAACCTTCTTACAATCCTCTTGATCACTTGAATGACGCATGGTCTTAAAAACATGAAAAACTAAATGTTTCTCATACACCCTCAATATTAGTTCACCCTTTTCAACTTCAATTAAGGCTCTCCCAGTGGCTAAGAAAGATCTCCCTAGAATGATGGAGGCATTCTCATCTTCCTCCATATCAAGAATAATAAATTTCATTGGGAGAAAGAATTTGCCCACTTTAATCAAGACATTTTCAATCATTCCATGTGGATGCTTCATGGATTTTTCTGCTATTTGTAAAGCTATTTTGTGGGCTTTAATTCTTGAATTTGTAACCTCTTCATCACAGATAAGAGCATCAAGTTAATACTCACCCCCAAATCACATAATACTTTCTCAAAGGTAGTGTTGCCAATGGTGCAGGAAATTTGAAAACTTCTTGGATCTTTCTTCTTTGTTGGCAAGTTCCTTTGAATAATTGCACTACACTCCTGATCATCTCCATTATTTGGCCTCCCTTCAAAGATCTTTTCTTGGAAAAAATTTTCTTCATGAATTTAGCATACAAGGGCATTTGTTCAAGTGTTTCTGTGAAGGGAATATTGATGTGCAATGTCTTGAAGACTTCCAGGAACTTAGAAAATTGTTGATCTTTGGCCTCTTTTTACAATTTTTGAGGGTATGAGATTCTTGGCTTATATTCAGGCACTTGGACTTTTTCTCTAGGTGTGTCTTCTGAAGCTTGAATTATATGTTCCTGAGAGGTGGGAGTCATGTGCTCTTTCCCTTGTTTGTCACTAGCCTCCTCCTTGTCTTTTTGTTCCACTACCTTTTTACTTCTCAAATAAATAGCTTTGCACTCCTCCCTTGGGTTTGAAATTGTGTCACTAGGAAGACCATTTGTAGATTTTGCCAATTGTTGAGAAATTTGGCCTACTTGCACCTCCAAATTTCTAATTGAAGCATCTTGATTTTTGAGGTTGATTCTTGTTTCCTCCATAAATAAGAGTCTGGCTTAGGAGAGTTTTTCCACTGAAAGTTCAAGATTAGTAAGCCTTTAAGAGTCTTGAGATGGTTGTGTGGGTGGTGGTGGTTGTTGTTGGTGAAGGTGGTTATTTTGGTGATGTGAGTTTAAAGTATTATACTAGGAGTTGAAGTGGTTTGGTGGATGGTTGTTGTTGAAATTATTTAGCTTCTGATTTTGATTTTCGCACCTAAAATTTAGGTGATTTCTCCATCCAGGTTATACGTCTTAGAGAAGGGTTCATTGTGAGGTGGTCTTGGAGGATTATCTATGTAATTCATTTGCTCTAGAGAAGAATAACCATACTCCATGCCTTCACCTTAAGTTAGTCCATTACTCACACCATAGGAATTCTCTGGAGAGCTTACTGCCGAGACTTGCATTCTCCTTAGATGTTGAGTAATTACATTAACTTGTTGGGACATGACTTTATTCTGAGCCAAAATGGTATCCAAAGCATCTAACTCCATGACTTCTTTCCTCATTGATCTTTTAGAGGAATAGAGGTATTGATTGTTGGCTACCTTTTTAATTAACTCTAATGCATCATCAGTGGTCTTCTTTATATGCAGAGATCCTCCAGCCAAATTATCCGAAGAAACCCAAGAGGCAATGGTGATCCTATCATAGAATATCTAGAGTTGGACCTAGTCTGTAAACATATCCAGAGGAAACTTCCTGAGCATTTCTTTGTACCTCTCCCAAGCCTCATAGAGGGACTTTCCTTCGTGCTGTCTGAAGTTTTGAACATTTGTTCTGAGCTTAGTCAACCTCTGAGGCAGGAAGAATTTGTTTAGGAACTTAGTGACTAAGTCTTTCCATGTGGCTATGCTCTCCTTGCGCTAATTATCTAGCCACTACTTAGCCCGATAAATCTCATCTGGGACACCATTTATCTTGATAGTGTCACAAATTTACAAAAAATTAGAGATAAACAAATTTGGATCTTCTTGCGGGCTCCCACTGCATTGATAGTTTTGTTGTACTAGAGTGACAAGCTGGGGTTTCAATTCAAAGTTATTGGCATTGACAGTAGGTGTCACCATGCTACTTCCACATCTCCCTGGATTAGGAGTAGTGAAAGATCCAAGGGTCTTCCTAGGTTGAGGAGCATTAGCATTGTGATTTACATTCTCTGCCATGTTAAATTCAAGCTCTTCTTCCACTGCCTCTTTAATTTCTTCTTCAATTCTTTGATTTCTAGCTTGTTTCCTTTCTCGCCAAAGAGTTCTTTTAATCTCAGGATCGTATTGAAGAGGTTCTTTATCCCTGTTGTTCTGCATATATAAAAATAACAAAAAAATCAAATTAGAACTCCTTTCGCAGTAATGAAGGGAATTCCCAGAGGGGATAAAACCAAAACAGTAAATAAACAAAATCTAAAAGGTCTAATCTAGGTAATCAATTGATTGGTAGTTTCTTAACCACAATTAATCTGCAGCAACGGTGCCAAAAATTTGATGCGGCTTTTATAAACCACAAAACACCGACAAATGCACCAGGTCGTACCAGGTAATAACTCACGGTGAGTGAGTGTCGATCCCACGAGGATTAAAGAATTAAGCAAACAATAGTCAACCGATTAATCTAGTCGGACAATCAAATTAGGGTTTTGAACATCTTGTAATATAAACAGCAAAGTAAACAAAAGCAAGCAATGACTGTTGAAAGATAATGTGATTAAAAGAGTTAATGTTTTAGAGATGTTGAAACTTCCGGATTAATACTTTTCACTTTCCACCTTGATCATGCAATGATACATCCTTGGAAAATTATTATTAATTAAATCCCAATCCCTTGGTGATTCAATTTCTCTTTAACCTAATTAATCGCTAATCCTTTAGTCAATTAATTAAGAAAAGAATTGAGGAATGTTCATTGATTTACAAAGCCACACAATTCATAAGAATCTCCCTAGTTAATTTTATGTCACATATCAAATTTAGTTTCAAAACTTAAGAGTTGTGAGAATTGGTTTTCAAGCTTAATTCAGTTAATCAACTTTTCCAAGAAGGTAAAAGAATTCAAGTAAGAGAAAACTTGTTTTCCAGCATATTCAAACCCTTTAGGACGAAGAACGAAAACCTTTTCTTAAAAAGAAATCAATGCATAAATCAAAGGTAGAAAAGCTAAATCATTAATCCATGGAATCAATAGAGCTTCTAACCTTAACCAAGGAGAATTAGTTGCTCATATTCTTCAGAGAATCCGTGAAAAATAAAAACCATCAAGAGGGAGATAGCTCTAAAGTGTTTCACTTCTCTCTTAAATATTAACCCTAATGAAATTCAAATTCAAACGTAAAACATAATCAAATTTAAAATAGAATCAAATCTAACTAATTAATGATTGCCTCCAGCAAAGCTTTCAATCTTTTCTTCTCGTAAATCCTCAATTAATGCTGTGGTTAGTGGGATTTTTAAGTTGAGCCTTGAATTGGTGGAGAATTGAAGGTCTTTGATGAATTCATTAAGTTCCTGGAAGGTGTCCAAGACTTCCACATCCCACATGAGGGTTCTTGCGTGCCACCTGAAGTCCAACCTTGAATTGAATTGCTTTCTGTGATGCCTACGTACCACGTGAAGGAGCCCATGTTATACGTGGCCTTGATGTAGCCCAAATTTGATCTTGACCTTCAAACCATTAATAATGATAAAAATGTGAAAAGTGATCAAGAATAAGGATTGAAGACTCTTTTATATTTTAATGATGTAATTTTTTATTATGATGTTAAATTTGTAGTGATCAAACATTAACTTTTTTTTATTTCAAATTATTTGAGATTATATGAATCTTATGTTTGTATTTTAATTTAGTTATGAATTTTAAGTTTTTATCTTAATTTATATATGAATGTGTAAAAATTAAAATGTTATTTAATTTTATAGGGGCGGGTACCCGTGGGGGGGGGGGTTAGGGTAGAGCAGCCTACTACCCACGAGTAGGGGTGGGGCGGGTAGTAGTGGAGTGCAAGGAGGGCAAGGCGGGGTTGGGTAGGGCAAAAACCCGCCCCTACCCACCCCACTTCCACCCTTACACGCTGTGTGAAGGATTCTGATCTTGTGCGTACGCACTGGTGCATGAAATCACAATCATACTTTTGTAATCCCGTACAACTAACCAGCAAGTGCACTTGGTTGTCCAAGTAATACCTTACGTGAGTAACGGTCGATCCCACGGAGATTGTCGGCTTGAAGCAAGCTATGGTTATCTTGTAACTCTTAGTCAGGATATCAATAATAATTCTCAGTTTTAATTAGAATGAGTAAAAGAACATGGATTAAATAATACTTGTTATGCAGTAATGGAGAACAGGTTGAGGTTTTGGAGATGCTCTGTCTTCTGAATCTTTGCTTTCCTACTGTCTTCTTCTTCGCGCACGCAAGGCTCCTTCTATGGCAAGCTGTATGTCGGTGAATCACCGTTGTCAATGGCTACCATCCGTCCTCTCAGTGAAAATGGTCCAGCTACGGGTTTCGTAGGGCTAATCATCTGTGGTTCTCACTAGTGTTGGAATAAGATCCATTGATCCTTTTGCACACTGTGACTGCGCCCAACATTTGTGAGTTTGAAGCTCGTCACAGTCATCCCTTCTCGGATCCTACTCGGAATACCACAGACAAGGTTTAGACTTTTTGGATCTCAAGAATGCTGCCAATTGATTTTAGCTTATACCACGAAGATTCAGATCTCACAGATTTGAATGCTCTGTTGTCAGGAGAGGCAATCAAACTCGTGAACCAGGAACCAAAGAGATACATACTCAATCTAAGGTAGAATAAAAGTGGTTGTCAGGCACGTATTCATAGGTTGAGAATGGTGATGAGTGTCACAGATCATCACATTCATCATGTTAAAGTACAAGTGAATATCTTAGAATAGAAACAAGCGTGATTGAATGGAAAACAGTAGTGATTGCATTAATCCATTGAGACACAGCAGAGCTCCTCACCCCCAACCATGGAGTTTAGATACTCATGCCGTAGAAGATACAAAATTCAGATGTAAAAATGTCATGAGGTACAAAATAAATCTCTAAAAGTAGTTTTTATACTCAACTAGTAACCTAGGTTTACAGAAAATGAGTAAGCTAAGATAGATAGTGCAGAAATCTACTTCCGGGACCCACTTGGTGTGTGTTTAGGCTGAGCACTGAAGCTTTCACGTGCATAGGCTATTCCTGGCGTTGAACTCCAGCTTTTGTGCCAGTTTGGGCGTTTAACTCCAACTTTTATGCCAGTTCTGGCGTTTAACGCCAGAAAAGGGTAAGGAGCTGGCGTTTAAACGCCAGTTTGCGCTACCAAATCTCGGGCCAAGTATAAATTATTATATATTTCCGAAAAGCCCAAGATGTCTACTTTCTAAAACAATTGAGAGCGCCTCAATTGGACTTCTGTAGCTCTAGAAAATCTATTTCGAGTGCAGGGAGGTCAGAATCCAACAGCATCTGAAGTCTCTTCTCAGCCTCTGAATCAGATTTTTGCTCAGGTCCCTCAATTTCAGCCAAAAAATACCTGAAATTACAGAAAAACACACAAACTCATAGTAAAGTCCAGAAATATGATTTTTGAATAAAAACTAATAAAAATATAATAAAAAGTACTTAAAATATACTAAAAACTATATAAAAACACTGCCAAAAAGGGTATAAATTATCCGCTCATCACGCACCTTAGTGTCCATATGCACACCTTCTGCTCTTCTCACAGTTCTATTGTATTGCTCCTTTGATCATCCTTCATTCTAATGCTCGATTTTCCTTTCTTTCAATCAAAATTCATTGAAAACACTTAGCAAATACTTTAGTAGCATGAGATACTTAAAATGACAAGATTTAGAAGATAAAATTGTAATAAAACCTATGAAAATAAGAATTAAAAGTATGAAAAAGAACTAAATATGAGAATGCATCAAATTTATGATGGTAAAAGGGGCTAAGAATTTTTTGGTCAAGGGCTGAGGATTAATGAAGAAGGGGCGTGAAAATGAGAAAGCTTGGTCAGCGCTTGTGTGTCAAGCTTATTCACAATTAATCGCAGTTAGTTACTCGGGGTTAAAAACACAGCAGAGAGAGGTGAGAGACTAAGATAATCTCAACCCAGAGGCTGAGAGGGAAGGGGAAGTTACTTGGGTGACAAGTCAGAGGATTCGGAGTCTCTAGGAGTCATTTGCAAAATACTAGTCCGGAATTTACTTCAGAGTAACTTTTACCATGTCGTAAAATAATTAGTGGCTGAGATTTATTCTTAAAGACATACATCATGAATGGATGGCTAAGATTAATCTTGGGACACAATTATCAAGGTAGAAAATATTTCATCACTAGTTTCGAGGTTTTCAATTACTAAATTTTTTCCGACGTGCACAAAACCATCACTAAAAGTTAGGGGTGTTCGCGGATCGGATCGGATTGGATATGGTCGAAAATTTGATCCGATCCGCACAATTCTCATCGGATCGGATACAATATCCGCATTTTTGAGTGTTGGATCGGATTGCGGATATATCCACATGATTAAGCTCACTTTTTAATTATATTTTTATGTTAAAAATTCAATAAAAATGTTTCTTTCACACTTTTAAACCTATTTGTTCCTAAAATAATTTTAATCAATTTTTTCCTAAATAACAAAAATAAAATAATACAATATATAAATAACAAGTTTAACAACTACTAACTAAAACATACAAACTAACAAATAAGTAAATATAATAACAAACATTCCAACAAACACTTCCAATAATAAGTGAAGACAACAAGCACTAAAATACTAAAAGCCTCATTTAAAATAAAACAGCAACATTATAACACACTAAAATCTAAACGATCTGCAAATGCTTAAAATAAAATAATAATAAAATAACTTGATCCATCCCTTCTTAAATTAGCAGCCATCAGCAGCAACCATCATTATGTATTCCTATTAAAAACATAAATCATACATTATTTGTATTGTATGTAATTGCTTGCTTATCAGCCATTTCAAGCAACACAATCCTACAAGCAACATCTCACATAATTACATAAATCATATAAACATAAAATAGAACACCAGCATCTCACATAATTCATATAAACAATAACATGAGCAGAATTCTTTAAAAAAACACAATAACAGTAAGGGTAATTACAACAGGTTACTATTGTGTATAGAAAAAAAGTCAAAAAATCGAGTCTAAATACAGAATAGAGAAATAGAGCATTTCAATTCAGTAGGTTACTCATGAAAATTACCTGAAGTCCTGAATGCGGCGAAGAGATTAGCGGTGAGAGATTGGGGGTTTTCAACCAGAGAATCCAAGCAGCTGCTGCTAGTGCGGCTCTGGTTCTTGAGCATCAAGGTTTTCAAGGCCTTGCGAACTTCGATTTTATCCAGAACTAGATTCAAGATTCAACGCCATAACAGCCTGCTCAAGGATCTGAACATCGTCGTTAACGTTGAGGAGGAAACCGACCAGCGCAGGCCGGAACGCTTTTATTCTCGCAAGATACTTGCGATTTTCCTCAGAATTATGCGCAAAACTAACGACATTGGGTGAATGGAAGAATGGGTGAGAGTTTGAGAGATTGGGGGTGAACGGAAGAATAGGTGAGAGTCTGAGAGATTGGGGGTGAACGGTCTGAGAGATTGGGGGTGAATGGGTGAGATTGGGGTCTGGGGATTTGGGGTTTCACTTTGTTTCAGTGCCGTGAAGGAACAAGGAAGGGAAGGGTGAAGTGCAAAGTGAGATTAGGGTTAGGTTATGTGGCTGCGAAACTAAGTAACTAACATATATATATTTATTTTTTTAATTATTTTGTGCGGATCGGATACGCGGATACAGCACAGAAATCCGCGATCCAATCCTTAACAGGTGCGGATTGGATCCTATCCGATTCGATCAGTCTGCGGATCAGATTGTATCCGTAATTATCGGATCGGATGCGGATAAATACTACGGGTCTGCGGATACGATCCGATCCATGGACACCCCTACTAAAAGTGAATTTCTGGCTCAAAAATTCTTTAGTGAGAAAAATAAACCAATGGCAATCAAGTCTTTACTTTTTGCTAGTCAAATTTGACTTAGAGGAATTAATTACCTCATAAAGTTAAGTTTAACTCATTAATTGCCTTTTTTTTCTAATTTATTTTTATTTTTTTACTATTAGGCCTGTCTTACTAATACTTGTTAAGTTGTGGTTCCGGATTTTGCGGACTGTTACAAAATAGGCCGAAAAATCAGTTTACCAAAAATCAGGTTCTTATATATTGAATTAGTAATTCTTGATAATTTGTATCCCTGATTGGATGGTTTTGAATTTTGAGAATAGATTCTCAAAGACTTAATTAATTTTAACTTATAGGTTCAAACTTAATTTTTACTTTGATTGAGATAATATTATGTGTTGTTTTTTAATTTTGGTTTTTATTGTTCATATTTGCAGGAGTGCAAAATTAATGGCAACATTCTAGACTTTATATTGACTGAAACATGCTAGAAGAGTCAAGGATTATAAACCCTACTTGATACAAATTTTATGTTAGGAAAAATTTGTTTAGTTAAAATTGTAGAACTTATTTTATTGTAAAAGAATCTTAATTACATGTAAGATATTTTAATTATCTATATGATTAGATATTATATAAATATTGAGTTAGCATGTTTAGAAAATTAATTGATATATCAATTATTTAATTAAATATTACAAAATAAATCTTCTATTTTTGTAACTAAAAGAAGAAAAAATGTTACAAAAGTAAGTACTATTTTGTAACATAATATTATGACACAAAATTTAAATTGTTACAAAAAAGAGTTTACTTGTCAAATTTGCTACTTTGTAATAAATTTCAGTTTTGTATTAAAAAATATTGTTACAAAATATTATTTTGTATTGTAACAATTTTTTTTTACTAAAACTTTTTATAACAAGACATATGGTAATAACTCTGTAACAATTTAGTTTTTGTTACAAAATCCTATCTTAACATATTTGACATTTTTTGTAACAATTTTGTTTTGTTATAAATACGGTTTTCTCTTGTAGTGATTCTAACTTTTAACCTTGGCCATTAATAAAGTCCAATGGTTTAGATTTGCATCTCGATCTTTCTTTGTGATTTAATATAATTAAGCTTAAAAATAGGATTGAGAAGATAAGATAATAAAAAAATGATAATGAAATATTTTTAAATTTAGGATACAACATATATACATGTTTGCTACCAACTAATTAACTAGAAACAATTATGATTAATTATAATAAAAATTGCAACAAACAGGAATATTTATCTTTATATGGCCTTTTAATTTAGGAGACATATATTCATGATGTCATACTTGGACATGAAATTGTGAAATTGTGTGGCTGATGAATGATGAGCCTTGACAAATAATCTGCTAGCTGGTGTTAAGTTTCTTAAATTATGTTAAATTTTCTCACGGAAAGTAGAATTTGTGACAATGTATATAGTATATATTAAATTGCAAACTAACCTGACAAAGGTGATAACAATTTTTAAATCTAGCAATGAGGTCTTTAAACAAGTGAGCTCCCCTGCTATGTTGCTAAAGCTCTATATTCAACTTTACAATATAAGGAAAACACTTGTTGCCGTCTAATTTTTTGTCAGATTTCTCCAATATTAATTATCATCGAAATTAGCATAAAAATATCCGACAGTAATTAGAAAATATTAAATTTCGAGGTTCTTTATCATCGAATTAGAGATTCCATAAAAAATTCAATGCAAAATTTCAATGAAAAGAAAAAATACTTAAATGGAGCAAATATTACCATCAAAATTTGTGCCAAATAAATTTGATAGTAACTTATATAGATGAAATAGTGCATTTCACTAAATGTTACAAGTATTAGCATGAAATTTTACATCCGAAAGCCTGGCGGTAATTTGAAATTAATTTGAGTAGCATCACCCTTCCCCCTTACTTTTTCTTTCATCCAAATCCTAACCCCTTTTCTCCTCCACCAGTTGCCCTTTCAGCCATCGTTGCCCTCCAAACACCACTCTGAAGTGTATCATTATCAAACAAGATTTTTCACTAATATTACATTTTACTATTTTAATTTGTGCTAAAAAGTATAGAATTTATATAATCTCCTCTTTGATGTTTAACGTTTAAAAGCATGTTTGTAATACTTTAATTTGTTGATTTTATTTCACTCAATATTGTGATGTGTCATTCTTTGATGTATTTCAGGTTTTATGAGCATTAGTGATCTTAAAGTTGGGAGAAAGCATGAGTTTAGAGGAAATTACATGAAGAACAAAAAAATTTATCCAGAAGTGCACAGTGTGTATACACTACTTTGTATGTACATATCCAAAGGGTCCAATGTATCAGAAGTCCAAGGATTTAAGGAAGAAACTCAAGGAAGCAACTAACGAAGAGTTTAAGGTGCAGTTTTAGTGTTATATTTTTAGGTTTCTAGAGAAAGAAGTGCGCTCTCTCTCTCTCTCTCTATATATATATATATATATATATATATCATTAGGGTTAGATTTAGATTTTATGCAAAATTAGTATAGTTCTACTTCATTTTCTTTAGTTTAATTTCAAAAATCAAGTTCTAATTGTTCATTTTATTCAATCTCTTTATGGTTTGCACTTCATTTTTTTTTTGTTTTATTTCATTTCATGTTTTGAATGCTTATGCTTGAACCTTTAAGTTTATTGAATATTTTTTCTTATGAGTATTGTTGATTTTTGCTTTTTGTGATGTTAATTTTATCGTTATTGCAAGTTTGGTGATGTAGGTTCACAATTTCATTAATTGCAACTTTATAATTGAATATACACACTAAATGTTTCATAAAATTCCTAAGATAGGTCTAGAGAAGTTTTTTTACTTGGTTTGAGAATATGGTCTAGGTTAGTCTTGAATTACATAATTGTACTTAATTAATTATAATTAAAGTGGTTGAATTGACTTAAGTGATTTAATTCTAACCTACTTTTTACTTTATTCATGGATGAAAACGGTTAGGATTTTGTGAACTAGGTTGAGAAACCTAGTAAACTGTTTTAGTTAATATAGATTACCTTACTTGAATATCTTCACTTTAGTTATTTGTATGTTTACTTGGATTGGGTGAATTGGTTTG
Organism: Arachis ipaensis; assembly: GCF_059453495.1. Taxonomy (NCBI): domain Eukaryota; kingdom Viridiplantae; phylum Streptophyta; class Magnoliopsida; order Fabales; family Fabaceae; genus Arachis; species Arachis ipaensis. The sequence continues at coordinate 35,434,086 of NC_142436.1, forward strand.
GTTAGATTTACTTGACTCCAGTTGATCTACAATATCATTGTTAGTTAGTCGATTGGGACTTTGTTAATTAATCAATAAGTTCCGATAATTTCTATTACCATTTAGTGATTTACTTGTTGGGATAATTCATGTTAATTCATTAACATCGATAAAGTAGCATTGATAGCTGACTCTAGGAATAGGGCTGTCAAATGGGCCAACCTGGCCTATCTAGGCCCACTCCATTTAAGCCTGTGGGTTAAATAGGCTGACCCGTTTAAGCCTGTTTCATTCGCGGGCCATAATTTTTCACCCCGAACCGTTTATGGTCAACCCGATGGGTTAAACAGACTGGATTTTTTACTCTTTTATTTTATTTTTTGAAAAATATTTTGATAAAAAATATCACTTTTAGGTAAAAGACCTTAAACAAATGGTATTTTTTTAGTTGATAGGTCAAATTTCGAGTTGGATAAGGAGAAATGTTGGCTGAAAGTGCTACTTTTTTTGAAAAAATATAAAAAAATAAACGGGCCACCTGTTTATCCCGTAAGCTAGCCTGTTTAACCCATCATTTTTTTGGATTAATCGGGCTTAACCCGTTTAACCCAAAATTTAAACAGACTTAATTTTAGAGGCAAAGTCCGCCCATTTAAATGGGTAAATGGGCTGACCTGATGGGGTTGACCCATTTTGACAGCTCTCTCTAAGAAGTATCTCTAAGATAATCGTAGTTTAGTTGCCTCTAATTTGTTAGTTATTTGTTTTAATTTATACCTTTAAATTTTCATTGCTATTGCCTATTTTCTTTTAATCTTGCATAATTACTCTTAATATCTCCACTTTTTTCATTGATCAATCTAATTATACTCTTCACAAGAGACGAATTGGGTCTTAAAACTCTTGGTTATACATTTTTTATGGTTTAAAGAGCCTTTACCTGTTCTAAATTTGGTTGCGAGTAGTTTGGCGTTCGAAAGTGCTACAATGAACACAAACTAAATTTGAGAATTAAATGTCAAATGTCAGTTTTTTGTACATCACCCAAGTTCTCCAGCCTTCCTTTGCTCACCCTTTCTAAGCCTCTCCTCGTCGTGTTTCAACCAGTGCTTGTTGTGGGGCAACCATTGTGTCGCCACCACTAAACACCTCTGCTCACGTCCCTTTCATGCCAGATAACTCCCTTTCTTACCTTTTTTTTTCCAACTTTTTTCACCTTTTTCTCATGCTTCAACTGTCGCTCGTCCACCAAATTCCACCACTATCACTACTACTACCTATTAGAATCAGACTGCTACTACCTCCGCTGCCTGTTGGAATTGATAAGTTTTTTATTTTTTATTAAGAAACTTTAAAATTTTTCAATAATGCGATTGATAATTATTTTTAATTTTTTTCTATTGATGTTAACCCTAGTTTGCTTTTTGTTTATAATTCTTTAGAAATTTTAATATTTTTGTCATATTGCATTGAATAGATAAATTTGTTTCATGTTTTGGAGCTGATATTTGATTATATGCTACAACAATACTACTTAGTACTTTTCGACACCTAGTTGTGAGCCTAAGGTTTTTGATAGTTAAACCATTGGTATTAGACAAAGACCATCATTAAATAGTGAATTAAGTAACTTATTTTGTTTTTGAGAAATACTTTTACCAACGGTCAAGTCGTTGGTAAGCATAAAAAAGTGATGGTGTCAAGTGGTGCTAATGTTGTTCCTATGGATGTGTTTGATGATGTCGTCACAAAATTCACAAACGTGTGTTGTGATCAGTAACAATGTTTGACATTTTGTTATTTGTTAAATTATTTTTATTTTGAAAATACATTACCAGCGACCTCGGCATCGATAAAATTAAATTTTTTAACGATGTAATGACATTATTGCTAGTGGTAAATAATTTTTGAAAACTTTTTATTTTTTATTTTTTTATAACTTTCCAACGGCTTTAGCATCGGTAAATTTTTTATTTCTTGTTTTACTTTTTCAAATTTTACTTTTTCTCACTAAAAAATTTAAAATTCGAGCCTTGTACACTTTCACGGATGGCCCAATCATCAATAAAAAATTATTAATAAAATGATGCATTTTACGATGTTAGTGAGAGTGAATATAATAAATCAAACACTTCTTCTCCATCTTCCCATTTAGAGTTCTTCCCTCCCTCTCTACCTTCTGCTTCTCTCTTTATGTTGCAACTTCTAACACCACTTTTTCTCTATTGGGAGTTCTATTTGTCGTTTCCAGACTACCATTGTGCTTCTACTGAGTAGCCCTTCCATTTAATCTTTTTAGTTTTTCTTATTCATTAAGTTTTTCTTTGATTTCAATTGCTCCCTTTTTTGTGAGTTTTGTGATTATTTTCTGACAATAATATTTTTGCATTAGGAGATTTGGGCTTTAGTTGAGCGAGCCTAAAACGTCTCTTGTGTAGGCAAAGATGTTAATTTATCCATTACTATAAAAAAATGCTGACAACTTTATTATTATTCAATTTTTTAACAAATAAGAGTTTCAATAAGGCACTGTTAGATAATGTTCTCTAAATTCTAGCCTACAAATCAATCCTAGAAAAATTAAATTTGACATAAAACTTAAATAATTTAATATATTTAGAGATAGAGAACCAATCTCAACATTACACGAACAACCCATGAAAAGTTAAACCGCACAAACAATCCACATATTAGAATAAAAACCTACTAAAAAGACAAGTTATTAATTTCACAAAATGAAACTAAATGTCTATAATTAACTTAGCTAACCAAATTATCTTAAAATTAACTCAATTAACAACCTAACCTAATTAACCAACTTAGCCAAATCTAAATTAATTAAATTTTAATTACTCTAAACAAACTCAATTAACCCTATATCACAATTTCACAGTCAAAAGTTATAAATGAATACTAAAATACTATTACCTTGAATTATATGTCTTAGTTACAAATAAAAATAACATACTAAAATTTAACAACTTATACAAGAATACAAAACTAATTACTCTAAACTAATAAATTAATTAACCTATATCACAATATTACCACAAAAGATACAAAAATAAAGATTAAATTACTATAAACATGAACTAAATGTCTTGATTAAAAATAAAAATTACATACTAAAAATTTACTAACTTAATTACATAAATAAAAAAGAACTATAAATTTGAAAAAAAAGAAGTAAAAAAAGTAAAAATAGTTACCTACCTGAAGGGGGCAGTGGCAACACAATGGTAGTAGACAAGATCAGTGCGATGGTGGCAGTGGTGGTAACAGCAACTGGTGGTAGAGAAGATGATTGTTAGGATTTGAGCAACAATAGGAAAAAGAAAAGGAAGAAAGAAGGGAACAAGACATACCTGGATGAAGCAGGAAGGGAGGCGGCGCCGCTGATGGATGCAAGTAGCAGCGGCGGTAGCTACTCACAAAGAGAGAGGGAGCAATAGCATAGCGGCGTGATATGACTCTTGATAGACGATCTTCGACGGTTGTAACACCCCGTTAACCTAAGCCTTACCTCTAGTCGTAAAGCAGAGGATAATGAAGTGCTACGATAGTTCTAAAATTGATAATATATAATATATATCCAAAAGTTTATATAACTAGAAGCCCGATGAAGGAGTAAAGCTCAAAGTTGCATAAAGCGAAATTACAAAATGCGAAGCGTTCACACACGATAGCTAAATACGTAGGCACGGGTAGAACAAGATATAATATATATATATAACCTTGTAGATAGCTCCAGCATACACAAGGTAATAATTAAATTAACAAGATATATATAAGTAATTAAGTATGATATACCAAAAAGAGGACTAGTCACAGCCTGCAGAGTTTAGGCCAGCTAGTCAAACTAAAATACAAAAAAGTTTTAGAAGTTTAAAACAGCTTATACAACTTATCTCTTAAATCAAGCCTCTAAGACTATAAAGTTTAAAATAGAAAGGCGAGAGAAAGTACTACCACAAAATAATCAAAGTACACAAGAGAGCATAAGATCCTCCGCTCCATTACCATCTCGCAACTCGCCAAGGTGGGTTACGACCTGCATCTGAAAACAACAACAACATATGGTATGAGAACCGAAGGTTCTCAATATGTGGTAACAGTGCTCGATATATAAGATATAAGGTTCCGGGACGCCAGAAGCAATCCTAGAACTTCACATTAATACAGATTTTCAAGCTTAACAAAGTAAATAACTAAAACATAAACCATAAACAGGGTTATTTAAACTTAGGGAATTTCTAACTAAATTTAGTCACCACTGTATCCCACAGCCTTCGCCAACCTACCCTTCATGCGATTCCATCACCGCCGCCTACCTGACCTCCTCAGTGCCAAAAAATCACAAGTACAAACAAGTAACACACAGGTAATATTCATGTATAACAAGTAATTCAAGAAGCAAGTTGGCATATTATACATGTAGGCAAACTGCAAGTAATCAAAGCAAACAAGCATATAAGAGATGCATATGATGAATGTCTATTCTATTGGCTCGTGATATCACTTGTCGGTCCATAAATGCCAACCTGACACATCCTTTCGAATGTCACCTTTCTACCATGTCCGAGGATATAGCACCTGGCACGCTTTTGTTCCGAGGATATAGTGTCTGGCACACTCTTGCGGCAGAGAAGGAAAACAACAACAACATCTATTTTATCATAAATCATTTCAGGGATATAGTGCCCGGCACACTATCATTTTAAGGATATAGTGACTGGTACACTTTCAACATCCAACAAGTCTATCAACCTCAAATCATCGTCAGTCACCACCATTTTCTCCTCTCAATCCATTCTCAACATTCCAGGGATATAGTGCCTGTCACACCATCGTTACTCAACAAGTTCATAATTCTCTTCTGAGTTCTCAACTCATCATAACCATCATCAGCTCCCAATTTCTCAAATTTATTATCCACTATCGTCACCTCTTAAGTTCTCTGAGTCATCACCAATATAATACTCCTCCCGCTCACACACAACTTCAGAAACCTAAGTCTCCGTCTTCTAAACTCATGCAGAAATTACCAATTTAATTCACTAACCCATCTTTCTTATTCTTAAGGCCTAATTACTAGTTAAAAATCTTAAACAGTAGATAAAGAAGTTTGGAAATCAAGAGAACCCTTGAAAAGTAAAAAAAAAAAAAAACTATTTTCCTGCAAAACATGGGCTGTGTGTACGCACACACCAAGTTTTGGCCCATTCCGCATACGCATGCATGTGCCGCGTACGCAGGAAAGCCTGGCAAAGACGCACGTCTGCCTACGAAGATGTCCACGTACGCATGTTTCTCGGATTGTAGAAAAATGTCAAGTTGCATAAATTTCAGTTTTAAACACCAAACTTTAAACGTTCATAACTTCTTCTACAAAACTCTATTTTCCTCAAACTTTATATCATTTTAAAGCTCTTTAAATAATATTTAATTTAAAATAAATTTTAACTAATTTCATAAACTGACACTCAAATTATAATCTGCCAAAGTTCACCAAAAATAGGTTTTTATCAAAAGTGATAATTCTCTAGTTTTCCAAAACTTTCAAAACCATAATAACTCAAAACATACCCAAACATCATAAAACACTACCTCCTACATCAATTTACTATTTCATAGTATTTTCCTCAATTGAACACCTATTTCACTCATTCTCTTCCACTTCTTTCCATCACAATTCAACAAAATCCACAATTGACAATCAATAACTCAACCTCAACAATTTTCACACAATATAACTCTTCATATATATTATTCACCACCATTCAATATCAACATTAACTACAATAATCAAAACCCAATGTCATCATCAATATTTATTACCACTCATCAAAATCATATTCAACATCAATATTCATCATAATTCATATATCACATATTCCAACACTCCATATCATCTGCTTCATCATCAAACATAAATTCACATATAATTAATCATACACCAACATCATTCAATCCTATCTTAGGGTCAAATAGCCTAAGTGTCTAGAAATATTATATATTACATAAAGGAAACAGAAACCATACCTTGGTCAATTCCCAAAATGCATCAAGCACCAAAATGAAGCCACCAAGCTCGATCCAAAAGCCTCAAACCAACTCCAACAAACATCAAAACTCAATCTAACATCATACAACATACCAACATCAAACCTAGGGTTCACAAAAATAACTAAACTCAATGGTTTAGTGAGACCTTACCTTACACAACGAGAATAGGGAAAAAATCTAACAATATTCCAATGTTAGATGATGAGCGGATAATTTATACGCTTTTTGGCATTGTTTTTAGTATATTTTTAGTAGAATCTAGTTACTTTTAGGGATGTTTTCATTAGTTTTTATGTTAAATTCACATTTCTGGCCTTTACTATGAGTTTGTGTGTTTTTCTATGATTTCAGGTATTTTCTGGCTGAAATTGAGGGACTTGAGCAAAAATCAGATTCAGAGGTTGAAGAAGGACTGCTGATGCTGTTGGATTCTGACCTCCCTGCACTCAAAGTGGATTTTCTGGAGCTACAGAACTCAGAATGGCGCGCTTCCAATTGCGTTGGAAAGTAGACATCCAGGGCTTTCCATCAATATATAATAGTCCATACTTTGCTCAAGTTTAGACGACACAAACTGGCGTTCAACGCCAACTCTCTGCCCAATTCTGGCGTCCAGCGCCAGAAACAAGCTGCAAAGTGGAGTTCAACGCCCAAACTGGCACAAAAGCTGGCGTTCAACTCCAAGAAGAACCTCTACACGTGCAACACTCAAGTTCAGCCCAAGCACACACCAAGTGGGCCCCGGAAGTGGATTTATGCATCAATTACTTACTTCTCACTACAAGAAAAATACCCATTCAGCCACACTTTTTTTAAGCTACATTTGAAAAGTGTAGCCTATTCATAGAATAGGCTACGCTTTTCTCAGTGTTGCCTTTTTATAAGAGAAAAGGAAACACAATTATGGCATCATTTAAAAAGTGTAGCCTTAGGTATTATAGAAATCACTTATAAAGCGTAGCCGTATATTGATATCTATGAGTTCACTTTTTGTATTAAAGAGAGTGCTTTTAAAGGGTAGCCTATTTATTAAGTTTTGGGTGCACTTTAAAAGTGATGCCTAATGTATCTAAAGCCAAAAGCTTACACTTGATAAATTTTTTTCCTCACTTTCTCAAAAGCAAACTCACACACTTAGTCAAATTTTTGTCCCTTCAAAACTCATACTTAGTAGCCTTCAGAAACCCTCTCACCATCAAAAAAGATGTAAGATCCAAAATTTTTGAAAAATATTACTATGAGTTAATTTCAACTTATATATTCATTAAAAATTTTATTTTTAGAAATTATTTTATTAAAAGTAATTAAATCAAGTTTTGATAATTAAATTGAAAATTTTACTTAATCTTATAATTTTTGAATAATTTTATATATTTAAATTATACAACTTAACAGTTGTAAAAGAATAAGAATTTTATACGATTTAGTTAAATAATTGAGATTTTGGAATTTAATACTTTAATTTTTATAAACAGAAAATAAATTATATTTCTAATTTTAAAATTAGAATATTTGATTAAAAACTGATTAATAAATTGATAATTAAGTAGTATTTTTAAAATAATTTTAAAAGAGCAAATTAGATTTTAATTTTTTATAATATACTTTAATTTTATTAAAATTGACCAAACTCCAATTTACCCCAAATTTTTAATTTCACTTTTGTCCCAAATTATACCCTAATTCCTAAATTAATCCCCAAAAAGCCCTAACCCCGTCTAACCTAGCCACCGCCAATGTTTCCCTTCTCTGACCAATACACAGCAGCAGTTTTCCTTTCTTCCTAATTCAACCTAAGACACAGCAGCAGTAAAAGGAAAAGAGGGAAAAGGGATAGCAGAGAGAAAGAGAGAACCGAGGGGGAAGAAGAGAAGAGGAAGGTTGCGCCAGCGCCCCCTGGCCATCGCCGCTTCGTTGTCGTCGTCCTCGCGAGCCGCCACCGCCGGCTTGGAGCCCGCCGCTCGTGTCTCGCCGCGTCGCCACCTCGCCGCGGGACTTGGTGCTGTCACTGCCATCGCGTCGTTTGGAGAGGAAGAGTCGTGCCTGAGAGAGGGAGAATCAGGAGGAGCGTCGCGCAGGAGGGAGGTGACGCCTTGTTGTCGCGGTGCTTCCATGGCCACCGACGCGCCGCCGTACTTCATGGTAACCGCCGAAGCCTTCGTCACCACAGACACAGTCAACGCTGATTAGGGCAGAGGAGAGTGGAAAGCATGAGAGATGCACGGAAGACAGAGGAGCAGAAATGCGACAAGGGGGAGAAGGGCGAGGTCTGCTCTCATGCCGTCCTGCTCCGCCACCGCTGCTGCCATCGATTAGATTGAATTTGTATGCTCTGTTTTATCACCACTATGGTTTCCATATTCTGATTTTAATTCTAGTCCTTACTTTATCTTGAATCCCCAGGGTTGTAATTGCTTTTAATTCCTATCCAATTTGAATATTCTGTTTTGCTGCAACCATGGCCACTGCTGTGAGGACTAACATTATCGCTATATGGCTTTTTATTTTCTGTTTATAACTTACTTCAATTTCTCTTGGTTTGCAGTCACTAAGAAAAATGAACCACCCAAATATTGTGAAGCTAAAGGAAGTTATTCGAGAAAGTGACATTCTGTACTTTGTTTTTGAGTACATGGTGGGTGGCCAGTTCTTCATTAGATGTGGTCTGCATCATCTTGTGTAAAGTCCAGTAATTGATGTTTCAATTTTTTGGGTGATTTAGGAATGCAACCTGTACCAACTTATGAAAGACAGGGAGAAGATGTTTTCTGAGGGTGAAGTTAGGAATTGGTGTTTTCAAGTTTTCCAAGGTCTTGCTTATATGCACCAGTGGGGATACTTCCACCGTTATCTGAAGCCTGGTACGTTTATCATTGCATCCGAATCCTTTGTTAAATGTGCTATATGATAAAATAGAGAACATGCTTTTTGAGTATGTTAGCTTTTTTTTTTCAAGCTTCTCAAGAATTACCTAGCTTTGTCTATCAATTATGAATCATTTAGGTTGACATTTTAATGAAGTTGTTATTGTGTAGCAAATGGAGATTTATACTATGGTCTATTCTGATTTTGGCCTAGCACGTGAGATCAGTTCACAACCACCCTACACTGAGTATGTCTCCACACGGTGGTAAGTGCTTTCAACTTTTGTATGTAATTTGTTCAGTTGTGTATTGTGCAGTTTATAAGTTGTACGCTGGCTTCTGTTAGGTATCATGCTCCTGAAGTGCTACTTCAATCTTATCTGTATAGCTCCAAAGTTGGTAAGTATATGCTTTAAACAGCGATAATGATCAAATTAATACTGTTTGGAGTGATGATAAGTACCATTTTATTTACTGAATTTTCTGTCACTCATTTAGACATGTGGGCAATGGGTGCTATAATGGCTGAACTGTTCTCTCTTCGTCCTCTTTTCCCTGGTGCCAGGTAGTCTCTCTCTCTCTCTCTCTCTCTCTCTCTCTCTCTCAAATACGATCTTCCGTCAAAGATCTTATGTCGTGTTATCGATGTTAAGTGTCTGGTAATGTTTATCTTTTTTTGGTTCCTTATGTTGTGTTATGTGTTCTTGATTGGTAATGTTTATCTAATAATTCTCAGTCCTGGTTTTTGTGAATCTACTTCAAGTTTCAAATGGCACTTTCAAACATGTGTTACTGACCTACTGTACCAATTTCAATATGATAATGCCTGAATTCAAAAGGAAAAGAAAGAAAATAGAAAACAAGTACTTTAGTAGCACAAAGAGTCAACTTTAAAAGTTTGACACATTGTAATTTGATATTATATATTGATGGGTAAATTACTTTAATTAGTAAGAATCTCTAATCCACAAATGTTTGTGTTTTGGCTGCTGGAATCAGACTATTTCGTGAACAGTATTGTATGACAAGAAGACTGGAACTAATTTGCTTCAATGGCCAGTGGAAGAAATAGAGAGCTTGAGACTTAGCAGTGATGAATTTAAGGAATTATTGGTTAAACCTGGCACAGTAATGCCATTACACATTGGCCCTGCAACACAGGATTTTTCCATAGTTATTGGTTGCATTGTTACAACTTGTATCTCACAGTAATCATGGTTTTACTTTACATTTTCCTGATTTTTATTTATTTATTTATTTTTTGTTGTTCAGTTGGACATATTTTTTGGACCATTTGGCATTTTGGCTATTGCAAATGACCAACTTTCTGAACTAACACCAATTTATTTGTCTTTCAAATTATGGAAATGGAACCTCAACTACTACAACTATTACTACTTCTACTTCTACTTCCTTCTGTGTTGATGAAACTAGGTATTATTAACTAATGAATCATCATCATTCATATTTGTTTCTTCCTTTATTAGGAGAAAGTGACAAAATATATGAGTTGTTGGATAATAATGCAGGTCATCAAAGGCACCTGATGTATCAAAGCTAGTTTTCGGAAGCAAATTGCCTATTCTAAGTGATAAAAAACTATCATTGAAGGTATTGGTAAGTAGTGTCAATTAACCTATTTGGTCTCACGTGACTTGATTCACGAGATAATATTAAAATTGGATTATCAAAAATCACATAAGTCGATATGGTTCATTAAACTGATTAAAGATTCAATACTTTCAATTTAGTTCTTGAAAGATATCACTATGTGTCAAGTTGGTAAGTTAACTTTACTACTATGTCACTAATGATCGCTGACATATGGAGACACCTGCACTCTTTTCTTTGAAGGAATGTTAAGCATATCATCTAATTAACTTGTGGCAATGACTTCTCAGCTTTCCGAGGCAAAAAAACGAGAGCGGGCCTTTACGAATAGAGGACGCCGGAATCAGTTGCGCTCAATGGGAGAAGCCAAGAATTTGCTTCAATATATGTTCAATTCAGTCGCAGATGTTAGGTGCTCTATTTGGCATCAATTTGTTTTTTTCTCTTCTATCAGAAGATTAATAACTTTTATTAGAAGATACTTATGTAGAATACAATATTTTGGTTTTTTATAGTTTATTAGTAGTAAATTCTAAGTGGTCTAATGTATATTTTGATATGGGTATATTTAATTTAGTGTGAGATGTATGAATACTCATTTATGATCATCTCAATATTTTTAGTTCATTATAAATATATTTTGTTAAAGGATAATTTTTATTATTTAAAGAATATTGTATGGTATTATTATGTATTTATTTTTATTTTATAATTTTTGACCAATTTAATTAAAAAATAGAATTATATATATAATCATATTACTAAATATTAGGTTTTAAAAAAAATTATTAGAATATATATATATATAGAAAATAAAAAAAAACAATGAGGGACCTAAGGCTACACTTATATACAGTAGTTATAGTATACAAAAAAAAAAAGAGGGACCTAAAGCTACACTTATAAAAAGTAGCTTTGGTATACAATGTGGCTACGCTTTACAAGTGATGCAGTAGCGTTGAAAAGCGTAGCCTTTGATCCTGGACAGCATCACTTGAAAAGCGTAGCCTATTTCCAAACGCCAAAAGCGTAGCCTTTGGTGCAGAAAAGCGTAGCCTTTGAGAATAGGCAACGGCCGAATAGGAATCACCCCAAAAAGCGTAGCCGTAGCCCAAAAAGCGTAGCCGTAGCCTAAGGCATGATTTTTTTTCACTTTTGGCTACACTTTTCAAGTGTACCTGAATGGGTATTTTTCTTGTAGTGTCTGTAAACCCTATTAGCTAGTTTATTATAAATAGGACCTTTTTACTATTGTATTAGACATCTTGGGACGCCTGGTTCTTAGATCAGATGGGCTGGCCATTTGGCCATGCCTGGACCTTTCACTTATGTATTTTTAACGGTAGAGTTTCTACACTCCATAGATTAAGGTGTGGAGCTCTGCTGTTCCTCAAAGATTAATGCAAAGTACTACTGTTTTCTATTCAACTCATCTTATTTCGCTTCTAAGATATTCATTCGCACTTCAACCTGAATGTGATGAATGTGACAATCATCATCATTCCCTATGAACGCGTGCCTGACAACCACTTCCGTTCTACATTAGATTGAATGAGTATCTCTTAGATCTCTTAATCAGAATCTTCGTGGTGTAAGCTAGAATGATGGCAGCATTCAAAAGAATCCGGAAAGTCTAAACCTTGTCTGTGGTATTCCGAGTAGGATTCAATGATTGAATGACTGTGACAAGCTTCAAACTCGCGATTGCTGGGCGTAGTGACAGACGCAAAAGGATAGTAAATCCTATTCCAGCATGATCGAGAACCGACAGATGAATAGCCGTGCCGTGACAGGGTGCGTTGACCATATTCACTGAGAGGATAGGATGTAACCATTGACAAGGGTGATGCCTCCAGACGATTAGCCGTGCCGTGACAGGGCATTTGGATCATTTTCCCGAGAGAAGACCGAAAGTAGCCATTGACAATGGTGATGCATTACATAAAGCCAGCCATGGAAAGGAGTAAGACTGATTGGATGAAGATAGCAGGAAAGCAGAGGTTCAGAGGAATGAAAGCATCTCTATTCGCTTGTCTGAAATTCTCACCAATGATTTACATAAGTATTTCTATCACTATTTTATTAATTATTTTCGAAAACCCCATTACTATTTTATATCCGCCTGACTGAGATTTACAAGGTGACCATAGCTTGCTTCATACCAACAATCTCCGTGGGATTCGACCCTTACTCACGTAAGGTATTACTTGGACGACCCAGTGTACTTGCTGGTTAGTTGTGCGAAGTTATGAACCATGGTATTGGCATCATGTTTTTGGCGCCATTACCAGGGAAAGAAAGAACGATGAATTTTACATAATCAAAGTGTAATCATAATTTCTGCGCACCAAGTTTTTGGCGCCGTTGCCGGGGATTGTTCGAGTTTGGACAACTGACGGTTCATCTTGTTGCTCAGATTAGGTAATTTTCTTTTTGTTTTGTTTTCAAAAATTTTTCAAAAATTTTTCTCATTTGTTTTCGAAAAAAAAAAATAATAAATGTTTTCAAAAAAATATATATTTTTTCTTCAGGATTTTTAAGAATGAATTCTAGTGTTTCATAAAGCATGTTGAAGCCTGGCTGGCTGTAAAGCTACGACTGTAGGGCATGTTAGACGTGTCATGTCTGAGTTACATACTAAAGCTTGGCTGGCTATTAAGCCATGCCTGATCTTTTGATTGGAGCTTTAGAGTATAAGATTCCTGGAATTCATATTAAAAATTTTGGAATCCTTATTTTTCTTTTTCAAAATGATTTTTGAAAAAATTAAAAGAAAATACAAAAAAATTTCATAAAATCATAAAAATAAAAAATATTTCATGTTTCTTGTTTGAGTCTTGAGTCAAGTTGAAAGTTTGGTGTCAATTGCATCTTCATCTTGCATTTTTTCGAAAAATTCATGCATTCATAGTGTTCTTCATGATCTTCAAGTTGTTCTTGGTAAGTCTTCTTGTTTGATCTTTGCATTTGCATGTTTTGTGTCTTTTCTTGTTTTTCATATGCATTCTTGGATTCTTAGTGTCTAAGCATTAAAGAATTCTAAGTTTGGTGTCTTGCATGCTTTCTTTGCATTAAAAAAATTTTTCAAAAACATGTTCTTGGTATTCATCTTGACATTCAAAGTGTTCTTGGTGTTCATCTTGACATTCATAGCATTCTTGCATGCATTCATTGTTTTGATCTAAAAATTTCATGCATTGCATCATTTTTCTTGTTTTTCTCTCTCATCATAAAAATTCAAAAAAAAAATTAAAAAAATATCTTTCCCTTTTTCTCTCTCATAAATTCGAAAATTAGATTTGACTTTTTCAAAAAATTTTAAAATCAAGTTGTTTCTTATGAGTCAAATCAAATTTTCAATTTGAAAATCAAATCTTTTTCAAATTTCTTAGTTATTTTCGAAAATTCCAAAAATATTTTTTCAAAAATCTTTTTCTTATTTTTGTATCAAATTTTCGAAAATAACAATAACAATTAATGTTTTGATTCAAAAATTTCAAGTTTGTTACTTACTTGTTAAGAAAGATTCAAACTTTAAGTTCTAGAATCATATCTTGTGATTTCTTGTGAATCAAGTCATTAATTGTGATTTTAAAAATCAAATCTTTTTCAAAACTAATTTCTATCATATCTTTTCAAAAAAATATCTTCCTATCTTATCTTTTTCAAAAATATGATTTCAAAATATCTTTTCTAACTTCCTAACTTCTTATCTTTTCAAAATTGATTTTCAAAATTTGTTTCAACTAACTAACTAACTTTTTGTTTGTTTCTTATCTTTTTCAAAACCACCTAACTAACTCTCTCTCTCTCTAATTTTCGAAAATATCTCCCTCTCTTTTTCAAAACTTCTTTTTAATTAACTAATTATTTTAATTTTTAAAAATAATTTTCGAAAATTACTAACCTTTTTCAAAAACCATTTTCGAAAATCACCAACTCTTTTTCAAAAATTATTTTCGAAATTCTCCCTCTCTCATCTTATTCTATTTATTTATTCATCTACTAACATCTCCTCACCCTTGTGCTTCTTTCCTTACATTACATTCTTTGTCCCCTTCCTTTCTTCCACTCACACAGGGACCTCTATACTGTGGTATAAAGGATCCCTATTATTATTATTATTATTATTATTATTATTATTATTATTTCTGTGCCCTCTTCTTTGTCATATGAGCAGGAGCAAGGACAAGAACATTCTTGTTGAAGCAGATCCAGAACCTGAAAGGACTCTGAAGAGAAAATTAAGAGAAGCTAAATTACAACAATCCAGAGATAACCTCTCAGAAATTTTCGAACAGGAAGAGGAGATGGCAGCCGAAAATAATAATAATGCAAGGAGGATGCTTGGTGACTTCACTGCACCAAATTCCAATTTACATGGAAGAAGCATCTCCATCCATACCATCGGAGCAAACAACTTTGAGCTGAAACCTCAGCTAGTTTCTCTGATGCAGCAGAACTGCAAGTTTCATGGACTTCCATCTGAAGATCCTTTTCAGTTCTTAATTGAATTCTTGTAGATCTGTGATACTGTTAAGACTAATGGAGTAGATCCTGAAGTCTACAGGCTCATGCTTTTCCCTTTTGCTGTAAGAGACAGAGCTAGAATATGGTTGGACTTTCAACCCAAAGACAGCCTGAACTCTTGGGATAAGCTGGTCACGGCTTTCTTAGCCAAGTTCTTTCCTCCACAAAAGTTGAGCAAACTTAGAGTAGATGTTCAAACCTTCAGACAAAAAGAAGGTGAGTCCCTCTATGAAGCTTGGGAAAGATACAAACAGTTGACCAAAAAGTGTCCTTCTGACATGCTTTCAGAATGGACCATCCTGGATATATTCTATGATGGTCTGTCTGAGTTATTAAAGATGTCATTGGATACTTCTGCAGGTGGATCCATTCACCTAAAGAAAACGCCTGCAGAAGCTCAAGAACTCATTGACATGGTTGCAAATAACCAGTTCATGTACACTTCTGAAAGGAATCCTGTGAGTAATGGGACGCCTATGAAGAAGGGAGTTCTTGAAGTTGATACTTTGAATGCCATATTGGCTCAGAATAAAATATTGACCCAGCAAGTCAATATGATTTCCCAGAGTCTGAATGGAATGCAAGCTGCATCCAACAGTACTCAAGAGGCATCTTCTGAAGAAGAAGCTTATGATCCTGAGAACCCTGCAATAGCAGAGGTGAATTACTTAGGTGAACCTTATGGAAACACCTATAACTCATCATGGAGAAATCATCCAAATTTCTCATGGAAGGATCAAAAGCCTCAATAAGGCTTTAATAATGGTGGAAGAAATAGGTTTAGCAATAGCAAGCCTTTTCCATCATCCACTCAGCAACAGACAGAGAATTCTGAGCAGAATCCATCTAGCTTAGCAAACTTAGTCTCTGATCTATCTAAGGCTACTGTGAGTTTCATGAATGAAACAAGGTCTTCCATTAGAAATTTGGAAGCACAAGTGGGCCAGCTGAGTAAAAGGATCACTGAAATCCCTCCTAGTACTCTCCCAAGCAATACAGAAGAGAATCTAAAAGGAGAGTGCAAGGCCATTGACATAAGCATCATGGCCGAACCTGTAAGGGAAGGAGAGGACGTGAATCCCAAGGAGAAAGACCTCCTGGGACGTCCAGTGATCAATAAGGAGTTTCCCTCTAAGGAACCAAAGGAATCTAAGGCTCATCTAGAGACCATAGAGATTCCATTAAACCTCCTTATGCCATTCATGAGCTCTGATGAGTATTCCTCTTCTGAAGAGAATGAGGATGTTACTGAAGAGCAAGCTGCCAAGTTCCTTGGTGCAATCATGAAGCTAAATGCCAAATTATTTGGTATTGACACTTGGAAAGATGAACCTCCCTTGTTCACCAATGAACTAAGTGATCTGGATCAATTGACACTGCCTCAGAAGAGACAGGATCCTGGAAAGTTCATAATACCTTGTACCATAGGCACCATGATCTTTAAGGCTCTGTGTGACCTTGGTTCAGGAATAAACCTCATGCCCCTCTCTGTAATAGAGAAACTGGGAATCTATGGGGTGCAGGCTGCTAAAATCTCATTAGAGATGGCAGACAATTCAAGAAAACAGGCTTATGGACAAGTAGAGGACGTGTTAGTAAAGGTTGAAGGCCTTTACATCCCTGCTGATTTCATAGTCCTGGATACTAGAAAGGAAGAGGATGAATCCATCATCCTAGGAAGACATTTCCTGGCCACAGCAAGAGCTGTGATTGATGTGGACAGAGGAGAATTGATCCTTCAATTAAATAAGGACAACCTTGTGTTTACAACTCAAGGATCCCTCTCTGCATCCATGGAGAGGAAGCAGAAAAAGCTTCTCTCAAAGCAGAGTCAAACAAAGCCCCCACAGTCAAACTCTAAGTTTGGTGTTGGGAGGCCACAACCAAACTCTAAGTTTGGTGTTGAACCCCCATATCCAAACTCTAAGTTTGGTGTTGGAGAGTCTCAACAATGCTCTGAACATCTGTGAGGCTCCATGAGAGCCCACTGTCAAGCTATTGACATTAAAGAAGCGCTTGTTGGGAGGCAACCCAATTTTTATCTAACTATATTTTTCTTAGTTATATGTCTTTATAGGTTCATGATCATGTGGAGTCACAAAATAAATATAAAAATTGAAAACGGAATCAAAAACAGCAGAAGAAAAATCACACCCTAGAGGAGCTGGCGCTGAACGCCCAGAACAAGCATGGTTCTGGCGTTCAACGCCAGAAATGGGCAACAAATGGGCGTTGAACGCCCAAAATGGGCACCAACCTGGCGCTGAACGCCCAGAGTTGTGTGCAATGGCATTTTACATGCCTAATTTGGTGCAAGGTTGTAAATCCTTGAACATCTCAGGATCTGTGGACCCCACAGGACCCCATAGGATCACCTCAGGATCTGTGGACCCCACAGGATCCCCACCTACCTCCACTCACTTCTTCTCACCCCTCTCACAATCCCATAAACACTCTTCCCCAAAACCCTTCACCAATCACCTCAATCTCTCTTCCCCATCACCTCTTCACCACTCACATCCATCCACTATTTCCCATAAACCTACCTCATAAACTCCACCTACCTTCAAAATTCAAAATCAATTTCCCACCCAAACCCACCCTATATGGCCGAAACCTAACCCCCCTCCCTCCCCTATATAAAGCCTTCCATTCTTCCTCATTTTCACACAACACAACCCTCTCTTCTCTTCTTGGCCGAAACACAACCCCTTCTCCCTCTCCTCCATTTCTTCTTCATCTATTCTTTCTTCTCTTGCTCGAGGGCGAGAAAACTTCTAAGTTTGGTGTGGTAAAAGCATAAGCTTTTTGTTTTTCCATTACCATTGATGGCACCTAAGACCAGAGAATCCTCTAGAAAAGGAAAAGGGAAGACAAAAGCTTTCACCTCCGAGTCATGGGAGATGGAAAGGTTCATCTCCAAAGCCCATCAAGACCACTTCTATGATGTTGTGGCCAAGAAGAAGGTGATCCCTGAGGTCCCTTTCAAACTCAAAAGAAATGAGTATCCGGAGATCCGACATGAAATTCAAAGAAGAGGTTGGGAAGTTCTAACAAACCCCATCCAACAAGTCGGCATCCTAATGGTTCAAGAGTTCTATGATAATGCATGGATCACTAGGAACCATGATCAAAGTAAGAACCCGGATCCAAAGAACTATGTTACAATGGTTCGGGGGAAATACTTAGATTTTAGTTTGGAAAATGTGAGGTTGGCGTTCAACTTGCCAAACATGGAAGAGAACGCATGCCCCTACACAAGGGGAGTCAACTTTGATCAAAGGTTGGACCAAGTTCTTATGGACATATGTGTAGAAGGAGCTCAATGGAAGATTGACTCCAAAGGCAAGCCGGTTCAACTAAGAAGATTGGACCTCAAGCCTGTAGCTAGAGGATGGTTGGAGTTCATTCAATGCTCAATCATTCCCACTAGCAACCGGTCTGAAGTTACTATAGACCGGGCCATCATGATCCATAGCATCATGATTGGAGAAGAGGTGGAAGTTCATGAGATTATACCTCAAGAACTCTACAAGGTGACTGACAAGTCCTCCACTATGGCAAGGTTAGCCTTTCCTCACCTCATTTGCCACCTATGCAATTCGGCTGGGATTGACATAGAGGGAGATATCCTCATTAAAGAGGATAAGCCCATCAGTAAGAAAAAGATGGAGCAAGCAAGAGAGCCCATTCATGGAACTCAAGAGGCGTATGAAGCTTATCACCATGAGATCCCGGAGATGCCTCAAATGCATTTTCCTCCACAAAACTATTGGGAGCAAATCAACACCTCCCTAGGAGAATTAAGTTCCCACATGGGACAACTAAGGGTGGAACATCAAGAGCACTCCATCATCCTTCATGAAATAAGAGAAGATCAAAGAGCAATGAGGGAGGAGCAACAAAGACAAGAAAGAGACATAGAAGAGCTCAAAGACATCATTGGTTCCTCAAGAAGGAAACGCCACCATCACTAAGGTGGATTCATTCCTTGTTCTTATTTCTTCTGTTTTTCGTTTTCTATGTTATGTGCTTATCTATGTTTGTGTCTTCATTACATGATCATTAGTAGTTAGTAACTTTGTCTTAAAGTTATGAATGTCCTATGAATCCATCACCTCTCTTAAATGAAAAATATTTTAATTCAAAAGAACAAAAAGTACATGAGTTTTGAATTTATCCTTGAACTTAGCTTAATTATATTGATGTGGTGATAATGCGTCTTGTTTTCTGAATGTATGCTTGAACAGTGCATATGTCTTTTGAAGTTATTGTTTAAGAATGTTAAATATGTTGGCTCTTGAAAGAATGATGACTAGGAGACATGTTATTTGATAATCTGAAAAATCATAAAAATGATTCTTGAAGCAAGAAAAAGCAGCAAAGAACAAAGCTTGCAGAAAAAAAAAGAAAAAAAAATAGCGAAAAAATAGAAAGAAAAAAAGAAAAAGCAAGCAGAAAAAGCCAAAAGCTCTTAAAACCAAGAGGCAAGAGCAAAAAGCCAATAAACCTTAAAACCAAAAGGCAAGGGTAAACAAAAAGGATCCCAAGGCTTTGAGCATCAGTGGATAGGAGGGCCTAAAGGAATAAAATCCTGGCCTAAGCGGCTAAACCAAGCTGTCCCTAACCATGTGCTTGTGGCGTGTAGGTGTCAAGTGAAAACTTGAGACTGAGCGGTTAAAGTCAAGGTCTAAAGCAAAAATAAAGAGTGTACTTAAGAACCCTGGACACCTCTAATTGGGGACTTTAGCAAAGCTGAGTCACAATCTGAAAAGGTTCACCCAATTATGTGTCTGTGGCATTTATGTATCCGGTGGTAATACTGGAAAACAAAGTGCTTAGGGCCACGGCCAAGACTCATAAAGAAGCTGTGTTCAAGAATCATCATACTGAACTAGGAGAATCAATAACACTATCTGAACTCTGAGTTCCTATAGATGCCAATCATTCTGAACCTCAATGGATAAAGTGAGATGCCAAAACTATTCAAGAGGCAAAAAGCTACAAGTCCCGCTCATCTAATTGAAGCTATGTTTCATTGATAGTTTGGAATTTATAGTATATTCTCTTCTTTTTATCCTATTTGATTTTCAGTTGCTTGGGGACAAGCAACAATTTAAGTTTGGTGTTGTGATGAGCGGATAATTTATACGCTTTTTGGCATTGTTTTTAGTATGTTTTTAGTAGAATCTAGTTACTTTTAGGGATGTTTTCATTAGTTTTTATGTTAAATTCACATTTCTGGACTTTACTATGAGTTTGTGTATTTTTCTGTGATTTCAGGTATTTTCTGGCTGAAATTGAGGGACTTGAGCAAAAATCAGATTCAGAGGTTGAAGAAGGACTGCTGATGCTGTTGGATTCTGACCTCCCTGCACTCAAAGTGGATTTTCTGGAGCTACAGAACTCAGCATGGCGCGCTTCCAATCACGTTGGAAAGTAGACATCCAGGGCTTTCCATCAATATATAATAGTCCATACTTTGTCCAAGTTTAGACAACACAAACTGGCGTTCAACGCCAGCTCTCTGCCCAATTCTGGCGTCCAGCGCCAGAAACAAGCTGCAAAGTGGAGTTCAACGCCCAAACTGGCACAAAAGCTGGCGTTCAACTCCAAGAAGGACCTCTACACGTGCAACACTCAAGTTCAGCCCAAGCACACACCAAGTGGGCCCCGGAAGTGGATTTATGCATCAATTACTTACTTCTGTAAACCCTAGTAGCTAGTTTATTATAAATAGGACCTTTTTACTATTGTATTAGACATCTTGGGACGCCTGGTTCTTAGATCAGATGGGCTGGCCATTCGGCCATGCCTGGACCTTTCACTTATGTATTTTTAACGGTAGAATTTCTACACTCCATAGATTAAGGTGTGGAGCTCTGCTGTTCCTCAAAAATTAATGCAAAGTACTACTGTTTTCTATTCAACTCATCTTATTTCGCTTCTAAGATATTCATTCGCACTTCAACCTGAATGTGATGAACGTGACAATCATCATCATTCCCTATGAACGCGTGCCTGACAACCACTTCCGTTCTACATTAGATTGAATGAGTATCTCTTAGATTTCTTAATCAGAATCTTCGTGGTGTAAGCTAGAATGATGGCGGCATTCAAGAGAATTCGGAAAGTCTAAACCTTGTCTGTGGTATTCCGAGTAGGATTCAATGATTGAATGACTGTGACAAGCTTCAAACTCGCGATTGCTGGGCGTAGTGACAGACGCAAAAGGATAGTAAATCCTATTCCAGCATGATCGAGAACCGACAGATGAATAGCCATGCCGTGACAGGGTGCGTTGACCATATTCACTGAGAGGATAGGATGTAACCATTGACAAGGGTGATGCCTCCAGACGATTAGCCGTGCCGTGACAGGGCATTTGGATCATTTTTCTGAGAGAAGACCAAAAGTAGCCATTGACAATGGTGATGCATTACATAAAGCCAGCCATAGAAAGGAGTAAGACTGATTGGATGAAGATAGCAGGAAAGCAGAGGTTCAGAGGAACGAAAGCATCTCTATTCGCTTGTCTGAAATTCTCACCAATGATTTACATAAGTATTTCTATCACTATTTTATTAATTATTTTCGAAAACCCCATTACTATTTTATATCCGCCTGACTGAGATTTACAAGGTGACCATAGCTTGCTTCATATCAACAATCTCCGTGGGATTCGACCCTTACTCACGTAAGGTATTACTTGGACGACCCAGTGCACTTGCTGGTTAGTTGTGCAAAGTTGTGAACCATGGTATTGGCATCATATTTTTGGCGCCATTACTAGGGAAAGAAAGAACGATGAATTTTACATAATCAAAGTGTAATCACAATTTCTGCGCACCATTAGATTACCCCTAAATAAACAAAATCACAAAATCTACTCAAAAACTAAATGTAAAAATGCAAAAATGTTAGGGCAGGAAACTGGAGTGTGAGTTTTGAGTTCCTACTTACAAACCTTAGTTAGAAATGATGGGCTCCGTAAGAGTTTTGCGTGGCCACAAACGACTCGTCAATCGGAGCTCCGTAGCTCAAGATATGGCCAAAAGAAGGGGGAGATAAATAGTAGCAACTCTCTTCTCTCACCAGCACCCCCTTTCTTTGTTTCTAGGGTAAAATGAGCTAAATGGTCATTAATTAGTACTTATATATGTTGGGCAAGGGCGCAACTTGGGTCCGGTCCAACCCGTTAGCATTTTAGGTTCGTTTGGCCCAATTTTGGGCCAAAACCTTTAAGATTAGCGCCCGGTTTTCAATTCTAAATTATTTTTGTCCTTTCAAAAAAATAAATTTAATTTTTAAAATCTTATTTTTCAAAATACGCGGTACTGGACAGACTAGAGCTGGTACTGCTAGCTTAAGCACCAGCACGCATTTTTACAAAAATTTGCCGCAAAAGATACATTTTTCTACTCAGAAAAATCCATTGAATTCAAATTTCACCTTTATATTTTAAAAAGAACACTTTTATATTTTTGAACCTATTCCAGGCAATAAAATTATTATTTTATTAAAGCGGTTATTTCAGTTCTTACAATGGTCACGTTGACCGAAGTGTAGGGACGACAAAGTCAACAACAATGTGGCATCCTAGGGTGGATGGTGGTGGCGAAGCTTCCCTGTGGAGGTTGAGGGCGAGGGAGAATAAGAGACGAAAGGGAGAATATTGGTGGCGCAGAATGAGAGGGGATGGTTCTAAATTCGAATTTAGGTCAAAATTATCGTCAGATTTGCTAGAAAAGAATTCGACAGTAATGAATTGGTCGTTAGTGTGTTTCGTTTATTTGTGTTACCATCAGATTTTTCGATGATAATTCCACCAGTAAACTTCACACCTATTTGATTATTCATTGTATCATTTGTTCTCGTTAAATTTTTCAACAGAAATTTAAATCTGAGAGTAACATTTTTTGGAAACGAATTTTTAGCTTTTTCCATAAAAGAATCCACTTCTAAATCTAACAGTAACATCCCTCACTAAATCAGATGATAAATTCGATGGTAGTCAGCTCCTTTTTGGTAGTGCATGCCAATAGCTCTTTTGGAACTCTTCTTGTAGTATCAAAGAGAACACCTTAACAATTGGCAAAAGTGGGTCAGATAAAACACCTTAAGCATAAGATTCTCATTCAACCCCATAAAGAACAATATAACAATTCTTGATCCAGGTGTCCCTCAAGAGATTTTGGACGGCCACAAGTGCATGTCAAGAAAGGCCGAAAGGTGTTGAGCTTTGCTCAATGTTCTTTAGGTTGGTGAAATATTGAGAAATAGAGCAAGAACCTTGGGTGTGGGTGATGAGCGGATAATTTATACGCTTTTTGGCATTATTTTTAGTATGTTTTTAGTATATTTTAATTAGTTTTTATTATATTTTTATTAGTTTTTAAATAAAAATCACTCTTCTGGACTTTACTATGAGTTTGTGTATTTTTCTGTGATTTCAGGTATTTTCTGGCTGAAATTGAGGGACCTGATTCAGAGGCTGAAAAAAGACTGCAGATGCTGTTGGATTCTGACCTCCCTGCACTCAAAATGGATTTTCTAGAGCTACAGAAGCCCAATTGACGCGATCTTAATTGCGTTGGAAAGTAGACATCCGGGGCTTTCCAGCAATATATAATAGTCAATACTTTGCTCGAGATTTGATGGCCCAAACAGGCGTTCCAAGTCAGCTCAAGAATTCTGGCGTTTAACTCTAGAACTGGCACAAAAGCTGGAGTTAAACGCCCAAACTGGCACAAAAGCTGGCGTTTAACTCCAAGAAAAGTCTCTATACATGGAAGCTTCAATGATCAGCCCAAGCACACACCAAGTGAGCCCGGAAGAAGATTTTTGCATTAATTACATATTTCTGTAACCCTAGGCTACTAGTCCTCTATAAATAGGACCTTTTGCTATTGTATTTAGGGAGATCTTTTGGACGTTTAGTCCCTAGACCTTGGAGGCTGGCCATTCGGCCATGCTTACACTATTATCACTTATGTATTTTCAACGGTGGAGTTTCTACACATCATATATTAAGGTGTGGAGCTCTGCTGTTCTTCATGAATTAATACAAAGTACTATTGTTTTTCTATTCAACTCAAGTCTATTTCTTCTCCAAGATATTCATTCGTTCTTCAACTTGATGAATGTGATGATCCGTGACACTCATCATCATTCTCACCTATGAACATGTGCCTGACAAACACCTCTGTTCTACTAGCAATGGCTTGAATGCGTATCTCTTGGGTTTCTAATCTCAGATTGGAACCTTCGTGGTATAGGCTAGAATTATTGGCGGCCATTCCTGAGATCCGGAACGTCTAAACCTTGTCTATGGTATTCTGAGTAGGATCTGGGAAGGGTTGACTGTGACGAGCTTCAAACTCGCGATTGTGGGGCATGTGACAGACGCAAAAGGATCAATGGATCCTATTCTGACATGATCGAGAACCGACAGATGATTAGCCGTGCGGTAACAGCGCATTTGGAACGTTTTCACTGAGAGGACGGGAAGTAGCCATTGACAATGGTGATGCCCAATATAAAGCTTGCCATGGAAAGGAATATGAATGATTGGAAGAAGGCAATAGGAAAGCAGAGGTTCAGGAGGGACAGAGCATCTTCATACGCTTATCTGAAATTCCAACCAAAGAATTACATAAGTATCTCTATCTTTACTTTATGTTTTATTTATCTTTTAATTATCAATTCTCCATCACCATCTGAATTCGCCTGACTGAGATTTACAAGGTGACCATAGCTTGCTTTAAGCCGACAGTCTCCGTGGGATCGACCCTTACTCACGTAAGGTATTACTTGGACGACCCAGTGCACTTGCTGGTTAGTTGTGCAGAATTGTGACAAAGTGTGATTCACGTTTAAGAGCTCCAAGTCCTTTGACGCCATTGTTGATGATCACAATTTTGTGCACCAAGTTTTTGGCGCCGTTGCCGGGGATTGTTCGAGTTTGGACAACTGACGGTTCATCTTGTTGCTTAGATTAGGTATTTTTCAGAATTTTTAAGAATGAATTCTAGAGTTTCAAGGTGATGTTCTTATCATCACAAAAGCTGATTGATTCTCATCAATTTAGCTGCTGAATGTAATGTCCTGCTGAAGCTTGGCCAAACATGTCTAATCTTTTTAGACTGAAGCTTTAGACTAACATTGCATGATTCCTGGAATTCTTATTAAAAGTTTTGATTCTCTTTATTTTCTTTTCCATATAATTTTCGAAAAATTACAAAAAAAATTTATAAAATCATAAAAATCAAAAATATTTTATGTTTCTTATTTGAGTCTAGTGTCTAATTTTAAATTTGGTGTCAATTGCATACCCATAATTTTCGAAAATTACATGCAATATGTTCTTCATTAATCTTCAAGTTGTTCTTGATGATTTCATTACTCTGATCTTTAAATTCTCTTGTTTTGTGTGTTTTGTTGTTTCTCATATGCATTCTCAATTTGTTAGTGTCTATGATGAGCGGATAATTTATACGCTTTTTGGCATTGTTTTTAGTATGTTTTTAGTAGAATCTAGTTACTTTTAGGGATGTTTTCATTAGTTTTTATGTTAAATTCACATTTCTGGACTTTACTATGAGTTTGTGTGTTTTTCTATGATTTCAGATATTTTCTGGCTGAAATTGAGGGACTTGAGCAAAAATCAGATTCAGAGGTTGAAGAAGGGCTGCTGATGCTGTTGGATTCTGACCTCCCTGCACTCAAAATGAATTTTCTGGAGCTGCAGAACTCAAAATGGCGCGCTTCCAATTGCATTGGAAAGTAGACATCCAGGGCTTTCCAGCAATATATAATAGTTCATACTTTGTCTGAGTTTAGATGACGAAAACTGGCGTTCAACGCCAGCTCTCTGCCCAATTCTGGCGTCCAGCGCCAGAAACAAGTTGCAAAGTGGAGTTCAACGCCCAAACTGGCACAAAAGCTGGCGTTCAACTCCAACAATGATCTCTCCACGTGTAGACTTCAAGCTCAGCCCAAGCACACACCAAGTGGGCCCCGGAAGTGGATTTATGCATCAATTACTTACTTCTGTAAACCCTAGTAGCTAGTTTATTATAAATAGGACCTTTTACTATTGTATTAGACATCCTGAGTTTTATCGTTGGACGCCTGGTTCTTAGATCAGAGGAGCTGGCCATTCGGCCATCCCTGGACCTTTCACTTATGTATTTTCAAACGGTAGAGTTTCTACACTCCATAGATTAAGGTGTGGAGCTCTGCTGTTCCTCAAAGATTAATGCAAAGTACTACTGTTTTTCTATTCAACTCAACTTATTTCGCATCTAAGATATTCATTCGCACTTCAACATGAATGTGATGAACGTGACAATCATCATCATTCCCCATGAACACGTGCCTGACAACCACCTCCGTTCTACCTTAGATTGAATGAGTATCTCTTATATCTCTTAATCAGAGTCTTCGTGGTGTAAGCTAGAATGATGGCAGCATTCAAGAGAATCCGGAAAGTCTAAACCTTGTCTGTGGTTTTCCGAGTAGGATTCAATGATTGAATGACTGTGACGAGCTTCAAACTCGCGAGTGCTGGGCGTAGTGACAGACGCAAAAGGAGGGTGAATCCTATTTCAGCATGATCGGGAACCTCAGATGATTAGCCGTGCCGTGACAGGGCATCTTGGACCATTTTCACAAGAGGAGGGGATGTAGCCACTGACAACGATGATGCCCTTGCATAAAGCTAGCCATGGAAAGGAGTAAGACTGATTGGATGAAGACAGCAGGAAAGCAGAGATTCAGAAGAACGAAAGCATCTCTGCACGCTTATCTGAAATTCTCACCAATGAATTACATAAGTGTTTCTATCCTTATTTTATTATATCATTTTCGAAAACTACATAACTATTTTATATCCGCCTGACTGAGATTTACAAGGTGACCATAGCTTGCTTCATACCAACAATCTCCGTGGGATTCGACCCTTACTCACGTAAGGTATTACTTGGACGACCCAGTGCACTTGCTGGTTAGTTATGCGAAGTTGTGAAGATATGTTTAGACCATGGTTCTGTGCATCCGTTTTTGGTGCTATTGCCAGGGAATCAATTTCGAACAACAATTCACAACCTGAGTAACAATTTCGCATACCAAGTTTTTGGCGCCGTTGCCGGGGATTGTTCGAGTTTGGACAACTGACGGTTCATCTTGTTGTTCAGATTAGGTAATCTTCTTTTTGTTTTATTTTCAAAAATTTTTCAAAAATCTTTCAAAAAAAAATTTTTCTCCTTTGTTTTCAAAAAAAAAAAAATGTTTTCAAAAATATATTTTTCTTCAGAATTTTTAAGAATGAATTCTAGTGTTTCATGAAGCATGTTGAAGCCTGGTTGGCTGTAAAGCCATGCCTGTAGGGAATGTCAGGCGTGTCATGTCTGAGTTACATACTAAAGCTTGGCTATTAAGCCATGCCTAACCTTTTGATTGGAGCTTTAAACTAAAAAGCATAAGATTCCTGGAATTCATATTAAAAATTTTGGAATCCTTATTTTTATTTTTCATAATAATTTTCGAAAAAAATACAAAAAAATTATAAAATCATAAAAATCAAAAATATTTTTGTGTTCTTGTTTGAGTCTTGAGTCATGTTATAAGTTTGGTGTCAATTGCATATTCATCTTGCATTTTTCAAAAATTCATGCATTCATAGTGTTCTTCATGATCTTCAAGTTGTTCTTGGTAAGTCTTCTTGTTTGATCTTGATGTTTTCTTGTTTTGTGTTGTATGGTGTTTTTCACATGCATTCTTGAATTCTTAGTGCCTAAGCATTAAAGAATTCTAAGTTTGGTGTCTTGCATGTTTTCTTTGCAAAAAAAAAAATTTTTCAAAAATGTGTTCTTGATGTTCATCATGATCTTCATAGTGTTCTTGGTGTTCATCTTGACATTCATAGCATTCTTGCATGCATCACATGTTTTGATCTAAAATTCTCATGCATTGCATCATTTTCATGTTTCTCTCTCTCATCATAAAAATTCAAAAAATCAAAAAAATATCTTTCCCTTTTTCTCTCTTAAAATTTCGAAAATTAGATTTGACTTTTTCAAAAATTTTTAAAATTTAGTTGTTTTTATGAGTCAAATCAAATTTTCAATTAAAAAAAAAATCTTATCTTTTTCAAAAATCAAATCTTTTTTCAATTTTTTTAGTTATTTTCGAAAATTTCAAAAATATTTTTCAAAAATCTTTTTCTTAATTTTATCTCATAATTTTCGAAAATAACATCACCAATTAATGCTTTGATTCAAAAATTTCAAGTTTGTTACTTACTTGTTAAGAAAGATTCCAACTTTAAGTTCTAGAATCATATCTTGTGATTTCTTGTGAATCAAGTCATTAATTGTGATTTTAAAAATAAAATCTTTTTCAAAAACTAATTTCAATCATATCTTTTCAAAAATATCTTCTTATCTTACCTTTTTCAAAAATTTGATTTCAAAATATCTTTTCTAACTTCCTAACTTCTTATCTTTTCAAAATTGATTTTCAAATTTGTTTCAACTAACTAACTAACTTTTTGTTTGTTTCTTATCTTTTTCAAAACCACCTAACTAACTCTCTCTCTCTAATTTTCGAAAATATCTTCCCCCTTTTTCAAAATTTCTTTTTTATTTAACTAATTATTTTAATTTTTGATTTTAATTTTCGAAAAAACTACTAACCTTTTTCAAAAACTATTTTCGAAAATCACTAACTCTTTTTCAAAAATTATTTTCGAAAATTCTCCCTCTCTCTCATCTCCTTCTATTTATTTATCTACTAACATCTCCTCATCTTCACCCCTATTCCTTTTCTTCTTCTACTAACAATAAGGAACCTCTTTACTGTAACATAGAAGATTCCTCTTCTTTTTCTCTTTTCTTTCTTATGAGCAGGGACAAAGAAAAAGGCATTCGTGTTGAAGCAGATCCAGAACCTGAAAGGACTCTGAGAAAGAAACTAAGAGAAGCTAAAATACAACAGTCCAGAGACAACCTTTCAGAAATTTTCGAACAAGAAGAGGAGATGGCAGCCGAAAATAATAATAATGCAAGGAGAATGCTTGGTGACTTCACTGCACTTAATTCCAATTTACATGGAAGAAGCATCTCCATCCCTACCATTGGAGCAAACAATTTTGAGCTTAAACCTCAATTAGTTTCTCTGATGCAACAAAACTGCAAGTTTTATAGACTTCCATCTGAAGATCCTTTTCAGTTCTTAACTGAATTCTTGCAGATCTGTGATACTGTTAAGACTAATGGAGTAGATCCTGAAGTCTACAGGCTCATGCTTTTCCCATTTGCTGTAAGAGACAGAGCTAGAATATGGTTGGACTCTCAACCTAAAGATAGCCTGAACTCTTGGAATAAGCTGGTCACGGCTTTCTTAGCCAAGTTCTTTCCTCCTCAAAAGCTGAACAAGCTTAGAGTGGATGTTCAAACCTTCAAACAAAAAGATGGTGAATCCCTCTATGAATCTTGGGAAAGATACAAGCAGCTGACCAAAAAGTGTCCTTCTGACATGCTTTCAGAATGGACCTTCCTGGATATATTCTATGATGGTTTATCTGAGCTATCAAAGATGTCATTGGACACTTCTGCAGGTGGATCCATTCACCTAAAGAAGACGCCTGCAGAAGCTCAAGAACTCATTGACATGGTTGCTAATAACTAGTTCATGTACACTTCTGAGAGGAATCTTGTGAGTAATGGGACGCCTATGAAGAAGGGAGTTCTTGAAGTTGATACTCTGAATGCCATATTGACTCAGAACAAAATATTAACTCAGCAAGTCAATATGATTTCTCAGAGTCTGAATGGAATGCAAGCTGCATCCAACAGTACTCAAGAGGCTTCTTATGAAGAAGAAGCTTATGATCCTGAAAACCCTGCAATAGCAGAGGTGAATTACTTAGGTGAACCTTATGGGAACACCTATAATCCATCATGGAGAAATCATCCAAATCTCTCATGGAAGGATCAAAGGCCTCAACAAGGCTTTAATAATGGTGGAAGAAACAGGTTTAACAATAGTAAACCTTTCCCATCATCCACTCAGCAACAGACAGAGAACTCTGAACAAAATACCTCTAATTTAGCAAACTTAGTCTCTGATCTATCCAAGGCCACTGTAAGTTTCATGAATGAAACAAGGTCTTCCATTAGAAATTTGGAAGCACAAGTGGGCCAGCTGAGTAAAAGGATCACTGAAATCCTTCCTAGTACTCTCAAGCAATACAGAAGAGAATCCAAAAGGAGAGTGCAAGGCCATTGACATAAGCACCATGGCCGAACCTGTAAGGGAAGGAGAGGACGTGATTCCCAAGGAGGAAGACCTCTTGGGACGTCCAGTGATCAATAAGGAGCTTCCCTCTGAGGAACCAAAGGACTCTGAGGCTCATCTAGAGACCATAGAGATTCCATTGAACCTCCTTATGCCATTCATGAGCTCTAATGAGTACTCCTCTTCTGAAGAGAATGAGGATGTTACTGAAGAGCAAGCTGCCAAGTTCCTTGGTGCAATCATGAAGCTGAATGCCAAATTATTTGGTACTAAGACTTGGGAAGATGAACCTCCCTTGTTCACCAATGAACTAAGTGATCTGGATCAACTGACATTGCCTCAGAAGAGACAGGATCCTGGAAAGTTCATAATACCTTGTACCATAGGCACCATGATCTTTAAGGCTCTGTGTGACCTTGGTTCAGGGATAAACCTCATGCCCCTTTCTGTAATAGAGAAATTGGGTATCTATGGGGTGCAAGCTGCTAAAATCTCATTAGAGATGACAGACAATTCAAGAAAACAGGCTTATGGACAAGTAGAGGACGTGTTAGTAAAGGTTGAAGGCCTTTACATCCCTGCTGATTTCATAGTCCTAGATACTGGAAAGGAAGAGGATGAATCCATCATCCTAGGAAGACCTTTCCTAGCAACAGCAAGAGCTGTGATTGATGTGGACAGAGGAGAATTGATCCTTCAGATAAATGAGGACAACCTTGTGTTTACAACTCAAGGATCTCTCTCTGCATCCATGGAGAGGAAGCAGAAAAAGCTTCTCTCAAAGCAGAGTCAAACAAAGCCCCCATAGTCAAACTCTAAGTTTGGTGTTGGGATGCCACAACCAAACTCTAAGTTTGGTGTCAAACCCCCATATCCAAACTCTAAGTTTGGTGTTGGGAGGTCTCAACAAAGCTCTGCACATCTATGAGGCTCCATGAGAGCCCACTGTCAAGCTATTGACATTAAAGAAGCGCTTGTTGGGAGGCAACCCAATGTTTATTTATCTGATTTTCAGTGTTTTTCATGTTTTATTAGGTTCATGATCATGTGGAGTCACAAATTAAATATAAAAATTGAAAACGGAATCAAAAACAGCAGAAGAAAAATCACACCCTGGAGGAAGACCTTACTGGCGTTTAAACGCCAGTAAGAAGCATGTTTTGGGCGTTCAACGCCAAAACAGAGCATGGTTCTGGCGCTGAACGCCAGAAATGGGCAGCATCTGGGCGTTTGAACGCCAGAAATGCACCCTGGAGAAGAGCTGGGGCTGAACGCCTAGAACAAGCATGGTTCTGGCGTTCAACGCCAGAAATGGGCAACAAATGGGCGTTCAACACCCAGAACAAGCACCAATCTGGCGCTGAATGCCCAGAGTTGTGTGTAAAGGCATTTTGCATGCCCAATTTGGTGCAAGGTTGTAAATCCTTGAACACCTCAGGATCTGTGGACCCCACAGGATCACCTCAGGATCTGTGGACCCCACAGGATCCCCACCTACCTCCACTCACTTCTTCTCACCCCTCTTTCACACAATCCCATAAACACTCTTCCCCAAAACCCCTCACCAATCACCTCAATCCACTCTTCCCCATAAACCTACCTCATAAACTCCACCTACCTTCAAAATTCAAAATCAATTTCCCACCCAACCCCACCCTATATGGCCGAAACTTAACCCCCCTCCCTTCCCTATATATAGCCCTCCATTCTTCCTCATTTTCACACAACACAACCCTCTCTCCCCTCTTGGCCGAAACACACCTCCCCCCTCTTCTCCATATTTTCTTCTTCTTCATCTAATTCTTTCTTTTCTTGCTCGAGGACGAGCAATATTCTAAGTTTGGTGTGGTAAAAGCATAAGCTTTTTGTTTTTCCATTACCATTGATGGCACCTAAGACCGGAGAATCCTCTAGAAAAGGGAAAGGGAAGACAAAAGCTTCCACCTCCGAGTCATGGGAGATGGAAAGGTTCATCTCCAAAGCCCATCAAGACCACTTCTATGATGTTGTGGCCAAGAAGAAGGTGATCCCCGAGGTCCCTTTCAAGCTCAAGAGAAATGAGTATCCAGAGATCCGACATGAAATCCAAAGAAGAGGTTGGGAAGTTCTAACAAACCCCATCCAACAAGTCGGCATCTTAATGGTTCAAGAGTTCTATGCCAATGCATGGATCACTAATACGAACCATGATCAAAGTAAGAACCCGAATCCAAAGAATTATATTACAATGGTTCGGGGAAAATACTTAGATTTTAGTCCGGAAAATGTAAGGTTGGCGTTTAACTTGCCCATGATGCAAGGAGATGAATGCCCCTACACTAGAAGGGTCAACTTTAATCAAAGGTTGGACCAAGTCCTTATGGACATATGTGTGGAAGGAGCTCAATGGAAGATTGACTCCAAAGGCAAGCCGGTTCAACTAAGAAGATTGGACCTCAAGCCTGTGGCTAGAGGATGGTTGGAGTTCATCCAACGCTCCATCATCCCCACTAGCAACCGATCTGAAGTTACTGTGGATCGGGCCATCATGATCCATAGCATCATGATTGGAGAGGAAGTAGAAGTTCATGAAGTCATCTCCCTTGAACTCTACAAAATAGCCGAAAAGGCCTCTCCTGGGGCAAGGCTAGCTTTTCCTCATCTCATTTGCCATCTATATTACTCAGCTGGAGCTTTCATAGAAGGAGACATTCACATTGCGGAAGAGAAGCCCATCACTAAGAAAAAGATGGAGCAAGCAAGAGAGCCCATTTATGGAGCTCAAGAGGCGCAGGAAGCTCATCACCATGAGATTCCGGAGATGCCTCAAATGCATTTTCCTCCACAAAACTATTGGGAGCAAATCAACACCTCCCTAGGAGAATTAAGTTCCAACATGGGACAACTAAGGGTGGAACATCAAGAGCACTCTATCATCCTTCATGAAATAAGAGAAGATCAAAAAGCAATGAGGGAGGAGCAACAAAGACAAGGAAGAGACATAGAAGAGCTCAAGGACATCATTGGTTCCTCAAGAAGGAAACGCCACCATCACTAAGGTGGATTCATTCCTTGTTCTTATTTCTTCTGTTTTTTGTTTTCTATGTTATGTGCTTATCTATATTTGTGTCTTCATTACATGATCATTAGTAGTTAGTAACTATGTCTTAAAGTTATGAATGTCCTATGAATCCATCACCTCTCTTAAATGAAAAATGTTTTAATTCAAAAGAACAAGAAGTACATGAGTTTTGAATTTATCCTTGAACTTAGTTTAATTATATTGATGTGGTGACAATGCTTCTTATTTTCTGAATGTATGCTTGAACAGTGCATATGTCTTTTGAAGTTGTTGTTTAAGAATGTTAAATATGTTGGCTCTTGAAAGAATGATGACAAGGAGACATGTTATTTGATAATCTGAAAAATCATAAAAATAATTCTTGAAGCAAGAAAAAGCAGCAAAGAACAAAGCTTGCAGAAAAAAAAAGAAAAAAAAATAAGCGAAAAAAATAGAAAGAAAAAGAAAAAGCAAGCAGAAAAAGCCAAAGCTCTTAAAACCAAGAGGCAAGAGCAAAAAGCCAATAACCCTTAAAACCAAAAGGCAAGGGTAAATAAAAAGGATCCCAAGGCTTTGAGCATCAGTGGATAGGAGGGCCTAAAGGAAAAAAAATCCTGGTCTAAGCGGCTAAACCAAGCTGTCCCTAACCATGTGCTTGTGGCGTGTAGGTGTCAAGTGAAAACTTGAGACTGAGCGGTTAAAGTCAAGGTCCAAAGCAAAAAAAGAATGTGCTTAAGAACCCTGGACACCTCTAATTGGGGACTTTAGCAAAGCTGAGTCACAATTTGAAAAGGTTCACCCAATTATGTGTCTGTGGCATTTATGTATCCGGTGGTAATACTGGAAAACAAAGTGCTTAGGGCCACGGCCAAGACTCATAAAATAGCTGTGTTCAAGAATCATCATACTAAACTAGGAGAGTTAATAACACTATCTGAACTCTGAGTTCCTATAGATGCCAATCATTCTGAACCTCAATGGATAGAGTGAGATGCCAAAACTATTCAAGAGGCAAAAAGCTATAAGTCCCGCTCATTTGATTGAAGCTATGTTTCATTGATAGTTTGAAATTTATAGTATATTCTTTTCTTTTTATCCTACTTGATTTTCAGTTGCTTGGGGACAAGCAACAATTTAAGTTTGGTGTTGTGATGAGCGGATAATTTATACGCTTTTTGGCATTGTTTTTAGTATGTTTTTAGTAGAATCTAGTTACTTTTAGGGATGTTTTCATTAGTTTTTATGTTAAATTCACATTTCTGGACTTTACTATGAGTTTGTGTGTTTTTCTATGATTTCAGGTATTTTCTGGCTGAAATTGAGGGACTTGAGCAAAAATCAGATTCAGAGGTTGAAGAAGGGCTATTGATGCTGTTGGATTCTGACCTCCCTACACTCAAAATGGATTTTCTGGAGCTACAGAACTCAAAATGGCGCGCTTCCAATTGCATTGGAAAGTAGACATCCAGGGCTTTCCAGAAATATATAATAGTTCATACTTTGCCCGAGTTTAGATGATGCAAACGGGCGTTCAACGCCAGCTCTCTGCCCAATTCTGGCGTCCAACGCCAGAAACAAGTTGCAAAGTGGAGTTCAACGCCCAAACTGGCACAAAAGCTGGCGTTCAACTCCAAGAATGACCTCTCCACGTGTAGACTTCAAGCTCAGCCCAAGCACACACCAAGTGGGCCCCGGAAGTGGATTTATGCATCAATTACTTACTTCTGTAAACCCTAGTAGCTAGTTTATTATAAATAGGACCTTTTACTATTGTATTAGACATCCTGAGTTTTATCGTTGGACGCCTGGTTCTTAGATCAGAGGGGCTGGCCATTCGGCCATGCCTGGAGCTTTCACTTATGTATTTTCAAACGTTAGAGTTTCTACACTCCATAGATTAAGGTGTGGAGCTCTGCTGTTCCTCAAAGATTAATGCAAAGTACTACTATTTTTCTATTCAACTCAACTTATTTCGCTTCTAAGATATTCATTCGCACTTCAACATGAATGTGATGAACGTGACAATCATCATCATTCCCCATGAACGTGTGCCTGACAACCACCTCCGTTCTACCTTAGATTGAATGAGTATCTCTTAGATCTCTTAATCAGAGTCTTCGTGGTGTAAGCTAGAATGATGGCGGCATTCAAGAGAATCCGAAAAGTCTAAACCTTGTCTGTGGTATTCCGAGTAGGATTCAATGATTGAATGACTGTGACGAGCTTCAAACTCGCGAGTGCTGGGTGTAGTGACAGACGCAAAAGGAGGGTGAATCCTATTCCAGCATGATCGGGAACCTTAGATGATTAGCCATGCCGTGACAGGGCATCTTGGACCATTTTCACAAGAGGAGGGGATGTAGCCACTGACAACGGTGATGCCCTTGCATAAAGCCAGCCATGGAAAGGAGTAAGACTGATTGGATGAAGACAGCAGGAAATCAGAGATTCAGAGGAACGAAAGCATCTCTGCACGCTTATTTGAAATTCTCACCAATGAATTACATAAGTGTTTCTATCCTTATTTTATTATATCATTTTCGAAAACTACATAACTATTTTATATCCGCCTGACTGAGATTTACAAGGTGACCATAGCTTGCTTCATACCAACAATCTCCGTGGGATTCGACCCTTACTCATGTAAGGTATTACTTGGACGACCCAGTGCACTTGCTGGTTAGTTATGCGAAGTTGTGAAGATATGTTTAGACCATGGTTCTGTGCATCCGTTTTTGGTGCCATTGCCAGGGAATCAATTTCGAACAACAATTCACAACCTGAGTAACAATTTTGCATACCAGTCTCCTATATGAAAATTTTTAAGTTTGGTGTCCTGCATGCATTGTTTATTTAGTTGCATTTTTTATTATTCTTCATCATTAAAAATTTCAAAAATATTTTCAAAATTGTGTCTTTTCAAGTCAATAATACAGAGAAATGAAGATTCAGAACATTCAGCAGAGGAATCAAACAGAAAAAGCTGGGCGTTCAAAACGCCCAGTGAAGAAGGAAAACTGGCGTTTAAACGCCAGCCAGGGTACCTGGCTGGGCGTTTAACGCCCAAAAGGGTAGGATTTTGGGCGTTAAACGCCAGAATGGATGCCATTCTGGGCATTTAACACCAGGATGACACAAGAGGGAAGATTTTGTTCTTAATTCAAATTTTTTTTCAAATCTTCATAATTTTTCAAAATCAAATCTTTTTCAAATCATATCTTTTCAATCATATCTCTTCAAAATCAATTTCTTTCTATTTTTTTTATTCTTTACTATTTTCGAAAATCCTTGCTAAAATTAATGATTTACTTCAAAATTTTCAAGTTGTTACTTGCCTATTAAGAAAGGATCAAATTTTAAATTTAAGAATCATATCTTTTAATTTCTTGTTAGTCAAGTAATCAACTTTAATTTTAAAAACTTTCTTTTTCTAAATTGATTTTTAGTCATATCTTCTCAATCATATCTTTTCAATCACATATTTTTCAAAATTAACTCTCAATCATATCTTTTTGATTTCTAATTTCAAAATCTTTTTCAAAAATCACTTAATTTCTTTCCCAATCTTAATTTTCGAAAATCTCAATCAAATTTTCAAATTTCTTTTCATTATTTCAAAATCTTTTAAATTTATTTTCGAAAATTCTTCCCCTCTTCTCACATCCTTCTATTTAAGGGACTAACACTCCTCCTCAAGGTGCAATTCGAACTCTATCCCTCTTGATAAGTTCGAATTCTCTTCTATCTACCTCCCTCCTTCTATTCTTCTTTTCCTCTGACACCTCAAGGAATCTCTATACTGTGACATAGAGGATTCCCTAATTTTTTGTTCTCTTCTCTTTCATATGAGCAGGAACAAAGATAAAGGCATACTTGTTCAAGCTGATCCTGAACCTGAAAGGACCCTGAAGAGAAAGCTAAGAGAAGCTAAAGAACAATTCTCTTTAGAGGGCCTAACAGAGCTCTTCAAGGAAGAAGAAACCATGGCAGCCGAAAACAACAATGCCAACAATGCAAGGAAGGTACTTGGTGACTTTACTGCACCTACTCCCGACTTCTACGGGAGAAGCATCTCAATCCCTGCCATTGGAGCAAACAACTTTGAGCTTAAGCCTCAATTAGTTTCTCTAATGCAACAGAATTGCAAGTTTCATGGACTTCCATTGGAAGATCCTCATCAGTTCTTAGCTGAATTCTTGCAAATCTGTGACACTGTCAAGACCAATGGGGTTGACCCTGAAGTCTACAGACTTATGCTTTTTCCTTTTGCTGTAAGAGACAGAGCTAGGACATGGTTGGATTCACAATCTAAAGAAAGCCTGAACTCTTGGGAAAAGCTAGTTAATGCCTTCTTGGCAAAGTTTTTTCCACCTCAAAAATTGAGCAAGCTTAGAGTGGAAGTCCAAACCTTCAGACAGAAGGAAGGTGAATCCCTCTATGAAGCTTGGAAAAGATACAAGCAATTGATCAGAAGGTGCCCTTCTGACATGCTTTCTGAATGGAGCATCATAGGTATTTTCTATGATGGTCTGTCTGAACTATCCAAGATGTCATTGGATAGCTCTGCTGGAGGATCTCTTCATCTGAAGAAGACGCCTGCAGAAGTTCAGGAACTCATTGAAATGGTTGCAAATAACCAATTCATGTACACTTCTGAAAGGAATCCTGTGAATAATGGGATAGCTCAGAAGAAAGGGGTTCTTGAGATTGATACTCTGAATGCCATTGATAAACCACTATTTTATGGTTTATCTTGTGCTCAATTGAGTGGATTTTATCAACTCTTCACCCACTTATTCATAATATTTGCATGATTTTATATTTCCTTCTTGATTTTGTGCTATGATTGAAAACATGCTTCTTTGATCTTATATTTGCTTATTATTAGTCATCTCTTATTACCATTAGATACCTTGATATGTGTGTTAAGTGATTTCAGAGATTACATGGCAGGAATGGCTCAGAGGATGGAAAGAAAGCACGCAAAAATGGAAGGAATACAAGAAGTTGGAGAAACTGCTAAGCTATCTATCCTGACCTCTTCGCACTCAAACGGCTATAACTTTAGCTACAGAGGTCAAAATGATGCGGTTCTAGTTGCGTTGAAAAGCTAACGTCCGGGGCTTCGATTTGATATATAATATGCTACAATTCCTCTGACGCTAGACGACACGACCGCGTGATCCATGCGGCCGCGTCGCAGTGAAAGAAATCAGCGCATTTGAATTCGCAACCAGCAAATTCTGGGCTATTTCTGACCCAGTTTGCGGCCCAAAAAACACAGATTAGAGGCTATAAAGTGGGGGAATGCATCCATTCATGGGAGGCTCTAATAATTCACTTCTCATGATTTAGATTAGTTTTGAGAGAGGTTCTCTCCTCTCTCTCTTAGGATTTAGGACTTCTCTTAGTTTTAGGAGTGACTCTCAATCCCAGGTTCTTTATTTTTATTTAATTTATGAACTCTTCCATGTTACATATAATTTTCTTAATTAATGTTAATTGAGGTATTTCAATTCATGATTGCTTTTTTTTATTTACATGATTATTGCTTCCCATCTGAAGACATTTTTATTCCAGTAGATTTACTCTTTTCCTTTTGGTTTTGGTTAAGAAATCAGTAACTCAGGAGTTATCCAATTCAACAGCATAATTGTTAATTGTTATCTTGCCAATTGAGTTGAACTTCAATAATCCCAATCTTTTCTTAGGAAATAAATAGGATTCGAAGATCAAACTAATTAATCCCTTGACTTTCCTTTACTTTAGTAAAGGTTGACTAAGTGGAATTAAGATTCAATTTTCATTATCATTGATAAGGATAACTTAGTCTGGACTTCCAATTTCTAATACCTTGCCAAGAGTTTATGTTTATTGTTATTATTTTATTCCCTCTGCCATTGCTTTTCTAACTTTTTACCTTGATCCAAAAACCCCAAAACATACATTTGCATAACCAATAATAAGAACATACTTCCCTGCAATTCCTTGAGAAGACGACCCGAGGTTTAAATACTCGGTTATCAATTTTAAAGGGGTTTGTTACTTGTGACAACCAAAACGTTTGTATGAAGGAATTTCTGTCAATTTAGAGACTATATCTACAACGCGACTGTTTTTATGAAATTCTTTACTGGCAAAAATCCTAACGTCAAAATGGCGCCGTTGCCGGGGAATTGCAAACGTGTGCCTTATTATTGGTTATTATAAATATTTTATTTTTGCTTGTTTATTTATTTTTATTTTTGTTTTTATTTTTGCTTTTTCTCAAGTTAAGAGGTTATTGGTTTTTATTTTAAAATTTTTATTTTATCTTATCTTATTTCAAAAATCAAATTTCAAAATTCAAATTTAAAAATTTTCAAAATTAAATTAAAAATTTTCAAATTTCAAATTTCAAAATTTCAAAAATTCAAATTTCAAAATTTAATTTTTAGATTCAAAATTTAAATAACCTTTTAATTTAAATTTGCTTTTATTTTTGTTTTTAAATTTTTATTAACTAACTATGAGTTCTCACCCCTCTCGCTTCAAGTTTGATTCCAATGTTGTTGTTAGGAATGGAAACTATAATGAGAACAGGCATCAAGGTTGGAACAATCATAGATGGGAGTTGCCACAAGGATTTGATCAACCCTCATGGCAAGAACCACCTCCAATGGACTGTCAACAACCATTCTGTGATGCATATCAAGGCAATGGCTATGGTGAGCGCTCTTTTGATTATCAACAACCACCACCATACGCCTATGAACCCTCTCCTCAACATAACTTTGGACCACCAAACTCACAAGCCCCTTTCCACCATTCACCTCCATATGACCCTAACCCTCAACCACCTTTCCAACCACCTTATGAGCCATATGAACCATATATAGAACCACCCCAATTCCAACCCAATTACTCACAAGAACCACTACTTCAATATTCACCATCTCCATATCCATCAATCCAAGAGCACTATGATCCTATTTATGAAAGCCGAGTGCATCAAGAGACAAAGGATCGTTTCAAGGAAACAGTGGATCGATTTCATGCAACCATTCGTCAATTCGAGCAAGCGATAATTCAATTAGCTTCCCGACGTTCGGACACTCAAGGAACCCCCATGGCTTCATGTTGACAATCTAATAAAGAACGTAGCATGAAGGAGATACTAGAAACTCCAGTGAACAGTACGGAGCATGACTTTGTACTGGAACAAGTGGAGGAAGCCGGAATTATTGAAGAAGAAGAAGTGGTTGAAGACTTAGGAGATGCAGAACCTCCATGGGAAAGTCCAGTCATAGAATCCCCTTCCAAGACGTTTGAAATTGATGCTGAGGAGGGTGTACAACCTCCAAGGCATATCACAGTTGAAAACTTGGAAGAGGTTGATCAAGAGATGGAGATTCAAGAAGAAGAAGCACAACCTCCCATGCCCTTGGAAAGCAATGAAGAGAAGATTGAATTGGAAGAAAGCTACCAAGAGGAAGAGGTTGAAATTGAAGAAGCTTGCAAAGAGGTGGTAATTATTAGAGAAGAGCACAAGGGAGTGGAGCTTGCAATTTCATTAAAAACACCTCCCCCTAAGTTGTCATCATCCTTCACAACATTCAAGTGGGTAAAATTCATATCCCTTAGATTTCTAATTCCACTTGAATATGGGCTACTGGAGATGGATGGCCAACTTAGAACTCTTTGTGGCATTAAGAGTAAGAGGAAGATGGTCAGTGGTAAGCACTGTCCTGCAAAGTTCATTATGGTTGGAAGCTTTAAGTTTAAACGCAAAGGTTGGTGTAGAGCTCAATTGAATGGGTCTAGGAAGTTGTTTGGATGCTTAAGTGAGAATTCTAAAGCTGAATCACCCAGATGGAATCATGATAATCAACTTGAAGACGGGTGCAAAAGCAAGATTTGGGACCCCGAAATTCATTCTGGCAATCAACACTCTTGGGGCCTTGTAACTTGCTTTAACTTACTTGAAGGCTTTCTGCGCCTAGTTTGGGACTCCGGAGGTTATTGGAATCACAAACATTGGTGGAGATTCCTGGATGAGTTCAAGCACAAGCCACCATAACAGGGAACTCACCAAATGTCCAACTTAAGGACTTTAACTAAAAGTGCTAGGTGGGAGACAACCCACCATGGTATGATCGTTCCTTTTTCATTTTTATTTAGTTTTGTTTGTTTTTGAGTTTTATTTTATTTTAAATTGAACCTGGAGTTTTGCATCACATTCATATTAACACTGCATTCTACATTTTTTTTTCAGATTATCAAAAAAAAAAAAACCATGCGACGCGACCGCATCAGCGACGCGTCCGCGTCGCAAGGAGAGGGGAGAAAATAAAAACAAACAGAGAGTCACGCTGGAGCGTGGCTGGAGGTGTGCCAATGGCACAAATCGTCCCACGCGACCGCGTGCCCCACGCGGCTGCGTGATCAGGATTTCGACGTAATAATGGTGCACAGCCGAAAGTTGTGCTAGAGTGGTGCTGGACTGGCGCTGGACGCGCAGTCCATCTCATGCGACCACGTGCCCCACGCGGTCGCGTCACATCCTACTAAGTGGCCACTCGCGTGATCGCATGCCCCATGCGATCACGTCACCCAGATTTTTGGCAACATGCAATTTAAACAGAAAGTTGTGCGAGCGCGAGGCTACCCTCGCGCCAGCAGCTTAAAACGGGTCACGCGACCGCATGACCGACGCGACCGCGTCAATCAGTTTAAGCGCAAGTCGCGCGACCGCGTGCCCCACACGATCACGTCGATTGCGCCGCACAGCTTATCCTAATTTGCCAAATATCTTATTTTTTCTTTCCCAATCCTAATTTCTTCTATCTTTTCTTCTTTCTTCTTTCTTTCTTACTCTTCTCATTCCTCTTATCTTTTATTTTATTTTATTTATTTGCATACTTTCATTCATTGCATTTTAATTTTGTGCATATTTTTATTTTCTTTTCTAAAATTATTGGTGTTCAAATGTTCTTATTCAACTGTTATATCTTTTCTGGTATTATCTTGGTGCTTAGTGACTTGTTTACACTGTTGGGTAATATTATTTAAATCAATGCTATTCTTTTATGATATTTGAATTCCTTCTTGCATTGACATAAACTTATATTGATATTTTACCCACACTTCTTCCCTTGGTTGCATATTCTGCACCACTGGTATGCCATGGCTTCTATTATTTTCTCACATACATGTTGAAGCTTCCATGTAAATGAGACCCTTTTCATTTGGCATTAACCCAACCATACTTCATTTATTTTCTTATCTCTATTACTGGGTTACTTTTTCTTCCCTTTTTCTTTCAGGATGGCCACCCGGAAGGGAACCGGAAGGCGTTTGCATGGGGAAACAGACAAATCCATCTGCACAATCCTTGGAGAAAAGCATCAGTTGGAGCAACCCGTCCACCTGCATATCTCAGCATGCACCGAGGACGGTGCAAACTTTAAGTGTGGGGAGGTCGATACTGATCTCCATAGGTTAGTTACTCCTCTATCTCAACACCAATGATTTATTTTCCTTATTCATTGTTGCATTTGCATGTTTGATTGCATATTTGTTTAATTTTTTGCATATTTTACCACTTGGTTGAAGTAATATTTTCTTTTTTGAAGAAAATTTTTAGAGAATTTCACTAATTTGAATAAAATTTAATGTTACACTTATTTGAAGAGATATTATACTGGAACATGGTTTAGAACTCGAACACACAAAACCTGTGAGATTTTTGAGCCTATTTGAATTGGTTACATTTTATCAACCAAAATTCTGTTTTAGTGTGTATTTTTCTCTCTAAAATTGTGATCTTTGTCTTGCTTAATTCTATATTTCCATTGTTTGATGTATACATGCACTTATATGATTGAGGCCTTTGTTTCACTGAGCTTACATACCCATATGGCCTTACCTTTCATTATCCTTTACAAACCAATTTGAGCCTATTTTACCCCTTTGTTCTTTACTTTAGCACATCATTAACTCTAAGCGGAAAACAATATTGTTCTTAATTTGAATCCTTGGTTAGCTTAGACTAGTGAGAGTGCTCATGAATTAAGTGTGGGGAAAAGTGGGTTTGAAAATATTTGGTTTAAGAATTGGGTGTTATATATCTTTATGAAAATGTGAAAGAAATGTTTAGGACATGTTCATGCATTCAATAATTTAATCATATACATTGAGAAAAATAAAAGAAAAAAAAAAATATATATATATATATAAAGAAAAAGAGAAAAAGAAAAGAAAAAGAGCAATTAAGCAAAAAGGGGACAAAATGCCCCAAAGTAAGTGAAAGCAATGCATATGTACTGTACTTGAAAATTAGAATGCATGAATATGTGGAAAACATGGTTAATGGATAGTTAGATATTATATTATGATTACATGGATTGTCTAAAGTTAGGTGGCAAGTTTAAGTTAATTAAGGATTCAGATTTTAGTCCACTTGGCCAAATACAATCCTACCTTGACCCTAACCCCATTACAACCCTTAAAAGACCTCTTGATTTGTGAATTTGTGCATTAAATTTATGTTGATTGTTAGATGAAGAGCAAGCCTTAGAAAGCAAGGTTAGTAGAGAATTGAGAGAATCGAACCTAAAAACAATTGAGTGATTAGAGTGTATACACTACCAGTGAGGGTTCGATGCTCAATTCCTTGTTCCCTGCTTTCATGAGCTATTTTCTTCTTGCAAGTCTATTTGTACTTCATTTTTATGATTTGAATTAGTGAAATCTAATTCATATTTATTCTTGGAGATTTATTTACTTTTAACCAAGTAGGTAGAAATATTTTGCATTTAGTTGCATTCATAGGTTGTATTTCATACATTCCACCATTCCTCTTCATCTTTATAGTTTCTCTTGAGCTTAGCATGAGGACATGCTAATGTTTAAGTGTGGGGAGGTTGATAAACCACTATTTTATGGTTTATCTTGTGCTCAATTGAGTGGATTTTATCAACTCTTCACCCACTTATTCATAATATTTGCATGGTTTTATATTTCCTTCTTGATTTTGTGCTATGATTGAAAACATGCTTCTTTGATCTTATATTTGCTTATTATTAGTCTTCTCTTATTACCATTAGATGCCTTGATATGTGTGTTAAGTAATTTCAGAGATTACAGGGCAGAAATGGCTCAGAGGATGGAAAAGAAGCACGCAAAAATGGAAGGAAGACAAGAAGTTGGAGAAACTGCTAAGCTGTCCAGCCTGACCTCTTCGCACTCAAACGGCTATAACTTTAGCTACAGAGATCCAAACGACGCGGTTCTAGTTGCGTTGGAAATTTAACATCCGGGGCTTTGATTTGATATATAATATGCTATAGTTCTACTGACGCTAGATGACGCGACCGCGTGATCCATGCGGCCACGTCGCAGTGACGGAAATCAGCGCATTTGAATTCGCAACCAGCGAATTCTGGGCTATTTCTGAC
Organism: Arachis ipaensis; assembly: GCF_059453495.1. Taxonomy (NCBI): domain Eukaryota; kingdom Viridiplantae; phylum Streptophyta; class Magnoliopsida; order Fabales; family Fabaceae; genus Arachis; species Arachis ipaensis. The sequence continues at coordinate 35,478,914 of NC_142436.1, forward strand.
CCAGTTTGCGGCCCAGAAAACACAGATTAGAGGCTATAAAGTGGGGGAATATATCCATTCATGGGAGGCTCTAATAATTCACTACTCATGATTTAGATTAGTTTTGAGAGAGGTTCTCTTCTCTCTCTCTTAGGATTTAGGACTTCTCTTAGTTTTAGGAGTGACTCTCAATCCTAGGTTCTTTATTTTTATTTAATTTATGAACTCTTCCATGTTACATATAATTTTCTTAATTAATGTTAATTGAAGTATTTCAATTCATGATTGCTTTCTTTTATTTACATGATTATTGCTTCCCATCTGAAGACATTTTTATTCCAGTAGATTTACTTTTTTCCTTTTGGTTTTGGTTAAGAAATCAGTAACTCAGGAGTTATCTAATTCAACAGCATAATTGTTAATTGTTATCTTGCCAATTGAGTTGAACTTCAATAATCCCAATCTTTTCTTAGGAAATAAATAGGATTCGAAGATCAAACTAATTAATCCCTTGACTTTCCTTTACTTTAGTAAAGGTTGACTAAGTGGAATTAAGATTCAATTTTTGTTATCATTGATAAGGATAACTTGGTCTGGACTTCCAATTTCTAATACCTTGCCAAGAGTTTATGTTTATTGTTATTATTTTATTCCCTTTGCCATTGCTTTTCTAACTTTTTACCTTGATCCAAAAACCCCAAAACATACATTTGCATAACCAATAATAAGAACATACTTCCCTGCAATTCCTTGAGAAGACGACCCGAGGTTTAAATACTCGGTTATCAATTTTAAAGGGATTTGTTACTTGTGACAACCAAAACGTTTGTACGAAGAGATTTCTGTCGGTTTAGAGACTATATCTACAACGCGACTGTTTTTATGAAATTCTTTACTGGCAAAAATCCTAACGTCATCCATATTGGCTCAGAATAAAATATTGACCCAACAAGTCAATATGATTTCTCAGAGTCTGTCTGGAATGCATGCAGCAACAGGCAGTACTAAGGAAGTTTCTTCTGAAGAAGAAGCTTATGATCCTGAGAACCCAGCAATGGAAGAGGTGAATTACATGGGAGAACCCTATGGAAACACCTATAATCCTTCATGGAGAAATCATCCAAATCTCTCATGGAAGGATCAACAGAGACCTCAACAAGGTTTCAACAACAATAATGCTGGAAGAAATAGGTTTAGCAATAGCAAGCCTTTTCCATCACCTTCTCAGCAACAGACAGAGAATTCTAAGCAAAGCCACTCTGACCTAGCAACCATTGTCTCTGATCTAATCAAAACCACTCAAAGTTTCATGACTGAAACAAGGTCCTCCATTAGAAATTTGGAGGCACAAGTGGGTCAGCTGAGTAAGAAAATTACTGAACTCCCTCCTAGTACTCTCCCAAGCAATACAGAAGAGAATCCAAAGAGAGAGTGCAAGGCCATAACCACAACCCACATGGCCAAACCTGGAGAGGAGGAAGAGGCAGTGATCTCCACTAAGGAAGACCTCAATGGACGTCCACTGACCTCCATGGAGTTCCCTAATGAGGAACCATGGGAATCTGAGGCTCACACTGAGACCATAGAGATTCCAGTGAATTTACTTCTACCATTCATGAGCTCTGATGAGTATTCCTCCTCTGAAGAGGATGAAGATGTTACTAAAGAGCAAGTTGCTAAGTACCTTGGAGCAATCGTGAGGCTAAATGCCAGGTTGTTTGGTAATGAGACTTGGGAGGATGAACCTCCATTGCTCATCAAAGAACTGGATGACTTGACTAGGCAGAGATTACCTCTGAAGAGACAAGATCCTTGAAAGTTCTCAATACCTTGTACCATAGGCACTATGACCTTTGAGAAGGCTCTGTGTGACCTGGGATCAAGCATAAACCTCATGCCTCTCTCTGTAATGGAGAAGCTAGGGATCATAGAGGTACAAGCTGCAAGAATCTCACTGGAGATGGCAGACAATTCAAAGAAACAGGCTTATAGACTTGTAGAGGATGTCTTGGTAAAAGTTGAAGGCCATTACGTCCCTGCTGATTTCATAATCCTAGAGACTGGAAAGTGTATGGATGAATCCATCATCCTTGGCAAACCCTTCCTAACCACAGCAAAAGCTGTGATTGATGTTGACAGGGGAGAATTGATCATTCAAGTGAATGGAGACTCCCTTGTGTTTAAAGCTCAAGGATATCCCTCTGTCACCATGGAGAGGAAGCATGAAGAGCTTCTCTCAACACAGAGTCAAACAGAGCCCCCACAGTCAAACTCTAAGTTTGGTGTTGGGAGGCCACAACCAAACTTTAAGTTTGGTGTTAAACCCCCACATTCAAACTCTAAGTTTGGTGTTGGGAGGTTCCAACATTGCTCTGAACATCTGTGAGGCTCCATGAGAGCCCACTGTCAAGCTATTGACATTAAAGAAGCGCTTGTTGGGAGGCAACCCAATTTTTACTTATCTATGTTAAATTTCTATTTTCTTTTATTATTTTATATTTTCTGTAGGTTGATGATCATGTGAAGTCACAAAAATAATTGAAAAAGTAAAAACAGAAGGATAAATAGAATGAAAAATAGAACACCCTGGAGGAGAAACTTACTGGCGTTTAAACGCCAGTAAGAGTAACAGAATGGGCGTTAAACGCCCAGTCTGGCACCATTCTAGGCGTTTAACGCCAGAAATGGGCACCAGACTGGCGTTTAACGCCAGGAATGGGCAAAAAGCTGGCGTTAAACGCCAGAAATGGGCAGTAGCCTGGCGTTTAATGCCAGGATTGGCAGCAAGGAGCGTTTTGCACGCCACATGGTGCAGAGATGAGAAATCCTTGACACCTCAGGATCTGTGGACCCCACAGGATCCCCACCTACCCCACCTCTCTCTCTCTTCTTCACCCATTCACCAATCACCTCAATACATCTTCCCCAAAAACCCCTCACCTATCAAATCCCACCATTCTCTTCACCACTCACATCCATCCTTCATAAAACCCTACCTACCTCACCATTCAAATTCAAACCACTTTCCCACCCAAACCCACCCATAATGGCCGAACCATGCCCCCTATCCACTCCTATATAAACCTATCTTCACTCCTTCATTTTCACACAACCTAAACACTATTTCTCCCCCTTGGCCGAAACACAAAGCCCCCTCCATCTCCTCTATTTTTTCTTCTTCTACTCTCTTCTTTCTTCTTTTGCTCGAGGACGAGCAACCTTCTAAGTTTGGTGTGGTAAAAGCTAAAGCTTTTTATTTTTCCATAACCATTTATGGCACCAAAGGCCGGAGAAACCTCTAGAAAGAGAAAAGGAAAGGCAAAAGCTTCCACCTCTGAGTCATGGGAGATGGAGAGATTCCTCTCAAGGGTGCATCAAGACCACTTCTATGAAGTTGTGGCCAAGAAGAAGGTGATCTCCGAGGTCCCTTTTAAGCTCAAAAAGGGCGAATATCCAGAGATCCGACATGAGATCCGAAGAAGAGGTTGGGAAGTTCTCACCAACCCCATTCAACAAGTCGGAATCTTAATGGTTCAAGAGTTCTATGCCAATGCATGGATCACCAAGAACCATGATCAAAGTGTGAACCCGGATCCTAAGAATTGGCTTACAATGGTCCGAGGGAAATATTTAGATTTCAGTCCGGAAAATGTAAGGTTGGCATTCAACTTGCCCATGATACAAGGAGATGCACGCCCCTACACTAGAAGGGTCAACTTTGATCAAAGGTTAGACCAAGTCCTCATGGACATCTGTGAAGAGGGCGCTCAATGGAAGAGAGATTCAAGAGGAAAGCCGGTTCAACTAAGAAGGCATGACCTCAAGCCCGTGGCTAGGGGATGGTTGGAGTTCATCCAACGCTCAATCATTCCTACTAGCAACCGGTCTGAAGTTACTATAGACCGGGCTATCATGATTCATAGCATCATGATTAGAGAGGAAGTAGAAGTTCATGAGGTTAGCCTTCCCTCATCTCATTTGTTACCTCTGCAATTCAGCTGGAATTGACATAGAGGAAGACATCCTCATTGATGAGGATAAGCCCATCACTAAGAAAAGGATGGAGCAAACAAGAGATCCCACTCATGGACAAGAGCATGAGGAATTTCCTCATCATGAAATCCCTGAGATGCCTCAAGGGATGCATTTTCCTCCACAAAACTATTGGGATCAAATCAACACCTCCCTAGGAGAATTAAGTTCCAACATGGGACAACTAAGGGTGGAGCACCAAAAGCATTCCATCCTCCTCCATGAAATTAGAGAAGACCAAAGAATCATGAGAGAGGAGCAACAAAGGCAAGGAAGAGACATTGAGGAGCTCAAGCACTCCATAAGATTTTCAAGAGGAAGAACAAGCTGTCATTACTAAGGTGGACCCGTTCTTTAATTTCCTTGTTCTTTATTTTCTGTTTTTCGAAAATTGTGCTTTATGTTTGTCTATGTTTGTGTCTTTATTACATGATCATTAGTGTCTTAGTGTCTATGCCTTAAAGCTATGAAAATGAATCCATCACCTTTCTTAAATGAAAAATGTTTTTAATTGAAAAAGAAGAAGAAGTACATGAATTTTGAATTTTAAAACAGTTTAATTATTTTGATGTGGTGGCAATACTATTGTTTTCTGAATGAATGCTTGAACAGTGCATATTTTTTAATTTGATTGTTTATGAATGTTAAAATTGTTGGCTCTTGAAAGAATGATGGGAAAAGGAGAAATGTTATCTGATGATTTGAAAAATCATAAAATTGATTCTTGAAGCAAGAAAAAGCAGTGAAAATCTTGCAGAAAAAAAGGATATATGCGAAAAAAAAAAGAGAGAAAAGCAAGCAGAAAAAGTCAATACCCCTTTAAACCAAAAGGCAAGGGTGATAAAAAGGATCCAAGGCTTTGAGCATCAGTGGATAGGAGGGCCCACAGGAATAAAATCCTGGCCTAAGCGGCTAAACCAAGCTGTCCCTAACCATGTGCTTGTGGCGTGAAGGTGTCACGTGAAAACTTAAGACTGAGCGGTTAAAGTCGAGGTCCAAAGCAAAAAGAAGAGTGTGCTTAAGAACCCTGGACACCTCTAATTGGAGACTCTAGCAAAGCTTAGTCACAATCTAAAAAGGTTCACCCAGTTATGTGTCTGTGGCATTTATGTATCTGGTGGTAATACTGGAAAACAAAGTGCTTAGGGCCACGGCCAAGACTCATAAAGTAGCTGTGTTCAAGAATCAACATACTTAACTAGGAGAATCAATAACACTATCTGGATTCTGAGTTCCTATAGATGCCAAACATTCTGAACTTTAAAAGATAAAGTGAGATGCCAAAACTGTTCAGAGGCAAAAAGCTAAAATCCCCGCTCATCTAATTAATACTGATTTTCATAGATTTTTTTGGAATTCATTGTATATTCTCTTCTTTTTATCCTATTTGATTTCAGTTACTTGGAAACAAGCAACAATTTAAGTTTGGTATTGTGATGAGCGGATAATTTATACGCTTTTTGGCATTGTTTTTAGTATGTTTTTAGTATATTTTAATTAGTTTTTATTATATTTTTATTAGTTTTTAAATAAAAATTACTCTTCTGGACTTTACTATGAGTTTGTATATTTTTCTGTGATTTCAGGTATTTTCTGGCTGAAATTGAGGGACCTGAGCAAAAATCTGATCCAGAGGCTGAAAAAGGACTGTAGATGCTGTTGGATTCTGACCTCCCTGCACTCAAAGTGGATTTTCTGGAGCTACAGAAGCCCAATTGGCGCGATTTTAATTGCGTTGGAAAGTAGACATCCGGGGCTTTCCCGCAATATATAATAGTCTATACTTTACCCGAGATTTGATGGCCCAAATAGGCGTTCGACGTCAGCTCAAGAATTCTGGCGTTTAACTCCAGAACTGGCACAAAAGCTGGAGTTAAACGCCCAAACTGGCACAAAAGCTGGCGTTTAACTCCAAGAAAAGTCTCTATACATGGAAGCTTCAATGCTCAGCCCAAGCACACACCAAGTGGACCCGAAAAAAGATTTCTGCATTAATTACATATTTCTATAACCCTAGGCTACTAGTCCTCTATAAATAGGACATTTTGCTATTGTATTTAGGGAGATCTTTTGGACGTTTAGTCCCTAGACCTTGGAGGCTGGCCATTCGGCCATGCTTACACTATTATCACTTATGTATTTTCAACGGTGGAGTTTCTACACACCATAGATTAAGGTGTGGAGCTCTGCTGTTCTTCATGAATTAATACAAAGTACTATTATTTTTCTATTCAACTCAAGTTTATTTCTTCTCCAAGATATTCATTCGTTCTTCAACTTGATGAATGTGATGATCCGTGACACTCATCATCATTCTCACCTATGAACATGTGCCTGACAAACACCTCTGTTCTACTAGCAATGGCTTGAATGCGTATCTCTTGGGTTTCTAATCTCAGATTGGAACCTTCGTGGTATAGGCTAGAATTATTGGCGGCCATTTCTGAGATTCGGAACGTCTAAACCTTGTCTGTGGTATTCTGAGTAAGATTTGGGAAGGGATGACTGTGACGAGCTTCAAACTCGCGATTGTGGGGCGTGTGACAGACGCAAAAGGATCAATGGATCCTATTCTGACATGATCGAGAACCGACAGATGATTAGCCGTGCGGTGACAGTGCATTTGGAATATTTTCACTGAGAGGATGGGAAGTAGCCATTGACAACGGTGATGCCCAACATAAAGCTTGCCATGGAAAGGAGTATGAATGATTGGAAGAAGGCAATAGGAAAGCAGAGGTTCAGGGGGGACAAAGCATCTTCATACGCTTATATGAAATTCCAACCAAAGAATTACATAAGTATCTCTATCTTTACTTTATGTTTTATTTATCTTTTAATTATCAATTCTCCATCACCATCTGAATTCGCCTGACTGAGATTTACAAGGTGGCCATAGCTTGCTTCAAACCGACAGTCTCCGTGGGATCGACCCTTACTCACGTAAGGTATTACTTGGACGACCCAGTGCACTTGCTGGTTAGTTGTGCGGAATTATGACAAAGTGTGATTCACATTTAAGAGCTCCAAGTCCTTTGGCGCCATTGTTGATGATCACAATTTCGTGCACCAGTGGTTGACTATAGATTTCTTAGGTTTGAAGATTCTTAGCACATTACTCTGTAAAAAACGATCCTCCAGATCTTTTCATAACAAAACAGCTGAACTAGCATATATCGCATCAACTGCAATATCCTTTGATATCACATCAAGAGCAACACAGTGATGATGTCATTTGTGCATTACCAAGACTTTGCAAGCAATAGATTTTTTTATTGGATATGGTTTGACTAGTGTTCCATCTATCAAGTAAGTCTTACGCTTTGCACTAAGCGCAAGACACCTTGAGCGACTCCATAAAGCATAGTTGTTTTCTTGGAGAGGCTGAGAGACGGTAAGGAATTCAAAATGATCACCCAATTACCATACATATGAATTGGAAAATAAATGCATCGACGAATTTTGAATAAGAGACACTTGCAGTTGAGGAGTTAGGATATCCATAGGATTTGAAATCTCCATTTATTAAGATCTTGAAGAAAAGATGGAAGAGAGGGTAAAGTATGGACAAAATAGAAGAAAAAGAAAAAAAGAAAAAATAATAGAAAAATAATTATATTTCTGGTACTATATTAAACACAGAATAAAGGATTAAGAAGAGAAAATAAAGATAAAACGATACATGTGATGCAAATTATTAGCATATGATATAAATATTTTTTCTCTCATAATTTGGTCACTTCACTTCACTGGTTAAATGTTAACTCCAATACTCTAGCCATACTTATGAATTATGATTATAAAGTAAATACACTCGTATTAGTTTTCCATACGTATGTTTTTAATTTATTGTGTGTTAAATAGTGTTCCTATTCTTTACAAAATAAGCTAACCGTGTGGCTGTTGTTGTTGTTGTTGTTCATGGTTTTAATTGTGTACTATGTATTATGTATTATACATTGGTTTGTTAGATCTTTTTAGCTTTGCAGTTGTCATATTCATACTTAACAGAGCATATAGTATTGCTCATATCATTATTTTGATTCTGATGTTCATTATTTTTTTTTATTAGTCTAGAAGTTCTAGATAGTTCATTGATCCTTTAATTTTGCGTTCACACTCGTTAGAGGGAGAAGCAAAATCCAAAACCTAAAAGAACAAGTTTTTCTATTTTACTCAAGAGAGGAAAAACAAATATATAAACAACTATATATAGTTCAAAATTCAAATGTTACATTCAAAATTCGGAATTTTTTTAAACAATAAAAAGATCTTTTATTTTTAAAAATATATAATTTATAATATTTTTATTGATTTGTACTTTATTACTTATTTCGTTTACAATGTAAACAAAATAACATTGTGCAATGACGGATCCAAAAAATTTTGACAGTGGAAACAAAATTTAAGAATATTATGTGTACACTAAAAATTAGTTACGAAATTAGTAACAATATATTTATGTTATATTGAATGTTTATTTTATATTTAGATACGCGAATGATTTGGTAATAATTTTGTGTGTACACTTAACAAAGTTGACAAACTATAAACATAATATGATAATAACTTTTATAATTATATTTTATTATTGTAAAATTTGATTAGTCTTTAAATTATTTAACTAACAAATTAAAAATATTAAAATAATAATTTAAAAAATAACATAAAATTTAGAATTCTATTCACTAGCTAGATTTTATATTTTAAAAAGATTGATTAATATTTTTATTGTCAGTACAATCAAATTTTATTTTTTTTCTAAATATATATTTCTAAATAATCATTTAGAAATTTATCTTCTATATGATTACAGAACCGACTCTTTATGATATTTATAACTGAAATTTTTTTTTAACTAATACAGTTACTATGAACAAAACTAAAGCTAATTTCTAAAGAAGAAATATAAACGAATAAATAATATTCTTTCGAGTCTCAACATATTTCATAATAATTTAATTTAGTGTGGTCATATTTAATTATTTTGTGGGGGCAAATAAATATTATCTTTATGTACTACTTATAAAATTTTCAAATTGTAGTAGGGGCACTTGCCCCCATAATTTCCTTAGTAAATCCGTCTCTGACACTGTGTATATCTTGTTTACACTGTAAATAAGATAAGACACGATACGATGCCATTGTATAACGTTTGCACATGTAGTGTGTAACGTGCTTATCCCATTTACAGTGTAAACAAGATATATACAATGTTATTTTGTTTACACTGTAAACGAGATAAGTAAGAAGTGTGTCTATATATTGAACTCATTTACAGCTCCTTTTGATGTCACTTTTCATCCATTTTTTCTGTTTTTCTCCCACTTCTATCCTTTTCTAATCATACTATCGAGGTACTCGGAGAATATGGCACGCACAGATGCACGAGATGAGGATATCAACTGCCTGAATTTGGAGAATATGCCAGGTTAGTATTGTTATTGTCATGTTTAAGTTAAATAAGCATATATTTATAGTCATGGTTAGGTGGAAGAATATATTGTTAGTAAATGTTAATTGATAGGGTTTGGTTTAACTTATTAGGTAAATTATGTAATATTTATTTCATTTTATTATTTATTTAATGTGATTTCTATATTTTTTATTTTAATTTTGATAACTTGATAGATATCTTTTTTTAGTCAGTGTTAGTGGATATGTATGAATTAAGTTATTAGTTAAATTAATTTATTAAGTAAATATTTATTTCATTTTTTTAATTTGATTTCTATATTTTTAACTTTAATTTTGATAGCTTTGTACATAACCTTTTTTAACTGTTATTCAATGTTTTAATGGAACTTACAATTGTTCGATATATTTTTTCGAACGATTGAGTTTTAAAATTAATTATTCTGTTTCCAACTGAGTTATGAAATGTAGAATACTTGTTTAGTATATTTTTTCTTTTTATTTTGAATTTAAATGTTTACTTTTGAAACATATTTCTTATTCTAGTTTTTTATTTTTTATCAGAGGCCTCGCCTACTTCTCCCTAGGCGAGTGAGTCACACGCTTGCACCACCGGACGCCATTGTCCCTTACTTGAGGGAGGATGGATTTGGCGACAAGTTGCCGCTCAAGGACTTCGTGTTTGACAACTCCCTAATAACGACATTCGTGGAGTATTGACGTTCGAAGACCCACACTTTCCACCTGCCATGGGGTGAGTGCACCATAACCCTTCAAGATATTGCATACTACCTCAGGCTACGGATGCATGGGGAGCCAATGGGTGGGTGGTTCTGTGATTTTCAAACATGGTACGGGCACTCGACCTGGGATTGGGTGGAGCAACTACTTGGTGCCAGGCCTCTTGATAGTCAGCAGCATGGTGCGCGGAGGAAGGAGTCTTTCTCCATCAAGCTTACATGGCTTTGGGACCGGGTCTCGCAAATGCCCGATACTGCTGATCCAGCCACCCTTCGATAGTACACGAGGTGTTACATACTGACGATGGGATTTTCTATCGGTAAAGAAATATAAAAAATGATCGCGTTATAAGTATAGCTTCTAAACCAACAGAAAATCTTTTCGTACAAACGTTTTGGTTGTCACAAGTAACAAACCCCTTTAAAATTGATAACCGAAGTATTTAAACATCGGGTCGTCTTCTCAAGGAACTGCAGGGAGGTATGTTCTTATTAATGGTTATGAGTTTTGTAAATTGGGGGTTTTGAAAGTAAGGGACAAGTAATTTAAATGACAAATAAAATAAATAAATAACTGTAAAATAAACTCTTGGTAAGGTATGAAAATTCGAAAGTCCTATCATAGTTACTCCTATGAGAATGGAAGTTAATCCCACTTCGTTAACCCTTATGAAAGCCAGAGAAAGTCAAGTGAACTAATTAGTTAGATTCCCAAGTCCTAGCCAACTCCTAAGGAAAGACTAGAGTTAGTGGAATATCAATCAATTAGCCGACATAACAACCAATCACGGATAGTTCATAACTCAAGAGCTTCCAGTTAATCAATTAAAGCCAATAATGTAAAAAGCTAAATAAGAATCTTAGATCTGAAATACCTCAATTGCATTAAATAAGAGAAAATCAATCTAAACATAAAGAATTCATAAGCCAATCTAGCAACATAAGTAATTAAAGGATAGCATTAAAGTATCTGAAAGTAAAAGAGAAATATAAAGTAAAAGAAATATTGAACCTGATGAAGAGTTGAAATTCTAAATCCTTAAGAGGAATCATAATCCTAAAACCTAAGAGAGAGGAGAGAACCTCTCTCTCTAAAAGCTACATCTAAACTATGAAAAGTGAATAATTGAAGGCCTATCAATGAATGGATGCATTTCCCCACTTTATAGCCTCTAATCTGTGTTTTCTGGGCTGAAAACTGGGTCAGAAATAGCCCAGAAATTGCGCCCAGTGATTTCTGTTATGTTCAGGTCGCGGCAAAGTGACGCGGAGGCGTCGTCCACGCGTTTGCATGGATTGCGTTTCTGCCAGGTCACGCGTCCGCGTGATCCATGCGTTTGCATCACCTGGCTTCGGGGCATCTATGGTAAATTATATATCATTGCAAAGTCCCGGATGTTAGCTTTCCAACACAACTAGAACCATCTCATTTGGACCTCTGTAGCTCAAGTTATGATCGTTTGAGTGCGAAGAGGTCAGGCTGGACAGCTGGTGCACGAATTGTGACTCACACTTTTCACAACGCGTACCACTAACCAGCAAGTGCACTGGGTCGTCCAATTAATACCTTACGTGAGTAAGGGTCGAATCCCACGGAGATTGTTGGTTTGAAGCAATCTATGGTTATCTTGTAAATCTTAGTCAGGAAGGCAATTATGTTTATCAGTTGAATTGCAAATAAACAATAGAGCATGAATTAAAGGGTACTTGTTATGCAGTAATGGAGAATATGTTGGAGTTTTGGAGATGCTTTGTCTTCTGAATCTCTGCTTTCCTCTGTCTTCTTGTTCACGCACGCACGTCCTCCTATGGCAAGCTGTGTGTTGGTGGATCACCGTTGTCAATGGCTACCTTCCATCCTTCCAGTGAAAACTACGCTCACGCGCTCTGTCACAGCACGGCTAATCACCGGTTGGTTCTCGATCCGGTTGGAATAGGATTTACTATCCTTTTGCGTCTGTCACTAACGCCCAGCCTTCAGGAGTTTGAAGCTCGTCACAGTCATTCAATCCTTGAATCCTACTCGGACTACCACAGACAAGGTTTAGACTTTCCGGATTCTCATGAATGCCGCCATCAGTTCTAGCTTATACCACGGAGATTCTGATTAAGGAATCTAAGAGATACTCATTCAATCGGATATAGAACGGAGGTGGTTGTCAGGCACACGTTCATGGTTTGAGGAAGGTGATGAATGTCACGGATCATCACCTTCATCACAGTTAAGCGCGAATGAACATCTTAGATAGGAACAAGCGTGTTTGAATGGAAAACAGAAATACTTGCATTAATTCATCGAGACACAGCAGAGCTCCTCACCCCCAACAATGGGGTTTAGAGACTCATGCCGTCAGAGAATACAAAGTTTAGATCTGAAATGTCATGAGATACAAAATAAGTCTCTAAAAGTTGTTTAAATACTAAACTAGTAGCCTAGGTTTACAAAAATTGGATAAACTATGATGGATGATGCAGAGATCCACTTCTGGGGCCCACTTGGTGTGTGCTGGGGCCCACTTGGTGTGTGCTGGGGCTGAGACTTAAGCAATTCACGTGCAGAGGCCATTTGTGGAGTTGAACGCCAGTTTTTATGCCAGTTTGGGCGTTCAACTCCAGCTTTTGATCCTTTTCTGGCGCTGGACGCCAGAATTGGGCAGAGGACTGGCGTTGAACGCCAGTTTACGTCGTCTATTCTTGTGCAAATATGGACTATTATATATTGCTGGAAAGCCCTGGATGTCTACTTTCCAACGCAATTGGAAGCATGCCATTTCGAGTTCTGTAGCTCCAGAAAATCCACTTTGAGTGCAGGGAGGTCAGAATCCAACAGCATCAGCAGTCCTTTTTCAGCCTGAATCAGATTTTTGCTCAGCTCCTTCAATTTCAGCCAGAAAAATACCTGAAATTACAGAAAAACACACAACTCATAGTAAAGTCCAGAAATATGAATTTTTCCTAAAAACTAATAGAAATAGACTTAAAACTAACTAAAACATACTCAAAACTATATGAAATTAACCCCAAAAAGCGTATAAAATATCCGCTCATCACAACACCAAACTTAAACTGTTGCTTGTCCTCAAGCAACTAGACAAATAAAATAGAAGACTAATAGGTTGAGAAGCAATAATATCTCAAAGTTTTTGAATGAAGCTCAGATTCTAATTAGATGAGCGGGGCTAGTAGCTTTTTGCTTCTGAACAGTTTTGGCATCTCACTTTATCCATTGAAGCTCAGAGTGATTGGCATCTATAGGAACTCAGAATTCAGATAGTGTTATTGATTCTCTTAGTTCAGTGTGATGATTCTTGAACACAGCTTCTTTATGAGTCTTGGCCGTGGCCCTAAGCACTTTGTTTTCCAGTATTACCACCAGATACATAAATGCCACAGACACATAACTGGGTGAACCTTTTCAGATTGTGACTCAGCTTTGCTAAAGTCCCCAATTAGAGGTGTCCAGAGTTCTTAAGCACACTCTTCTTTTCGCTTGGACCTTGACTTTAACCGCTCAGTCTCAAGTTTTCACTTGACACCTTCACGCCACAAGCACATGGTTAGGGACAGCTTGGTTTAGCCGCTTAGACCAGGATTTTATTCCTTTAGGCCCTCCTATCCACTGATGCTCAAAGCCTTGGGATCCCTTTTGTTTGCCCTTGCCTTTTGGTTTTAAGGGTTATTGGCTTTTTCTGCTTGCTTTTTCTTTTTCTTTTTCTCTTTTTTTTTTCTCTTTTTTTTCTTTTTTTTTTTTTTTGCAAGCTTTGTTCTTTGCTGCTTTTTCTTGCTTCAAGAATCATTTTTATGATTTTTCAGATTATCAATAACATGTCTCATGTTCATCATTCTTTCAAGAGCCAACATATTTAACAGTCTTAAGCAACAAATTCAAAAGACATATGCACTGTTCAAGCATTCATTCAGAAGACAGAAAATATTGCCACCACATTTAACTAATTAGACTTTCTCTTATTGAAACTCGAAATTTTATTGCCTCTTATTCAAAAGATCTACTACTTTATTCATGTTTGCTGATGATGAGAAAAGTAAACTATAACTTAATTGGGGATAAAATCAAACTAGACACTAATTACTACTAATGATCATGTAATGAAGACACAAACATAGATAAGCACTTAACATAGAGAAAACGAAAAACAGAGAAAGTAAGAACAAGGAACGAGTCCACCTTAGTGATGATGGCATTTCCTTCTTGAGGCACCAATGATGTTCTTGAGCTCTTTTATGTCTATTCCTTGCCTTTGTGGCTTGATTCCTAGTGATTTTTGGTATTTCTATCCTCAGTTGCTTTCAATAATTATGTGGGGGGAAGTGCATCCCCTGAGGTATCTCTTGATTTGCAGCCACATGTTCTACCACTGAGCTATAGATCCTTCACATAATTGTTTTACCACACCAAACTTAGAATGTTGCTCGCCCTCGAGCAAAAGAAGAGGGAATAGATGAAGAAGAAGATGTGGAAAGAAAAAACTAGGATTGTGAGGAGGGAAGGTGGGGATCCTGTGGGGTCCACAGATCTTGAAATGATCCTGTGAGGTCCACAGATCTTGAGGTGTCAAGGCATTTACATCCCTGCACCAATTTAGGCATGCAAAATGCCCTTGCACACAACTCTGGGCGTTCAGCGCCAGGTTGGTGCCCATTTTGGGCGTTCAACGTCCATTTACTAGCCATTTCTGGCGTTGGACGCCAGAACCATGCTTGTTCTGGGCGTTCAGCGCCAGGATGTTGCCCATTTTGGGCGTTCAGCGCCAGAACCATGCTCTGTTCTGGCGTTGAACGCCAGACAACTGCTTCCTCCAGGGTGTGATTTTTCTTCTGCTGTTGTTGATTCCATTTTCAATTTTTGATATTTATTTTGTGACTCCACTTGATCATGAACCTAATAAAACATGAAAAACCATGAAAATAAATAAAAATTGGGTTGCCTCCCAACAAGCGCTTCTTTAATGTCCTTAGCTGGACCTTGCTGAGCTTTTAATCTAGCTTCAGCCTTGAGCATTCTTGCTCAATGTTTCCTTCAAGATAATGCTTGATTCTCTGTCCATTGACAATGAACTTCTTATCAGAATCAATATCTTGAAGCTCCACGTAACCACATGGTGATACACTTGTAATCACGTATGGTCCCCTCCACCGGGATTTCAGTTTTCCGGGGAATAGCCTGAGTCTAGAGTTAAACAACAGAACCTTCTGTCCTGGTTCAAAGATTCTAGATGACAGCTTTCTGTCATGCCACTTTTTTTATTTTTCCTTATATAGCTTGGCATTTTCGAAAGCTGTGAATCTGAACTCCTCTAGCTCATTTAGCTGGAGCAATCTTTTTTCTCCTGCTAATTTGGCATCAAATAGGAATCTGGTTGCCCAGTAGGCCTTATGTTCCAGTTCCACGGGCAGGTGACATGCCTTACCATACACCAGTTGGTATGGAGAGGTCCCTATAGGGGTCTTGAATGCTGTTCTGTAAGCCCACAGAGCATCATCCAAGCTCCGTGCCCAATCCTGTCTACGGGTATTTACTGTCCGTTCCAGGATTCTCTTTAATTCTCTATTAGAGACTTCAGCTTGCCCATTGGTTTGTGGATGATATGGAGTGGCCACCTTGTGGCGAATTCCATACCGAACCATGGCAGAGTCAAGCTGTTTATTGCAGAAGTGAGTGCCCCCATCACTGATTAGTACTCTAGGGACACCAAACCTGCTAAAGATATGTTTCTGGAGGAACTTCAGTACTGTTTTAGTATCATTAGTGGGTGTGGCAATAGCCTCAACCCATTTTGATACATAGTCAACTGCCACCAGAATATAAGTGTTTGAGTATGATGGTGGAAAAGGTCCCATGAAGTCAATTCCCTATACATCAAACAACTCTATTTCCAAGATTCCTTGTTGAGGCATGGCGTAACCATGAGGCAGATTACCAGCTCTTTGGCAACTGTCACAATTACGTACAAACTCTCGGGAATCTTTATAGAGTGTGGGCCAATAGAAGCCACATTGGAGGACCTTGGTGGCTGTTCGCTCACCTCCGAAATGGCCTCCATATTGAGATCCATGGCAATGCCATAGGATTCTCTGTGCTTCCTCTCTGGGGACACACCTACGGATAATTCCGTCTGCACATCTCTTAAAGAGATAGGGCTCATCCCACAAGTAGTACTTTGCATCAGTAATTAGTTTCTTTTTTTGTATTCTATTGTACTCCTTGGGTATGAACCTTGCAGCTTTATAGTTTGCAATATCGGCAAACCATGGTGCTTCCTGAATGGCAAATAGATGCTCATCAGGGAACGTCTCAGAGATCTCAAGAAAGGGGAGGGACGTCCCTTCCACTGGCTCTATCCGGGACAGATGATCAGCCACTTGGTTCTCTGTCCCTTTTCTGTCTCTTATTTCTATATCAAACTCTTGCAGAAGCAATACCCATCTGATGAGCCTAGGTTTTAAATCCTGCTTTGTGAGTAGATATTTAAGAGCAGCATGGTCAGTGTACACAATCACCTTTGATCCTACTAAGTATGATCTGAACTTGTCAATGGCGTAAACCACTGCAAGTAATTCTTTTTCTGTGGTTGTGTAATTTTTCTGGGCATCATTTAAAACGCGACTAGCATAATAAATGACATGCAGAAGCTTGTCATGCCTCTGTCCCAATACTGCACCAATGGCATGATCACTGGCATCACACATTAGCTCAAATGGTAATGTCCAGTCTGGTGCAGAAATGACTGGTGCTATGACCAGCTTAGCTTTCAGCGTTTCAAACGCCTGCAGGCATTTTGTGTCAAACACAAATGGTGTGTCAGCAGCTAGCAGATTGCTTAGAGGTTTTGCGATTTTTGAAAAATCCTTTATAAACCTCCTATAGAATCCTGCATGCCCCAGAAAGCTTCTGATTGCCTTAACATTGGCAGGTGGTGGTAATTTTTCAATTACCTCTATTTTTGCTTGATCCACCTCTATTCCCTTATTTGAGATTTTATGCCCAAGAACAATTCCTTCAGTCACCATGAAGTGACACTTTTCCCAGTTTAAAACTAGGTTGGTTTCTTGGCATCTTTCCAGAACAAGTTTCAGGTGATCAAGACAGGAGCTGAATGAGTCTCCATATACTGAGAAGTCATCCATGAAGACTTCCAGAAATTTTTCCACCATGTTAGAGAAAATAGAGAGCATGCATCTCTGGAAGGTTGCAGGCGCATTACATAGCCCAAATGGCATCCTTCTATAAGCAAACACTCCGGATGGACATGTGAATGCTGTTTTCTCTTGATCCTGGGGATCCACTGCAATCTGGTTATAGCCTGAATAGCCATCCAAAAAGCAGTAATAATCATGACCTGCTAGTCTCTCTAGCATCTGGTCTATGAATGGTAAAGGAAAATGATCCTTTCTGGTGGCTGTATTGAGCCTTCTGTAGTCAATACACATGCGCCACCCTGTAACTGTTCTTGTAGGAACCAGTTCATTTTTTTCATTATGAATCACTGTCATGCCTCCCTTTTTTGGGACGACTTGAACAGGGCTCACCCAGGGGCTATCAGAAATGGGATAAATAATCCCAGCCTCTAGTAATTTGGTGACCTCTTTCTGCACCACTTCCTTCATGGCTGGATTTAGCCGCCTCTGTGGTTAAACCACTGGTTTGGCATTATCCTCCAATAGGATTTTGTGCATGCATCTAGCTGGGCTTATGCCCTTAAGGTCACCTATGGACCACCCAAGAGCTGTCTTGTGTGTCCTTAGCACTTGAATAAGTGCTTCCTCTTCCTGTGAATTTAAAGTAGAGCTTATGATCACTGGAAAAGTGTCACCTTCTCCCAGAAATGCATATTTCAAGGATGGTGGTAGTGGCTTGAGCTCAGGTTTAGGAGGTTTTTCCTCTTTCAGAAGAAA
Source organism: Arachis ipaensis (assembly GCF_059453495.1). Taxonomy (NCBI): domain Eukaryota; kingdom Viridiplantae; phylum Streptophyta; class Magnoliopsida; order Fabales; family Fabaceae; genus Arachis; species Arachis ipaensis. The sequence goes on from NC_142436.1 coordinate 35,496,994, forward strand.
GTTCAGAGGCTCTTTCATGTCCTCTGAATCCTCCAAATCAGGCTGAACATCTTTAAAGATGTCTTCCAACTCTGATTTGAGACTCTCAGCCATGTTGATCTCTTCTACCAAAGAGTCAATGAGATCAACTTTCATGCAGTCTGTTGATGTGTCTGGATGCTGCATGGCTTTGACAGCGTTCAACTTAAACTCATCATCATTGACTCTCAGGGTTATTTCCCCCTGTTGGACATCAATGAGGGATCGTCCAGTTGCTAGGAAGGGTCTTCCTAGAATGAGAGTAGCACTCTTGTGCTCCTCCATTTCCAGCACAACAAAGTCAGTGGGAAAGGCGAATGGCCCAACTCTGACAATCATGTCCTCAATCACGCCTGATGGGTATTTAGTGGAACCATCAGCAAGTTGGAGACATATCCGGGTTGGTTTAACTTCTTTAGTTAAGCCAAGCTTCCTGATAGTGGATGCAGGTATCAGGTTGATGCTTGCCCCAAGATCGCATAAAGCTGTCTTGGTGCAATCACCTTCTAATATGCATGGTATCAGAAAACTCCCAGGGTCTTTAAGCTTTTCAGGAAAGCTTTTCAGAATGACTGCACTGCATTCTTCAGTGAGGAGAACTCTTTCTGTTTCTCTCCACTCCTTTTTATGACTCAAGATCTCTTTCATGAACTTGGCATAAGAAGGTATTTGCTCAAGTGCTTCTGCAAATGGAATCTTTATTTCCAGAGTCCTTAGATAATCTGCAAAGCGAGCAAATTGCTTATCCTGCTCCTCTTTCCGGAGTTTTTGAGGATAAGGTATCTTGGCTTTATATTCCTCAACCTTAGTGGTTAAAGAAGCCTTTTTAGAGGGGTTGTTATCAGCACTTGTGTGTGTCTGATCCCTCACTGGCAATTGAGTGCCAAAGTCAGAAGCTGGAGTGACGTTAGACGCCAGCTCACTGTTTGTTCCTGGTGCCTGAATGCCAGAAATGTACCCATTTTGGGCGTTCAACGCTGGATTCTGCCCCATTTGGGCGTTCAACGCCAGGTTCTTGCCCATTTCTGGCGTTGAACGCCAATCCTGCCTTGTTTCTGGCGCTGAACGCCAGTTTTGGGCATGGTCTGGGCGTTCAGCGCCAGCCTTCCACCCATTTTCTGGCGTTTTAGTGCCAGAATTATTTTTCCCTGGGCTCTTACTGTCCTCAGGTGAATCTTTGGTGGGTCACTCATTTCTTGAATTTTTGATGCCTTGAGGTGGGGTATTTAATGTTTTCCCACTTCTTAATTGAACTGCTTGGCATTCTTCTGCTATTTGCCTTGATAACTGCTGCTTTGTTTGCTTAAAATGTTCGTCCATATGTATATTAGCTATCCTTGTCTCCTGTAGCCTGTCCTTGAATTCAGCTAGCTGCTTTGTTAGAAAATCCAATTGCTGATTGAATTCAGCAGCTTGTTTTACAGTACTGAATTCAGCAGTTACTGTTTTAACCTCTTCATTCATGGAAGGGTTGCTGCTTAGATACAGATGCTGATTCCTGGCAACTGTATCAATGAGCTCTTGAGCCTCTTCAATTGTCTTTCTCATATGGATAGATCCACCAGCTGAGTAATCTAGAGACATCTGAGCTCCTTCTGCAAGCCCATAGTAGAAGATGTCTAACTGAACCCACTCTGAAAACATTTCAGAGGGGCATTTTCGTAGCATCTCTCTGTATCTCTCCCAGGCATCATAAAGAGATTCATTATCTCCTTGTTTAAAGCCTTGGATGTCCAGCCTTAGCTGTGTCATCCTTTTTGGAGGAAAATACTGATTCAGGAATTTTTCTGTCAGCTGTTTCCATGTTCTTATGCTGGCCTTAGGTTGGTTATTTAACCACCTCTTAGCTTGATCTTTTACAGCAAATGGAAACAGTAATAGTCTGTAGACATCCTGATCTATTTCCTTATCATGTACTGTGTCAGCAATTTGTAAAAATTGTGCCAGAAACTCTGTAGGTTCTTCCTGTGGAAGACCGGAATACTGGCAACTTTGCTGCACCATGATAATGAGCTGAGGATTCAACTCAAAGCTACTAACTCCAATGGAGGGTATGCATATGCTACTCCCATATGAAGCAGTAGAGGGGTTAGAATATGACCCCAGAGTCCTCCTGGACTGTTCATTTCCACTTATGTCCATGATGGATATATGGATATAACTTGGACTGATTTATCTTTTTATTTATTTTATTTTATAAGAAGTAAATACTTAAATAAAATAAAATAACTAAAAAGAATTTGAATTTTGAAATTAAAATTTTTTTTTTAAAAAAATAAAAATTAATTAGTTAATAGAAAAGAAATTTTTGAAAAAGAGGGGAGATATTTTCAAAAATTAGAGAGAGAGAGAGTTAGTTAGGTAGTTTTGAAAAAGTTAAGAAACAAACAAAAAGTTAGTTAGTTAGTTAAAACAAATTTTGAAAAGATAAGAAGTTAGGAAGTTAGAAGAGATATTTTGAAAAGATATTTTTGAATTTAGTGAGGAGAGAGAAAAACAATAAGATAGTACAAGATTTAAAATTTTTAGATCTAATGCTACTTGTTTTTGAAAATTTTGGAGGGAAAACACTAAGGAACACCAAACTTAAAAATTTTAAGATCAAGACACAAGGAAAACTCAAGAACACTTTGAAGACTCACAAGAACATGAAGAAAGAACACCAAACTTAAAATTTTTAGAAAACCACCAAAATTTTTCGAAAACCAAAGGGAATTCAACAAGAAAACACCAAACTTAAAGTTTGGCACACAATTTAATAGAGAAAATATTATTTATGAAAAAGAAGGTTTTGAAAAGAGTATAAAAAGATTCTAACCCAATTACCAAGAACACAGATTAACGCTCTAGCCAAATGAGTTATGGAATTTTCGAAAATTTTAAGAAAAATCAACAAGAAAACACCAAACTTAAAGTTTGGCACAGGATTTAATAGAAAAATTATTTTTGAAAAAGGTTTTTAAAAAATATGATAGCCAATTACCATGAACATAAACACCATGTTCTAACTAACTGAGCTATAAATTTAAAGTATTTTAACAAGGGATAAATAATAAAAGACTCTAAACCAAAAAAAAAGAGAAATTTTTCCTAATCTAAGCAACAAAATAAACCGTTAGTTGTCCAAACACGAACAATCCCTGGCAACGGCGCCAAAAACTTGGTGCACGAATTGTGAATCACACTTTTCACAACGCGTACCACTAACCAGCAAGTGCACTGGGTCGTCCAAGTAATACCTTACGTGAGTAAGGGTCGAATCCCACGGAGATTGTTGGTTTGAAGCAATCTATGGTTATCTTATAAATCTTAGTCAGGAAGGCAATTATGTTTATCAGTTGAATTGCAAATAAACAATAGAGCATGAATTAAAGGGTACTTGTTATGCAGTAATGGAGAATATGTTGGAGTTTTGGAGATGCTTTGTCTTCTGAATCTCTGCTTTCCTCTGTCTTCTTGTTCACGCACGCACGTCCTCCTATGGCAAGCTGTGTGTTGGTGGATCACCGTTGTCAATGGCTACCTTCCATCTTTCCAGTGAAAACTACGCTCACGCGCTCTGTCACAGCACGGCTAATCACCGGTTGGTTCTCGATCCGGTTGGAATAGGATTTACTATCCTTTTGCGTCTGTCACTAACGCCCAGCCTTCAGGAGTTTGAAGCTCGTCACAGTCATTCAATCCTTGAATCCTACTCGGACTACCACAGACAAGGTTTAGACTTTCCGGATTCTCATGAATGCCGCCATCAGTTCTAGCTTATACCACGGAGATTCTGATTAAGGAATCTAAGAGATACTCATTCAATCGGATATAGAACGGAGGTGGTTGTCAGGCACACGTTCATGGTTTGAGGAAGGTGATGAATGTCACGGATCATCACCTTCATCACAGTTAAGCGCGAATGAACATCTTAGATAGGAACAAGCGTGTTTGAATGGAAAACAGAAATACTTGCATTAATTCATCGAGACACAGCAGAGCTCCTCACCCCCAACAATGGGGTTTAGAGACTCATGCCGTCAGAGAATACAAAGTTTAGATCTGAAATGTCATGAGATACAAAATAAGTCTCTAAAAGTTGTTTAAATACTAAACTAGTAGCCTAGGTTTACAAAAATTGGATAAACTATGATGGATGATGCAGAGATCCACTTCTGGGGCCCACTTGGTGTGTGCTGGGGCCCACTTGGTGTGTGCTGGGGCTGAGACTTAAGCAATTCACGTGCAGAGGCCATTTGTGGAGTTGAACGCCAGTTTTTATGCCAGTTTGGGCGTTCAACTCCAGCTTTTGATCCTTTTCTGGCGCTGGACGCCAGAATTGGGCAGAGGACTGGCGTTGAACGCCAGTTTACGTCGTCTATTCTTGTGCAAATATGAACTATTATATATTGCTGGAAAGCCCTGGATGTCTACTTTCCAACGCAATTAGAAGCATGCCATTTCGAGTTCTGTAGCTCCAGAAAATCCACTTTGAGTGCAGGGAGGTCAGAATCCAACAGCATCAGCAGTCCTTTTTCAGCCTGAATCAGATTTTTGCTCAGCTCCTTCAATTTCAGCCAGAAAAATACCTGAAATTACAGAAAAACACACAACTCATAGTAAAGTCCAGAAATATGAATTTTTCCTAAAAACTAATAGAAATAGACTAAAAACTAACTAAAACATACTCAAAACTATATGAAATTAACCCCAAAAAGCGTATAAAATATCCGCTCATCAACAGCTTAGCAATTTCTTCAACTTCTTGTATTCCTTCCATTTTTGCATGCTTCCTTTCCATCCTCTAAGCCATTCCTGCCCTATAAACTCTGAAATCACTTAACACACATATCAAGGCATCTAATGGTAATAAGAGAGGATTAATATTAGCAATTTAAAGGCCCAGGAAACATGTTTTCAATCATAGCACAAAATTAGGAAGGAAAACATAAAACCATGCAAATAGTATGAATAAGTGGGTAAAGAGTTGATAAAAATCACTCAATTGAGCACAAGATAAACCATAAAATAGTGGTTTATCAACCTCCCCACACTTAAACAATAGCATGTCCTCATGCTAAGCTCAAGAGAAGCTATAAAGGAGTGAAGAGGAATGGTAAAATGTATGAAATGCAATCCTATCTATATGAATGCAACTAAATGCAAGATGTTTCTACCAACTTGGTGAAAAGTAAATAAACCTTTCAAGAACAAACATGAAAACATGAACTGGATTTCACTAATTCAAATCATAAAAATGAAGCACGACTTGCAGAAGAAAATAGCTCATGAAAGCCGGGAACGAAGAATCGAGCATCGAACCCTCACCGGAAGTGTATACACTTTAATCACTCATGTGTTTAAGGTTTTGATTCTCTCAATTCTCTACTAACCTTGATTCCTAAGGCTTGCTCTTCATCTAACAATCAACAAAAATTTAATGCACAGATACACATATCAAGAGGTCTTTTAAGGGTTGTAATGGGGTTAGGGTCAAGGTAGGATTGTATTTGGCCAAGTGGACTAAAATATGAATCCTTAATTAACTTAAACTTTTTCCACCTAACTTAAGACAATCCATGTGATTACAATGAAAAATCTAACTGCCCATTAACTATGTTTTCCACATATTCATGCATTCTAATTTCAAGTACAGTACATATGCATTGCTTTCACCACTTACTTTGGGGCATTTTGTCCCCTTTTACTTATTTGCTCTCTTTTTTTTTCTTTTTCTCCTTTTATATAATATATATATATATATATATATATGTATATATATATATATATATATATATATATATATATATATATATATATATATATATATATACATATATATATATACATATATATATATACATATATATATATATGTATATATATATATCTTTTTTTTTCTCAATGTATATGATTAAATTATTGGATGCATGAATCATGTCCTAAACATTTCTTTCACATTTTCAGAAAATTCTAACATACTCAATTCTCAAACCAAACGTTTCCAAACCCACTTTTCCCACACTTAAATCATAAGCACTCTCACTAGTCTAAGCTAACCAAGGATTCAAATTAAGGACATTATTATTTTTCACTTAGAGTTAATGATGTGCTAAAGTAAAGAACAAAGGGGTATAATAGGCTCAAAATTGATTTGCAAGCGATAATGAAAGGTAAGGCCATGTGGGTATGTAAGCTCAATGAAAAAAATGCCTCAATTATATAAGTGCATGCATACATCAAACCATGGAAATATAGAATTAAGCAAGACAAAGATCACAATTTTAGAGAGAAAAACACACACCAAAAATATAATATTGGTTGGTAAAATGCAACCGATTCAAATAGGCTCAAAAATCTCACAGGTTTTGTGTGTTCGAGCTCTAAACCATGTTCCAAATATAATATTTCTTCAAACAAGTTTAACATTAAATTTTATTCAAATTAGTGAAATGCTCTAAAAAGTTTCTTGAAAAAGAAAATATTACTTCAACCAAGTGGTAAAATATGCACAAAATCAATCTAATATGCAATCAAACATGCAAATGCAATAACTAATAAGGAAAATAAACCATTGGTGTTGAGATAGAAGAGTAACTAACCCATGGAGATTGATATCGACCTCCCCACACTTAAAGATTGCACCGTCCTCGGTGCATGCTGAGATGTACAAGTGGACGGGTTGCTACAACTGACGCTTGTAGATAGAGGCGCCTTAGCTAGAGGTCTCTTGGTTCCTCTCCGTGCCAATGTCTTGTCAGTGGCCTTCTCTTTTCCTTTCTTGGTACCGATGCCTAAGGAAGAGGAAAAAGGAAGAGTGTGAAATATAGAAAACTCAGACCGGAAGGGAGGAAATTTCAAGTGATAAGAAATGCCAAAGGAAGGATGATAGCCTAACTACATGGTAGCTACAACATGTAGGGAAGACAAAAATAAAGATCAAAAAGGATAATTCAAAATAATTAGATGCAAGAGGGTAAAAACATGCAAATAATAGGCATGAGAAGCATAGCTCAAGTATCAAGTAATAAATGTGCCAAATTAAAGAGCATGTGTAATGATGACAATTTGTGAATGATAATCCTAAATACATTGGTTGTGCAAGTTAAAATAGGGATGAAAATAATGTAATCCAAATGTATATGAGAGCCATAAGTGAATGTCAATTGTCAAATCTCTCCTCAGAGTAGCCACATGCTCAAATAAAATAAGGTACTATCCAAATAAAACTCCAACACCAACATAAAAATACATGAAAAAGAATTGAAAAAGAAACCAAAAGGAAAGAACAAATAAATGCATTAAATTAAAGGGATAGAAGAGTAGAGGGGAAGAAGTAGAGAAAGAAAGAAGAAAGAAGAAGAAAGAAATTAAGATTTGGGGAAGAAAAGATAAGATATTTTTGGCTGAGCTGGATATTCTGTGCGCCGCATGTGACGCGGACGCGTGAGTGACGCGGTCGCGTGGTGTGCAATAATTATCAGGTGACGCAGATGCGTGGGTCATGCGATCGCGTGGCCTGATTTGTGCGATTGGCGCGAGTGCAGCCTCGCGTTCGCGCAACTCTCTGTTTAAATGCATATTGCCAAAAATCTGGGTGACGCGATCGCGTGGTTGACGCGATCGCGTGAATGGCCTTTCTTTTAAAAATGACGCGAATGCGTGGGGCACACGTTCGCGTGGTAGGGCTTGTGCTTCTAGCATGGTTCCAGCCCCACTTCAGCATAACTTTCTGCCATACACTTCTTTACGTCGATTTCACAGGACCACGCGTTCGCGTGGGTGACGCGGACGCGTGGGAGGCATTTTTCCCACATGACGCGGACGCGTCAGCGACGCGGTCGCGTGGATCAATATGTGCCAAAGGCATGCCTCCAGCCACGCTCTCGCGTGACTCTCTGTCCAATTCTCTTTTCTTCAAAACGCACTGGTGATGCCGACGCGTCAGCGACGCTGCCGCGTCGCGTGCGTGTGTTTTTTTTTAATGCAAAATGCAGAATGCAGTATGCAGATGCTGATACAGATGTTATGAATAATTCCAGGTTTGATAAAATAAAATAAAACTCAAAAACAAAAAAAATGAAATAAAATTAAAATTGAAAAAGGAACGATCATACCGTGGTAGGTTGTCTCCTACCTAGCACTTTTAATTAAAGTTCTTAAGTTGGACATTTGGGGAGTCTTTTGTTATGGAAGCTTGTGCTTGAACTCATCCAAGAATCTCCACCAATGTTTGTAATTCCAATGGCCTCCGGGATCCCAAACTAGGCACAGAAAGCCTTCAAGTAAGTTAAAGCAAGTGACAAGGCCCCAAGAGTGTTGATTGCCAGAATGAATTCCGGGGTCCCAAATCTTGCCTTTGCATCCGTCTTCTTGTTGATCATTATGATTCCATCTGGGTAGCAAGCAATCTGAATTCTCACTAAAGGCCAAACAACTTCCTAAACCCATTCAGTTGAGCTTTACACCAACCCTTGCATTTAAACCTTGAGCACACAACCATGTTGAACCTTGCTTGACAAATCCAACCATTAACCATCTTCCTCTTACTCTTAATACCACAAAGAGCTCTAAGTTGACCATCCGTCTCCAGTAGCCCATATTCAAGTGGAATTAGAAAGCTAAGGGATATGAATTTTACCCACTTAAATGTTATGAAGGATGATGGCAACTTAGGGGGAGGTATTTCTAACGAATTTGCAAGCTCCACTCCCTTGGGCTCTTCTCTGACAACTTCCACCTCTTTGCAAGTTTCTTCAATATCAACCTCTTCCTCTTGGTAGCTTTCTTCCAATTCAATCTCTTCTTCATTGCTCACCAAGGGCATGGGAGGCTGTGCTTCTTCTTCTATAATCTCCATCTCTTGACAACCTCTTCCAAGTCTTCAACTATGATATGCCTTGGAGGTTGTACACCCTCGTTAACGTCAATTTCAACCGCCTTGGAATGAGGTTCTATAACCTGACTTTCCCATGGAGGTTCAGCATCTCCTAAGTCTGCAACTATTTCTTCCTCTGTAACTATTATGTCTTCCTCCACTTGTTCCAGTACAAAGCCATGTTCCTCATTGTCTACCGAAGTTTCTAGTGTCTCCTTCATGCTACGCTCTTCTTTAGATTCTCCACATATAGCCATGGGAGTACTTTGAGTTCTCAGATGTCGGGAGGCTATTATATTTACTACCTCGGTTAAGGCAGTCGTGAGTTCCAGTACACTCCTTTGCATCTTCACTTGCCCTTGAAGAAGAACACGAAGTCTGTCACCCATTGGAGGTTGGGGTGGATATGAAGGTTCATTGGTTGGGAGAGAGGATTCATAATAGGAAGGTGGTTCATCTTGATAATGATAAGGAGATGGTGTATATTGAGGTGGTGGTTCATGAGAGTAGTTGTGTTGGAATGGGGGTGGTTCTGTGTATGGTTCATTTGGCTCATAAGGTGATTGGTATGGTGGATGCGGGTTAGGGTCATATGGAGGTGAATGGTGGAAAGGAGCTTGTGAGTATGGTGGTCCAAAGCTATTTTGAGGAGGTGGTTCATTGGCATATGATGGAGCTTGCTGGTAACTACAAGGGGGTCCACCATATCTATTGTCTTGGCATGCATCGTAGGATGGTCGTTGTCCATGGTATCTTGGAAGGTGATATTGCCGAAAGGGTTGATCAGATCCTCGTGGCTCCTTCCATCTCTGATTGTTTTGACCTTGATGCATGTTCCTGTTATAATTTCCATTCCTTGCAACAACATTGGGACCAAACTCAAAGCGATGGGGGTGAGAACTCATAATAGCAAAAAAAAATTAAAAATAAAAATAAAAATAAATTTAAATTAAAAGGTTATTGAAATTTAAATTTTGAATTTGAAAATTAAATTTTGAAATCTGAAAATTAAATTTTGAAATTTGAAATTTGAAATTTGAAATTTAAATATTGAATTTTGAAATTTTATTTTTGAAATAAGATAAGATAAGATTTTGAAAAAGATATGATTTTTGAAAAAGATTTGAATTTTGAAATTTAAAACTAAGATAAGATAAGATAAAAATTTTAAAATGAAAATCTGAAAATTTTTTTTTTTCAAAAATAAATCAATTTAAAATCAAATATATACAATAACCAATAATAAGGCACACGTTTGCAATTCCTCGGCAACGGCGCCATTTTGACGATGGGATTTTCTATCGGTAAAGAAATATAAAAAAATGATCGCGTTGTAAGTATAGCTTCTAAATCAACAGAAAATCCTTTCGTACAAACGTTTTGGTTGTCACAAGTAACAAACCCCTTTAAAATTGATAACCGAAGTATTTAAATCTTGGGTCGTCTTTTCAAGGAACTGCAGGGAGGTATGTTCTTATTAATGGTTATGAGTTTTGTAAATTGGGGGGTTTTGAAAGTAAGGGACAAATAATTTAAATGACAAATAAAATAAATAAATAACTGTAAAATAAACTTTTGGCAAGATATGAAAATTCGGAAGTCCTATCCTAGTTACTCCTATGAGAATTGAAGTTAATCCCACTTAGTTAAACCTTATGAAAGCAAGGAAAAGTCAAGTGAACTAATTAGTTAGATTCCCAAGTCCTAGCCAACTCCTAAGGAAAGACTAGAGTTAGTGGAATACCAGTCAATTAGCCGACATAACAACCAATCACGGATAGTTGATAACTCAAGAGCTTCCAGTTAATCAATTGAAGCCAATAATGTAAAAAGCTAAATAAGAATCTTATATCTAAAATACCTCAATTGCATTAAATAAGAGAAAATCAACCTAAACATAAAGAATTCATAAGTCAATCTGGCAACATAAGTAATTAAAGGATAGCATTAAAGTATCTGAAAGTAAAAGAGAAATATAAAGTAAAAGAAATATTGAACCTGATGAAGAGTTGAAATTCTAAATCCTTAAGAGGAATCCTAATCCTAAAACCTAAGAGAGAGGAGAGAACCTCTCTCTCTCTAAAAGCTACATCTAAACTATGAAAAGTGAATAATTGAAGGCCTATCAATGAATGGATGCATTCCCCCACTTTATAGCCTCTAATATGTGTTTTCTGGGTTAAAAACTGGGTCAGAAATAGCCCAGAAATTGCCCGCAGCAATTTCTGTTACGTTCAGGTCGCGGCAAAGTGACGCAGAGGCGTCGTCCATGCGTTTGCGTGGATTGCGTTTCTGCCAGGTCACGCGTCCGCGTGATCCACACGTTCGCATCACCTGGCTTCGGGGCGTCTATGGTAAATTATATATCGTTGCGAAGCCCCGGATGTTAGCTTTCCAACACAACTAGAACCATCTCATTTGGACCTCTGTAGCTCAAGTTATGACCGTTTGAGTGCGAAGAGGTCAGGCTGGACAGCTTAGCAATTTCTTCAACTTCTTGTATTCCTTCCATTTTTGTATGCTTCCTTTCCATCCTCTAAGCCATTCCTGCCCTATAAACTCTGAAATCACTTAACACACATATCAAGGCATCTAATGGTAATAAGAAAGGATTAATATTAGCAATTTAAAGGCCCAGGAAACATGTTTTCAATCATAGCACAAAATTAGGAAGGAAAACGTAAAACCATGCAAATAGTATGAATAAGTGGGTAAAGAGTTGATAAAAATCACTCAATTGAGCACAAGATAATCCATAAAATAGTTTTTTATCACATACTATTGCTAATTGGGGGTTACCTGATGACTGACAAGTCTAATAATCAGGTCTATCTCCGATGGTTGCCACTATAGGATGACTTCTAGAGGTGCTGTAGTCTGTCTTAGGGATCCGCTATGCTTGCATAGACTTATCACTCTCTATGCTCTGTAGCACATTGAGACACCCCTGACATTACAGGATGCACTATGCTTGTATTCTCGTCGATATACTATAGATTTCCTCAGTGATGTCCACCTGAGAGCCAGGTTCTGACATATCCCATGGCTGCGAGGTAACAACTAGTACTTATGATTTTCTTCTTCTTCATTTATGTAATCGAATATCCCCTTGTATAAATTGGTACACTTTTATTCTTGCATATGTCCATAGGTTGATAGGTATCGTTCAGCAGATTAGGGACCAGAACGACTAGAGAGTCCTCCGATGGCGGCTGGGATTGGATTGGTTACGATTACATGAGGCAAGCAAAATTCTTTTATTTAATTACAACTAAATAAATTACATATCCAGTGTAAGTAACTATTGTTGATGATTATATTACATGTTATGTTGTAGTTCCTGTGGACGCTATACGATGACCTTGCACTGCAGGCCCTGTGCCCAGATTGCTGAAGGAGGAAACAGAGTGGGGGACATGGATGTTTGTTGTTTCTCTTGTCTATTTTATCATTGTTGATTTTCACCACGTTGATCGGGTGAAATGTCAGTTTGGTGGCAAGCAGCCAGTGCCTGGGACCCCGGTCAATGTTGACAAATTCCTGACCACCATAGGACGAGGCGAGGACATTTGACAGCCTACTCATCATGAGCAGTGGTATGATGGCTGGAGGGTTCGATTTAAGGATGGCCATCAGATCTCTATTCAGTCGTTCACAGACTACCGACCTATGCAGGAGTACTGGGCCTGGTTCGAGCAGGCTTGCCGCGTTAGACATCTGTCATGCTAGGAGGTGCTTGATGATCCTAGACTATTGGATTTACCAGGTGACGTCCAGCCTACAGCCAGCCAGCCTAGGGACATTCTTCACCTTCCTCGGGATGTCCTTGATCATCATTGGTGTGCCAAGGAGGTTTGACGGACACCCGGAGGCCTACCAGGAGAGACAGAGAGGGGTGCTAAGGAGTGTGGAGGAGCTGTATGGCCCCGGAGGGAGAGGGCCAGGTCTCGTAGGGAGCGGTTGGATGTGGAGTCTAAGAAGGAGGTTGAGTATCACTCACAAGAGGAGCACAGTGATATACCAGCAAACTACGACTACTCACCACCTCCACTCCCACCTCTACCACCACCAAGGTCACAGTCACAAGTAGTTCGGGATGATTGGGATACTTTTCCACCTAGCTGGGTAGATCTCGGGGCATCGAGAAGTCATCAGGAGGCCTCTATGTCCGACGAGATCCAGTTCGACAAGGCATTCCGGATTCATACCATTGACCAACAGAACATGCAGCGTATCGTAAATCAGTTTCACACAGGCAGAGAGCAGAGTCTCGGACAGGTTCATCATCATTCGTCTGCTCCCATGTATACCTCAATTTGGGTACCGTACATGTCACCGAGGCCTAGCACCTCACATGGCACAAATGTCCGTCCCGGTGCTCAGTGTGAGACACCCCATCGGTGGACTATGGGCGCTTGATGATGGCATCCTAACTGATGCTTGCACCACCATGTTATCCATCTGGTCAGCCTTAGTATTAGGCCCAGCCATATGCTCATGTTCAGTACTTTGACAATTACCTTGATCCACATCATGCACCTCAACCACCGCCTCCATCACAGTCACAGGATCTCTCTTGGCACGCATAGCCTCCTTCAGATCCACAGCCTAATAGACCCTCTTAGCAGGTCATGTGTGAGCATCTTGTACCTATTTTCTCCTTATTTTCAAGTCATTTTTAGTTAGAATTTATTAAGTTTTATTATATTTTAGTGTCAAAATCCTCTTTGGATGCTACTTTGAGTTGTTTTAGTATTTTTATTTATTTCAGGAAAATTCGGAGCAATTTGGAGCTGTCCACCCTTGGGCGCTAAACGCCTGGGTGTTTAGCGCCAGCAACACAGCAAGCCCAGGGACGTGTCTGCCTCTTTGGGCGTTAAATGCCCAACTGGCTTTTAGCACCAGGCAATCCGAACCGAGCCACATTAATGAAGCATCTTCAAGTGGATTTAGCTTTTATTATTTATCTTTTATTTTATTTTGTAATTTTTATTTACAAAAAATATCTTTTATTTTTAGGATTTATTATTTTATTTTAGTTTCAAATCAAATTAGGTTAGATATAAAAGAGAAAAGATTCACCCTTCAGGGGGAGCTTCGCACTTCCGCACTTTTACACTTTTCAGAGCCCTTATTTTCTCTGTAAGTCATGAGCCACTAAACCTCCTTGGTTATGGTTAGGAGCTCTATTTATTTCTATGGATTAAGACTATTGTTTTTCTATTTTAATTAATGTATGGATTCAGTTTCAATGATCACTTTCATTCTTCATTTTATTAATCTGGGTGGAACGAAAGTATGACTCTTATTCTTGATGCGTTCTTGTGGTCCTTGGAAGAGGTCTCTCACCTGAACATAGCTTGAAAGTAAATTCCTCCTAAATTGCTAATTACTTGAACTAATCGAGATATGTGACATATAATCCTCTTAGCTTTGGGTAATTAGGGTTTTTGTGGCCATAAACTATATTTGAACTCAACCCTCTAATCGAAATCAAGTGACCAAGACATTGGCAGTTGATAAAGGTTAGAGGAGACTAAATCATTAAGACATTAGGGTTAGTCAATTATAGTTTTCCATGAAATGAATATTGCATGATTAAAATATTTGGTAAGAAAACTTAATCTGAAAAAGTAAACATCTCCGATACCTTGACTGTTTTCTCTTATTGATTTCTCACTAATTCTCTTATTTGCTTTCTTTACTCTCTGATTTACTGTTTAATGCTTTTGAAAACCACAAAACCAACTTTTCTGCCTGCCTAACTAAACCAATCAGTTGACCATTATTGTTCAGTCCATCAGTCCTCGTGGAATTGACCCTCAGTCACCTGAGGTATTACCTGGACAACCCGGTATACTTGTCGGTTCAGTTGTGGACAGTCCAAAAATACGCACCAAATTTTTGGCGCCGTTGCAAGGGACTGACGGTGATTGACAACTACCAGTTGTCTGATTACTTAGATTAGGTAATTTTTTTAGTTTTATTTGTTTGTTTATTTTTCTTTAAATTTTCAAATTAGGTTTTGTTTATTTTCCCTTAATTTCGTATTTTAAGTGTTTTTTTTTCTTTTCTGAAAATTTACGAAAATATTAGTATTTTTTCTTTTTTAATTTTTTGAATTCTTTGGTTTATTTCTTTCTTATTGGTTTTCAAAATTTTTAGTTTAATTGCTTGCCTTATTTTATTTTATTCCTTTTTACATAGGATGTCTCACAGGAAATTCTCTGCACTCTGACGTAGAAATTTCCACTTTTTTTTTGTTTTCTGTTTGTTTATGAGCAAGAACAGGGACAAAGAACCCCTTCTTGATTTTGATCTTGAACCTGAGAGGACCTTGAGGCGACATTTTCAACAAGCTAGAGCTTACAAAGCCGATGAGAATCTCAGGGATACTTTTTAGAAAGAAGCCATGGATCCCAACAATCCCAATAATGTTGTTAATGTTAATGGCGGGAATTGCGGAGGTAATGAGCAAGCTAGGAGGATGCTGAGTTCCTACGCTGCTCCCACTCCTGATTTTTATGGGCACAGCATTGCAGTACCTCCTATTGGTGCAAACAATTTTGAGCTGAAGCCACAATTGATCACTCTAGTGTAGCAAAAATGCCAGTTTTATGGGCTCCGCAGGAAGACCTAAACATATTCATCTCTAACTTCCTGCAGATCTGTGACACTGTAATGACTAATGAAGTGAATCCTGACGTCTATAAGCTCCTGTTCTTCCCATTTGCTGTGAGGGACAGAGCAAAGCAATGGCTGGATACTCAACCTAAGGAGAGCTTGGACTCTTAGGACAAGGTGGTCAATAGATTTCTGACCAAGTTCTTCCTACCTCAGAAGCTGACTAAGCTGAGGGTGGATGTTCAGACTTTTAGGTAGAGAGATGGTGAGTCCCTCTATGAAGCCTGGAAAAGATACATGCAGATGATCAGGAAGTGTCTCCCAAATATATTTTCAGACTGGACCAAGCTGTAGATTTTCTATGATGGCCTCTCTGAGATGGCGAAAATGTCTCTGGACAATTCCGTAGGAGGTTTCTTACACATGAGGAAGATGCCTAAAGAGGCTAATGAGCTTATTGAGATGGTTGCTAACAACCAATATTTATACTCTTTTGAGAGGAATCCTGTGAAGAAAGGAGTTATAGAGGTAGACACCCTAGATGCCATTCTAGCTCAGAACAAGATCATGTCACAATAGATCAGTATGATTACTCAGCACTTGAGTGGGATGCAAGTCTCAGTGGTTAATACTCAAGATGCATCTTATGACATGAGTAGTGGCTTCAACTAAGGGGAGAATTATGATTATGCTCAAACCACTCCTGAGCAAGTTAATTATATGGGCAACTCCTCCAAAAATCCCAATAATGATCCTTATTCGAATACATTCAATCAGGGATGAAAGAATCACCCTAACTTTGGGTGGAGAGAGCAACCCCAGAAGCCCCCAACCAAATTTCAATAACAACTCTCAGGGCGGTTTCAATCAGAATAAGTTCAACAATTTCAACAACCGTTAATTTCAAGCTTCTCAGCCACAACAGACATCTACTCAATCTCAGAGCAACTCCGACTTGGCTTCAGTAGTTGTTGAGCTCTCCAAGAGTACTCATAATTTTATGTAGGAGACTGGAGCTTCACTCAAAAACTTGGAGATGCAAGTAAGATAGTTGTGTAAGCGGATACCTGCTTCCTAACACTCTCCCCAGTGACACAATGACTAACTCAAGAGAAGAGTGTAAGGCCCTCACAATGGCTAATGAATCCATGCTGAAGAAGGAGGTGCAAGTTTCTAAGGGCTCAAAGAAGAAAGAAGCTCTAGAAAAAGATGAAGTTACACTATCATACGCCCCACTTAAGGTACCTATACAAGAGCCTGAAGTATCACACCCTCTGGAGCTCTAAGAGGAGACCAAGGATGAGTAGTTCTCTCAGTTCTTGGAAGTCTTTAAAAAGTTATAAGTCAATATTCCTTTTGCTGAAAGTCTTGAGAAAATGTCTCCCTATGTGGCATTCGTGAAAGGCTTGCTCTTTGAGAAGAAGGCATTAAAAGGAGATGAAACAGTGGTCTTGACTAAGGAAAATAGTGCACTCATTCAGAGCAAGCTGCCAAAGAAGATGCCAGATCTAAGGAGCTTTCAGATTCCTTGTATTATTGGGAATGTCACCTTTGACAAAGCCCTTTGTAATCTTGGCTCAAGTATCAATCTGATGCCATTATTTGTGATGAAGAAGCTAAAAATTCAAGAGGCACAACCTACATAGATAGCACTATAGATGGCAAACAAGTCTCTGAGGCAGGCACATGGGCTAGTGGAAAATGTCTTGGTCAAGGTTGGAGAACTTTTTGTCCCTGCAGAATTTGTAGTACTTGATATGGGAGAGGATGTAAATGACTCCATCATACTAGAAAGACCATTCCTGGCAACTAGGAGAGCTCTGATTGATGTTGAGAGAGGTGAATTAGTTTTGAGGCTGCGTGAGGACTACTTAGTATTCAAGGTTTTTAAACCTTCATCACTCTTTGGAGAACAAGGTACTTGCATGCAAAGTTCATTGCTTAAGCCTCCTCCTTTGGTGGGAGCCAATACAATTTTTCCTGACATCAAACCTAAGTTTGGTTTTGGGCATTCATCACCTACCAAAGTGGGAGAAGGTCCTAAGAAGAAAGTACTCAAGGGCTGGAAGAACAAAACGATTCCCAGTGAGGACTTCTCACCTGGGATGAAAGTGGTATTCACTAGAAGTCCAGTCCGACCTCATACAGTAAACAGGATCCTGTCTCTGGAGGATATTGAGTTAATCCATGAGAGCCAGGAAAAAGATTCATAGTGAGGGGTGAAGACCTAAGACCCTATAACCACCCTCCTCCTTAGAGGAGCTAACCGTCAAGCTAGTGATGGTAAAAAAGCGCTTGTTGGGAGGCAACCCAACCAAGAGTATCCTTTAGTTTTTATTTAAGTTTGAGTTTCATTTATCTTTCATTGTTTTTATAGTTTTCCTTAGTTTAATTTTGTTTGTGATCATGCATAGTGCTTAGAACAAGGACAGGAGGACTCAGAAGGAAGAACAGAATACCCTGGAGCAAGGTTGACTCGAAGTGCTTAGGCACTAAACGCCATGCAAAGAAGGCTGGCATTAAAGGCCAGGAGGATGTTTAACGCCCATGAAGGAAAGTAGAGACTGGCGTTAAACTCCAGATGGGCGTTTAACGCCCATGAAGAGCACATTTTTCACCCCACCAAGGGCGCTAAATGCCAACTCGGCATTTAGCACCACACATGACTCGTCCCAAAAAAAGAAGGTGCCATTATTGGCGCTAAACGCTGAGGCTGCCGTTTAGCACCAGGCACGTCAATTTCGAATGTGAAGGAGGGAGTTTAACTAATGGTTAAATCCCCAACCCCCACCCACTTTGACCATTCAACCATATCCTTTCTCTTTCCCCCTTACCCACTATTCCATCTACATTCATCCATCCTAATTTCCAAAATCACCTCCCATGAACCTATCAAATCCCATCAAGCTTTTAACTCACCCCCACTCAACCCAATCACCACTGATCAATCCCATCAATCTCTCTTCCCCATTAACCACATTCAAATTTCATTTTCTCCCACCCTTACCCCCTATAACCGAACCTTCCCCCCTCCCCCTCACCTCTATAAATACCCACTTCCTCACCTCTTATCCCCACACCTCTAACTACCATCTTCTATCATACTATCTCCTTCTTTTTATATACTATCTTTTTTCCCTTTTCTTTTTCCCCACTAAACCGTAGCCCCCTCCTTCCACTATTCTTTCTCTTTTGCTTCCCCATTATCACATTCCCTTATTCTATCTATTTTCTATTTTATCTTTTACTTTTCTCGAGGACGAGCAAAACTTTTAACTTTGGTGTTAGGCGCTCCATTTTTTCCTCATTTTTTCTATCCTTATGGCACCCAAACCTGGTGAATCCTCTTCAAGGAAGAGGAAAGAGAAGGCACCCGCCTCTGGTCCTTATGATTTCATTCGATTTTCTTCAAGACCTACGAGGATCACTTTCATGAGATAGTGAGCAAAGAAAAAGTGATCCCCGAGGTCGGCTTTGATCTTCAGCCCGAGGAGTACCCAGAGATCTGAGAACAAATTTTGAGGAAGGGTTGGGAAGTTTTGACCAACCCCGTGGCTGACGTGGGCGTACTTATGGTCAGGGAGTTCTACGCCAATGCTTGGTGACCTACAAGCATACCACTAGCGTTAACCCGGATCCGAAGAACTGGTGCACCATGGTCCGAGGGGGCAATTATGGAGTTTAATCCAGAGAGAATGAGGGAGATACTTCACCTGCCACCATCTTGAGACGACCCTCACTCTTGCACTCAGAGGGTCAACACTGACCAGAGACTAGACCAGATCCTCACAGACATATGCCTCCCCTGAGCATAGTGGAGGAGGGACGCCAGAGGTCAACCATACCAGCTGGGTAGGCATGACCTGAAGTCGGTTGCTAGAGGATGGTTGGAGTTCATTCACCGCTCTATCATCCCCATAAGCAACTGGTCAGAGGTTACAGTGGACCGAGCAATGATGATTCATTGCATCATGCTCGGTAATGAGGTAGAGGTACACCATGTGATACTTCAAGAGCTATACGGGATAGTCGAGAAGGCCTTTACCTATGTGAGATTGGCCTTCCCTCACCTCATCTTCCACCTGTGTGCTGAAGCCCAAGTCCACATTGATGGCAATACCCCTATTGACATTGACCGACCTATCACTAGGAGGGGTATGGAGGATGCTAAGAAGCATGGGCATGCACCACCACAGGAGCCAGTTCCACCTTCTCAGCAGGACCTTCCGGAGATGCCTCAAAAATTCTATTTTCCTCCCCGTGACTACTGGGACCAGTTGACCACATCCATTGGGAGCTAACATCATCTGTTGATTAACTGAGTATTGAGCATCAGGACTACTCAGCTTTCCTCCATCAGCTAGTGGAGGAGCAGCTGAAGCAGAGGCACAACATAGATGAGCTAAAGTGCCAGAGAAGATTTCCAAGAGGGAGTAGCAGCCGCCATGACTGAGGTGGTTTTGTTTATTTATCTTCTGCTTTCCTTATTTTCTGTTCTCTAGTATTTTATATTATTTCCTGTTACTTGTTTGAGTTTTTGCATGATCATTAGAGTCTTTTATTGCTTTCTAGTTTAGTTATTTATTTTGTTTTATGCTTATTTTGAAAGATGTCTCATGCATTACTCACTAAGCTTGAAAAATCAAAAGAAAAATAAAAGAAATAATGCACGAGGGTTGAGTTATATATTATGAGTTTTTGTAGTTACTTTGATATGGTGGCATTATCTTTAATTCTGAATGTATGAATAAATAGTGCATATTTGATATTGAAGTTAAGAGTATTGGTTCTTGAGGTACAGGAGCTTAGAGAAGTATTATGGATTCTCTAACCAAGTAAGACATTGATCTTTGAAGCAAAACAAATAGCAAAAAGAAAATAATAAGAAAGAAAATAAAAAGAAAGGTCCAAGGCTCTGTGCATCAATGGTCAGGAGGGTCAAAATTGATCTAAAGCTCAAAAGAGTGGTTTTCCCTGACCATATGCTTGTGGTGTGAATGTGTCAAGTAACCCTTGAGACGGAGCACCAAGAGTCGTCACCAAATGCATTTATAGAGTATGCCAAAGGCTCTGAGCACCACTGTCTAGGAAAAATGAAAAGAAAAAAAATTGGAACTCAAAAGAGTTCCCCAGTTAAGTGCTTGTGGTGTTGTTGTATCAAGTTAAACTTGAAGACAAAACACTTAGAGTTACGGCTAGGCTCAAGGTGCAAAGCACCAAGAAAAAGATAAGAAAAAGCTGTGTTCAAAGATCATTCAGAGCTTCAAGAGAAAGAGAGTCCATAATATCATTCGGGTTCTAGTGCTGAGAGACATCAATATTTTTGAACTTCAAAATATAGTGAGATGCCGAACCTATTCAGAGTCAGAGTGTCATTAGCCCGACTCAGTGCTTAGACATGAGCTTAAAGGAACACTCAAGTCTTCGGCATTTTTCTCTTCTTTTCTCAGTCCTGTATTGCTTTAGTTGCTTGAGGATAGGCAATAGTTCAAGTTTGGTGTTGTGATGCGTGAGCATCTTGTACCTGTTTTTCCCTTGTTTTCTAGTTATTTTTAG
Source organism: Arachis ipaensis (assembly GCF_059453495.1). Lineage (NCBI taxonomy): Eukaryota > Viridiplantae > Streptophyta > Magnoliopsida > Fabales > Fabaceae > Arachis > Arachis ipaensis. The sequence goes on from NC_142436.1 coordinate 35,518,052, forward strand.
TTAAAATTTGTTAAAATTTATTAAGTTTTATTATATTTTAGTGTCAAAATTTTCTTTGGATGCTACTTTGAGTTGTTTTAGTGTTTTTATTTATTTCAGGGAAATTCGAAGCAATTTTGCAGAGAGTTGTGCAAAAAGGAGAAGATTTGGAGCTCTCCCTCCTTGGGTGCTAAATGCCCAACTGGCGTTTAGCCCCAGGTAATCCGAACCGAGCCATATCAATGAAACTTCTTCAAGTGGATTTAGCTTTTATTAGCTATCTTTTATTTTATTTTTGTAATTTTTATTTACAAACAATCTCTTTTAGTTTTAGGATTTATTATTTTATTTTAGTTTTAAATCAAATTAGGTTAGATATAAAAGGGAAAAGATTCACCCTTCAAGGGGAGCTTCGCACTTCCACATTTTCACACTTTTCAGAACCCTTGTTTTCTCTGTAAGTCATGAGCCACTAAATCTCCTTGATTATGGTTAGGAGCGCTGTTTATTTCTATGGATTAATACTATTATTTTTTTATTTTAATTAATGTATCGATTCAGTTTCAAGGATTACTTTCGTTCTTCATTTTATGAATATGGGTGGAACAAAAGTATGACCCTTATTCTAGATGCGTTCTTGTGACCCTTGGAAGAGGTTTCTCACCTGAACACAGCTTGAAAGTAAATTTCTCCTAAATTTCTAATTACTTGAACTAATCGGGATATGTGACATATAATCCTCTTAGCTTTGGGTAATTAGAGTTTTTGTGGCCATAAACTAAATTTGAACTTAACCCTCTAATCGGAATCAGGTGACTAAGACATTGGCGGTTGATGAAGGTTATAGGAGACTAAATCACTAAGACATTAGGGTTTAGTCAATTACAGTTTGCCATGAAATGAATCTTGCATGATTAAAATAGTTGGTAAGAAAACTTAATCCGAAAAAGTAAACATGTCTGATACCTTAACTATTTTCTCTTATTGATTTCTCACCAGCTCTCTTATTTGCTTTCTTTACTCTTTGATTTACTGTTTAGTGCTTTTGAAAACCACAAAACCAACTTTTTTGCCTGCCTAACTAAACCAATCTGTCGACCATTGTTGCTCAGTCTATCAATCCTCATGGGATTGACCCTCACTCACTTGAGGTATTACTTGGACGACCCAGTGTACTTACCGGTTCAGTTGTGGACATTCCAAAAATACGCACCAGCAAGCAAAGCCTCTATCCTGTGGCACCGGACATCGGTTGCATTACCCGTATGATCAAAACCGATGATGTTATTATCTTATTTCTTGTATTATTCAGACTGTATTTTGTACTGTACTTATGTTTATATGCATCTCTTGTGTATATCATGTTATCTATGTTATTTAGTTTGTATGTTGAAGAACTGAAGATTAATGGTTTAGAAGTTATAGTAAACTCTCGTTGCAAGTATAGTTACTAAACCAAGCAATCAACCTTTCTTACAAAAGTTTTGGTTGTCACAAGTAACAAACCCCTTTAAAATTGATAATCGAAGTATTTAACCTCGGGTCGTCTTCTCAAGGAACTGCAGGGAGGTATGTTCTTATTATTGGTTATGAAGATTGTAAATTGGGGTTTTGAAAGTAGGGAGCAAGTAATTTAAATGACAGGTAAAATAAATAAATAACTGTAAAATAAACTCTTGGCAAGGTATGAGAAATTGGAAGTCCGATCCTAGTTATCCTTATCAATGGAGATGAGAATTGAATCTTAATCCCACTTAGTTAGCCTTTACTAAAGCAAAGGAAGATCAAGTGGATTAATTAGTCTGATCTTCAGGTCCTAGTCAATTCCTAAGAAAGGACTGGAATTATTGAAGTTCAATTCAATTAGCAAAGATAACAATTATCAATCACGCTGAGTTTGATAACTCCTGAATTACTGATTTCTTAACCAAGGCTAGAAGGGAAAAAGTAAATCTACTGGAATAACAATGTCTTCAGATTAGAAGCAACAGTAACATAAATAAAAAAGAGCAATCATAAATTGAAATACCTCAAATAACATTAATTAAAAGAATAATCTGTAACATAGAAAAGTTCACAAATTAAATTGAGAAAATAATTAATTAAAAGGAATGTTGAACCTGATAAAAAGGGACAATCATGAAAGCAAGAAAAATCCTAAATCCTAATCCTAAGAGAGAGAGGAGAGAACCTCTCTCTAAAAACTACATCTAAATCATGAAAAGTGAATAATTGGAGACTCTCCTTTGAATGGATGCATTTCCCCACTTTATAACCTCTGATCTGTGCCTTCTGGACTTGGATTTGGGCCAAAAAAGGCTTCAGAAATCGATGGGAGCATTTTCTGTAATTTCTAGTGCGTGGCCTCTATCACGCGTCCGCGTGGGTCACGCAGTCGCGTCATCTGGAGTTTTCTTATCACGCATTCACTTCCTTCATGCGTCCGCGTCATCTGCGTTTTGCTTGTGGCGCGCGTTCGCGTCATTCACGCGTTTGCGTCGCTGTCGGTTTCTTCAAAAATTCCATTTTGTGCTTTCCTTCCATTTTTGTATGTTTCCTTTCCATCCTTTAAGTCATTCCTGCCTTTAGAATATCTGAAACTACTTAACACACAAATCACGGCATCGAATGGTAATAAAGGGTAATTAAAATAATTATTCTTAAAGCATAAGAAACATGTTTTTCACATATATCACATAATAAGGAAGGGAAAATAAAACCATGCAATTAACATGAATAAGTGAGTGAAGGATTGAATAAATCACTTAATATTAGGCACAAAATATATCATAAAATATGAGTTTATCAACCTCCCCACACTTAAACAATAGCATGTCCTCATGCTAAATCCAAGATAAAGAGTAAGGTTAAAGTTAAAGTGGTGGAATCTCATGCAATGTAATCTATTCTGAATGCAACTACCTAAATGAATCATGCAATTCTAATTGTCATTCACTTGTATATAAAACTTACATGTAGTTGAGTTAATTCACATTCTCAAGGAATCATATATGCATAGCCAAGCCTTAGATAATGTTAAAGCACTTTTACAATTGAGATGGGAAAGAAAAATATTGTACAAACTTGCAAGATAATTAACAATTTAAGCAGAGATATATGTTGATGAGCTATTAAACCCTCACTAAATTTTGTGTTTACTCTCTAGCCACTCAGTGTTTATTGGGTTAATCACTCTATTCTTTTTTTTATTCTTACTTTCTATAACTTTGTTCTTCATCTAACCAATCAACAATTACAGAATACAGACATACAAAAATCATGAGGTCTTTATTTAAGGTTGTACTGGGGCCAAGGTAAAGGTAAGGGTATATATATAAGGCTAACTGAGCTAATGAGTGAATCCTTGATTAGTCTAAGATCTCACCTAACATACATATTTTGTAATTCAAAGGTTTCTTTACCTATTTACCCAAATTTTCTCACTTTGTATTGCAAGCTCACATATTAACTTTAACTTTTGTCCTATGTGCATTGATTCCTTTTATTTTGTAATTGGGGAATTTTTGTATCCCCTTTATTTAAATAAAAATAATTTTTTTTAATGCACATGGTAATTTAATTGTTTTGATTTCACATGAGCATGCTTCCCAAAACTTTTATTTTGAAATGTCTTTATTTTTTTTAACTTTCTACCTTTGTTTCTATAATCCATGTTCCCATAAGGTTCCCCACACTTAAACAATACACAATTTCTATCTTAAGCTAACCAAAGATTCAACTTGGGATTTTTATTTTGTTTTTCTGCTTAAGGCTAGTATTGTGATTTATAGAACAAGAGGGTATTAAAAGCTCAAGGGAGCTAACAAGGGTAATGTAAAAGGTAGGCTAATTTTGGGATAAGTGAGCTAGAATCAAACAATGGCCTCAATCACTTTCTTGGTATGTATCTATATTCTATAATTGGACATATAGATTAAAACAAAGTAAAGAACATCAGAATAAAAAAGAAGGGCGAAACACACAGGAATAAAATTTATGGTTTGAATGTAACCATATAATTAAGCTCAAAACTCACAGGCTGTGTGTTCTCTAGCTCAAAAATCATATCTTAGTTATAGATGTCATGCAAGTGAAAAATTAAGAGTTCCCATTATTCTCAATGTAAACCTTAGGGTGGCTTTAAAGTTTTAGTGTTTCTTCTTGATGAAATATTGTTAACTAACTAACATGTAATGCTATATATACAAGGTGTGGATTGTTTTTATTATGTTAAAGTCTCTAGTTTACTTCCTTTTATTTTCAATTTAAACTAAACTATCATATACTAAAAGGGTAAACTATACTAATTAATCCACATATTCTATAACTAATAAGTTAGAATTGCAATGCAGAAAATAGAGTAAAAATACACGAAAAGAGCAATGTATAAGTACTGAGGAATAAAAATCAAAATCAAAATACAGAAAAGTAATAAAATAAAAAGAGTCTGTAGTGGTTCACCAAGAAAAATATGCCAGAGATGGCAACCTCCCCACACTTAAGATAAAGCATCGTCCTCGATGCTCACTCAAGCAGGGTGTGAAGGGGTGTCATCACTAGAATGATGTGTGGCTGGAGTCTCTGTGGTGGTGGTCGGAGGATCTGTCTGCTGCAGAGGGGGTGCTGACTGAATAGGAACCTCTGGGTCTGCAGCCTGAATCTGATGTGGGGCTTCCTGCTGTGGCGCAGCCTGCTCTAGGCCTGCCTGCTCAGCCTCTCTCTGTGGATGGATTTCTGCCTCATGATCATCCGCCTCCTCCTCAGATGGCTCTGATGGTGTGTCAGGCTCGGAGGGAATGTCGCCGCCAGATCGTATCATCAGCTTTAGGTGCTTATAGTGTTGCTTGCTGCGACGCTCAGATCTCTCATATCGGCGCCGGTTGCGACACTCCATCTGGTCTAGCTGCTGAAATAGGCGGTGTACGAGGTGATAAACTGGCTCTGAGGCAGATGGAGGTGCAGTGGTGGTAGCTGGGGTAGCAGTAGATGAAGAGGGGCCAGCTGAAGGTGTGGCTGTCTCATCAGGGGCAGTGAGGAATGGAGGTCTGTAGCCCAAAGCCAGAAAGTTCCTGCTGTGAGGAATAATCTTCTTGCATTCTGTAGCAGGTGGCTTCTCATCAGCATCCTCCCAAGGCACGTCAGCTCGACGGCCGAGCTGGGTAATCAGATATGGAAAGGGGAGGGTGCCTCTGACGTGGACCCTGGCCATGTAGTACCGGATGAAACGTGGCAGGTACAGGTCCTTACCCTCCATCACACACCAGAGGAGGGTGATCATAGCGTCAGGTAGCTCCGTCTCGTGAGTACTCGGCATAATAAAGTTGCTCAGGATCTGATGCTAGAGCCGAGCCTCATCATTTAAGTATATCCACTTGATTCCCTTATGCATGGTGGTGTTCTGACCCATGACCCATGGGACAGTCGGGTCAAGGGCTATCCTTGCCTTGACCGCATCCCAATCAAACTTCATGAAGCGCATGTCCTCCTCAGCCTTTTGGTAACCATCAAGCTGATCGAATTTAGGCTGAAGCTGCAGAATATCCTCAATGGCCTCTTCAGTGACCAGTATCTGCTTCCCTCTTAGGTTCACTGCATCTAGGGAAGTTTTGAAGTAATTGCAGTAAAACTCTCTTACCCAAGAAGCATTGACCTCTGTCAAGTTTCTCTCCAAGAAGAACCAGCCTCTTTGTTTGATTTGATCGGAGGTGTATTGCTGGAGTTCTTTCGGAATTTTCAGAGTCCGCTCCAGGTACAGGTTCCTGGAGGTTGCAAACACCGGATACTTCAACTTGCAGTATTTGTTTGCAAACTTAGTGGGATCAGTGGCAGGGAGTAGCTGGTCAGCCTTCTCCTGCGGGGTAAAGTGTTTCTTCCGCCAGGAGTCATCATGCATGATGTCCAGGATAGACATAGAGGCTTCTCCTCTTTTTCGTTTGCCAGTTGTTGCCTTTCCTTTTCCTTTTCTTTGGGTGTCAGACATCCTGAAAAATAGAAATCAATGATATAATAAAAACAGGAAAACAAGTAGGCAAATAACAAAATAAGCACATAGTGGCAAAGAAGCAGTAGAATAATTAAATGAGTTGAAGAATTGTGCATTTTGGATTGGTTCGGGAATAAAAAACTAAGATGAGAAATTTCAATCTAAAAAGTAATAGAATTCACGTTAATTAGGAAAAACTAAAATCATGCCTTGGTTAGAAGGTTAAAGAGAATAGTGAAAAACCAAGAAGAGATATTTAGGAAATTAGGTTGGTTAGGATTGAAAAAGAGGTTAGAGTAAGTGGCATGATGAACAATTTCTAAGTAACAAGAATTCACAATTATAAGCAACAGTCAACTCATATTCAAACAAGGAAATCAAGTTGATGATGATTCATATAGATAAGGAAATAGCAAAAGTGGAATTGAATCATCAAAAATGCAATTAATTAACCAGGAAATTGAAAATAATAAGAAAGCTTGCCCTTGGATTCATGAATTGGTTTGGTAAAAGCTGAGTAAAGCAAAATGCAAATTGCCAAAACCAAAACATGAAGGAAAATCAGAACAGTTTACAGAAATTTGGGCAACACGCCGGCTAAAATTGGATGTTCTCGGAAAATAAACATCAAGCAGAATAGTTCATGTGAATTAAAATAAACTGCAAATAGATATAAATAGTATGAACATGAAAGAGCAGTCGCAATAGCAGCATGAACAAGAAGAACATCATATGAACAATACTTAGATCACAGCAACAGCAGAATTGTGAAAACTATAAACAAGTAGCAAGAACAGCGCAATTAAACAAGCCTAAATCTACTAACCACATCCTAGACTACCTAACAACCTAGAATCCACTACAAACATGCATATCTAACTAGCCTAATGTTGAACGTAAACGGAAAAAATAAATATGCAATTAACTACGAATTGAAAGAGTGGCATTTGACGGAACCTGGTAGGTGTATGAATGAAAGTAGGGCAGAGAGATGGTAGGGGGTGGTGGTGGTGGTGACTGACACGGCGGTGGTGGTTGTCCGGTGGTAGGGGGTTCGGATAGGGGTAATGGGAGGGGTAGGGGTTAAGGGGAAAGGATGGGAGGGGGTGTGGGTGGTGGTGGGTGGAACAGTGGTGATGGTGGCTTGGTAGCTGTGGCAGGGCACGGCGGTGGCAGCGGTGGTGGAGGGAAGAAGAGAAGAGAAAGAGAAGAAAGAGAGGGAAGGAAGAAGGGGGGTGGTGGCGTCGCAGTGAACAGCTGGGTAGCGAGGGTGGTGCGGCGGTTGAAGGTGGTTGGCTGGGGGTGGTGGTGTTTGGGGGTGGGTGGCAGAGAAGAGAGGGAGAAGAAGGGGTTAGGGGGCGCGACAGGGTAGGGTTTCGCGTCACTTACGGGTTAATGAATTTGAATCCACGCGATCGCGTGGATGGGGTGGAATGGGGGTTGACACGATCGCGTGGGTGGCGCGATCGCATGGGGTAGGTAAAAGGATGAATGACGCGGTCGCGTGAGGCACGCGACCGCGTCGCTGGAAATTGTGCGAAACGCACAGTTCCAGCGTCGTTTCAGCGCAACTCTCTGTCTCCACTGGGGGTTCTATGATATCCACGCAACGCGATCGCGTTGCTCACGCTATCGCGTGGATGGGTGTTGTGCAAATGACGTGATCGCGTCAGGGACGCGACCACATGGGCCGTTTTGTGCTAAACGCATAATAGCCGCACGATTCCAGCCCAACTTTCTGGGCGTTGGATCTTTACGCCGATTTCCAGATCACGCGGCCGCGTGAATGACACGGACGCGTGGGAGGTGTTTTTCGCAACTGACGCGATCGCATGAGCGATGCCGTCGCATCACACGCCCTTCTTTTTTTTATATGCAATTATGCAGTATGCAATGCTAATGAATAATATTTAGGTTCAATTGAAAAAGAATAAAAATAAATAACACGAAATAAAACTGAAAAAGAAACGACCATACCATGGTGGGTTGTCTCCCACCTAGCACTTTTATTTAAAGTCCTTAAGTTGGACATTGGATGAGCTTCTTGTTATGGTGGCTTATGCTTAAATTCATCCAAGAATCTCCACCAATGCTTGGAATGCCAACAGCCTCCGGGGTCCCAAACTAGGCATGTAAAGCTTCTGAGCAGCTTCAAACAGATTCTCAGGCTCCCGGGGTGACGAATATCAGAATAGATTCCAGGATCCCAAACTTTGCTTTTAAATCCGCCTTCGTTTTGATCTATATTCTTCCATCCGGGCGGCTTAGAAATTGTATTCTCACCAAGATGACCAAACATCTTCCGTGACCCATTCGATTGAACATGATGCCAATCCGTGCACTTCGAGTTGAAGCGTGGAACAGTATTGAACCTTGTGCACCAGCTCTGAGTGCGAGCCATTTTCCTCTTACTCTTAAAGCCACAGAGAGCTCTAAGCTGGCCATCTGTTTCAAGCAAACCATATTCAAGTGAAAAAGTAAAGATAAAGGTTAAGGATTGTACCCACTTGAAGCTTGTATTAGGTGGTAATGGCCTTGGGATAGGTGTTTCCAGTGGTTCTGTAAGCTCTACTCCCTTGTGCTCTTCTGTGAATTTCTCCACTTCCTGGAAGAATTCTTCAAATGCAACATCGTCCTGATCAAAGTCTTCTATGTCTTCCGCATCACTCAAGTTATAAGCTGGAGGTTGAGAGAAATCTACCTCTGCATCTTCTTCGTATTCACTTGGATAAGGTTCTTCAATCTCAGAGAATTCACTTGCGGATGCAAGTTCATTACTAGGAGAACTTGACTTGTGACTATCATCATCAAGGAAACTTACTTCTTGGATTATTCCGTCTAGTTATTCATAAAAGATTTGCCTTGGGGGTTGTGCACTATCCTCCTTAGCATCAATTGTAACGTCCTTGACAGAATTCTCCACAATTCTGGATTCCCATGGAAGTTCAGCGTCTCCTAAGTCTTCAACCAACTCTTCTTCTTCTATAATGACAGCTTCTTCTACTTGTTCCAGCACGAAGTCATGCTCTGTTCTGTCCACTGGAGTTTCTAGTATCTCCTTCATGCTACGCTCTTCATTAGATTATCCACATGGGGTTGTGGAAGGTTTTTGAATGTTCGAACGTCTAGAAGATAATTGATTTATTGCTTGCTCCAGTTGATGAAGGGTTGTTTGAAGTTGATCTACTGTTTTCTTGAGGCAAACCTGTGATTCTGGAGGTGATGGATTTGGACATGGTACATAGGGAAGTGGTGGTGTTTGGGAGTAATCGGATTGGGATTGGGGTAAATAAGGATTATGTGGTGGTGAATGGTGAAAAGGCACTTGTGAGTGTGGCGGTTCAAAGCTACGTTGAGAGGGTGGTCTATAGGCATAGGGTGGGGCTTGTTGGTAGTTACAAGGTTGTCCACCATATCTATCAGCTTGGTATGCATTGTAGAATGGCCTTTGTCCATGATATCATGGAGGGTGTTGTTGCCTAAAGGGTTGATCAAATCCTCTTAGCTCCATCCATCTTTGATCTCTCTGACCTTGATGCATATTCCTGTTATAGCTTTCACTCCTTTCAATAATATTAAAACCAAACTCAAAGCGAGAGGGGTGAGAATTCATAGTAGCTAATAAAAATTAAAAAGCAAAAATAAAATAAATAAACAGGCAAAATAAAATATTTACAATAACCAATAATAAGGCACACGTTTGCAGCTCCTCGGCAACGACGCCATTTTGAAGAACTGAAGATTGATGGTTTAGAAGTTATAGTAAACTCTCGTTGCAAGTATAGTTACTAAACCAAGCAATCAACCTTTCTTACAAAAGTTTTGGTTGTCACAAGTAACAGACCCCTTTAAAATTGATAACCAAAGTATTTAACCTCGGGTCGTCTTCTCAAGGAACTGCAAGGAGGTATGTTCTTATTATTGGTTATGAAGATTGTAAATTGGGGTTTTGAAAGTAGGGAGCAAGTAATTTAAATGACAGGTAAAATAAATAAATAACTGTAAAATAAACTCTTGGCAAGGTATGAGAAATTGGAAGTCTTATCCTAGTTATCCTTATCAATGGAGATGAGAATTGAATCTTAATACCACTTAGTTAGCCTTTACTAAAGCAAAGGAAGATCAAGTGGATTAATTAGTCTGATCTTCAGGTCCTAGTCAATTCCTAAGAAAGGACTAGAATTATTGAAGTTCAATTCAATTAGCAAAGATAACAATTATCAATCATGCTAAGTTTGATAACTCCTGAGTTACTGATTTCTTAACCAAGGCCAAAAGGAAAAAAGTAAATCTACTGGAATAAGAATGTCTTCAGATTGGAAGCAACAGTAACATAAATAAAAGAGAGCAATCATAAACTGAAATACCTCAAATAACATTAATTAAAAGAATAATCTGTAACATAGAAAAGTTCACAAATTAAATTGAGAAAATAATTAATTAAAAGGAATGTTGAACCTGATAAAAAGGGACAATCATGAAAGCAAGAAAAATCCTAAATCCTAATCCTAAGAGAGAGAGGAGAGAACCTCTCTCTAAAAACTACATCTAAATCATGAAAAGTGAATAATTGGAGACTCTCCTTTGAATGGATGCATTCCCCCACTTTATAACCTCTGATCTGTGCCTTCTGGACTTGGATTTGGGCCAAAAAAGGCTTCAGAAATCGCTGGGAGCATTTTCTGTAATTTCTAGTGCGTAGCCTCTATCACGCGTCCACGTGGGTCACGCAGTCGCGTCATCTGGAGTTTTCTTATCACGCATTCACTTCGGTCATGCGTCTGCGTCATTTGCGTTTTGCTCGTGGCGCGCGTTCGCGTCATTCACGCGTTTGCGTCGCTGTCGGTTTCTTCAAAAACTCCATTTTGTGCTTTCCTTCCATTTTTGTATGTTTCCTTTCCATCCTTTAAGTCATTCCTGCCTTTAGAATATCTGAAACTACTTAACACACAAATCACGGCATCGAATGGTAATAAAGGGTAATTAAAATAATTATTCTTAAAGCATAGGAAACATGTTTTTCACATATATCACATAATAAGGAAGGGAAAATAAAACCATGCAATTAACATGAATAAGTGAGTGAAGGATAGAATAAATCACTTAATATTAGGCACAAAATATATCATAAAATATGAGTTTATCATATGTCCAGACTTTGTGTAACAATACTGGAATTTAAATTTTATCTATTCTTCTCTGTGTGGTTCATGAAGTTATTTCAAGTTTACTTTGACAAAGTAACTCGAATAGTAAGGATGATCACTACAAGAATAATGCCGAATACCGTCAGATTTACCGTTTGAATTAACATTGGATGTTAGTAGCGGGTTTACCGACAGATTTATCAGCGGATATGACAATAATTTCGTCAGGCGAAAAAGTTTCATCGGATTAGATTTTTCGACGGTAAATCTGCTGGTAATATTTGGAGGGAAAAAAATTGGTGCGAGCATTACCGTTGGAATTACCAGCGAATTTATCCGCTGGTAACACTCAATAATTTTTAATTTTATATCAAAGTTCTGAAGAACAAGCAGTTGACCTCACCTTCCATTAGTACGAAACTTGTGTATGAATATGAATATACGACTCAATCAGTTTTTTATCTTTTGTAGAGGGACACAAATGGTCTGAGTGTTGAAAACACTGAGCTTAAGCTATACCTGCAAGCCATGGAGCAACAAGCACAACTTTGTGATGGTAACCATTATTATCATTTGAATCGCATCACATTTCTTAAAGTATACTATTAGTGTTAACTAATTATGTTTAAATGGTTTTTGCTTTGCTTTAGCTTTTAATAAGGCACTAAAGAAAGAAGTCGAGTGGCTTAAGGTTGCCACGGCGAAATGATGAGCCCCACTGAACAAATTTTTTAAAAATTTAAAATTTAAGTTTACCGTTGGATTTACCATCAGTTAAATCCGTCAGTAACTATTAATTTAATTATTAGTAATAAATAATCTATTACTGTAGGATTTATCGAAAGAAAAATCCGACGGTAATAAGCTCCAAAATTTTTCAATTAAAAGTTTATATCCGCTGCTAAATTTGCCGGTAATTAGCAGCAAAGGAAAAAATCTGCTGGTAAATAGTTACCGGTAAGGTTTATACCGTCGGATTTATTTTGCTGCCAAATCCAACGGTAAACAGGTTATTGGCAGATTCTTCAGGTAAATCCGCTGGTAAATCCGATGGTATCCGATGACTTTCTTGTAGTGGATGTTGCATTCAAGTACAACGAACTAAACAAAGAACAATCGACAATTACACCTAAAAACAAATTAAGAACAGTCGCAAATAACACCCAACAAAGATACGACACTGCTAAGTTTCGTCCATGGTTGATTGGCACAAACCTCTCCAGGTATGCCCAGTCTGCCTGCATAGACCACACTATTTCTCTTGGCACTCTCCCTCATCCATCTTATTATGAAACCTCGTAGAAATTGGTCTGCCAGTTGCTTTCCTGCACATGGGTAAATTAGGACGCAACCGTGTCCTGTACCACTCCGATCACAGCTTTTCGTCTGGTATTGGCGGGAATTCTACCTCATATACCTTGAACACAACCTTTTGCCTGTACACCGGATGAACATATGGACTTCATTTGACGCCTGCGGCAGCACAAGCGGCAAGTGCATGATGACATGGGAAATGTAGAGACAGGAAAAGGCCATACTCACACGTGCCCTTGTCAACCAAACACGGAATGAACCTTGAGACTAACCCTCGAAAGGCTCTAACTCTTCAACCACAAACACTGAAGACCTTCTATCACAATAAGTAACACGCATCTTCGAGATTTTCTCCCTATTCTTCTCAATAGCAGCTACCATCTATTGGAAAAATTGATTACCCACTGCCAGCTGTATCTGTGCATAACGCAGCCTCTCGTAAGTGCATCACATAATGGCTGAAATCAGTAAATAACATGTACCCTTAAGTACTAGATTCATGCACTCGAAAAGGTTTGTTGTCATGTGCCCAACCCGGCGACCGCTGTCACAATGTTATAACCATATTTCCTTGTTGAATCTACCGGCCTAGCCCGACATCTCACGCGACAACCCTCTCAATGCATCCATGTACCACTCGTACCCAACCTTACTTGGACTATAAGCAACATTAATGAGATATTTCTTGCCCTCGGCAAACTTGAAATGAGACATAAAGTTCACGGCCATGTGCTTGGCACAATAAGCATAGAACCCTCTGGGAGGGTGCCAAGCACTATTGTCGGCTCTCAGTACAGCCTTAATCACTTGAGATCTGTCAGATATAATCAACAGACCTTCTTGTGGGATCATATGTTGTCTCAAGTTGGTAAGGAAGAATGACCAAGACTCCATAGTCTCAGACTCAACAATTGCAAACGCCACTGGAAGGATATTACTGTTACCGTCTTGTGCCACTCCAATAAACAATACACCACCATATTTGCCATATAGATGCGTGTCATCGATAGAGATGAAGGGCTTGCAATGATTGAAAGCCTCCATACAGGCAGGAAAGGCCCAGAAAATCTTATCAAATAGACTGTAGTTGCGTAACATCAAGTGCCCATCATAGTACGGTATGGCCCTAAAATCATATATTGTTCTGGGATGAGGGTAGTTCCATTGGTGATTCAGAGGGTTGGAGGAGAATGAGAGTGGAGTGTTAAGATATATTTGGACTAGAACCTAAGTACCTTAGATAGTCTACCTGATTTTCGGTTAAATTTATAACTCTAAGTTTTAAATCTGAATATCGGAGTTCTCGAATTGCCTCTGCCTTTTCCAGTACCTAATATATTATTTATGTGGACACTATTACCATGCTGAGAACCTCCGGTCTCATTCCATACATATATTGTTGCTTTTCAGATATAGGTCGAGATGCACCTCAGTGAGCGTTTGGAAGTTCCTATGGCAAGCGAAGTTGGGAAGTTATATTTTGGGCTGTCAGTTGTGTATTTATGCTTTATAGACTTTCCTATGTATATATATAACTTATGTTTAATCCTCTCAGTGGCTTTTGGAGAACTAGGTACTTTCCTTATGAAGGTTGGAGCTTTATGGGATATACTTATATACATGTTTATATGTACATATTCTCTGTCCGGCTTTGGCTTCGCAGGTCAAGACCAGAGCTTGATATTTTGCATCTTTTGACATTCTGCTCTTATTATATATATATATGTCCTTACTTTTTTTTGTACTCAAATTTCCGTTTATGTGACCATTGTGCTTTTCGTTTTGTGAATTTTGTTTAAGCTTTCCTTCAAGGCTCCTCGTTATAAATTCCTTTCAACTATTACTATGTATATATTTTATTTTAGAGGTCGTAATACTACACCACATCTGGTTTACGGCTTAAGTGTAAAGTTCTGTATGGTAGAGTGTTACACTTTAGTAGTACAAAAATAATTATAAGAATTAATTGTTGATATTGATATCCTAATCCTTTTTAAAATATGTTTTACTTTTTTAAAATATAATGTGTGAACCGTCTAGACTTTTTCTATAATTATAATGAAGATATTTTCCTAAATTAGTATAGTCATGCATTATTTATTAAATGTTAATTATAATATAATTATAATAAAAATATTTTTTTAAAATAAAAATCTTTTTAATAAATGGAGAAATAAAAATAAAAGGAATTGATAATAATAAATAATGATAAATGTCATGATTATATCAAAAAAGAGTAATATTCATTTCGGAGAGAAAGAAACTTCACGAGAAATTGACACCTCATTTTAATTAGTTAAGGAAAAAACTCAGTTTTAATATATTAAGTAGATAGATAGATTAAAATAGACAACTGGTCCGTCGATTTAAAAAAAATATTTTAACCCAACATTTCGTCGATAATGTAACAATAATATTAAAATGTTAGAAGGTTGCCAAAATAATAGACGACATGGTTGTCAATTTTAATATTTTATTTCTAATAATTTTTTTTTCATTTTATCGACGACAAACCATAAAAAAATATCAACAGATGAAAAAATTCGAACCATCGATTTTTGGTATCGATAATTACACTATTTTTTATATTGTTTGTAGCTCACATGTCATTTAAAATAAGTTAAAAAAACGTTGGCCTTAAATATTTTCTTTTAACAATTAAAATTTAGATAAAATGAGTTTCACACACCCCGTTGCACAAAAATTAACATATTTGCAATAAACACTTATAGATATATGTGTACTTAACTACTTATAAAATTATCAACTAATTAAATAAAAGTTTATTATATAAGGACAGAAAAAGAAAAAGTTGAACTCACATTTGGGATATGTTTTTTCAGTGTTTTTACTTTTTACAACATGAATGTGCATGACATGCATTCGATTTGGCCCTCGTTTCGCAAATGCTTATCCTTATCTTTCTTTTTAAATCCTATATTAGTCAAATATTAAAGATATCAAATCTTCAAGGCCTTGATATGCAACAAATGCATGCATGAATCTGGGAAAAATGGGAAATAACGACAAAAAAGAAAGACTAGCTAATTAGAGATAGCTTGATAAGCGAAAAAAAAAAGATGTTTTTTTTTCTATTTGGGTATAGCCTTTTGGTGATGATGTTGTGGCTGGATTATTGTGTACGGTGGTGGATGTTGGGACATATATTTTTTATTTTTGGATGTTGAAAAATTAGTTTATCGTTGATAGCAATGTCGAAAAATATCAACTAGTTGACCATAACACACAAATCTTCCTCCTCTACCGGGTTTAGCATGTAGCAAACGATCGAAAAGAAAATCTATTAGTCATTTGATAATCTTAATAACGTTACTATTATTAGATCTAATCAAGTGACATTTTAACAATAATCGTATGGGTTCATTGTCTTTTCTTTGAACTCATCGCCGTGAGTAAAAAAAAAAAAAAAAAAAAAAAAACTAAACTCATCGTGGTGGAAATAATCCAATAAAAAATATCTTTCGTAATAATTTGTCACTTTACTTTTGGCTATTGTGAATATTACTCTCGGCTGCTGATTATTTATCATTGGTGAAAGATAATACTTTTTATTCGAACTTGAAAGTGTGTATGACTTGCCACGCAGAATACAAAGTCAGCATCAGGTGCAAATCAAGGCTAGATAGATGATGTTTAATTATCCATTAGAGAAACTCTTGGAATCAACCATTTTAATTAGTATTTTAATTATTATTTAATTAGTATAATACTAAATTATTTGTAAATAAATAATTTTTATTAATTTATATGTATAAATTTTAAAAAATATGAGTACAAATTGATGCATGTGCATTATGAACAGTTTTTCTATGTCATTTTATATAAGAAGCTAATGTATTATACTCAACTATGAAGTGTTTTAGTGCTTAATTTAAATGCTACTTTCATTGTTTTAAGTTTATGAATTTTTGTAAGAAATGATAGAAAAAGAAGCAATAAAAGCACAAATAAAAAAATTACTCAAACAACACTTTTAGAGCATGCAACACTTCTAGAAGCTCAAAATGGAGTTTTGCTAAGCCATTTTTTGCAGTTGTTGAAAGATTTGAGGTGTAATGATCCAATTTGCAGCACGTCATGATCATACTAAAAGTAAGGTATACCGACCTGTTTTCTTTTATTATCTATTTAATATTGAGCCTTTATATCGATATCGCGTCCAGTTTTTAAAAAAACTCCAAATTTTTTTTTTATTTATTAAAATCATATATCAAATATCTTCAAGTAATAATAATCACATAAATACTATTCATACCCTGCCCCAACAAATAAAAGTCTGGCCCAATAAGACGAAAAGATCCACTAATGAAGTGGCCCTACACGATAAGCCCGACCTCTTTAAGAGGTCGGACATCAATGAAAAGGTCCAGCTCTACTCGATTTGATGAGCAACTGCCTCCGAATATTTCTCCATTGCGTCTAGAAGGGAGATCTTAACAGATTCCCAAGATAAAAGGAATAGTTATCTATCAGAAAAGATAAAACTACTCCAACGAAGGTGGTTAACAGCTCTACTATAAATACACTGGAACTCCCAGACATAACTCACGTTCTAATCTACTAAAAACCTGCTTAAAACCCTTGCTAACTTAAGCATCAGAGTCTCTTACAGGTACCATCCCCACCTCCTCACGAGGAACTCGGACAGGCGGCACCTCGGTACGAAAGAGGTCGGATGCTACTACATTAAGGGGCTTGGACCTCACGCTCAAGCCCAAATCAACGTTTCAGGTAACCCTCGGAATATTGGCGCCGTTGCTGGGGACCTGGAATTCTCCCTCTGACCAATGGCAGATCATGAACATGAAGACGACCACACGGCATCTGAATCTGAGCAAGAAGCTCAACTAGAAGGCCAGACCCTCGTGCTTCCTCCCTCACCACCACACCAAGGCCCCTACAAGGAAGGAACCTCAAGAAATCCTCAACCAAGGAGGATCCATTCCGAGGTCCACCATCCTGAGGATGAGGACCGTCCTCATACAACCGAGATCCTGGACCTGGTTCATGACCAAGGGGATCGACTACAACAGCTCAAACACAAGGATGAATGACAACGGAAAGTAGAACGGGAGTTGCGAAGAGAAGTATGACGACGGAAGGGGTTAGAAGACAAGCTCTGGAAACTGGAAGCTGATTTACAAAGGAGGAATAATCGGGTGGAGCGTGATGAAAGTCTCTTGGGAGGAGAAGATCCATTCACAAAAGAGATCATGAAGGCTAAAGTTCCCGGGAATTTCAAATCACCTGATATGGATCTCTATGATGGAACATCCGACCCGAGCCGCCATCTCAGTAATTTTAAAAGCAGAATGTAACTGGCTGACGCCTCTGACGCCACTGACGCCACCCGTTGCAAAGCCTTCCCGACTAATTTGACGAAGGCAGCCATGAAGTGGTTTAATAACCTTCCACCCAGGTCGATAACCTGCTTCGATGACTTAGCCAAAAAATTCCTGACCAGATTCTCCATCCAAAAGGATAAAATGAAGTGCGCCCCGAGCTTGCTGGGAGTGAAGCAAGAAATCGGGAAAAATCCTCCATGACTACATGAAAAGGTTCAATAAAGCCTGTTTGGAGATCCATAATATGCCAACCAAAGCTGTAATTATGGGTTTGGTCAATGGCCTCAAAGAAGGACCATTCTCCCAGTCAATATCTAAATGACACCCGACTTCTTTGAATGAAGTTCAAGAAAGGGCAGAGAAATACGTCAACATGGAAAAAAATTTCCGACTTAGAGAGCCTCCCCTACAACCAAACCTGACATACTATTAACCTCGGGACAAAGAAAAGGAACCAAGAAAAAAGAGGAGCAAAGTGTAGAGAATCCCTGAAAGTACCATAACTACACCCCTCTAAGGGTTTCCTTGGTGGATGTTTACTGCGAGATTTGCCACACGGAGAAACTTCCACCTCCTAGTCCGATTAAGCATAAGAAAGTTGGAAGTTGGTGGTGTGCAAAATTGAACTCCACACAACTAAACTGGCAAGTGCACCGAGTCGTCCAAGTAATACCTTAGGTGAGTGAGGGTCGAATCCCACGGAGATTGTCGGATTGAGCAAGCAATGGCTATCTTTTAAATCTTAGTCAGGCAATTAGAAAAGATGGTTGTTTGTTTGAAAGCATAAATGAAACAGTAAATATGAAATACTAGATTGATTGTGAAAATAGTGATAAAGATACAGTTAATACTTCAGAGATGCGTATTCTTTCTGGATTAACTTTTCTTACTGTCTACTTCAATAACGAATGATTCATTCAATGGCAGCCGTAATTGATTAAATCATGTAGCATCCTCATCAAGTTAGCCTCTTCTAAACCATAGAAGTCCACCATATCCGAGCAACTCATGTCCTCTCATCAAGTTAACTCAAGGCTTCCCATTATAGCTGAAGGTGAAGACCTAAGCAATCCACTCCTCTTCGCGATCCTACTCAAAATGCCACAGACAAGGTCGGATCTTCCGGATCAAGGAATGTTGCTTTTCAGACTCTAGCCTTAACGCCACAGAGACCTCAGCAACCCACGGTCAACAGAATTTTATGTCACTTATCCAAAGTCACCCAAGCACTCTCTTAGAATCTGCAATGCATTCTCTAGCTATAGTTCAATGCTATCCGGGTCAGGACTCACACGGAACCCATGTAGAACAAGGATGATTGTCACGGGTCATCCTCAATTCATGAGATGAAGAACGAAAATGCACAAGATAATGGAATCAAACGTGTATTGAGATAGAAACAGTAATATTATTAATCCATGAGAATCAGTAGAGCTCCTAACCCTAACTTAAGAGGTTTTAGTAGCTCATAGCTTACAGAAAGTAATATGAATTCGAAAGTGGTGGAAGAAGATCCTAAAAAATGGTGATCTTCTTCTATATATAAAAACCTAATAACTATGAAGTACAAAAATATGATGGACTAGACTAAAGGTGCGGAAGTCCACTCTTGGGCCCACTTTGGTTGAGTACTTGGGCTAAGCTTGGCGTCCAACTAGAGTGATGGGCGTTGAACACCCATTGGGGGTGATTGGCGCTGCCTTGTGCCTTTTGGAGGCGTTGAACGCCAGGAATGGGGTGAAATGTGGTGTTCAACGCTGGGTTACATTCCTTTGGGGCGTTTAACGCCAGAAAGGGGGTAACTCCTTGGTGGTCAACACCCAATATGGGCAGGCTCATTCGAAGAAAAGTATAGACTATTATATATTTCTGGAAAGCTCTAGAAGTTAGATTTCCAACGCCATTAAGCGCGTATCATTTTGACCTCTGTAGCTCCAGAAATGATCATTTGAGTGCATGGAGGTCAGAATCTAACAACATCTGCTACACTTTCCTTGCCTCTAAATCAGACTTTGCCAAAACTCTTCAATTTCAACCAGAAATTACCTGAAATCATTAGAAAACACAACTAAAAGTAGAATCCAAAAATATGAATTTAGTACTAAAACCTATGAAAATATAATAAAACTTAAACAGAACATAACTAAAATAATATGAAAATAATGCCAAAAAGCATATAAAATATCTGCTCATCAGTTGGACTAAATATTACGAGTACCATAAGCTATACGGACACTCCACCAATGAATGTTATGACTTAAAGAATGTTATCAAAAAGTTGGATAGAGAAGGCCGACTTGACAGATACCTGGCCAACAGGTCGGACGACCCAAGGAAAAGAAGATGGGATGAAGAAGGAGGACGACCTGAAAGCCCTTCTCACACCCCATAGCGACCTATACACATGATCAACGGTGGGTTTGTAGGAGGAAGAATATCAAAATCTTCACAAAAAAAGACACCTCAAGGAGGTATATCAAGACGGGGAAGACTGTCAACTGACCGATCTGCCAACTATCTCTTTCACTAAAGAAGATGCATAAGGCATATTGCCTGGGCACGATGATCTTGTGGTAATAACTAATGCGTGAGCATCTGGCACCCTTTTTCCCTTCATTTTCAAGTCATTTTTAGTTAGAAATTATTAAGTTTTATTATATTTTAGTGCAAAAATCTTCTTTAGATGCTACTTTGAGTTGTTTTGGTGTTTTTATGATTTCAGGTGAAATTTGGTCAAAATTGGCAGAGTTTTGTGCAAAAGCAAAGGAAGAAAGTAGATGTTGTCAACCCTGACCCCCTTGTATTCCAACGAGTATAACCTGTGCTACAGAGGTCCAATTGATGCGGTTCTAATGGCGTTGGAAAGCCAACTTTCAGAGCTTTCCAACGATATATAATAATATATACTTTTCATCTAAAATCACTGCCAAATCTGGCACTAAATATCGAGCCTAGTGTTTAGCGCCCAAAAAGGACAGAACCAGCTCCAGAACTCCCCCCTCCCCCAGGGCGCTAAACGCCCAACCTGGCGTTTAGCGCCAGCAAGGGAGCCAGAACCAAAACATTGATGGTCCCTTGGGATGTTTAACGTCCAAACTGGCGTTAAATACCAGAAGCAATCCGGATCATCCCTTCTTTGGGCCTCTCAAGTGGATCTAGCACTTATTAGTTTTGTTTTATTTTCTTTTTTTAATTTTTATTTACAAATAATATCATTTAGTTTTAGGATTTATTATTTTATTTTATTTTCGTATCAAATTAGGTAAGTATTTAAAGGAAAAAATCACTTGTATCAGGGTCAAACATTATCCTCTTCTCTTCCGCACGTTTTTCAGAACCCTAGTTTTCTCTGTAAGTCATGAGCAACTAAACCTCCTGGTTAAGGTTAGGAGCTCTGTTTATTTCTATGGATTAGAACTATTATTCTTCTATTTTAATTTATGTTTGATTCTATTCTAAGGATTGTTTCATTCTTAATCTTGTGAACTGGGTAGAACGAGAGTATGACCCTTTTCTACATGAGTTCTTGTGATTCTCGACAGAGTTATCTCACTTGAACTACAGCTTGAAAACAAAATACTCTTAAATCTCTAATTGAATGAACTAATTTGGATATGTGACATATAATCCTGTTAGTCTTAGGTAATTAGGGTTTCCGTGGCGCTAAACTAGTTTTCTGACTTCACCCTCTAATCAGAATTAAGTGACCACGAGAGTGGCGGTTAATGAAGGTTAGAGGAGGCTAAATAACTAAGAGATTAGGGTTTAGACACTTATGGTTTGCCATAGAATGAATCATTCATTGTTAAAATAGTTGATAAGAAATTTCAATCCGGAAAGATAAACATCACCAAAACCTTAACTGTTTTCTCATCCTGTTTTCACACTAAACTGTTTATTATTTTCTTTATTTTCCTACTTACTACTTTATGTGAATTACAACTCACCAAACCCCTTTTTGATTCACCTGACTAAGTCCAACTTGACAACCATTGCTTGCTCAGTCCGACAATCCTCGTGGATCGACCCTCACTCACCTGAGGTATTACTTGGATGACCCAGTGCACTTGCAGGTTAAGTTGTGCAAAATCCTAATTCGCATACCAATAACCATGATCCTAGTGAATGATAACCTTCATAGAACCTTCATAGATCAAGGTAGCTCGGCTGATATTCTGTTTAAACCCGCTTTTGACAAACTCAGATTAGAAGAAAAGGATCTAAAGGCATATCCCGGCAGCCATTTTGGACTAGGAGATACCCCGATCCGACCCCTTGGTTATATCTCATTGTACACCACTTTTAGAAAAGGTATCCGATCAAAGACACTAAGCATCGACTACATAGTAGTCGATGTAACCTCGGCCTACAATGCCCTAATAGGTCAGACTACCTTAAATTGACTTGCAGCCGTCGTCTCTACTCCTCAGTTTGAAAGGCAATCCAGGAGAAAAGAGGTCAACATTATTGAGTTAGGAGGGGTCCGAACTCGTGAAGAATTGCACCCCCAACCTGAGGGTAAAATAGAAGAAGTGTAAATCAAAAACCATCCTAACAAGACAATGAGCATAGGGGAAAACAAAGAAGGAAACCTAAAGAAATAACTCGTACATCTGTTAAGGGAAAACTCCGATCTCTTTGCTTGAAAAGCTTCTGATATGCCTGGCATAAATCCCGACTTGATGTCCCATAAGCTTGCAGTATATCCGGGCTCCCGACCTGTTCAACAGAAATATAGGAAGCTCGGGCCAAAACAGACGCAGGTCGTAGAAGAGCAAGTACAAGCCTTGATGGAGGCAGGGTTTATTAAGGAGGTAAAATATCCACTATAGTTAGCTAACATAGTGTTAGTGAAAAAACAAAATGGAAAGTGGAGAATGTGTGTTGATTATATTGACCTCAATAAAGCCTACCCTAAGGACACTTATCCACTCCCCAGTATTGATGCTCTAGTCGACTCAGCATCAGGCTACAGATACTTGTCCTTTATGGATGCCTATTCGGGGTATAATTAAATCCCAATGTATAAGCTGGATAAAGAAAAGACCTCGTTCATAATTTCAAAGGTTAACTATTGCTACGTAGTGATGCCTTTTGGATTAAAGAACGTTGGGGCTACATACCAGCGATTGATGAATAAGGTGTTTTCTACTCACATAGAAAAACTCATGGAGGTATATGTGGATGACATGCTCGTCAAGACCTAAGAGGATGAGACACTACTGTCCGACCTCTCTGAGGTATTTTTCACTATAGGGAAGCATGAAATGAGGTTAAATCCCTCAAAATGCACCTTTGCAGTAGAAGTTGGGTAGTTCCTAAGGTTCATGTTAACCCAAAGAGGAATAGAAGTAAATCCAGATAAATGTCAGGCCATACTCAACATGAAGATCCCGACTTGTGTCAAAGAGGTCCAACAACTAAACAGAAGGTTGGCTACTCTATCCAGATTTTTTACCGAGTCGGCTCTGAAATCACTTTCCCTTTACTCAATCCTAAAGAAAGGGAAGCAATTTGAATGGACTCCAGAATGCAAACAAGCCTTTCAAGACTTTAAAGCATTCTTGGGAAAACCACCCATACTTACCCGGCCTAAAAAAGGGGAAGAGCTTGTGCTCTATCTGTCAGTTGGAAGCCGGGCTATAGCTTCGGCCTTGGTCCGAGAAGACAAAAAGGGGCAGCAACCTATCTATTTCATCAGCAAATCCCTACAAGGGACAAAGTTGAACTATCAAAAGATAGAAAAGTTTGCTTATGCCCTTATCCTCACATCTCGAAGGCTCTGGCCTTACTTCCAGGCTCGTACCATTAAATTCTGCACTAATTAACCAATGAAACACATCTTACAAAAGACGGACTTGGCAGGTCGGATACTACAATGGGCGGTAGAATTGTCCGAGTTCGACTTAAGGTACGAAGCTCAGATAGCCATTAAGTCTCAGTACCTTGCTAACTTCATTGCCGAATACACTGAAAGCCTAGGAAACCCAATTATATGGAGTTTGTATGTAGACGGATCATCAAATAAGGGTGGAAGTAGAGTTGGTGTTATCCTAGAAAGCGACCAGGGAACTCGGATAGAGCTATCTTTAAGGTTCGAGTTCCCTGCTTCTAATAATCAAGCAGAATATGAAGCCTTACTTGCTGGCTTGAAGCTGGCTAAAGAAATAGAGGCAGAAAAAGTGGCGGTGTTCAGTGATTTGCAAGTAATAACTTCGCAAATTAATGGCACCTATCAAGCTAAAAATTCCACTATGAAGAAGTACTTGGATGAGACCCGAGAACAACTAACACACTTTTCAAAAAGTGAGGTCCGACATATAGCTCGGAAATCCAATGCCTGAGCTAATGCCCTATCAAAATTAGTCAGCACCAAGCCAGGGGGCAACAATAGAAGTCTCATTCAAGACACTCTGCAATCACCATCTATATCAAAAGAAGAGGAAGTACTGACCATATCCAACCAACATTTAGGGTGGATGATTCCCATAGTCAACTACCTCAAATTCGACGTACTTCCGAAGGATGAAAAGGAAGCTAGAAAGCTCGCAAAGGAGGTACAAAATTATACATTAATCCACAATATTTTATACAAAAGAGGGATTTCAACACCCCTCTTAAAATGCATCCCGACCTCCAACACAAAAGAAGTCTTGGAGGACGCACATAGTGCCATATGTGGAAACCACTTGGGAGCTCGGTCACTGGCCAAAAAAGTGATCCGAGCTGGCTTCTGATGGCCGACCTTACAGAAGGAGGCGGCCAAGTTTGTTAAGGTATGTCTGCCTTGCCAGAAACATGCTAACTTCCTTGTAGCGCCTTCTGAAGAGCTTAACAGTGTTACCTGACTATGACCATTCGCGAAATGGGGCCTTGACCTACTCGGACCCTTTCCACAAGCACCAAGCCAAGTCAAATACCTCATAGTAGGGATTGACTATTTCACTAAATGGATTGAGACAGAGCCCTTAGCAACTATTACTACTGCTAAAAAAAGTCAGAAATTTCTGTATAAGAACATTGTCACAAAGTAAAAGACCAGTTCACATCCGTGGAGCACCCCCAAGCCAACGGACAGGCTGAAGCTGCCAACAAAGTCATATTGGTCGGGTTAAAATGCCGATTGCAAGATGCCAAAGGGGCTTGGGCAGACAAGCTTCCTCAAGTCTTGTGGGCATATCGGACCACTCCACATTCCACAATGGGAGAATCACCCTTCCGACTTGCGTACAGAATGAAAGCAATGATCCCCATAGAAGTAGCTGAAGAATCATCTAGAGACCGATTTTACAATGAAAGAGCTAACTCCCAAGCTCAAAAGGAAGAGCTCGACCTCCTCTATGAAGTTTGAGAAAGAGCTCGGATCAAGGAGGAAGCTCTGAAGCAAAGGATGACTCTAAGATACAATCAAAAGGTGATCAAGAGAAACTTCACCACCAACGACCTCGTCCTAATTCAAAACGACATCAGAATACAGAAGTTAGGAGAAGGAAAGCTAAATGCAAATTGGAAAGGATCTTACAAGATAGTAGAGGTCCTAGGCAAAGGTTCCTATAAGGTGTCCAACATCCAAGGGCGGGAGCTCCTGAGGTCTTGGCACGCTTGTAACCTAAAAAAATACTATAGCTAAAAGCCTTGTACCTAGGTGCACTCTTTTTCCCAATAATAAGGGGTTTTTAATGAGGCACCAGCACAAGGGTTAGGGGCACTCAAGCCTTTAGTAAATATCTTTGTAAAGAAATTTCTTAAACATTAATAAAAATTCCTGGTCTATTTCTTTCTTCAGAAGTTTCCTATCTCAAACGCATTAATTTAAGCTTGATAAATCGTGAAAATCATTGCCCAACCTGAAGTTGTCGGCAAGATGAAGCCACGAGGTACAAGTTAATGTAAGAAGTTATACAAAAAACTTGTACAAAGCGACCTCAAACAGGTTGGATAAAAAACAGATTTGTAAAAATAACTTAGTAAAGGCCAATTACTCGAAGTCGGAACTATGTAAGGAAATTAATAAACTTTCGAATTTGTTAAGACTCAAGAGTAAAAACAAACTGTACTTTACTACAAGAGTTCAACAAAAGGGTACTTTACAACTTTAATAAAGTTTTGAACATTACTTCATAAAAGTTGTCAACAAACAACTTAAGAGAAAGGTAAAAAGTGTTCAAAAAACTATAAACTATTACAAAAAATTAAAAGTGTTATAAGCCCACAAGTCTAGCCATACGAGTTAGATGAAACTGAATATAAAAGGCCTAAAGGGGAGTAAGGTTCTCACCAGTAACATCATCTTTTCTCGGAAAAGGAGGAAGCACGGAGACTGGCTTGGCTGACACGACAACAGAGACTGTCGGAGAGGTCTCCACAATAGTAGCTTCAGGTTTGGTTCCCGAGGTGGAGGTCTGCCCGACCTGAGGCCCCGAGGTCTTTGGGCCCACTGGAGGCTCCTCCTCATCATTGTCCTCGGGTGCCGTAACTATCTTACCATCTACTACTATGTTGTCAACACTGAAGAGGGAAAGGTCAAGGTCGGGAGCCAAGACCTTAACCTGAGTTTCCAAGTTATCGAACATCTCGTCCATCCCCAAAACGGCCAACTCCTGGGACTCAGCAAACTGCTCTTTTAGTTTCCCTAACTCCTCCTCCAGTTCCAATCTCTCCCCAAATACACGAGTATAGCTCTCCTGAAATTTCTTGGCCTTCTCCTCGGCCAAAGCAGCAGTAGCCTCCAACTTGGTGGCTCTTTCCCGAGCTCTCTCAAGGTCAGACCTCAAGGCCTTTCACTCCTGCTCCAAGTCCTTCTTCAACTCATTCAGCCTTTCCACATCAACACAGGCCGACACCAAAGCACTGACCATCACTTGAATGGGAGAGTTCCTCAACTCCCTAGCTAGAATAGCACATACTGCAACTGTATGAAGCCCTCCACGTGCCAAGTGCTGGAGGTGGTTTTGAATAGCAACGTCATTGAAGAACTGAAGATTGATGGTTTAGAAGTTATAATAAATTCTCGTTGCAAGTATAGTTTCTAGACCAAGCAATCAACCTTTCTTACAAACGTTTTGTTGTCACAAGTAACAAACCCCTTAAAAATTGATAACCGAAGTATTTAAACCTCGGGTCGTCTTCTCAAGGAACTGCAGGGAGGTGTTCTTATTAATGGTTATGAGTCTTGTAGATTGGGGGTTTTGAAAGTAAGGAACAAGTAATTTAAATGACAAGTAAAATAAATAAATAACTATAAAATAAACTCATGACAAGGTATAAAAATTCAGAAGTCCTATCCTAGTTACTCTTATGAGAATTGAGTTTAATCCCACTTAGTTAACCTTTACGAAAGCAAGGGAAAGTCAAGTGAACTAATTAGTTATATCCCCAAGTGCTAGCCAACTCCTAAGGAAAGAGTAGAGTTAGTGGAATTCAATTCAATTAAAGAAATTAATTAACAATCACGATAAGTTTGATAACTCAAGAGCCTCCAGTTAATCAATTAAAGCCAAGAATATAAAAAAAAAAACTAAATAAGAATCATAAATCTGAAATACCTCAATTTATATCAAATAAAGAAAATCCTAACATGAATGGTTCATAAGCCAATTTGGCAACATAAGTAATTAAATAAAAGCATTAAAGTATCTGAAAGTGAAAGAGAAATATAAAGTAAAAGGAATATTGAACCTGAGAGGAAGTTGAAATAATAAGATATCCTAATTCCTTTAAGAGGAATCCTAATCCTAAAACCTAAGAGAGAGGAGAGAACCTCTCTCTCTAAGAACTACATCTAAATTATGAAAAGTGAATAATGATCGACCTTGCATGAATGGATGCATTCCGCCACTTTATAACCTCTAATCTGTGTTTTCTGGTCTTGGATCTGGGCTAAAAGGGCTTCAGAAGTCGCTGGGGGCGTTTTCTGCAGTTTCTGGTACGTGGAGTCTGTCACGCATCCGCGTGGGTCACGCGATCGCGTCATCTGGGAGTTTTCCTTATCACGCGTTCGCTTCGCTCACGCGTACGCGTCATTTGCGTTCTGCTCAAGGCACGCGTCCGCGTCAGTCACGCGTTCGCGTCGTTGCCTTTTTCTTCAAAAACTCCATTTTGTGCTTTCCTTCTATTTTTGTATGTTTTCTTTCCATCCTTTAAATCATTCCTTCCTTAGGAGATCTGAAAATACTCAACACACAGATCACGGCATCGAATGGTAATAAAGGGTAATTAAAATTGATAATTTTTAAGCATAGGAAATATATTTTTCACATATATCACATAATAAGGAAGGAAAAGTAAAACCATGCAATTTACATGAATAAGTGGGTGAAGGATTGAATAAATCACTTAAATTGAGCACAA
This sequence comes from Arachis ipaensis, assembly GCF_059453495.1. NCBI lineage: Eukaryota > Viridiplantae > Streptophyta > Magnoliopsida > Fabales > Fabaceae > Arachis > Arachis ipaensis. The sequence continues at coordinate 35,546,191 of NC_142436.1, forward strand.
AATATATCATAAAATATGGGTTTATCAACCTCCCCACACATAAACAATAGCATGTCCTCATGCTAAATCCAAGGTAAAAAGTAAGGTAAGGTGGTGGAATTTCATGCAATGCAATCTATTCTAAATGCAACTTCCTAAATGAATCATGCAATTCTAATTTTTTATTCACTTGTATATAAAACTTACATGTAGTTAAATTAATTCATATCCTCAAGGAATCATATATGCATAGCCAAACCCTGGATAATGTTAAAGCACTTTTTACAATTGAGATGGGTAAAAGTATTTCACAAACTTGCAAGACAATTAACAATTTAAGCAGAGATATATGGTGATGAGCTATTGAACCCTCACTGGATTTTGTGTTTACTCTCTAGTTACTCAGTGTTAATTGGGTTAATCACTCTATTCTTTTTCTATCCTTACTTTCTATAACTTTGTTCTTCATCTAACCAATCAACAATTATAGAATACAGACATACAAAAATCATGAGGTCTTTTTCAAGGTTGTAATGGGGCCAGGGTAAAGGTAAGGGTATATGTATAAGGCTAAGTGAGCTAGTAAGTGAATCCTTGATTAGTCTAAGATCTCACCTAACATACATACTTTATATAATTTTAAAGTTCCTTAACCTATTTGCCCAAATTTTTCCACTTTGTATTGCAAACTCAGGCATTAAATTTAATTTTGTCCCATGTGTATTGACTCTTTTTATTTTGCAATTGGGGAATTTTTGTATCCCCTGTATTTAAATACTGAAATTTTTTTTTATTATCAATGCACATGGTAATTCAATTGTTTTTATTTCACATGAGCATGCTTCCCAAATTTTGTTTTTGAAACAACTTATTCTTTTTAAATTTCTACTTTGTTTCTATCATCCCATGTTTTCATAAAATTCCCAACTCTTAAATTGTACACAATATCTATCTTAAGCTAACCAAAGATTCAACTTGGGATTTTTATTTTGTTTTTCTGCTTAAGGCTAGTAATGTGGTTTATAGAACAAGAGGGGATTAAAAAGCTCAAGGAGGCTAACAAGGGTGATGCACAAGGTAGGCTAATTTGGGATAAGTGAGGAAAAATTCAAATGATGGCCTCAATCATCTCTTGGTATGTATCTATATTCTATATTGGACATATAGATTAAAACAAAGTAAAGAACATCAGAATGAAAAAGAAGGGCAAAACACACAGGAATGAAATTTATGGTTTGAATGTAACCATACAATTAAGCTCAAAACTCACAGGCTGTGTGTTCTCCAGCTCAAAAATCATATATCAGTTATATATGTCATGCAAGTAGAATTTAAGAGTTCCCATTATTCTCAATGTAAATATTAGGGTGGCTTTTAAAATCTTAGTGTTCCTCCTTGATGAAATGTTGTTAACTAACTAACATGTAATGCTATATATACAAGGTGTGTGGATTGTTTTAATTTACTAAAGTCTCTAGTTTACTTCCTTTTTATTTTCAATTTAAACCAAACTATTATATACTAAAAGGGTAAACTATACTAATTAATCCATATATGCTATAACTAATAAGTTTAGAATTGCAAACTAAACTAAATGTCTAAGGTATAAACTAAAGTGCAAAATACAGAAATAAAGTAAAAATATAGCAAAAGAATAATGTGCAAGTACTGTTAAAATAAAAATAAAAATAAAGAGAAAAATACAGAAAAATAAACAAAATAAGATAAAAAAAAAGAGTCTGTAGTGGTTCACCAAAAAGATAAGCCAGGGATGGCGACCTCCCCACACTTAAAATATAGCATCGTCCTCGATGCTCACTCAAGCTGGGTGTGAAGAAGTGCCATCACCGGAAGGATGGGCTGGCGGAGTCTCTGTGGTGGTCTGAAGATCTGCAGACTGGATAAGGGTAGGAGGATCTGTCTGCTGCAGTGGAGGCGCTGACTGTAGAGGAATCTCTGGATCTGCTGCCTGAATCCGGTAAGGTTCCACATTCTGTGGTGCATCCTGCTCTGGTTCTGTCTGCTCAGCTTGGGCATGTGTCTCCTCCTCATGATCGCTCGCCTCCGCCTCAGATATATCAGAAGGGATGTCAGGCTCGGAGGGGATGTCGCCGCTGGATCGGATCATCAACTTAAGGTGCTCATAGCGCCACTTGTTGCGACGCTCCATACAATCCAAGTGGGTAAAGAGTCGATGCACCAAATGATAAATGGGCTCAGGAGCAGGTGGATGTGCAAAGATGAGGCTGGTGCAGCAGTGGAGGCAGATGGGGCAGCTGAAGATGTGGCTGCCTCACCAGAAGCGGTGAAAAATGGAGGTCTGTAGCCTAAAGCCTGAAACTTCCTGCTGTGAGGAATGATCTTCTTGCAGTCTGCAGCAGTCGGCTTTACATCAGCCAGCTCCCAAGGCACGTCAGCTCGACGGCCTAGCTAGGTGACCAGATAAGGGAAAGGGAGAGTGCTTCTGACATGGGCCCTGGCCATATATTACCGGATGAATCGTGGAAGATACAGGTCCTTACCCTCCAGCACACACCAGATGAGGGTGATCATAGCAGCGGGCAGCTCTGCCTCATGAGTGCTCGGCATAACAAAGTTGCTCAGAATCTGGTGCCAGAGCCGAGCCTCATCATTTAGATAAATCAGCTTGATTCCCTTAGGCATCGCTGTGTTCTTTCCCATGACCCATGGGACAGTAGGATCAAGGGCTATCCTCTGCTTGACAGCATCCCAGTTAAATCTTATAAAGCGCATATCCTCTTCAGCCTTTTGGTAACCGCCAGGCTGATCTGACTTAGGCTGAAGGTGGAGGATGTCCTCAATAGCTTTCTCAGTGACCAAAATCTGTTTTCCTCTGAGGTGCACTGCATCCAGGGAAGTCTTGAAATAGTTGCAGTAAAACTCTCTGACCCAGGAAGCATTGACCTCTGTCAAGTTTCTCTCCAAGAAGAACCAGCCTCTGTGTTTGATCTGATCGGAGGTGTACTACTGTAGTTCTTCTGGAATTTTCAGAGTTCTCTCCAGGTATAGGTTCCTAGAGGTGGCAAACACCAGATACTTCAGCTCACAATATCTGTTTGCAAATTTTACCGGATCTGTGGCAGTGAGGAGCTGGTCAGCCTTCTCCTGCGGGATAAAGTGCTTTTCCCGCCAGGATTCATCATGCAAGATGTCCAGGATGGACATAGAGGATTCGCCTCTTTTCCTTTTTTCAGTGGTTGCTTTGCCCTTTCCTTTGCGCTGAGGGTCAGACATCCTGAAAAGCAGAAATTTCAGGATATAATTGCAGAATAAAAATAGGAAAACAAGTAGGCAAATAGGATAATAGCAATATAGGCACAGGGTGGCAAAATAGCAGTAGAATTATGAAATGAGTTAAATATATATACATTTTGGACTATATTTGAGTTAAAAATCTGAGATGAAAAATCACAATCCAAAACATAGGAAAGGTGGAATTCAAGTTAAATAGGAAGAACAATGATCATGCCCTGAGTTAGAAAGTTAAAGGAGTTAGTTAAAAAGCAAAGGGAGAAGTTAGAAAGTTAAAAGTGGTTAGTAGTGAGAAAGGGGAAAGAAGGTTAAAGTAAGTAGCATGATAAATGTTTCCAAGGTAACAAGAAATTCACAAATATAAAGATTAATCAACTCATATTCAAGCAAAAATTAAAATTAAAATGAAGTTGCCAATAATGCAATTCATGAACTAGGGAATCAAAAAGGAATAAGAATGCTATTCCGTGCACTCAAGAATTGGTTTGGTGATAGCTAAGTAATGCAAAAGTCAAAATTGCCAAAACCAATACATGAATGAAAATGAAACAATTTGCAGAAAATTGGGCAGCATTCCGGCTAAAATTGGATGTTCCCGGAAATAAACAGTATGAAAAAGCAGTTCATATAAATTTAAATAAAGCTGCAAATAGACACAAATAATATGAACATGAAAGAGCAGTGTAACAGCAGCAAGAAACATGGAAGAACAATATATGAACAATATGATCATCACAGCAAAATCAAAATTGCGAAATAGATAAAATAAGTAGCAAGAACGGTGCAATTTATCAGGCCTAAATCCACTAACCACATCCTAGCTACCTAACCACCTAGAATCCACTACAAACATGCATCTCTAACTAGCCTAATTCAAATATAATCTGGAAAATAAATAACTACAAGTGATAGAGAAATTGGCATTCGGTGGAACCTGGTATGTGTAAGAATAGAGGTGAGGGCAGACAGATGGTGGTGGTGATGCGGCGGCGCTAGGAGAGGGGCACGGCGGCGCAGTGGCGGAGCAGGGGCGGTGGCAGGGGGTTTCGGGTTGGGGTTAATGGTAGAGGTGGTGGGTTAGAAGGGAGGTAGGTGAGGGTTGTGGTGGTGGGAGGCGGCGCTGGTGGCGGGGTGGTCGTGGCTGGCCGCAGTGGGGGGACAACGGTGGTTGAAGAAAGAAGAGAGAGAAGAAGGAGGGGGAAGGAAGAAAGAGGGAGGAGGAAGGGCGTCGGCGGTTGAGGTGGTGCGGCGGTCAGGTCTGGCACGGTAGTTGGAATGGTGGCTGGGAGTGGTGGTGGTTGGTGGTAGGAGAAGGGAAGGAGTTGCAGAGAAGAGAGGAAGAAGGGGGGTTATGGGGCGCGACAGGTAGGGTTTCGCGTGGAAAAGGGGGTTAGTGATTTTGAATCCACGTGAACGCATGAAGCACACGATCGCATGACTAGGGTGAAATGGGATTGACGTAGTCACGTGATTGACACGATCGCGTGGAATGGGTAAAAGAAGGATGACGCGGACGCGTGAGGCACGCGACCGCATCGCTGAAATTTGTGCTAGACACACACTTCCAGCGCCGTTTCAGCGCAACTCTCTGTCTGCATTTAGGGGGCAATAATATCCATGCGACGCGGACGCGTCACTCACGCTTTCGCGTGGGATAAGTGTTTTGCAAGTGACGCGTTCACGTCAGGGACGCATGACGTTAGGATTTTTGCCAGTAAAGAATGTCATAAAAACAGTCGCGTTGTAGATATAGTCTCTAAACCGACAAAAATCCCTTCGTACAAACGTTTTGGTTGTCACAAGTAACAAACCCCTTTGAAATTGATAACCGATTATTCAAACCTCGGGTCGTCTTCTCAAGGAATTGCAGGGAAGTATGTTCTTATTATTGGTTATGAAGATTGTAAATTGGGGGTTTTGGAAGTTTGGGCAATGCGCACAGGTATATTTAAATGACAAGTAAAATAAATAAATAACTGTAAACTAAACTCTTGGCAAGGTATTATAACTGGAAGTCCTATCCTGGTTATCCTTATCAATTGTAATGAGAATTGGATTTTTCTCCCACTTGTTAACCTCTAACTATGAAGGTAAGTTAAGTGGATGAATTAATTCCGATTCCTCAGGTCCTAGTCTTTCCTTGAGAAAGGCTAGAGTTATTGGAACTTGAATTAATGAGATGAAGAAATCTAATTTTCAATCAACAATGAGTTTGATAACTCAAGTGTCTCCAATGACTCAACCAAAGCCAAAAGGGAAGAGAATCTACTTGAATGAAAATAACTTGGATAAACACAGAGCATTAACAAATTAAAGAGAGCAATCATAAGTCTGAAATACCTCAAATTATATTAAAAAAAATATTTAAATCATAACATGGAAAAGTTCATAAATTAAATTGGGAAAATAAATAAAAATAAAGAACCTGGGATTGAGAGTCACTCCTAAAACTAAGAGAAATCCTAAATCCTAATCCTAAGAGAGAGGAGAGAACCTCTCTCTCTAAAAACTACATCTACTCCTAAAATTGTGAATGTGAAAGCCTCTCCATGAATGGATGCATTCCCCCACTTTATAGCCTCTAATCTGTGTTTTATGGGCCGCAAACTAGGTCAGAAACAGCCCAGAATTCGCTGGTTGCGAATTCAGATTCGCTGATTTTCGTCACTTGCGACGCGGCCGCATGGAGCACCCAGTCGTGTCACCTAGAATCAAAGCAACTATGGCATATTATATATCAAATCGAAGGCCCGGACGTTAGCTTTCCAATGCAACTGGAACCGCGTCGTTTGGACCTCTGTAGCTAAAGTTATAGCCGTTTGAGTGCAGAGAGGTCAGGCTGGACAGCTTAGCAATTTCTCCAACTTCTTGCATTCCTTCCACTTTTGCATGCTTTCTTCCCATCCTCCAAGCCATCCTTGCCTTATAATATCTGAAAACACTTAACACACATATCAAGGCATCTTATGGTAATAAGAGAGGATTAATATTAGCAATTATAAGTCCAAAGAAGCATGTTTTCAATCAAAGCATATAATTAGGAAGGTAAATGTAAAACCATGCAAATAGTATGAATAAGTGGGTAAAGAATAGATAAAAACCACTCAATTGAGTACAAGATAAACCATAAAATAGTGGTTTATCAACCTCCCCATACTTAAACACTAGCATGTCCTCATGCTAAGCTCAAGAGAAGCTATAAAGATGAAGAGGAATAGTAGAATGTATGAAATGCAACATATTTATATGAATGCAACTACATGCTAAATGCTTTTACTTACTTGGTTAAGAGTAAATAAGTTCTCCAAGAATAAATATGAATTGGATTTCACTAATTCAAATCATAAAAATGAAGTACAAATAGACTTGCAAGAAGAAAATAGTTCATGAAAGCAGGGAACAAGGAATTGAGCATCGACCCTCACTGGTTGTGTATACACTCTAATCACTCAAGTGTTTTAGGTTCGATTCTCTCAATTCTCTACTAACCTTGCTTTCTAAGGCTTGCTCTTCATCTAACAATCAACATAAATTTAATGCACAGATACACATATCAAGAGGTCTTTTAAGGGTTGTAATGGGGTTAGGGTCAAGGTAGGATTGTATTTGGCCAAGTGGACTAAAATCTGAATCCTTAATTAACTTAAACTTTCCACCTAACTTAAACAATCCATGTAATCATAATACAACATCCAACTATCCATCAACCATGTTTTCCACATATTCATGCATTCTAATTTCAAGTACAATTCATATGCATTGTTTTCAACATTTACTTTGGGGCATTTTGTCCCCTTTTTCTTATTTGCTCTTTTTTCTCTTTTCCTTTTTTTTATACATAATTTTTCTTTTTCTTTTATTTTTTTCTCAATGCATATGATTAAATTATTGGATGCATGAATCATGTCCTAAAACATTTTTTTTTCACATTTTCAGAAAATTCTAACATACTTAATTCTCAAACCAATTGTTTCCAAATTCGCTTCCCCACACTTAATTTATGAGCACTCTCACTAGTCTAAGCTAACTAAGGATTCAAATTAAGGACATTATTGTTTTCCACTTAGAGTTAATGATGTGCTAAAGTAAGGAACAAAGGGGTATAATAGGCTCAAATTGGTTTGCAAAGGATAATGAAAGGTAAGGCCATATGGGTATGTAAGCTCAGTGAAACAAAGGCCTCAATCATGTAAGTGTATGCATACATTAAATTATGGAAATATAGAATTAAGCAAGACAAAGATCACAATTTTAGAGAGAAAAATACACACTAAAACAAAATTTTTGGTTGATAAAATGCAACCAATTCAAATAGGCTCAAATCTCACTGGTTTTGTGTGTTCGAGTTCTAAACCATGTTCCAGTATAATATCTCTTCAAAAAAGTGTAACATTAAATTTTATTCAAATTAGTGAAATTTTCTAAAAAATCTCTTGAAAAAGAAAAATTCTCTTGAAAAAGAAAATATTACTTCAACCAAGTGGTAAAATATGCAAAAATCAAACAAATATGCAAATGCAACAACTAATCTACAAAGAAAATTTAAACATTGGTGTTTAGACATGAAGGTACTAACCCATGGAGATCGGTATCGACCTCCCCACACTTAAAGATTGCACCGTCCTCGGTGCATGCTGAGATGTGCAGGTGGACGGGTTGCTTCAACTGACGCTTTTCTCATCAAGGAATGTGCGTAGGAACTTGTTTGTCTCTCCCATGTGAACGTCTTCCGGTTCTCTTCCTGGTGGCCATCCTGAAAGAAAAAGGGAAGGAAAGCAACCCAAAGCAAAGATAGAAAACAAATAAAACATGGGTTGGTTAATGCCAAAAGTGAGGGTCTCAATTACATGGTAGCTACAACATGCAAGTGAGAAAACAATAGAAGCACATGGCATACTAGTGGTGCAAAATATTGCAACAATGAGGGAGAGAGTGTGGGTAAGGAGAGATAATATAAATTCATATCAATGTAAAAGTAATACAGGTATAAAAGATTGGCATTGATTTAAATAATATTACTCAATCAGAATTAAAACAAGTCACTAAGCATCAAGAAAATACCAGAAAAGATGTAACAGTTGAATAAGAATATTTGAACACCAATAATAATTTTAGAATAAAATAAAAATATGCAATGAATGAGAGTATGCAAATAAATTAAATAAACTAGAATGGGAGTGAGAGAAAATAAGAAAGGAAGAAGAAAGAAATAAGAAAAGATAGGAGAATAAGGATTCGGAGAAGAAAAAATAAGAAAATTGGCACTAATCTGGATAGGTTGTACGACGCCGGCGACGCGGTCGCGTGGGTGACGCGGTCGCGTGGTGCGCAATAAGGTTAGGCGACGCGGACGCGTGGGGCACGCGATCGCGTGACTTGATTTGTGCTAGTGGCGTGAGTGCAGCCTCGCGGTCGCACAACTCTCTGTTCAAAACTTAGTATTGCCAAAATCCTGGGTGACGCGATCGCGTGAGTGGCCATCATGGGATGTGACGCGGACGCGTGGGGCACGCGTTCGCGTGGTGAGGCTTGGGCTTTCAGCACGATTCCAGCCCAACTCCAGCTCAACTTTCGGCCATGCACCCTTTGACGTCGAAATCCAGGTCACGCGGCCGCGTGGGTGACGCGGTCGCGTGGGAGGCCATTATTCCCATATGACGCGGTCGTGTCAGCGATGCGGTCGCGTGGGGGTGATTTGTGCCATTGGCACGCCTCCAGCGCTGCTCCTGCGTAACTTTCTGTTCAATTTATTATTCTCTCATCTCCTTGCGACGTGGACGCGTCGCTGATGCGGTCGCGTCGCGTGCTCGCTTATTTTTTTTTTTAGTCTGAAAAGAAAATGCAGAATGTAGTGTTAATATGGATGTTATGCAAAACTCCAGATTCAATAAAATAAAATAAAACTCAAAAACAAATAAAACTAAAAAATGAAAAAGGAACGATTATACCATGGTGGGTTATCTCCCACCTAGCACTTTTAGTTAAAGTCCTTAAGTTGGACATTTGATGAGCTTCCTGTTATGGTGGCTTATGCTTGAACTCATCCAGGAATCTCCACCAGTGTTTGTGATTCCAGTAACCTCTGGGCTCCCAAACTAGGCGCAGAAAGCCTTCAAGTAAGTTAAAGCAAGTGACAAGGCCCCAAGAGTGGTGATTGGTAGAACGGATTCCGGAGTCCCAGACCTTGCCTTTGCACCCGTCTTCTTGTTGATCATCATGATTCCATCCGGGTGGTAGGCAATCTGAATTCTCACTAAAGCGGCCAAACAACTTCCTAGACCCATTCAGTGGAGCTTTACACCAACCTTTACATTTAAACTTTAAGCTTTCAACCATAATGAACCTTGCAGGACAATTCTTACCACTGACCATTTTCCTCTTACTCTTAATGCAACAAAGAGATCTAAGTTGACCATCTGTCTCCAGTAGCCCATATTCAAGTGGAATTAGAAAGCTAAGGGATATGAATTTTACCCACTTGAATGTTGTGAAGGATGATGGAAACTTAGGGGGAGGGGTCTCCAATAACTTTGGTAAGGTGATTTCAAGCTCCACTCCCTTGTGCTCTTTGACAACTTCCACCTCTTTGCAAACTTCTTTAATTTCAACCTCTTCCTCTTGGTAGCTTTCTTCCAATTCAATCTTCTCTTCATTGCTTTCCAAGGGCATGGGAGGTTGTGCTTCCTCTTCTTGAATCTCCATCTCTTGATCAACCTCTTCCAAGTCTTCAACTGTGATATGCCTTGGAGGTTGTACACCCTCCTTAGCATCAATTTCAAAAGTCTTGGAAGGGGGTTCTATGACTGGACTTTCCCATGGAGGTTCTGCATCTCCTAAGTCTTCAACCACTTCTTCTTCTTCTTGAACAATGACAGCTTTTTCTACTTGTTCTAGTACGAATTCATTCTCTGTCTTGTCCACTGGGGTTTCTGGTATCTCCTTCATGCTACGCTCTTCACTAGACTATCCACATGGAGCTGTGGCTGATCTTTGTATATTTAAGCGTCTAGAAGCCCATTGAATTAATGCTTGCCCCAGTTGTTGAGTGGTTGCCTGAAATCGATCTACTGTTTCCTTGAAACGATCCTTTGTCTCTTGATGCACTCGGTTATCATAGGTAGGATCATAGTGCTCTTGGATTGATGGATATGGAGATGGCAAATATTGAGGTGGTGGTGGGATGGGGAGATCATTCTGTGATTGAAAAGGAAGTGCACTAGAGCTTGAGGGTTGATTGTTAAAGGTATTTGGTGGTCTGATTTGGGCGGCGAGAGCTCATATAGTAGAGTTTAGATCGGTAAGTGCTCTCTCCATGGAGGTTTGGGGTGGATCTATGTATGTTTCATTTGGTTCATAAGGTGGTTGGTATGGTGGATGTGGGTTAGGGTCATATGGAGGTGAATGGTGGAAAGAGGCTTGTGAATTTGGTGGTCCAAAGTTATGTTGAGGAAATGGTTCATAGGCATATGGTGGTGGTTGTTGCCATGAGGGTTGATCAAATCCTTGTGGCTCCTCCCATCTTTGATTGTTCCAACCTTGATGCCTGTTCTCATTGTAATTTCTTCTTCCTGCAACATTATTGTAACCAGACTCATAGCCAAAGGGGTGAGAGTTCATAGTAGCAAATAAAAAATTAAAAACAAAAAAATAAAAAATAAATTTAAATCAAAAGGTTATTTAAAATTTGAATTTGAAAATTAAATTTTGAAAATTTTGAATTTTGAATATTGAAATTTGATTTTTGAAATAAGATAAGATAAGATAAAAATTTTAAAAATAAAAATCAATAACCTCTTAATTTAATAAAAATAAAAATAAAAACAAATCAAAAAGCAAATATTTACAATAACCAATAATAAGGCACACGTTTGCAATTCCCCGGCAACGGCGCCATTTTGACGTTAGGATTTTTGCCAGTAAAGAATGTCATAAAAACAGTCGCGTTGTAGATATAGTCTCTAAACCGACAAAAATCCCTTCGTACAAACGTTTTGGTTGTCACAAGTAACAAACCCCTTTGAAATTGATAACCGAGTATTCAAACCTCGGGTCGTCTTCTCAAGGAATTGCAGGGAAGTATGTTCTTATTATTGGTTATGAAGATTGTAAATTGGGGGGTTTTGGAAGTTTGGGCAATGCGCACAGGTATATTTAAATGACAAGTAAAATAAATAAATAACTGTAAACTAAACTCTTGGCAAGGTATTATAACTGGAAGTCCTATCCTGGTTATCCTTATCAATTGTAATGAGAATTGGATTTTTCTCCCACTTGTTAACCTCTAACTATGAAGGTAAGTTAAGTGGATGAATTAATTCTGATTCCTCAGGTCCTAGTCTTTCCTTGAGAAAGGCTAGAGTTATTGGAACTTGAATTAATGAGATGAAGAAATCCAATTTTTAATCAACAATGATTTTGATAACTCAAGTGTCTCCAATGACTCAACCAAAGCCAAAAGGGAAGAGAATCTACTTGAATGAAAATAACTTGGATAAACACAGAGCATTAACAAATTAAAGAGAGCAATCATAAGTCTGAAATACCTCAAATTATATTAAATAAAATATTTAAATCATAACATGGAAAAGTTCATAAATTAAATTGGGAAAATAAATAAAAATAAAGAACCTGGGATTGAGAGTCACTCCTAAAACTAAGAGAAATCCTAAATCCTAATCCTAAGAGAGAGGAGATAACCTCTCTCTCTAAAAACTACATCTACTCCTAAAATTGCGAATGTGAAAGCCTCTCCATGAATGGATGCATTCCCCCACTTTATAGTCTCTAATCTGTGTTTTCTGGGCCGCAAAATGGGTCAGAAACAGCCCAGAATTCGCTGGTTGCGAATTCAGATTCGCTGATTTTCGTCACTTGCGACGCGGCCGCATGGAGAACGCGGTCGCGTCGCCTAGCGTCAAAGCAACTATGGCATATTATGTATCAAATCGAAGCCCTAGACGTTAGCTTTCCAACGCAACTGGAACCGCGTCGTTTGGACCTCTGTAGCTAAAGTTATAGCCGTTTGAGTGCAGAGAGGTCAGGCTGGACAGCTTAGCAATTTCTCCAACTTCTTGCATTCCTTCCACTTTTGCATGCTTTCTTCCCATCCTCCAAGCCATCCTTGCCTTATAATATCTGAAAACACTTAACACACATATCAAGGCATCTTATGGTAATAAGAGAGGATTAATATTAGCTTTTATAAGTCCAAAGAAGCATGTTTTCAATCAAAGCATATAATTAGGAAGGTAAATGTAAAACCATGCAAATAGTATGAATAAGTGGGTAAAGAGTAGATAAAAACCACTCAATTGAGTACAAGATAAACCATAACATAGTGGTTTATCAAAGCGAACGCGTGGGCCGTTTTGTGCTAAACGCACACCAGCAACACGATTCCAGCCCAGATTTCTGGGCATTGAATTTTTACGCTGATTTCCAGATCACGCGTTCGCGTGAGTGACGCGGACGCGTGGGAGGTATTTTTCGCAACTGACGCGAACGCGTTAGCGACGCGGTCGCGTGGAACAATTGTTGCCAAAGGCACGCCTCCAGCCACGCTTTCGCGTGACTTTCTGTTCACTTTCCATTTCTTTCTAATGCACTTTTGACGCGGACGCGTCAGCGACGCTTACGCGTCGCGTGCAAAATTTTTTTCTTTTTTTTTTTTTGCAATTATGTAGTATGCAATGCTAATGTAAATGCTACGGATAATATCCAGGTTCAATAAAAATAATATAATTTAAAAACAAACAACACGAAATAAAATTGAAAAAGAAACGACCATACCATGGTGGGTTGTCTCCCACCTCGCACTTTTAGTTAAAGTCCTTAAGTTGGACATTGGATGAGCTTCCTGTTATGGTGGCTTATGCTTAAATTCATCCAAAAATCTCCACCAATATTTGGAATGCCAACAGCCTCCGGGGTCCTAAACTAGGCATGTAAAGCTTTTGAGCAGCTTCAAACAGATTCTCAGGCTCCCAGGGTGACGAATGTCAGAATAGATTCCAGGATTCCAAACTTTGCTTTTAAATCCGCCTTTGTGTTGACCTATATTCTTCCATCCGGGCAGTTTAGAAATTGTATTCTCACCAAGATGACCAAACGCCTCCTGAGACCCATTCAATTGAACATGATACCAATCCGTGCACTTCGAATTGAAGCGCGGAACCTTATTGAATCTTGCACACCAGCTCTGAGTACGAGCCATTTCTCTCTTACTCTTAAAGCCGCAGAGAGCTCTAAGCTGGCCATCTGTTTCAAGCAAACCATATTCAAGTGGAAAAGTAAAGATAAAGGTTAAGGATTGTACCCACTTGAAACTTGTATTAGGTGGTAATGGCCTTGGGATAGGTGTTTCCAGTGGTTCTCTAAGCTCTGCTCTCTTGTATTCTTCTGTGAATTCCTCCACTTCTTTGCAAAATTCTTCCACTGCAACTGCGTCTTGATCAAAGTCTTCTATGTCTTCCTCGTCACTCAAGTCATAAGTTGGAGGTTGAGAGAAATCTACCTCAACATCATCTTCGTACTCATTTGGATAACGTTCTTCAGGTTCAAGGAGTTCAGTTGTGGATGCAAGTTCATGACTAGGAGAGCTTGATTCATGATCGTCACTGCCTGTGGAATCAATTTCTTGGTCTGTTTCGTCCAATTTTTCACAAGGTATATGCTTTGGAGGTTGTGCACTATCCTCCTTGGCATCCATTCCGAGCTTCTCGGCGGAATCCTGTACAGTTCTCGATTCCCATGGAGGTTCAGCATCTCCTAAATCTTCAACCACTTCTTCTTTTATAACTATTATGGCTTCCTCCACTTGTTCTAATACAAAGCCATGCTCCTCATTGTCCACCGAAGTTTCTAGTGTCTCCTTCATGCTACGCTCCTCTTTTGATTCTCCACATGTAGCCATGGGAGTACCTTGAGTGCTCAGATGTCAGGAAGCTATTATATTTATTACCTCAGTTAAGGCAGTAGTGAGTTCCAGTATGCCCCTTTGCATCTTCTCTTGCCCTTGAAGAAGAACACGAAGTTTGTCATTCACTGGAGGTTGGGGTGGGTATGAGGGTTCATTGGTTAGGAGAGAGGGTTCAAAATAAGAATGTGGTGGTTCTTGGGAGTAATTGGATTGGAATTGTGGTGGATAAGGGTTATACGGTGGTGAATGGTGAAAAGGAACTTGTGAGTGTGGTGGTGCAAAGCTATGTTGAGAGGATGGTCTATAAGCACAGGGTGGAATTTGTTGGTAACTATCAGGGGGTCCACCATATCTATCAGCTTGGTATGCATTGTATAATGGTCGTCGTCTGTGTTGTTGCCTAAAGGGTTGATCAAGTTCTTGTGGCTCCATCCATCTTTGATTGCTCTGACCTTGATGCATATTCCTGTTATAGCTTCCACTCCTTTCAACAAATTTAGAACCAAACTCAAAGCGAGAGGGGTGAGAATTCATAGTAGCTAATAGAAATAAAAGGGAAAAACAAAAACAAATAAACAAATAAAAGAAAAATATTTACAATAACCAATAATAAGGCACACGTTTGCAGTTCCCCGGCAACGGCGCCATTTTGAAGAACTGAAGATTGATGGTTTAGAAGTTATAATAAATTCTCGTTGCAAGTATAGTTTCTAGACCAAGCAATCAACCTTTCTTACAAACGTTTGGTTGTCACAAGTAACAAACCCCTTAAAAATTGATAACCAAAGTATTTAAATCCCGGGTCGTCTTCTCAAGGAACTGCAGGGAGGTGTTCTTATTAATGGTTATGAGTATTGTAGATTGGGGGTTTTGAAAGTAAGGAACAAGTAATTTAAATGACAAGTAAAATAAATAAATAACTATAAAATAAACTCTTGGCAAGGTATGAAAATTCGGAAGTCCTATCGTGGTTACTCTTATGAGAATTGAGTTTAATCCCACTTAGTTAACCTTTACGAAAGCAAGGGAAAGTCAAGTGAACTAATTAGTTAGATCCCCAAGTCCTAGCCAACTTCTAAGGAAAGAGTAGAGTTAGTGGAATTCAATTCAATTAGAGAAATTAATTAACAATCACGATAAATTTGATAACTCAAGAGCCTCCAGTTAATCAATTAAAGCCAAGAATATAAAAAAAAAACTAAATAAGAATCATAAATCTGAAATACTTCAATTTATATCAAATAAAGAAAATCCTAACATGAATAGTTCATAAGCCAATTTGGCAACATAAGTAATTAAATAAAAGCATTAAAGTATCTGAAAGTGAAAGAGAAATATAAAGTAAAAGGAATATTGAACCTGAGAGGAAGTTGAAATAATAAGAAATCCTAATTCCTTTAAGAGGAATCCTAATCCTAAAACCTAAGAGAGAGGAGAGAACCTCTCTCTCTCTAAGAACTACATCTAAATTATGAAAAGTGAATAATGATCGACCTTGCATGAATGGATGAATTCCCCCACTTTATAACCTCTAATCTGTGTTTTCTGGTCTTGGATCTGGGCCAAAAGGGCTTCAGACGTTGCTGGGGGCATTTTCTGCTGTTTCTGGTGCGTGGCGTCTGTCATGCGTCCGCGTGGGTCACGCGATCGCGTCATCTGGGAGTTTTCCTTATCATGTGTTCGCTTCGCTCACGTGTACGCGTCATTTGCGTTCTGCTCAAGGCACGCGTCCGCGTCAGTCACGCGTTCGCGTCACTGCCTTTTTCTTCAAAAACTCCATTTTGTGCTTTCCTTCTATTTTTGTATGTTTTCTTTCCATCCTTTAAATCATTCCTGCCTTAGGAGATCTGAAAATACTCAACACACAGATCACGGCATCGAATGGTAATAAAGGGTAATTAAAATTGATAATTTTTAAGCATAGGAAATATATTTTTCACATATATAACATAATAAGGAACGGAAAGTAAAACCATGCAATTTACATGAATAAGTGGGTGAATGATTGAATAAATCACTTAAATTGAGCACAAAATACATCATAAAATATGGGTTTATCAGTCATCCGTGCTTGTAAGCAAATCTAAACAAATCAAACATATGCAAATGATGTATACATGCCCTAAGGCTGATGAATCTCATCTATCGGTTATCAAGCAAACCCGACATGTCTGGTAGCGAACCCTGGATAGTCCCTAAACGCGCATCCCCAAGAGTTTATGCATATATATAATCATTCATCAATCAAATATCATCTCATTGGGGAATCCAGGGAGTTTAAGTTCCCGGTAACAACTTGCATCAAAGGGTCAATAGAATCTCATATCTCAACCTGGAGTAAGTGGAGCCGACCCACTGCATTTACCCAGAAAAATACGAAACTCAAATAATTTCTCAAATCTCATATCATACTCGACCGAGAGCAAGTGGGGGTAAACCACTGCATCTATCCCAAGAGACTCAAACCAAACCCGAAGCAAGCAGAACAATGCCACTATATCTACCCAGGCAGGTATACCACAATTAGAATCATGTTCAACATTAATTTCATTATCAATCTCATTAATAATCCCTCTTCAATCTCTTCTCAATTCATATTCAATCTTAACTAACCTCGTTCATCATCATCATTCATCATCATAGTAAATCATCGCATTCATCCTCATCATACACCAACTTGACAATTTGTTCATCTCTTATCGATTTACCAATGCATTTCATTAACTCTCATTTCTAACTCCTCTATCCTTAATCACACTAGCTCTAGACTCTTATCGGGGTTTATAAAGGTTTAGAAGGCTCGAGCAATGGTCGAGAACTTTAAAATTTTACTTTTTAGAAAACAGGGGTGGTCACTTACGCATGCACATGTTCACGTACGCATGAGTGTAAACTTTCAAAACTCGCGTACGCGGACCACCTTCGCGTACGCGGAAGGTTTGGGCAGTGGAGCTTGCTCGCATATGCAGGACTACGTGACAAAGTCACATATACAGCCCAAGTTCGTGTACGCATGGGTGTTGGAAGTGGCCAACTCCTACGTATGCACGATGGTGTCTGCATACGCATAGCATATCAGACTTTGAAAAAGCTGAAATGCTGCAGAAACCAGTTTTTCAGCCCAAATTTCAAACCTTCATATTTTTTTCCACAAAATTCATTTTTCAACCATTTCTGAACCGTTGAAAAGATCGATAAATAAATTTTCATAAAAAACTAATTTTGTAAAGTTTTCCAACTCCGAGGACCAAGTTACGGCCCTCCGAAATCGGTCAAAAATCAGTTTTTAACAAAAAAAAGAATTTATCAACTTTCCAAAAATTCATAAGCCAAAACAGTTTTAACTCAACAAAACAACCCCAAACCACTTCAATCTACTCATTCACAATCAACCAAAATCAAGCCTACTCAATTCACACATTTTATTCCATTCTTATTCATAATCATCATTAGTCAACACCATACCTCGATCATATTCAATCATTATTCGCTCTCTCAATCTTGAAATCATCATCAGACAACAATCAAAACCAATTGCCACTAATCATATCTCAATTTCAAGCATAACATTCAAACAACTTACCAGACTTACCTCCAAATCAAACACCACACAATATTCATCATATTCCTTAAAATAACTCTCTTTCTCTCAATCTTATGTTTTTTCTTTCAAAACGTCAAACTCACTCTCCTATCCCCAAATCCTTGAATTTATAGTGAATTTAATTTTTAAAATCTTTATCTAGTTAATCAAACTCTTTTTTTTGTTATAAAAAATCAATTAAGTTAAAATCACAAATCGACCAAATTATAAAAATCCAATTCTCTTTAAAATCCTTAAAAGTATTCAAGACTTGACTCTTTTAATAATTAATTCAAACCAAACTCATTTTTTAAATTATAACCAAAATTTCTTCAAATTCTTAGAAAAATTCTGGCAACACCTCCCCTAAAAATTAGAGTTTACCACCCATCACGGGTTCCCTCATTTCAACCTCAACACAACAAAAAACCAGTTTTTCAAGTCAACGTTTTCAAATCTGTCATTCAAGACCAATCATTATCGATTTAAATGAAAGAAAACCAAAATTAACTTATTAATTCCATTTTACCAGAAATTCAGAAAATCAACCAAATCAACTACAAACACATGTCAATTTCAACAGAAAATTATTTACATCACAGACATTCATCCATTTGCATTAACCTACTAAACTTGTCAGGTATTCAAAGCCCAAAATATTTTCTTATTTAAAACAGTCCCCTACCGCATGGAATCAAGCTCGCAGCAATTTTAACGCGATAAACCCCTTTTTCCTTGGCCCGCAAGAGCAGCAACTGCATCCATAGTTCCACTTACTTTTGCAACAACAGAAACAGCTTTAATTGCAACATGCAACCTCGATAACTCAATCATAAATCATCAATATTGCGAAATCCTTAATAACATACAACAAAATACTAACGGCGAGAGTTCCGAAACAGAGATACTTACTGCAACAAAAGAATGAAGCAGCAACGACCTCTGAACCGATCTGACAGTAGATCTGACAACTATCCCAAGCGACAGCAGCAACCAGAAGCTCAATGATGACAACTGTAACAACCATGCAGTGACGATAATGTTTCCAGAATTCAAAAGAACGGAAACCAAAAGCAAGATCTTTACCGGAAGTGGATCTCAGCAACGGCAGCACCGTTTCTGGCGACAGAGGTAGCTTCTTCCTCTCCCATTTGCGACCAGCCTGGACGGTGGTAGAAGCTGGCAGCGACAGAGGCAGCTTCTTCCCAATCGTAGCTTGGCACTTTTAATCAAATTTAGGTTATATTGAATAAATTTGAAATCTAATTTAATACCTTAAAATTACTTTAAAATAATTATTTAATTATCAATTTGCTAATCAACTTTCAATCAAGTGTTCTGATTTAAAATTAAAGATAATATAATTAATTTTTTGTTTATAAAAATTAAAGTGTTAAATTCCAAAATCTCAATTATTTAAACTAAATCATATAAAATTCTTATTTTTTTACAACTACTAAGCTTTATAATTTAAATATAGAAAATTATTCAATAATTATAAAATTAAGTACAATTTCTATTTTCATTATCAAAACTTGATTTAATTACTTTTAATAAAATAATTTCTGAAATCGAATCATAATAAGATTTTTCAAAAGTTCTAGGTCTTACATTCGACCCACCTTAGAAAACTTTTCGTCCTCGAAAATTAAAGTAATACAAAAGATATTACATAGTTTTAATACTTTACTTTTGAATACTTTAGAAAAGCAAGAAATCTTGGCATATATATAAATTTTCAAACACTGGATAAGCCATAAGACTTAGATATAAGGGAAGAGTGTGGTGTAAGGCAGAAGTTACAAGATAGGCTCAAAACAAGAAGGTTACATGGTGTCAACACTTTACCAAAACTTGAAGAAACACAATAACATGCAATTTTCAAGATAGATGTTTGCATAAACAATGTGGTCGACAGGCCAACGCTCTTGTTCCCTTAACAAATCAATCACTAGGTGCTTTCCAACTCGCTTATTATAACACCCTTAATATCAAAATGTCACGCTTCTGGCTGCGCCATTCTGATAGCGAGAATATTACGACGACTTCCATATATTTAATAATAAAATAGGAGCCTTTGGCTCGAAACTGTATCGCTGTTTTTTTTTGAAAAACCAAAAGTTCTTTTTATTTGAAAACAAACATGCTTATCCATATATACAAAAAATTTTATACAAGTAACTTATAAATGTAATAATAAAGGTGAGGAAAACTAACTATATATATAAATCATAATTAGGCATGCAAAAAACTCCTTAAAATCTACGTCCATCCTGAAAAGAAAAATCTGTAGGGGGTGAGAACATCGTCCTTGCTAGTTCTCAATAAGGAGTTTTTAAGAATTGTCATAAGATGATATTTTAAATAAAAATATTTTCAATTGCAGTGATCGTCAGTTCATTATCCAAATTTAAAGCACATATTTTTCTTATAAAAAAATTCACGCAAAACAACATTCCATACATTTTACCGCTTACTAAGACACCATTTTAAACAAACTTACCATTGATCCAACCAATTCCGGCCTCTGGCCTAGATTAAATCAATCAACTCGACCTCCGGCCCAGTTCAAAACAAATCACCGCTATTATTAATCCACCACCAATACCTCAAAATAGAAATCAATCACAAGCACAAACAAATACAACACAAACACATTTAAAGAACAGTTACAACAAGTATCACAGTTACCAGGTAAACAGAATTCATCAGATAAGCAAACCAAAATACTTAAGCACACCCAAAGAAAGCAAACAAATGTAACATGATGCATGCCTGTCCTATTGGCTGTGGGCTCACACGTCGGTTATACTGCCAGAACCCGACACATCCGATAGCTAACCGGGATACCGTATCTCGACTGCGCATCTCTAGGAGGCATAAGATCGGGGATTAGTGCCCTACCACCTTCTCCTAGAGGCAGACACCAGGAGAAATAAATCAGGAAATTAGTGTCCTACCACCTTCCCCTAGTAAGGCCATGCATACCGGTCGAGGGATTAGTTCTCTACCACCTTGCAGACAGAGAGGGATAGAATGTGAGGAAAAACGTCGGAAAATTAGTGCCCTACCACCTTCCTGACACCCCATAAAACATAAATCATAAAGAATGCGAGGGAATGAATCGACGGATTAGCACCCTACCGTCGTCCCCACATCCAACTCATCAGTATCATCATTGCCATAATCATGTCTCATTCATTCTCAAATTCTCCGAGCTAACTTCAAAACCATTTTCAAATTTAAACTCTTTTCAAAAGGTTCAAGAAATCATTTAACAGACTTCAATAATCCGTTCCTTCATATTCATTGGAAATCCCCGAGAAGATAACTTTTAAATTAGATTAAATTGAATAAAGCTCATTTTTGTTTTAAAACGAGTTTCCAAAACCGATTTTCCAAAACTAACTTTAACTTCATTTAAGTTTTAAAAACTCTTCCCAAAATATTTAAAACCATTTTAAATCCCCAATGATAAATTCTAATTGAAACATAATCGCTTATTTTTCAATACTACTTAAAAATTTGCTAAAACACCTCAGTACCGGCTCCTTCTTTTAATAAAAATAAAAATCAAATCAAGTAGTTCTTTAATCAATTTAACCAAAATAGAACTTTCAATTTCTCATAAAATTTTGGCAGCATCTCCTCTAAAACTCAAACTTTTGCCACCCTTCAAGGCTCCCAACCAAACCATCATCATAATAACTTCAAACCAAGCATAAGACCCAACTAAACATTCTCAATCAATTCATAAACCATTCAAGCAAGGCAAGAATCCCGACCTTTCATTAAATTCTTAATCGAAACTCAGTTAACCAGTTCTATAGCTAATACAAAACTATCCAGC
Organism: Arachis ipaensis; assembly: GCF_059453495.1. NCBI lineage: Eukaryota > Viridiplantae > Streptophyta > Magnoliopsida > Fabales > Fabaceae > Arachis > Arachis ipaensis. Next base: position 35,567,794 of record NC_142436.1, read on the forward strand.
AATCATTCCAACAACAGCCAACTCAACATAATCGATAAGAGAATCCGAATATCCAACCACCTCAATCAATCAATAATTCAATCAGATAAACAATCTCATTCATCCAAGGAAATTCAATTCAATATTTAAGACTTACAAAAATCATAAAAATACATTTTTCGCATTAATATCGACTTGTAACAATTCTTGAAAGCAAATAGAGTCTAAGAAATCGCCCCTACCTCGAATAGTCGAAACCAGAAAGCTATAAAATGCGTAAAACTCTTTTCCTACCGGCCCACAACAATCACAGCTGCAACCACAGCTCTATCTTACTTCTACAGTGACAGCGGCAACTTTAATCACAACATGTAATGACTGAAACCCGATCCGGAATAAAAAATAGCCGAGAAAATAGAGCAGCGGTAGCAACTGGCAACGTGAAGCTTCGGTGGTGACAGAAACGATGGCAGCGGTGGCAACTGGCACAACAACGGCCATGGCAGCTTTTTCGATGACGATCTCATAGCAGCAGCTCCCTTTTCCTCATGGCTCTTGCGCGACGGTGGTGGCAAGAAGCTCAAAGGCGTTCGGTCTTCCCTCCTCGGTGGTGATGTGACAAAACAGCAACAACGATGGGCTCTGCAGGCGGTGACACGACGCGACGACGATGCGCACTCCAACTCGCGCGAGCTTCCTCAGCGATGACCCTGGTGGTGGTGATGCTCCTGATAGTGAGAATTTGTTGTTGATCTAGATTTTCACAAAATAGAATTCCGTCGTTGAGAGTATAGTCTAGACCAACAATTAATTTCCAAATTAAATGTTTAAATTCAATACAAAATAACCGAGATTAAGAGTACTTTAACCTCGGGTCGTTCTCCCTAGGATGCAATTGAAAGTGTCACGCTTTTGGTTGTGGAGGCAAAGGGAGGTTTTTGCAATCAAAGAACAAAAGATTAAAAAAACTAAACAATAAAAGAACTAAGAAATTATCAAAATTGAAAATTAATGCAAGCAAAGGTAAATAGGATCAAAACTAATGAAAATGCTATAAATGCAATAAAAGAGCCTTGACTTGGGAATGAGAATCTAAGAATCCTATCATTGCCATAACCACAACTATGATAATTATGATGAGTCACTCTCGCCTAGTCAACCCCAACCATCGAGGAGTTAGTCAAGCAAGCATAATTGACCTTAATCCATAAGTCCTAACCAAATTACCAAACTAGTTGATAAAAGGCTAGCGTCAATGGAAACAAGAGTCAACTAACTACCCAAGAATTACCACTAAATATCAGACATTATGACTCTAGTATCCTAGGAACTCAAACCACAAGCCAAGGTAGGAAAATCTACTCAAAATCTAGAGTTGGCATTTTCACAAACACCTTGTATGCATAAAAGTAAAACATGGAAAATTACAAAGTAAAATGGAAAACTATAACCAACTATCAACAATACCAACAATAAACATCCAAACAAACATAAAGAAAGCATGAAACATTAAATTCATCAATCAAAACTTCAAGAACTCAAAATTGCAATTATAAACAAAATAACTTGAACCAAAAGGAAATGAAAGTAAAGACAATGTAATTAAAGAGGAAATTGAGAGTACTTACAATTAAAGAAGCAAAATCCAAAAGAAAAGCTTGCTATAAAATGCTACAATGGAGATGGAAATTAAAACCCTAAGAGAGCAATGCTACACACCTCCTACTCCTACTCCTAATTACTCTCTAAACTATCTAAGTGAGCTCCCTACTTTAATGCCTTCATATGTCTTCAATCCCCCTTCATATAGCACTTCATTTCAGCCTTGAGCCTTCAAAAATTGGGCCAAAAGCCCTCAGAATTCGTGCAGCACATGTTTCATTAATGCAATCACGTGCAGGGACCTGTGCGGACGCAAAGATGCGTGCGTCTGCACACTTGGCTGAATTTCCTCCTGTGCGTACGCACAGGTACTTGTGTGCACGCACACATGCAAATTTCCTCTTGTGCGTACGCATGCAAGCTTGTGCGCATGCACACTTGCCTGTGTGTGCTTTTCCTTATTTTCTTCATGTGTTCTCCCTTGTACATGCTTTCTTCCACTTTTGCTTATCCATTCTTGCCTATTTGACCTGAAATCACTCAACAAACATGTCATGGCATCAAATGAAATAAAAGTGGAATTAAATTGCTCATTTCAAGCACAAAATTACATGTTTTCACATTTATGATCAAATTGGGGACAAAACACAAAAGTATGCTATTTTGGTGCTTAAGTGTGAGTTCGTGTGCTAGAATCCATCCAAAATAAGTCAAAATATACCATCAAATATGGACTCATCAATTCCTCCATACTTAAACAATAGCATGTCCTCATGCTAAACCAACAAGGAAAACAATCAAGAAGGGGTAATCAACTTATTAAATGCAACTACTTATATGCATGCAAGTATATTATATATATATATATATCTATGTAGCCTATTGGTTTGGTGAAAACAGACAATAAAATTCCAAGCAAGAGTAATAACATATAGGGCTAAGCAAAGAATTAACTCAATACAAACAAAATCTATTGAATTAATTCAAGTTTTAAAATGAAGCAACTTGCAAGAATATATGATAAGAAGAGTGGAAATATAGAATTGAGTAATTGAACCCTCACTAAGTGTGTATACACTCTGATCACTCGGTGTTTAGGGTTTCAATCACTCATGTCTCTTCTAATCATGCTTTCAAGGAATTGCTTTTCATCTAACAATCAACAACAAGTGATGCATGAATGCAATTATCATGAGGACTTCATATAGTTGTAATGGGGTTAGGGTAAAGGTGGGATAGATATGGCTAAGTGGACTAAAATGGTTGAATCCTTGATTAGTTTAAGCCATCCACATCAACCTATATCAATCAAATCAAAACAAAATGCAGTCCTAACCTTCCATTAATTCTTTTTCACAAACACTCATGTATGGCTTATCATTCTGATGAGCGGATAATTTATACGCTTTTTGGCATTATTTTTACATAGTTTTTAGTATGATTTAGTTAGTTTTTAGTATATTTTTATTAGTTTTTAATAAAAAATCACATTTCTGGAATTTACTATGAGTTTGTATGTTTTTCTGTGATTTCAAGTATTTTCTATTTGAAATTGAGGGACTTGAGCAAAAATCAGATTCAAAGGTTGAAGAAGGACTGCAGATGCTGCTGGATTCTGACCTCCCTGCACTAAAAGTGGATTTTTTGGAGCTACAGAACTTCAAATGGCGCGCTCTTAATTGCGTTAGAAAGTAGACATCCAAGGCTTTCCAGAAATATATAATAGTCCATAATTTGCCCGAGTTTAGATGATGCAAACTGGCGTTCAACGCCAGTTCCATGTTGCATTCTGGAGTTAAACACCAGAAACAGGTTGCAAAGTGGAGTTAAACGCCAGAAACAGGTTATAAACTGGCGTTCAACTCCAAGAGAAGCCTCTACACGTGTAAAGCTCAATGCTCAGCCTAAGCACACACCAAGTGGGCCCCAGAAGTGGATTTCTGTATCATTTACTCATTTCTGTAAACCCTAGTAACTAGACTGATATAAATAGGACCTTTTACTATTGTATTAGACATCTTTGATCAGTTTTATGCTATCTTAGACCTTTATGGGGTATGGCCACTCGGCCATGCCTGGACCTTGTTCTTATGTATTTTCAACGGTAGAGTTTCTACACACCATAGTTTAAGGTGTTGTGCTCTGCTGTTCCTCATGAATTAATACAAAGTACTATTATTTTTCTATTCAATTCAAGCTTATTCCGATTCTAAGATATTCATTCGCACTTCAATATGAATGTGATGATCGTGACAGTCATCATCATTCCCAACCTATGAACGCGTGCCTGACAACCACTTCCGTTCTACCTTAGAGTGAATGAATATCTCTGGGATTCCTTAATCAGAGTCTTCGTGGTATAAGTTAGAATCCATGGACGGCCATTCTTGAGATTCGGAAAGTCTAAACCTTGTCTGTGGTATTCCGAGTAGGATCTGGGAAGGGATGGCTATGACGAGCTTCAAACTCGCGAGTGCTGGGCGTAGTGACAGACGCAAAAGGATCAATGGATCCTATTCCAGTATGATCGAGAACCGACAGATGATTAGCCATGCAGTGACAGCGCATTGGACCATTTTCACTGAGAGGACAGGATGTAGCCATTGACAACGGTGACGCCTAACAAATAGCTTGCCATAGAAAGGAGTATGAATGATTGGATGAAGACAATAGGAAAGCAGAGGTTCAGGAGGAACAAGCATCTTCATACGCTTATCTGAAACTCTCACCAATGAATTACATAAGTATCTCTATCTTTAATTTGTGTTTTATTTATATTTTAATTATATTTTAATTATCAAATATCCATAACCATATGAATCTGCCTGACTGAGATTTGTAAGATGACCATAGCTTGCTTCAAGCCGACAATCTCCGTGGGATCGAGACCCTTACTCACGTAAGGTTTATTACTTGGACGACCCAGTGTACTTGTTGGTTAGTTGTGCGAAGTTGTGACAAAGAACTAAGATTATGAACGTGCGTATTAAGTTTTTAGCGCCGTTACCAAGGAATGAACCGTCACGATTTCCGCGCACCACATTCACATCACATATGCATTTCTTATTCATTTTTCTTTTCTTCGGGATAACTTTCATCCCCTTATTATGATGATTTTTTTTAAATAAATGCATATGGTTCTAGTAGCTCATACATGAGTGCACCCATTTTCCAAAATTTTCAATGAAATATCCAAATTAAATATTTTTATTCACTACCAATGTTTTCCAAAATTTCCCCCACTCTTGAATGATACACATTCTCAACCTAAGCTAATTAAGGATACAATCCAAGGTAAGACATGGTTTTCCGCTTAAGGTTGTGATGTGGTGATATTACAAACAATGGGGTCAATTAAGGCTCAAAAAGGGTTTAACAATGGTAAATGCAAAGAGTATGCTATCTGGGAAAGTGAGCTTTTAAACAAAGATGGCCTCAATAATGCTCAATGCAATTCAAAACATCAATCATTGGAAATAAAGAATTAAGCAAATCCAAGATTACAATCATAGAAGAGATATATCACTCAATGAACAAAATTAGTGGTTAAAATGTGTAACCACTCAATATAGCCCAAAAACTCACAAGGTATTTGTTCTTTACTCTTCTATGTTCCAAAAAGAAATCATTCAAGCAAGTTTGAAAACAATTTTCTCAATCAATTCAGTAGAATGCCCTTAAAACAAAAATCTTGGAAATCTTTTTTGTTTTTCACCAAAATTATTTCTATATATATGTATGATGTGATGGATGCATTTTTTTTTTCAAAATTCCCTAGTTCTATTCCTAATTTTCAACAAGCAAAAATAAACATGAACAATTAGGACAAAATTGAACTAGGTGCTATACTATTCACATCATCCGATCACAATTTCTATCTATAAAATATATACTAAGAAAAAGATGCAAAAATACAACATGCAATAACTAGAAATAAACTATGCATAAGCTAAGATATATATACTAGAAGAAAATGCAATGCAACAATCAAAAGCACTCTAGATATCTACAAGAAACATAATAAAAAGAAACAAAAATAAAGTGCAAAGTGTTCGGAAAAGAAAGTTTACGCCCCAAAATGACGAATCCTCCCCCACACTTAAGCGTTGCACAGTCCTCCGTGCATGAACCGGGGAGAACATCTCTCAAGAGCTCCACTTTCGGTTGGTGGATGCAGGGGCTTGGGTTGTATGGAATTGCCAAGTCGGCAAGTCCCATGTATGCTCGGCATCTCCATCCTCGGTTTCCTCCTCCTCTCCCGGCTCCTTGCCTTCATGTCTCATCCTCAAAAAGAGTGAGTAAGGTATAATTAGGAATAATAGGGCAAGTAGCATAAAAAGGTAAAGGAGAGAGTAAATAAGCATCTAATTGAGGACTTTTGCAAAGTGGTGTGGTATACACACAACGGCCGGTTAAAGTGGCATCCACACAATCAAAAAGTAAGAATGAGTTCCTTAATTAAATGGCCTAAGATGCAACTAAGATATGAGTATCAAGTAAAACACAAGCAAGCTTAGGCAATTACAACAAGAGTGAATTGAATGTGGAAATTATTGGATATTGAGGTTGTGCAAGTGAAAGAGCAAAATTGATATAAAATAGCACAACCAACAATAACCAATGCAATGATAAAGAGAACTCCCTATTCATCCTTAAGAATAATCAAATAATCACATGGGAAGGTGCTTGATACAAAAAGTGACAAGTCTTGATAAGAATCAAGTCAAGTCAACTCAAACAAATGCAAAGCATTAACAAAGAGCAAATACCTTGTGATGTGATTATATTGACTTAAAAATCATGATGAGCAAGCAATTCCATTCAATTCACTGAATTCAATATGTACTTGTTAAAAATTTCACCAAACAAGAAATTAGATATCAATGTCCATATTCATTTGGTGTTAGCAACTCAAATCAACAAACAACAAGTACATTATTGAAATTCCAATCCAAGATATCTTCATAATCATGATTAGAATGCCAAACAAGGATATAGTCTAACACACATGGTAGCTACAACACATGCATTAAACAAAATGTTCATTCAGGCATTTAAACAAACACATGGTGCGGTGCACATATTCATCAGTTCAAGCTAAAATTCAAACATCAACAACCCATAAATGAAAAATTTGAACACTTGCAATCAACAAACAAGCGCTAAAGCAAAAGTTAAGCTAAATAACCAAAGTTAAATAAAGAAAACAAAAATTAAGAAAGCAACCAAGCATAAAAAGAAAGATGAAAACAAGAAAATTGAAAAGATGAAGAGTAGAAGAGAGGGGAATAGGCAACAGTGGCACTTGTGTTAGCCACTGCGAGGCTCACAGCGACGGAGTTTCGCCGGAGAAGAGAAGAAAGAAGGAAGAAAAAGAAGAAAGAAAGAAAAGGGAAGAAGAAAGAAGAAGAAAGAAGAGAGAAGAGAGAAAAGACCTGTGCGGACGCACACGGTTGTCTGCGGACGCACGGAAGGAAGAGACGGGGTATGCGCGCGCACTGCAGCATGCGAGCGCTGCGAACAGAAGATGGATCGCAGCCTGTGGGGATGCACAGTATGGAAAAAGAGATTGCGTTCACATGCACAGCCTGTGCGTGCGCTGCGGCCAGGGGGTCTAAAGACGTGTGCGCGCGCACAGGCGTGCGCACGCACAAAGCACTCCCCTTTTTTTTTAAAGTAAAAATGATAAAGTGTGCGTACGCACAGGGGATGTGCACACGCACAGAATGAAAATATGGTGGGGTGCGCGTGCATGGAAGGTGCGAGCACTGCGAACAGAGCATGTTGCAATGGGTGTGCGTACGCACACTGCTGTACGCCCACACAGATAGTGAGAAACAGGGGATGTGTGTGTACGCACGAGGCTGTGCGCATGCGCAGAACTCTGTTTCTGCAACATTTTTAAAGCCTCTAAGGCACCAACCATGATATCAATCAAAGTTTTTCAAGCCCAAAACATATCATTCATCAAAAACACATGATCAAACATAAAATGCAACTAATTTAAACCTAGAATGCAATCAAATTATACTAATCAAAGAGACAAAATTCAATAAACAAAACTAAAAGAAAGAAGCGTTGAAAAGATATTACCATGGTGGGGTGTCTCCCACCTAGCACTTAGGTTTTAAGTCCTCAAGTTGGACTTTTGAGTGAAGCTTGTGTCATGGTGGCTTATGCTTCTACTCATCCTTGAGTTGCCACCCATGCTTGCTCTTCCAAGATCCTCCAGGATCCCAAACGAAGTACATTAAGCTCTCAAGCAACCTCAAGCAAGAATTTGGGATCCAAAATTGTTAGTTGTAGAGTGGTTTGCCCGGATCCCACACTTTGGTTTCTCTATCATCCTCTTGTTGACTTTCACTTGTGCCATTGGATGAACAGCCTTTCCAAGCACCTTTGAAGCACCCACTTGAATGTTGGACTCCTCCAAATTGGACCTTGCACCACTTGTTCCTTGAATTCCCTTGACAACCAACATTTAATCCTTCACCATTTAACACTCCAAGAAGCACCTTGAGTTGATAATCCGTTTCCAAGAAAGAAAATTGGTATGGACCTATGAAGCTCATGGAGGAAATTGTTACCCACTCAATTTGTCCTTGGGGTGGAGTTATCCTTTTAAGCTCTTGCATGAAAGCTTCCACTTCTTGGATGATCACCTCTTCCTCACCACTCTTGTCTAGCTCTTCCCTTTCTATCTCAAACTCCAAGGGGAAGGCTTCTTCAAGATCATTGAGAGGATTGACCAAGATGGACAAAAAATTATTGATGATACAATCCACTTCTTGATCAAACTCCCTCAACTCTCCACTTACCTCTTCCGGTTCACTAGCTTTACCTTCCTCCTCTTGTTGCGATTCTTGCCTTAGCTCCTCTTCCTTTCCTTGAGGCTCCGTGTTCTCATCCTCTCTACACTCCTTACTTGATCCTCCACCTTCCCCAAGGGGAATGTCTTGAGTGCTTGAGCATAGTGAGGCTAAGCGGTTCACCGCTTCGGCTATGGTAGCCATAAACTCCCCTTGTGTCCTTCGGAACCCTTCTTGCTCTTGAAAGAATGCTTGAAGGTCTTGTTCTTCTTGAGGAAAGGGTTGGAAAACTTCATATTGAGGTGGAAAAGAAGGTTCAAAGGTTGGGAGAAAGGTTGTATAGTTGAAAGGTGTGTCATGTGGATGAGGGTATTGAGGTGGTGTATAAGGGTGTGGTTCATATGGTTGGTAACAAGGTGTATAGACATTTTGATTCCATGGAGGTGTATAGGGTGGTGCTTGAAGGTTTGGTGGTTGAGGGTTGTGTATGGGGTATCTCTCATATCCTTGGGCTTGATATTCATATAGGGGAGGGCTTGGGGAAGGACTTAGCACGTTGTAGCATGGGGAAGATTCCTCTTCCCTCTATCGCTTCTCCCATTCCTTGATACAATCCCAATTTGAATTCATCATACACTACAAAACAATCTCAACCAAGCTCCAAGCAACAAGGGTGATAGCTCATAGAGAAAGTAGGAAATAAAAACAAAAGACATTAACAAACAAGAAAAACAAAAACCTAAGTATAACCAAAAATAACCAAACAACCAAAAAAGAAGATATTTATACTATCAACATATTTACAACAACCAAAAGATAGCACTCAATTGCATCCCCGACAACGACGCCAAATTTGATAGTGAGAATTTGATGTTGATCTAGATTTCCACAAAATAGAATTCTGTCGTTGAGAGTATAGTCTAGACCAACAATTAATTCACAAATCAAATGTTTAAATTCAATACAAAATAACCAAGATCAAGAGTACTTCAACCTCGGGTCGTTCTCCCTAAGATGCAATTGAAAGTGTCACGCTTTTGGTTGTGAAGGCAAAGGGAGGTTTTTGCAATCAAAGAACAAAAGATTAAAAGAACTAAGCAATAAAAGAACTAAGAAATTATCAAAATTGAAAATTAATGCAAGCAAAGGTAAATATGATCAAAACTAATGAAAACGCTATAAATGCAATAAAAGAGCCTTGACTTGGGAATGAGAGTCTAAGAATCCTATCATTTCCATAACCACAACTATGATAATTATGATGAGTCACTCTCGCCTAGTCAACCCCAACCATCGAGGAGTAAGTCAAGCAAGCATAACTGACCTTAATCCATAAGTCCTAACCAACTTACAATAAAGCTCATTTTTGTAACAGACTTCAATAATCCGTTACTTCATATTCATTGGAAATCCCCGAGAAGATAACTTTTAAATTAGATTAAATTGAATAAAGCTCATTTTTGTTTTAAAACGAGTTTCCAAAACCGATTTTCCAAAACTAACTTTAACTTCATTTAAGTTTTAAAAACTCTTCCCAAAATATTTAAAACCATTTTAAATCCCCAATGATAAATTCTAATTGAAACATAATCGCTTATTTTTTAATACTACTTAAAAATTTGCTAAAACACCTCAGTACCGGCTCCTTCTTTTAATAAAAATAAAAATCAAATCAAGTAGTTCTTTAATCAATTTAACCAAAATAGAACTTTCAATTTCTCATAAAATTTTGGCAGCATCTCCTCTAAAACTCAGACTTTTGCCCCCCTTCAAGGCTCCCAACCAAACCATCATCATAATAACTTCAAACCAAGCATAAGACCCAACTAAACATTCTCAATCAATTCATAAACCATTCAAGCAAGGCAAGAATCCCGACCTTTCATTAAATTCTTAATCGAAACTCAGTTAACCAGTTCTATAGCTAATACAAAACTATCCAGCAATCATTCCAACAACAGCCAACTCAACATAATCGATAAGAGAATCCGAATATCCAACCACCTCAATCAATCAATAATTCAATCAGATAAACAATCTCATTCATCCAAGGCAATTCAATTCAATATTTAAGACTTACAAAAATCATAAAAATATATTTTTCGCATTAATATCGACTTGTAACAATTCTTGAAAGTAAATAGAGTCAAAGAAATCGCCCCTACCTCGAATAGTCGAAACCAGAAAGCTATAAAATGCGTAAAACTCTTTTCTTACCGGCCCACAACAATGACAGCTGCAACCACAGCTCTATCTTACTTCTACAGTGACAGCGGCAACTTTAATCACAACATGTAATGACTGAAACCAGATCCGAAATTACAAATAATCTAGAAAACAGAGCAGCAGTAGCAACTGGCAACGTGAAGCTTCGGTGGTGATAGAAACGATGGCAGCGGTGGCAACTGGCACGACAGCGGCCATGGCAGCTTTTTCGATGACGATCTCATAGCAGCAGCTCCCTTTTTCTCATGGCTCTTGCGCGACGGTGGTGGCAAGAAGCTCAAAGGCGTTCGGTCTTCCCTCCTCGGCGGTGATGTGTCAAAACAGCAACAACGATGGGCTCTGTAGGCGGCGACACGACGCGACGACGATGCGCGCTCCAACTCGCGCGAGCTTCCTCAGCGACGACCCTGGTGGTGGTGATGCTCCTGATAGTGAGAATATGTTGTTGATCTAGATTTCCACAAAATAGAATTCCGTCGTTGAGAGTATAGTCTAGACCAACAATTAATTTTCAAATCAAATGTTTAAATTCAATACAAAATAACCGAGATTAAGAGTACTTTAACCTCGGGTCGTTCTCCCTAGGATGCAATTGAAAGTGTCACGCTTTTTGTTGTGGAGGCAAAGGGGGGTTTTTGCAATCAAAGAACAAAAGATTAAAAGAACTAAACAATAAAAGAACTAAGAAATTATCAAAATTGAAAATTAATGCAAGCAAAGGTAAATAGGATCAAAACTAATGAAAATGCTATAAATGCAATAAAAGAGCCTTGACTTGGGAATGAGAGTCTAAGAATCCTATCATTTCCATAACCACAACTATGATAATTATGATGAGTCACTCTCGCCTAGTCAACCCCAACCATCGAGGAGTTAGTCAAGCAAGCATAATTGACCTTAATCCATAAGTCCTAACCAAATTACCAAACTAGTTGATAAAAGGCTAGCGTCAATGGAAACAAGAGTCAACTAACTACCCAAGAATTACCACTAAATGTCGGACATTATGACTCTAGTATCCTAGGAACTCAAACCACAAGCCAAGGTGGAAAAATCTACTCAAAATCAAGAGTTGGCATTTTCACAAACACCTTGTATGCATAAAAGTAAAACATGGAAAATTGCAAAGTAAAATGGAAAACTATAACCAACTATCAACAATACCAACAATAAACATCCAAACAAACATAAAGAAAGCATGAAACATTAAATTTATCAATCAAAACTTCAAGAACTCAAAATTGCAATTATAAACAAAGTAACTTGAACCAAAAGGAAATGAAAGTAAAGACAATGTAATTAAAGAGGAAATTGAGAGTACTTACAATTAAAGAAGCAAAATCCAAAAGAAAAGCTTGTTATAAAATGCTACAATGGAGATGAAAATTAAAACCCTAAGAGAGCAATGCTATACTACTCCTACTCCTACTCCTAATTACTCTCTAAACTATCTAAGTGAGCTCCCTACTCTAATGCATTCATATGTCTTCAATCCCCCTTCATATAGCTCTTCATTTCAGCCTTGAGCCTTCAAAAATTGGGCCAAAAGCCCTCAGAATTTGCGCAGCATATGTTTCATTAATGCAATCACATGCAGGGACCTGTGCGGATGCACAGATGCGTGCGTCCACACACTTGGCTGAATTTCCTCTGTGCATACGCACAGGTACTTGTGCGCACGCATACATGCAAATTTCCTCTTGTGCGTACGCACGCAAGCTTGTGCGCACGCACACTTGCCTGTGTGTGCTTTTTCTTGTCTTCTTCATGTGTTCTCCCTTGTACATGCCTTCTTCCACTTTTGCTTATCCACTCTTGCCTATTTGACCTGAAATCACTCAACAAACATGTCATGGCATCAAATAGAATAAAAGTGGAATTAAATTGCTCATTTCAAGCACAAAATTGCATGTTTCACATTTAGAATCAAATTGGGGACAAAACACAAAAGTATGCTATTTTGATGCTTAAGTGTGAGTTTATGTGCTAGAATCCATCAAAAATAAGTCAAAATATACCATCAAATATGGACTCATCAGCTCCCCATATCGGCTCGCTCCCTCTCTCTCAACGACTTTCCCTCTCTTTCTCTCCTATGGCAACAACGGTGGTGACGGTGGCAGTGACGCCCACCGGCACCGTCTTTTCCCTCCTTCCCCTCTCAGCCATGTGTGTGTGGAACAAAGGGGATAGGTAGTGGCTGGGAAGGGAAGAATTAGGGTTAGAGTTGTATGTGTTGAGTTTTAGGGTCATAGTTCGGATAGTTTTGGTAATTTTAATAAAATTAGGGGTAATTGAATAATTGAAAACCAATTTTAAATCTAATAATAATATCTATAAAATTACTATTTAATTATCAACTAAAATTTATTTTCAAATAGACACTCTAATTCAATAATTAGAGATAATTAAACTAATTTTCTTTTATTCATAAAAATAAAGTTAAAGATCTAAATACTTAAAATATAGTATATAAAATTCTCATTATTTTTCAATTACTAAAACTTTAAATTATAATTAAAAAATTACCCATTTTAATATAAAAATCTCTAAAAATACAATTCTGAATAAATATAATAAATCATAAATAATCACAACCACCACAAGGGATGAGAGGAGATGATGATACTGCTTCTACCAGCCCAAGCCAACATCATCATCAAATTATTGTTTTGTACTTTAAAATGATGATGCTACTCCTAAGTGAATATATCTGTATGTTGTTTATTTAGAGGTATATGTGATGGATTGTGTTGCGTGTTGATTTTTTATATTGATATTGATTATCCAGTTGTTGAACATTCTATTTGATGATGATGTGATAAACTATGTTGGTGATGCTAGTTTGAGTTAAGAAAATGTAATATTTTTAGATTTCTTGCTTATAAATGAATTCAAGTGGTGGTAGGCTTGATAGATGATGATATATTCCATTTCATGTGGATATGGTTTGATTTTGGTGCATGTTTGTTGGAACTTATAGTTTAGTGCTAATGATGAAGGTTATTGTTAGCTTATAAATTGGATAAGGAGGATTGGTGAACTAATAGATGTTTAGGATTGAAAATATTGGCTGATGCATGTGCATCATAAGTTGTTTGTCTATTTATTTCATATAGAAAGTCGATAAATTATATTCGATTATGAAGTATTTTAGTGCTTAATTTGAATACAACTTGGATTGCTTTGAGTTAATAAATATTTGTAGGAAATGATAGAAAAAGAAGCAACAAAAGCATCAATAGAGGACTCACTGAAGCAACACTTCTAGAGCAACATTTTATGGGATTAAGGATGGAGTTTTGCCAAGCCACTTTTTAAGACAAGAACAAATAAGGAGAAGGAAAATCAAATAAGCCTTTGGGAGTAGCAAGGAAGGTGGTATTCAAGAGGAAGCACACTCCTAGGGAAGCAAGAGTTAGAAAAAGCCCAAGAAAGTTCATAGAGAAATTGCAACTTTGACCTCTCCAAACTCTAACAGGGATAACTTGAGCTAAAGAGGTCCAAATGAAGTAGTTTCAGCAGCATGAAAAAAGCCAACTTCTAGAGCTTTCCAACTATATATAATAATTTATAATGAATGCTGAATCTGATGGTACAAATCACCATTCTTTGTCGCATGCCATTCTTGGCATCTCCAACACTAAGACAATAACCCTCTCATATTCCAACAAGCATAACTTGAGTTATAGAGGTCCAAATAAAGCCTTTTTAGTAGCGTTAGAAAGCTAACATCTAGAACTTTTCAAAGATATATACTAGTCTATAGTGGACATTCAGTTTGGGCCACGAACAATGAGCATCTTTTGACGCCCAATTTATGAAGAGTCCCAAACGCCACAAACGTGGCGCCCCAAACGCCATTGAAAGTGTACACCTCCTAGGGACTCAAACTTAGCACCTCAAACTCCACAAAGTGGCATCTCAGATGCCACACCTGAAGAGAGAATGGCATCTCCAATGCCATAAGAATTCACCTCCCAGGGACCTCAATCTTGCTCACCAATATGGTGTCTCCAACGCCATTCTTCCCCACCTTCATTGGCACCTCAAATGCCACTACAATGCAAGCTCCAAAGACTCAATTTTTACTCCATTTCTTGGCTACACATGTCATCTCCAATGCTAAAATTTTGCCACTTTGTAAAGCGTCTCCCTCCACAAACACCTTCAAACTTCAAGGCTGATCCAAGGCAATGAAATTGGCATGCTAAATGCTATATCTGGCGTCTCCAACTCCACCCTTAAAGCACACTCCAAAGACCACACTTTGAGCTTTATTTTGGTCTTTAATAAAGCATATGGCATGTCACAATTGATGCTTGAAATTGACAAATCATTAACCACATCTAATGCTCATCAAGTCCAACTAATCAAGCCCACAATCATCAATACAACAACTCACAAGGCTCAGATCCAAAGGGAGCAAGGAAGATCACTAGTGATAGTTAGTTAGAAAGTGCATTTGATTGTAATTTAAATTTTATTTGAATTTGTAATTGAGGATAGATTATAAATAGAGATCCAGGGAACCTTTTTAAAGGGACCTTGGGAGGAAAGGTCTTCGTACTCTCTTCTTTACTTCACTTTCTACTTTCTTCACGTTCTCATACCCATTTTGTAATTCTTTGAGCTATGAGTAGCTAATCATCTTTTCATATTGGGAAGGAGATCTGTTAAATTTTAATGGATTAATGTGATTAATTCTTCAACTTCAATTCAACTTTTAATTATTTCTTTAGAAAGAGTCTTCGTTCTTCATCAAGGATCTAAATCTATCAGGAGATAATTTAGATCCAAATTAGGTTTTATGATCACTTGGAAAAGTGGATTCATGAAACAAGTGACGATCGAGACTTTCTATCGGTAAAGAAATTCACAAATAAATTCCCGTTGTAAGTATAGTTTCTAAACCAACAGAGAATTCTTTTGCACAAAAATTTTGGTTGTCACTAAAGCAAACCCAATAAAATTGATAACCGAAGTATTTAAACCTTGGGTCATCTCTCAAAGAATTACAGGGAAGTATGATTTATTATTGGTTATGGAAAAGTATCTTTTTGGGTTTTTGAAATAGGAAACAAGGAAATAAATTGGCAAGAAAATAAATTAATTATCATGAAAACCATTGCAAGGTATGAGAACTGAAAATCCCATCCTAGTTATCCTTATCAATTGTGATGAGAATTGTTTATTGCTCCCACTTAGTTAACCCTTACTAAATAAAGGAAAGTCAGGTGGACTAATCAATGGGATTCCTCAAGTCCTAGTCAACTCCTAAGAAAAGAATAGCTTTAGAGGGATCCAAATCAATCAGCAAATTCCAATTTTCAATCAACAATTGAGTTTGATAACTCAAGTGTCACCAATTACTCAACCAAAGCAAAGGGAAAAAAATCTAAATTTAATTGAAAACATCAATAACATAAATTGAAGAAAGCAATCTTAAATCTGAAATACCTCAAATTGTATTAATTAGAAAATTAAATTAAACATAAGAATTCATAAACCAAATTATAACATAAAGTAATCAACAAAGGGAAAGAAATAAACCAAAATGCTAGGACAGATAAAAGTAGAAGAGAAAACTAAATTAAAGGAACATTGAACCTAGAATGAAGAAGAAGTAATCCTAAAACTAAGAGAAATCCTAAATCCTAAAATCTAGAGAGAGGAGAGAGCCTCTCTCTCTAGAAAACTACATCTAAAACCTAAAATTATGAATATGAAAGTTGTCTGAATGTCTCCTTGATTCCCCTACTTTGTAGCCTCTAATCTATGTTTTCTGGGCCAAAAACTGGGTCAAAAATAGCTCATAAATCACCCTTAGCGATTTTTGATACGTCCAGCATGCGGAAAAGTCACGCGTACCACGCGTACGCGTAGATTGCATTTTCTCCAGGTCACGTGTACGCGTGATCCACGCGTACGCGTTATCCACGCGTTCGCGTTGCCTAAAAGGGTGGCAACTATAGAAAATTATATATCATTGAGAACCCACGGATGTTATCTTTCCAACGCAACTAGAACCGCCTCAGTTAGACCTCTGTAGCTCAAGTTATGGTCGATTTAGTACCAAGAGGTCAGGCTGGACAGCTTTAGCAATTCCTTCAGTTTCTTGTATTCCTTCCACTTTTGCATGCTTCCTTTCTATCCTCTAAGCCATTCCTGCCCCATAAACTCTGAAATCACTTAACACACATATCAAGGCATCAAATGATAATTGATGCCAGGGCATTTTGGCCAGTTTCACTGACCTTTTTCTTTACTATTTTAGGGTAGTTTCATGCATTTTCTTAGTAAATAAGCAAGTTTTGGGTGAATACACACTTACACCTTGATTCAAGCAAACATTATGAAATTCACATGATTTCATGAGAATTATGCATGAATTGAATGATAAAATGGATGATGCATGATCTTATGACTTGAAACAAAGCTTTGATGTACCTTGTTTGTTTGATTTCAGGACAAGGGAAGCAAAGAAGAGCCACGTTAGCAGCCACATTAGCTTCACTAACGTGACCACTAACGTGGAATGGGAGCGAGCTTGCAACGTTAGTGGTAAAGTTACCACAAATAACGCCTTCGAAAGCCATCATAACCCACGTTAGTTGCCACGTTAGTTACACTAACGTGGGAACTAACGTGGAAGAAAGGGGGAGCTCCAACGTTAGTGGTAAAAGTGAATACCACTAACGTTCCAAAAGGCCACACTAAGCCACGTTAAGAGTCACGTTAATCCAATTAACGTGAACTCTAACGTGGAGTAAAGAGGAAGTCGCAAGCGTTAGCGACACTCACCTTTGTCACTAACGCTAGACCGAGCCTAGATTGCCTACGTTAGTGGTCACGTTAAGACCACTAACGTGAAGGGTAACGTGCAGCAATGAATGATAGGCCAATGTTAGTGACACTCACCTTTGTCACTAACGTTGGAGATGGCAAATACACCCACGTTAGTGGTCATGTTAAGGCCCTTAACGCGAAGCACTAACGTGGAAAGAAGGGGCATTTTGAAGCGTTAGTGACAAAGGTAAGTGTCACTAACGCTCTCGAGCCTTGGCATACCCACGTTAAGGGCCATGTTAGTTACACTAACGTGGACCATTAACGTGGAAGAGAGGGACAAAGAACAACGTTATTGGTAAAAGTGAGTGCCAATAACGCTTGCAAAGGGCTAAGAGGCTACGTTAGTGGTTACGTTAGTACCACTAACGTTGAAGTTAACGTGGATCAACTAGTTTGGAACGTTAGTGACAAAGTTATCGTCACTAACGCTTTTGAACCCAAGTTTACACCTAGCGTTAACGCCACTAACGTCCTAACTAACTTCCCATCATGCCTAACTCACACTTTCTTTGCAAGCAGAGCTGAGCTCACTAAAGACTATAACTGCTTCAACTAAAGGTCAAAGGCCCATATCCAACACTTGAAGAGCTAACTAGAAGATCTGAAGAGTAGTATATATAGGGATAGTTTTGAATTAAAAGGGGATCCGGAACTTGAGGACTACACTTTGTATATTTTACTTTCTCTGCAACTTCTAGTTTAATTTTCAGAATGCATTCTTCTTTATCATCTTCCATTTCCAGAGCTATGAACAACTAAACCCCTTTTTATTGGGTTAGGGAGCTCTGTTGTAATTTGATGAATCAATTATAGTTTTCATTCTTCTTCTTCTTTCTTTTCTCTTGATTTTACTAGAAAGCTTTCGATCTTAATCCAATTAGTTAGTTGTCTTGGAAAAGAAACTCTCCATAATTGGATCTCCTCTGAGCCTTGGAAAAGGGATGAGGAGATCATGCTAGAATTACTTTCTCATGTTAGACCAAATTGGGGTTTGGATGGATATAGTGACATATAATCCTACCAATACTTTGATTTGGAAATACATATGGTATAATCAGTGACCATACTTCATCTCTTCCCATGAGCAATTAAATTAAGGAATTGGGCAATTGTTCAAGCTTAGAGAGATTGGGTTGCCAAGGAATTGGGATCCAATCACTTAATATTGCCAAGGAGATCAATGAATGCATTGATTCAGGAAGAGATGAGAATGAACTTAATCCAGAGAATGCAACATCTCCTAAGCCCAATGAATCTCCCATTTCTGATCTTACCCATTCTCTTTATTTTCTGCTATTTACTTTTCTGCTCATCTCCCCAATTCCCCATTTAAGATTCTGCAATTTACTTTATGCCATTTACATTCCGCCATTTATTTCCAGCACTTACATTTTCTGTTATTTACTTTTCCGCCATTTAAATTTCTGTAATTACTCAACTCAAATTCTGCTCAGCTCAACTAGAACATTCCTCTAATTAAGTTGCTTGACCAATCAATCCCTGTGGGATTCGACCTCACTCTATTGTGAGTTTTTACTTGACGATAATTTGGTATACTTGCCGAAGGGAAATTTGTTGAGAGACAAGTTTCTGTGCATCAAGTTTATGGCGCTGTTGTCGGGATTGATTTTATATCGACAATGATTAAGTTGGAGGATAACTAGATTGAGCAATTTTCTTTTGTTTCGTTTAATTCCATCTGAGTGATTTACTTTCAGTTTTAGCTATTTTCTTCCTTTTTTCCCTTGCCCGTTTGTTGTGTTTTTTTTTTTTTGTTTACAATTCAGTTCACTAACCCACTAACTGTTTGATATATTGCACCACTCACACTAACAACCATTCTAACAAGAGTAATTTATTTATTCATTTCCTTTCTTGCTTTTTACTTTGTTGGTTGTATGACAGGTAGAAGAAGCGGGGCTTCAACTTTCTTTGATTCTGAACCTGAGAGGACCTTCCTTAGATTAAGGAGGGAAGCAAGAGGGAAGAGAGTCGTTGGTACTGAGGAAGAGGAAGAGTATTTTGAAACAGACATGGAGGAGAATATGGAGAATCACCATGAAGAAGAAGCTCACAACCATACCAGAGAAGGCCCAGTAAATCATGCTGGGCAAGAGAGAAGAGTTCTAGGCTCTTATATCAATCCAAACCCAGGAAATTGTGGAAGTAGCATCCAAAAGCCAACCATACATGCCAATAACTTTGAACTAAAGTCCCATCTCATCACCCTCGTTCAGAACAACTGTGTATTCAGAGGAAGTGCCCAAGAAGATCCCAATCAGCATCTAACCACCTTCCTAAGGATATGTGATACTGTGAAGTCTAATAGTGTTCATCCTGACACTTATAGACTACTTCTGTTTCCCTTTTCACTCAAGGATAAGGCATCTAAATGGCTGGAATCCTTCCCGAAAGAGAGTTTAACAACCTGGGAAGAGGTGGTGAACAAATTCTTGGCGAGATTCTATCCTCCTCAAAAAATTAACAGGTTGAAAGCTGAGGTACAAACCTTCAAGCAACAAGATGGTGAAACTCTCTATGAAGCATGGGAGAGGTTTAAGGACTTAACAAGAAGGTGCCCGCCAGACATGTTCAATGAATGGGTGCAGTTACACATTTTCTATGAGGGTCTTTCTTATGAATCAAAGAAGGCAGTAGACCACTCATCTGGGGGATCTCTGAACAAGAAGAAGACCATTGAAAAAGCCATAGATGTCATCAAGACTGTAGTTGAAAATGATTACTTCTATGCTTCTGAAAGGGGCAATATTCGAGGAGTATTGGAGCTGAACAACATGGACGTGTTGCTGGCTCAAAACAAGATGATCACCAAGCAGCTAGCTGACCTTACCAAGAAGATGGAAAGAAACCAAGTTGCAGCAGTCACCACCTCATCAGCAGCTCAAGAAGGAGTGAATGCAGAGAAAGAGGGTGACCGGGAACAAGCCAACTATATTGGGAACTCACCTAGGCAAACCCATGATCCATACTCCAAAACTTATAATCCTAGTTGGAAGAACCACTCAAACTTTGGGTGGGGAAATCAACAAGATCAAGGCCAATATCAGAGATGTCACAACCCCAACAACAATGCAACTCACCAACATTCCACACAGAGATCATATCAACACCTACCCAAAAATACCTCTCAACATCCATATCAAAACAAAAATGGCCTTTCTCACCCCTCCAACCTCAACTCACCATCACCATCCGAAGATAGACTCTCCAGGATTGAGATTCTACTTGAAGGTATTGATGACAAGTCATCCTAGCCTATTTTAGCTAGTCTTTTTCTCTTGTTTTCATTAGAATTATGCACTTTCTTGAGCTACAAGCAAGCTAATTGAGTAGATTTTCATGTTTCCCTTGATTGAACCAACCATATATGAATTCATGCCATTTCATGAGGTTTTATGCTATATTTGTTGCATATTATGAAAGATTGAATATCTCATGATTTTGAGCATAGCTTTGATGAGTTTGGTTGATTAATGATAGGTGAAGAAAGCTTGGAGAAAGGTTGAAGCAAGAAGGAATAGCTAGGAGTAAAGAGAAGACAATGGAATAAGTGAAATTGAACCAGGAAGCAAGAAGCTGGACCTAAAGTTAGCATCAAACTTTTGCACAAACTTTTGGTTGAAAAGTTAGCCCCAACGTTAGCCCCCTAACTTGGAGGCTAACGTTGGAACTTGAAAATTCTCTCCTGGGCTCCAAAAGTTTGCGCCAACGTTAGCCCCCTAACTTTGAGGCTAACGTTGGCACATGAATTTCTCCCCTAGGCACCAAAGTTTGCGCCAACGTTAGACCCCTAACTTGGAGGCTAACGTTGGCACATGAAAATTCAAGGAAGAGGAGCAAAAGTTTGCGCCAACGTTAGCCCCCTAACTTTGAGGCTAACGTTGGCACATGAATTCCTCCCTGGCCATCCAACGTTTGCGCCAACGTTAGACCCCTAACTTGGAGGCTAACGTTGGCACATGAAAATACAAGGGAGAGGGGCAAAAGTTTGCGCCAACGTTAGCCCCCTAACTTGGTGGCTAACGTTGGCGCCACTAGCACACAAGGCAAGGCCAACGTTAGGGTCAAAGTTAGACCCCTAACGTTGGCACCAACGTTCATACCAGTAAATTGTGCTAGCTGATATGAAAAGTTGGAGCCAAAGTTAGACCCCTAACTTTAGCTCCAACTTTTGGTCCAACTTTTGCTAACCTCAAAACCGGTTCAATTGGTTCACTTTGGTTCTTCTCCAAACTTCAAGAGCAATCAACCAAGGCCTCTTTCAACCCAATTCCACCAAGAGCAAAGGCCCAACTCAAGGCTTGAAGATCATTTGAAGAAAGTGTATAAATAGGATAGAATTTAAGTTCTTCGGAGAGCTTTCCTTTTGGAATTTTCATAATAGTTTTCGGAGAGCTTTTGTTATTTAGTGAACTTTAATTTCTTTGCTTTCATTGCTTTCAATTTCATTTTACACTTGTCTTGGATCTTGGATTGGAGAATTGAAGAAATTATGTTTCAATCTCAATCTTGGATCTCTCTGTTTCTTTACTGTTAATTGAATTTCATTTCCGGTTAATTGCTCTTCATCTCTTTTCTCTGCAATTTACAGTTTCTTTGCAATTGTTCTTGTTGGATCTAGGAAGGCATTGAGATCTAGACTTGATTTTCTAGTCTCTGGGCCTTGAGATCTCAATTTTACATTCTCTGTTTCTTGCTTTTAATGTTCATTTACTTTACTGCTTCAAGATCCGTTTCAATCCCCATTCCCTTTTTCTCTTTTGTCTGATGCAATTTAACTTTTCCTTGTTTAATTTCTGCAAATCCACATCCCAATCCCCTTTACATTTCAAGCAATTTACATTCCTTGCACTTTAAGATTCCGCAATTTACATTTCTTGCACTCTAAGTTTCTGCCATTTAATTTCTTGTTCCTTAAGATTCAGCAATTTAATTTCCTGCACTCTTTACTTTCATGCAATTTACATTCTGCAAATCACAAATCACCCAACCAACACTCGATTCGCTTGACTAAATCAACCACTAAACTAAAATTGCTCAATCCTTCAATCCCTGTGGGATCGACCTCACTCCCGTGAGTTTTTATTACTTGATGCGACCCGGTGCACTTGCCGGTTAGATTTGTGTGTTTTGGGAGAAATTTATTTTTCCTCCAAAATATCTCATCAAGTTTTTGGCGCCGTTGCCGGGGATTGATTAGATTGACAATGATTAAGTGAGGTGGTAATCTAGATCAAGCACTTTTTCTTTAATTTTTGACTAACCCACTAACTGTTTGAAGTTTTGCTTAAACTAACTAACACTTCAATCTGGCAGTAAATTGAAGTGTCACTGGTTTTGTGCATTCCTCATGCTCTGCTTGTATGTCAGGTACAAGAAGAACCATACCCAATTTTCATGAACAAGACGAAAGAACTCTCAGGAGGTTAAGAAGAGCTGAAAGAGGGAAAAATATTGTTGGAGAAGAGGAATCAGACGAAGAATTCCAAGAGATGGAGGAACATTTAACCAATCCACCAGGTGGAGAAGACAACAACAATGGCAACCCACCCCAGAGGAGAGTTTTGGCTTCCTATACCTTTGCAAATCCTAGACATTGTGGGAGCAGCATCTTGGCTCCAAATGTCAATGCCAACAATTTTGAACTCAAGCCACAACTCATCACTTTGGTTCAGAACAATTGCTCTTTTGGTGGAGGACCACTTGAGGACCCACACCAACATTTATCCACTTTCTTGAGGATATGCAACACTGTCAAAACTAATGGAGTGCCCCCTGACAGTTACAAACTGATGCTATTCCCATTTTCTCTCAGGGACAAGGCCACTCAATGGTTGGAATCGTTTCCAAGGGACAGCATTAACAACTGGGATGATTTGGTAACTAAGTTTCTTGCCAAATTTTATCCACCTCAGAGGATTATAAGGTTAAAGGCTGAGGTACAAACATTTACACAAATGGAGGCCGAACCCATCTATGAGGCATGGGAGAGGTACAAGGCTCTGATCAGGAAATGTCCCCCTGCCATGTTTAATGAGTGGGAGAAGCTTCAAAACTTCTATGAAGGCTTAACACTGAAATCCCAGGAAGCTTTGGATCATTCAGCTGGAGGTTCCTTGCAACTCATGAAAACTGCAGAAGAAGCTCAAGAACTCATTGATATGGTGTCCAACAACCAATATTTCTTTGCTCATCAAAGAGGCCGCCAACCATCACAAAGGAGAGGAGTAATGGAGCTAGAAGGAGTGGATTCAATCTTGGCTCAAAACAAGATGATGCAGCAGCAAATTCAACAACAATTTGAGCAAATGGCCAAGAGGATTGATAGTCTCCAAGTTGCAGCAGTTAACACCAGCCAACCATCAACCACATGGGGACAGAGTGAAGAAACTCAAGAAGAACAACAACAAGAGCAAGTACAGTATATGCACAACCAAGGACCAAATGAAGTGTATGGTGATACATACAATCCATCCTGGAAAAACCACCCAAACCTCAGATGGGGAGATAACCATACCCAAAACCAACAACCATGGCAGAGGAACTCAAACCAACACAACCCAAGAAGCAACCAAAACCACAACCAGCAGCAAACTAACCAAAACCCCTACAGAAAACCTCAAAACAACTACCCCAACCTCAACCAATACCAATCTAATAACCAACCCACCAACCAAAATGCCTACCATCCACCACCCACATCTCATAACCCACCTCAAGTATCACCTGAAGCCCAAAGAATCACTCACTTGGAGGCCATGATAGACAAAATGTTGAAACACCAAGAAATGGTAACCAAGAATCAGGAAGCCTCCTTAAAGAGCCTAGAGAGACAGATGGGGCAACTCTCCAAGCAAGTAGCTGTTGAGAGACCTTCAAACTCACTGCCCAGTGACACAATTCCAAATCCCAAGGAGGAATGCAAGGCAATACAATTAAGGAGTGGGAGAACATTGATAAGCAACAATGACACTACAAGGAAGCAAGCAGAGAACATCAAAGAGCTAACGGAGGATGAGAATCAAACAAAGGCAGATGAAGCTAAGGAGCAAGTTGTGATGCCAAACAAAGGCACTGAGAACCTTAAAGAGAAAGATAACCAGCCACATAGCTCAAAGGAAGTAGCTCAGGGACAGCAGCAAATAGGAAAGAGCATCACACCTCCACTGCCATATCCCCAGAGGTTCAACAAAGAGGTTAAAGACCAGCATTTTCACAAATTCCTTGAGATTTTTAAGAAGCTGGAAATCAATATTCCCTTGGCTGAAGCACTTGAGCAAATGCCTCTATATTCCAAATTTCTGAAGGATCTTATCAACAAGAAAAGAAGCTGGGATGAGAAAGAAACCATAATGATTACTGAGGAATGCAGGGCCTTGATTCAAAAGGGGCTTCCTCCCAAGCTTGAGGACCCAGGGAGCTTCCTATTACCTTGCACCATTGGGGAATTGACCATCACTAAAGCAATGTGCGATCTCGGAGCAAGTATTAACTTAATACCATCCTCCTTGGTGAAAAAGCTGCATATAGAGGAGGTCAAACCAGTACAAATGTCTCTGGAACTGGTAGACAAGTCAATGGTATACCCCAGGGGTGTAATTGAAAATCTTTTGGTCAAGGTGGACAGTTTTATATACCCTGCTGATTTTGTGGTTCTAGAATCAAACGATGATGATGGTGACTCTGTTATACTGGGAAGGCCATTCTTGGCCACTGCTAGAGCTATCATAGACGTAGAGGAAGGGGAATTAACTCTAAGGATGCATGACCAGAGTGTCACTCTGAAGGTATTACCAGAGGCACAATTTAGCAAGGAGAAGAAAGACTATATAAAAAATGACCAGGAAAGTCACAGCAACATCCCAATGCTAAGGATTGTGCAGACTGATGAAAAAGCCCAAGAGGGTATTAGAGTATTAGCCACTGAAAAGAGAGGCCCCCAAGGAAAGCCTATGGCCAAAAAAGAAAGATCAACAAAAGGAAAGATGAAACGCAGAAACAAAGCAAAAAGGGGCTGGAAGAATAGAAAGATTCCAACAGAGGGGCTTTCCAAAGGTGACAAAGTGCAACTGATATATCAACAGCTGGGGGCAAATCAACAAACCGAGGATTACTACACTGTCAGCAACATACTATCATTAGAGCATGCTGAAATTGAACACCAGAAAACAAAGAAGAGGATCACGGTCAAAGGAGACAAATTGAGGCCCTACAAGCACCAACCACCATAAAAGAAAGCCTCAATGTCAAGCTAATGACAATAAAAGAGCGCTCCATGGGAGGCAACCCATGCTTTAAGATTCATGTCATTTTAAATTCAATAAGTTATGATCAATTGAGCATGAATTCTTTTCTCTTTTCATGAACATGTCCATTGACTGCATGCACTATTTTGAAACATATGCTAAGTTTGGTGTGCCTTCAAGCACACTAAACCAATGTTACAAATAATCTCATTTTGCATGTTTGGAGCATCTTGACAAAGCATATGGCCGAACACTAAGTTTGATGTCCACATAGCTTCATGAAAAGTAGAAACTCATGCATCAATAATCATACAATTGTTGTTTTTTTTTTCAAAATCTTATAAATGAAAAAAAAAATTTCTTTTCCGGTAATGGAGGATTTGATTGTGATGTACCCTTTGACAAGAAACAAGTTTGGTGTTCACCAAACCTTGATGCACCGATTTAGGGATACAATTGATCCTTCATGAAAAAAAAAAAGAAAAGAGAAAAAGAAAGTATGATGAAAACAATTCTTATGAACATTTAATATTTGAATCTCACTAATTGGAGGAAGATACTCATTTTCTTTATATATGACCAAACACTAAGTTTGGTGTCCTCCAAAGAGAGTGTCACGGTTCAAATAAGATAAGAATTGATGATTCACATAGTATTACTAAAAAGAACACTCTTGCTACGGTTGGATAAGACTAATGTATGTTGTCTTGTTGTGATGACTAGGAGGTCAAAGAATCTTCAATGAAAAAGACAAGACAAAGGAAGGTATAGCATAAGGACAAAATCCCATCACATGCTTCAAGAAAGAAATCTGCCACTCCTTGAGAATGATCACGGCAAAGGCAAGGGAAGGAGCAAACTTTGTCTTCATTCATCCATACATGCATGCCTTTGATCTCCATAAGTCTAATTGCATCCTAACCCTTCATTGCTCATTTAAAAGCATACCACCTTCAAGCCATGCACATGACCGAATCACTCCTCAACATAACAAGCCTTGTGCAACCTTTCTCTTACTTTAAACTCCAACCACTTAAACTTCTCTTCATAATTTCTTGTCATAGCAAGTCCGGTCCTAATTTCTTTTTCCTCCAAACACACATCAAACTCTCCAACATTCTTCGCATTCCCTCTCAACCAACCAAGTGATCATGGCATCCTCCTCAAGAACCAAACGACGAAAAGGAAAAGATCCAATAGTGGAGGAAGAAACACATGAGTATGACCAACGGAGGTTCAAGTCTTGGTTTCATCAAATGCAAATTCAATGGATGAACGAGAAAAGAATCTATCCTGAAATTCCATTCATGTTGCCGGATGATGGATGTCAAGAAATGAAGAACAAAATCCGGAAGAGGAGATGGGAGGAACTTACATCACCAGCCACCCGAATCAATGCCAATATCATAAGAGAGTTCTATGCAAATGTCCCAAGACTTGACATGCGTGAGCCCCCAACGTACAAGAGCTATATACGGGGGGTGGAAGTAGACTTTAGCCCAGATGCAATCAAGAAAGTTTTGAAACTAAAGTCAGTCCGCTTTCATGAACCGGGATACCAACAAAGATTGAATGAGGATCAAGATTATGAGGAGATTGCGAGAGACATTTGTTTTGAGAACTCAGAATGGGAAGGAGATAACAAGAACAGATACAAGTTCCTGAAGAGATGTAACCTCACTCCGGAAGCAAAAGGATGGTATGAGTTGATGAAAAGATCAATTCTGGGCACTGTGAACACCTCAGAAGTTAACAGAGAGAGCCGTGATGCTGCATTGCATCATTGTGGGAGGAGAGATAAGAGTTCATGAAATCCTTGCAAAAGACATTCAAAAGCTGGCTGAAAAGAATTCGGCCGGATCTTGGTTGTACTATCCGAGTACCATTTGGAGGTTGTGTGCAAAGGCTAAGGTTCCATTGGAAGAGGAGAATCCAATGTGGTTAAGCCAAGGCATGCCCATAACCATTGAACGAATGATGATGCCCCTTGAAGCACATCAAGGCCGAAGACCACATGGAGGAAGGGAAAGAGAAGAACCAATGGAAGAAGATGAGCCACACATAGAAGAAGAGCCACAAGAGGAGGAGGAACAGCCACACTTTTTCCCACATGGCAATATGGATATGACTCAAATGCAAGAAGCAATAGGGAGATTGTCTCAACAGTACACGAGAATCCAAGAAAGGCAAGAGGAATACCATTCTCTGTACATGAAAAACCAACAAGCACAAGAAGAAAGAGAGCTAAGAATAATGAACAAACAAAATGAATTCGAGTCAAGATTCCTTGTGATGCAAGAAGAACATGCCTTTCAATCTCATGAATCTTTTGGAAAGTTGGAACAAATGCAAGCTGAAAATTTGAAGGCTCTTAAAGAGTTCACAACACTTCAAGATGCAAGGTATGAAGTGCAAGCCGATTACAACGTCAATAGCCAAATCAAACTGAACTATATTGGAGAACATTTGCACAACATGGATCCGGCGTTCCCAACTTTTGATGAATTCTTCAAAATGAGAAGTGAGGTAGAAGTAAGCAGGGCTATGAGACTTGAAGATAGAGTGGAGGAGGCTATGAATAAGGCTGGCTTTTGGCAAGATCAACAGGCACCAAACAAGGATGGTGGGAACACTAGCAGCCAAGTGTATGAAAGGAGAAAGAAAAGGCATGACAAATGAAAGGTGGACTTGCTCCTTATTCATCACTACAAAATCTATCTATTCTAAGTTGTCTTTGCATTTTTTAAGTAGTCATTTAAAAGTCTTTGCACTATGTTTGTTTCTTTTAAAATAAGTAAACTAGCTTATGTGTGTGCTTGTGTATTCACTTTCACTTGACAAGAAGCATGTGTTGTCCCCTGCATCTTTTAATTCAATAAAAGAACAGTTTGAATGCGAAGCAAGATAGTCTCTGTTAGATAGAAGTAGAATAAAAGTAAGTGGTGGTATGTGTGTGATTGTATAATAGCTCACTTTTAGTGAATAAAGAGCCAGGATATCTCCTTCTAAGTAAAGAGTGGCTTACTGTCTATGAATCTCAATTGAATTAAATTCCTTGGTTAGAAAGAAAAACAAAAAAAGGAGGAAAAAAAAAAAGGGGGATAGCCAAAAAGTGGCAGAACAAAAGAAAAACAAAAAGAAACAAAGCTGGACACCAATAGCTTGAACCTTAGAATATATGCCTGTGGTGTCTTTGTATTAGGATCTGCTTGGATTATTAAGCTCTTTGGAGTGCATCAACACTTGGTGACTTGAGTTAACTAACCCGGGATCATCAGCTGAAAGTCCACTATCAAGAGCAACTTAACTACAAGGCATTTAGTAACCCAAAGAGGTGCTGGGCATCAATGTTCTAAGAAGGAATGTGAGCCAAGTGTCTATGGTGAATAATGTGTCAAGTATAAAGAAAAGAAAATGAACTTGCTACACATGACACTCAAATAAAGCTTATGAACAAAGTAATAGCCAAGGATAAAGGAATAATGAGAGGTCATAGCGGTATGTCACTTGAAGCTTGAAGGAGACTTTCTAGGCCTAGGAGTCAATAAGAAGTGAGTATTTGCATATCCACACAAAACCCCATGAACTATCAATAATACTCTGCTAGCATGAACATCCTCTTCCATTTCATTCTTTCTTCTCAATAAATCTTTTCTTGCTTGGGGACAAGCAAGCTTTAAGTTTGGTGTTGTGATGACAAGTCATCCTAGCCTATTTTAGCTAGTCTTTTTCTCTTGTTTTCATTAGAATTATGCACTTTCTTGAGCTACAAGCAAGCTAATTGAGTAGATTTTCATGTTTCCCTTGATTGAACCAACCATATATGAATTCATGCCATTTCATGAGGTTTTATGCTATATTTGTTGCATATTATGAAAGATTGAATATCTCATGATTTTGAGCATAGCTTTGATGAGTTTGGTTGATTAATGATAGGTGAAGAAAGCTTGGAGAAAGGTTGAAGCAAGGAATAGCTAGGAGTAAAGAGAAGACAATGGAATAAGTAAAATTGAACCAGGAAGCAAGAAGCTGGACCTAAAGTTAGCATCAAACTTTTGCACAAACTTTTGATTGAAAAGTTAGCCCCAACGTTAGCCCCCTAACTTGGAGGCTAACGTTGGAACTTGAAAATTCTCCCCTGGGCTCCAAAAATTTGCGCCAACGTTAGCCCCCTAACTTTGAGGCTAACGTTGGCACATGAATTTCTCCCCTGGGCACCAAAGTTTGCGCCAACGTTAGACCCCTAACTTGGAGGCTAACGTTGGCACATGAAAATTCAAGGAAGAGGAGCAAAAGTTTGCGCCAACGTTAGCCCCCTAATTTTGAGGCTAACGTTGGCACATGAATTCCTCCCTGGCCATCCAACGTTTGCGCCAACGTTAGACCCCTAACTTGGAGGCTAACGTTGGCACATGAAAATACAAGGGAGAGGGGCAAAAGTTTGCGCCAACGTTAGCCCCCTAACTTGGTGGCTAACGTTGGCGCCACTAGCACACAAGGCAAGGCCAACGTTAGGGTCAAAGTTAGACCCCTAACGTTGGTACCAACGTTCATACCAGTAAATTGTGCTAGCTGATATGAAAAGTTGGAGCCAAAGTTAGACCCCTAACTTTAGCTCCAACTTTTGGTCCAACTTTTGCTAACCTCAAAACCGGTTCAATTGGTTCACTTTGGTTCTTCTCCAAACTTCAAGAGCAATCAACCAAGGCCTCTTTCAACCCAATTCCACCAAGAGCAAAGGCCCAACTCAAGGCTTGAAGATCATTTGAAGAAAGTGTATAAATAGGATAGAATTCAAGTTCTTCGGAGAGCTTTCCTTTTGGAATTTTCATAATAGTTTTCGGAGAGCTTTTGTTATTTAGTGAACTTTAATTTCTTTGCTTTCATTGCTTTCAATTTCATTTTACACTTGTCTTGGATCTTGGATTGGAGAATTGAAGAAATTCTGTTTCAATCTCAATCTTGGATCTCTCTGTTTCTTTACTGTTAATTGAATTTCATTTCCGGTTAATTGCTCTTCATCTCTTTTCTCTGCAATTTACAGTTTCTTTGCAATTGTTCTTGTTGGATCTAGGAAGGCATTGAGATCTAGACTTGATTTTCTAGTCTCTGGGCCCTGAGATCTCAATTTTACATTCTCTGTTTCTTACTTTTAATGTTCATTTACTTTACTGCTTCAAGATCCGTTTCAATCCCCATTCCCTTTTTCTCTTTTGTCTGATGCAATTTAACTTTTCCTTGTTTAATTTCTACAAATCCACATCCCAATCCCCTTTACATTTCAAGCAATTTACATTCCTTGCACTTTAAGATTCCGCAATTTACATTTCTTGCACTCTAAGTTTCTGCCATTTAATTTCTTGTTCCTTAAGATTCAGCAATTTAATTTCCTGCACTCTTTACTTTCATGCAATTTACATTCTGCAAATCACAAATCACCCAACCAACACTCGATTCGCTTGACTAAATCAACCACTAAACTAAAATTGCTCAATCCTTCAATCCCTGTGGGATCGACCTCACTCCCGTGAGTTTTTATTACTTGATGCGACCCGGTGCACTTGCCGGTTAGATTTGTGTGTTTTGGGAGAAATTTATTTTTCCTCCAAAATATCTCATCAGGTATATGCAAGGAAATCCAAGACAACAGAGTGTTCAAGGATGAGGTGCGAGCTAATATCAAAAACCAAGGAGACACCATCAAGAAGCTGGAGTCTCAAGTGGGATACCTCTCTCAGCAGATTCCCAAACCTACTGATAGCTTTCCAAGTGACATAGAGAAAAACCCGAGAGGTGAAGCAAAAAAAGTAAGATGGGAAGAATGCAAGATGGTCACCATAAGTAATAGGGGGAGTGAGAAAGAACCGAACAAACCCTTAGAACACTCTCGAGATATTCTAGTAGAGAAGCAAGAAGAGGGTGACTGATAAACTACTATTTTATGGTTTATCTTGTGCTCAATTGAGTGGATTTTATCAACTCTTTACCCACTTATTCATTTGCCTTCCTAATTATGTGCTTTGATTAAAAACATGCTTCTTTGGACTTATATTTGCTAATATTAATCCTCTCTTATTACCATTAGATGCCTTGATATGTGTGTTAAGTGATTTCAGAGATTACAGGGCAGGAATGGCTCAGAGGATGGAAAGAAAGCATGCAAAAGTGGAAGGAATACAAGAAGTTGGAGAAATTGCTAAGCTGTCCAGCCTGACCTCTTCGCACTCAAACGGCTATAACTTTAGCTATAGAGGTCCAAACGATGCGGTTCTAGTTGCATTGGAAAGCTAACGTCTGGGGCTTCGATTTGATATATAATATGTCATAGTTTCCCTGACGCTAGGCGACGCGACCACGTCATCCATATGGCCGCGTCGCAGTGACGAAAAACCAGCGTGGCAGATTTCGCAACCAGCAAATTCTGGGCTGTTTCTGACCCAGTTTACAGCCCAGAAAACACAGATTAGAGGCTATAAAGTGGGAGAATGCATCCATTCATCAGAGGAAGCTTTCATAATTCACAATTATTAGGATTATATGTAGTTTTTAGAGAGAGAGGTTCTCTCCTCTCTCTTAGGATTAGGATTTAGGACTTCTCTTAGTTTTAGGAGTGACTCTCAATCCCAGGTTCAATGTTCTTTTACTTTATATTTATCTCTTATTTTTAGATACTTTAATGCTTATATTAGTTATGTTGCCTATTTGGCTTATGCTACATTCATGTTATGGTTTTCTTTGAATTAATATTATTTGAGGTATTTCAGTTATTATTGATTTCTTTTATTTACATGATTATTGCTTCCCATCTGAAGGCATTTTTATTCCAGCAAATTTACTTTTTCCTCTTTTGGTCTTGGTTAAGAAAGTAGTAACTCAGGAGTTATCTTATCTCAACATAATTGATAACTGTTATCTTTGCTAATTGAACTGAGCTTCAATAATCCCAACCTTTTCTTAGGAAATAAATAGGATTCGAAAATCAAACTAATTAGTCCCTTGACTTTCCTTTATTTTAGTAAAGGTTGACCAAGTGGAATTAAGATTCGACTTTCATTGTTATTGATAAGGATAACTAAGTCTGGACTTCCAATTTCTCATACCTTGCCCAAAAGTTTGCTTTACAGTATTTATTTATTTTTTATTGCCATTTAAATTATTTGTCATATTTGTTCCTCATTCTTGAAACCCCGAATTTACAATCTCCATAACCAATAATAAGAATATACCTCCTTGCAATTCCTTGAGAAGACGACCCGAGGTTTAAGTACTCGGTTATCAATTTAAAAGGGGTTTGTTACTTGTGACAACCAAAACGTTTGTAAGAAAGGTTGATTGCTTGGTTTAGTAACTATACTTGTAACGAGAGTTTACTATAACCTCTAAAGCATCAATCTTCAGTTCTTCAAAATGGCGCTGTTGCCGGAAAATTGCAAACGTGTGCCTTATTATTGGTTATTGTAAATATTTTCTTTTAAATTGATTTATTTTCGAAAAAAAAAATCAACTTTCAATTTTCAATTTAAAAAAAAATTCAATTTTCAAAATTTAAAATTCAAATTTTAAAAATTTCAAATTTTAAAACTTCAAATTTCAAATTTAAAATTCAAAATTCAAATTTTAATTTCTAAATTCAAAAATTTTTTTCAAATTTGTTTTTATTTTTGTTTTTAAATTTTTATTAACTAACTATGAATTCTCACCCCTCTCGCTTTGAGTTTGGTTCTAATAATGTTGAAAGGAATGGAAGCTACAGCAGGAACATGCATCAAGGTCAAAACAGTCAAGGATGGATGGAGCCAAGAGGATCTGATCAACCCTTTAGGCAACAACACCCTCCAAGATATCATGGGCAAGGACCACTTAACAATGCATACCAAGCTGATAGATACGGTGGACCCCCTTGTGGTTACCAACAAGCCCCACCCTGTGCTTATAGACCATCCTCTCAACATAGCTTCAAACCACCACACTCACAAGCCCCTTTCCACCATTCACCTCCATATGACCCTAACCCGTATCCACCATACCAACCACCTTATGAGCCAAATGAACCATACACAGAACCACCATCTTTCCAACACAACTACTCTCATGAACCACCACCTCAATATTCACCATCTCCATATCATTATCAAGATGAACCACCTTCCTATTATGAACCCTCTCTCCCAACCAATGAATCCTTATATCCACCCCAACCTCCAATGGATGACAGACTTCGTGTTATTCTTCAAAGGCAAGAAAGGATGAATAAGAGTGTGCAAAATTTCACGGTCACCTTTGGCGAGTTAGTAAATATAATAGCTTCCCAATATCTGAGCACTCAAAGAACTCCCATGGCTACATGTAGAGAATCAAAAGAAGAGCAAAGCATGAAGGAGACACTAGAAACTTCGGTGGACAATGAGGAACATGGCTTTGTATTGGAACAAGTGGAGGAAGCCATAATAGTTGCAGAGGAAGAAGTGGTTGAAGACTTAGGAGATGCTGAATCTCCATGGGAAAGTCAAGACATAGAACCTCCTTCCAAGACGTTTGAAATTGATGCTGAGGAGGGTGTACAACCTCCAAGGCATATCACAGTTGAAGACTTGGAAGAGGTTGATCAAGAGATGGAGATTCAAGAAGAAGAAGCACAACCTCCCATGCCCTTGGAAAACAATGAAGAGGTGATTGAATTGGAAGAAAGCTACCAAGAGGAAGAGGTTGAAATTGAAGAAGCTTGCAAAGAGGTGGTAATTATCAGAGAAGAGCACAAGGGAGTGGAGCTTGTAATTTCATTAAAAATACCCCCCTAAGTTGCCATCATCCTTCACAATATTCAAGTGGGTAAAATTCATATCCCTTAGCTTTCTAATTCCACTTGAATATGGGCTACTGGAGACGGATGGTCAACTTAGAGCTCTTTATAAAATTAAGAGTAAGAGGAAGATGGCCAGTGGTAAGAATTATCCTACAAGGTTCATCATGGTTGGAAGCTTTAAGTTTAAACGCAAAGGTTGGTGTAAAGCTCAACTGAATGGGTCTAGGAAGCTGTTTGGTAGCTGCAGTGAGAATTCAAATTACTTATCACCCAGTTGGAAAAATACAGATCCCGACAAGGATGGGTGTAAAAGCAAGATTTGGGATCCTGGAATCTGTTCTGACATCCAACACCCCGGGAGCCTAAGAATCTGTTTGAAGCTACTCAAAGGCTTTACGTGCCTAGTTTGGGACCCCGGAGGTTACTAGAGATACAAATATTGGTGGGGATTCTTGGATGAATACAAGCATAAGCCACCATAACAGGGAGCTCACCAAATGTCCAACTTAAGGACTCTAACTAAAAGTGCTAGGTGGGAGACAACCCACCATGGTATGATCGTTCTTTTTTTTCATCTTTATTTAGTTTTATTTGTTTTCAAGTTTTATTTTATTTTATTATATTGAACCTAGAGTTTTGCATCACATTCATATTAACACTGCATTCTGCATCTTTTCAGATTAAAAAAAAAAGCACGCACGCGACGCGGCAGCGTCGCTGACGCGTTCGCGTCACCAGTGCAATGGGAAGAAAAGAAAACAAACAGAAAGTCACGTGAGAGCGTGGCTGGAGGCGTGCCAATGGCAAAAATTGTCCCACGCGACTGCATCGCTGATGCGACCGCGTCATATGGGAATAATGGCCTCCCACGCGACCGCGTGCCCCACGCAGCCGCGTGACCAAGATTTCGACGTCAAAGTGGTGCACACCCGAAAGTTGTGCGAGAGTGGTGCTGGATTGGTGCTGAACGCATAATCCTTCCCGCACGGCCGCGTGACCCACGCGACCGCGTCATATTTCTTTAAAGCCCACTCACGCGATCGCATGCCCCATGCGATCGCGTCACTTAAAATTTGGCACTAATATGATTTTGAACAGAGAGTTGTGCAGGCGCGAGGGCAGTAGCATAAACTGTGTCACGCGACCGCGTGACCGACGCGACCGCATCAATCAGTTTAAGCGCAAGCCGCGCGACCGCGTGCCCCACGCCACCGCGTCGTTTGCGCCGCACAGCTTATCCTAATTTGCCAAATATCTTATCTTTTCTCCCCGAATCCTAATTTTTCCTCCCTCCTTTCTTACTTACTTCTTCCCTCCTTTCCCTTCTCATTCTTTTTATCTTTTATTTTATTTTACTTAATTTATTTGAATATTTCATTCATTGGATTTTAATTTAGTGCATATTTTTATTTTCCTTTCTAAATTTATTATTATTTTTTTCTTTGGTGTTGAATTTTCTTATTTCACTGTTGCATCTTCTCTTGAATTATTTTGGGTGCTTAATGACTTGTTTTTATTCTGGTTAGGTAATATTATTTATATCAATGCCAATCTTTCATACCTATATTACTTTTACATTGACATGAATTTATATTATCTCTCCTTACCCACACTCTCTTCCCTATTGTTGCAACTTTTTGCATTCTTGATTTGCCATGTACTTCTACTATTTTCTCACTCGCATGTTGTAGCTACCATATAATTGGGACCCTTTTCATTTGGCATTAACCCAACCATACTTCATTTATTTTCTTATCTCTATTATTGGGTTACCTTTCTTCCCTTTTTCTTTCAGGATGGCCACCAGAAAAAGAACCAGAAGACGTTTACATGGGGAGACAAACAAGTCCATCAGCACATTCCTTGATGAGAAAAGCATCAGTTGGAACAACCCGTCCACCTGCAAATCTCAGCATGCACCGAGGACGGTGCAATCTTTAAGTGTGGGAAGGTCGATACCGATCTCCGTGGGTTAGTACCTTCCTATCTCAAACACCAATGTTTTATTTTTTTTCTTGTTAGTTGTTGTATTTGCATATTTAATTGCATGTTTATTTGATTTTATGCATTTAGTTACTACTTGGTTGAAGTAATATTTTCTTTTTCAAGAAATTTTATAGCATTTCACTAATTTGAAAAATTTTTGTGTTAAATTTGTTTGAAGTTGTATTTGGAACATGGTTTTTGAGCCAAAGAACACATAACCTGTGAGATTTTGAGCTTATTTATATGGTTACATTATTTAACCATAAATATTTTATCCTTGTGTGTTTTCTTCTCTATAATTGCAATCTTTACTTTGTTCTAGTCTATATGTCCAATATTTAGTATATTTACATGCTTGCATATGATTGAGGCCATTATTTGATTTTAGCTCACTTATCCCAAATAAGCCTACCCTTTAAATCACCCTTGTCAGCCACCTTGAGCCTTTTAATCCCATTTATTCTGTATTTTACCACATCACTAGCCTTAAGCAAAAAAATAATTAAATATCCCAAATTGAATCTTTGGTTAGCTTAAGTTAGAGATTGTGCATCAACTAAGTGTGGGGAAACTGTGGGAACATGGGTTAATAAGGGAATGTATCATGTTTCTAATTTATTTGAATATTGGGAATTTGGGAACCTACTCATGAAAAAAAAATCAAAATAGAAAAATAATGGAAAATCCATGTGCATTGATAAGTTATGTTTGCTTTTATGATTCAAAAAAAAAGAGAAAAAGAAAAAATATATATATATATATATATAATATAAATAAATAAGGGGACAAAATTACCCCAATGCTAAGTTAATGAAAATATCAATGCACATGTGATAAAAATTAAAGAAAATTTGGTACATAAGTATGGGAATTATACAAAAGTGGGAATTATGGGTAGCTAGGCATGAATTTAAAAGTATATAGAGTATATGTATATTAGGTGAGAGCTTAGGTTAATTAAAGATTCATATTATAGCTCACTTGGCCATACATATATCCTTACCTTTACCTCAGCCCCATTACAACATTGAAAAGACCTCATGATGTTTGCATTGGTACATTAAATATTTGTTGATTGGCTAGATGAAGAACAAGGTTTAGAAAACATGACTAGAGAAGAGTAGAGTGAATAACCCTATACACTTGAGAGTTAGAGTGATATACACTACCAGTGAGGGTTCAGTGCTTGATTCTATGTTCCCTGCTTTCATGAGCTATCTTCTTACAAGTTTACTTGTCTTTTATTGTATAATTTGAATTAGTGAAATCTGATTTATGTTTGTCTTGGAGAACTTATTTATTTTTAACTAAGTAGGTAGAATCATTTCACATTTAGTTGCATTCATATGGATAGGATTGCATTTCATGCATTTTACCATTCCTCTTCATCTTTATAGCTTCTCTTGAGCTTAGCATGAGGACATGCTAGTGTTTAAGTGTGGGGAGGTTGATAAACCACTATTTTATGGTTTATCTTGTGCTCAATTGAGTGGATTTTATCAACTCTTTACCCACTTATTCATAATATTTGCATGGTTTTACATTTGCCTTCCTAATTATGTGCTTTGATTAAAAACATGCTTCTTTGGACTTATATTTGTTAATATTAATCCTCTCTTATTACCATTAGATGCCTTGATATATGTGTTAAGTGATTTCAGATATTACAGGGCAGGAATGGCTCAAAGGATGGAAAGGAAGCATGCAAAAGTGGAAGGAATACAAGAAGTTGGAGAAATTGCTAAGCTGTCCAGCCTGACCTCTTTGCACTCAAACGGCTATAACTTTAGCTACAGAGGTCCAAACGATACAGTTCCAGTTGCATTGGAAAGCTAACGTCCAGGGCATCGATTTGATATGTAATATGCCATAGTTTCTCTGACTCTAGGCGATGCGACCGCGTCATCCATGCGGCCGCGTCGCAGTGACGAAAAACCAGCATGGCAGATTTCGCAACCAGCGAATTCTGGGCTGTTTCTGACCCAGTTTGCGGCCCAAAAAATACAGATTAGAGGCTATAAAGTGGGGGAATGCATCCATTCATCAGAGGAAGCTTTCATAATTCACAATTATTAGGATTAGATGTAGTTTTTAGAGAGAGAGATTCTCTCCTCTCTCTTAGGATTAGGATTTAGGACTTCTCTTAGTTTTAGGAGTGACTCTCAATCTCAGGTTCAATGTTCTTTTACTTTATATTTATCTCTTATTTTTAGATACTTTAATGCTTATATTAGTTATGTTGCCTATTTGGCTTATGCTACATTCATGTTATGGTTTTCTTTGAATTAATATTATTTGAGGTATTTCAGTTATTATTGCTTTTTTTTATTTACATGATTATTGCTTCCCATTTGAAGGCATTTTTATTCCAGCAAATTTACTTTTTCCTCTTTTGGTCTTGGTTAAGAAAGTAGTAACTCAGGAGTTATCTTATCTCAACATAATTGATAACTGTTATCTTTGCTAATTGAACTGAGCTTCAATAATCCCAACCTTTTCTTAGGAAATAAATAGGATTCGAAAATCAAACTAATTAGTCTCTTGACTTTCCTTTATTTTAGTAAAGGTTGACCAAGTGGAATTAAGATTCGACTTTCATTGTTATTGATAAGGATAACTAAGTCTGGACTTCCAATTTCTCATACCTTGCCCAAAAGTTTGCTTTACAGTATTTATTTATTTTTTATTGCCATTTAAATTATTTGTCATATTTGTTCCTCATTCTTGAAACCCCAAATTTACAATCTCCATAACCAATAATAAGAATATACCTCCTTGCAATTCCTTGAGAAGACGACCCGAGGTTTAAATACTCGGTTATCAATTTAAAAGGGGTTTGTTACTTGTGACAACCAAAACGTTTGTAAGAAAGGTTGATTGCTTGGTTTAGTAACTATACTTGCAACGAGAGTTTACTATAACCTCTAAACCATCAATCTTCAGTTCTTCAATGACCAAGAAACCAAACCCACACAGAAGGAGGAGTTAAGGGGGAAGGAGATTCTGAACCCATATGCACCTTTTTCCCCAAAGACTCAAGGGGGTGTAGAAAGGAAAGTGTACTCAAAGTTCCTCGACATGTTTACATCTCTCCATGTAAATATACCGTTCATCAAGGCTCTCCAACAAATGCCCTCATACATCAAATGTATGAAAGAGCTGCTGACCAAGAAAAGCTCACTAATGGGAGGGCAAACAATAGTGATGAATAAGGAGTGCAGTGCTCTCATTCAAACAGAGTTGCCTACAAAAAGGAAGGACCCAAGGAGTTTTCACATCCTTTGTGCTATAGGAGAAACAGTGATTGATAAGGGACTCTGTGACCTGGGAGCAAGCATCAACTTAATGCCTTTATCCCTCATGAAGAAGCTTCAGATCAATGAGCTAACACCCTCGGATGTAATCATCAAATTGGCTGACAAAACTAAAAAACAAGCAATAGGAGTGGTTGAAAACGTGTTGGTGAAGGTTGGGAACTACTTCCTTCCCACAGACTTTGTTATCTTGGAGATGGAAGAGAGTCACCTCCATCCAATCATATTGGGAAGACCATTCCTAGCCACAACCAGGGCACTCATATATGTGGAACAAGGAGAGCTAATATTGAGGATACATGATGAACAACTTACCTTCAATGTCTTCAAACCCTCACAAGAAGCAGATCAAGAAAATAAGGAATCAAGGGGAGATCACAATAAGGCACTGGTGGAAGAAACAAGCACTGAAGCACAAACAGTACACCTGGGAATCCCTTTGGTTGGCAAACAATACAGTCAGAAGGTACAACAGCAAAAGGAAACCCAAGAAGAGCTAAACCCACCAGAGTTATATGAGACCAGCAACAAAATTTCCCTAAAAACAGAGGCCACAAGGAGCAGAATAGCATTAAAAGAAACAAGGAATAAGGCGCCAAGGGGATGGAGGAACAAGAATATCCCTACACAGGATTTCTCTCCAGGGGATAAAGTAATCTCTGCTCATTTCCTAGCTATTCCACCTCATCTACCCACCATTCCATCTCAACTACCTAAAGTCTACACCATCAGCAAAATTCTCTCCTTGGAACATGTGGAGATTCTTAATGAAGCCAAAGGAGATAGATTCACTGCGAGGGGGAAAGATTTGAAGTATTACCAACCACCCTGACAAAGGCAAAACGTCAAGCTAATGATGCTAAAGAAGCACTTCATGGGAGGCAACCCATGTTTTATATCCTTTCAGTTTTTTTTTAGGATGATTAAAGTAGTTAATAAAGTAAGGTTCATGAATTCCAAATCAACTTTGACAAACACTTAGATGAATCCTTGTATGCAACGTATAGTGAACAACAAGTTTGGTATTCCAGGCATACTAAGAGGACAAGAACACAATTCATATCATGTTACTCTTAGAGCCTTAATCAACTCTTTTTACACCACATGGTCACAAACTAAGTTTGGTGTCACCAATGTTGCATACATGAACAATTAATCAGTCAGTTGGGTTGTATTCATGAATAGCACTTAGTTATTTAAAAACAAAAAAAAATTTAAAAAGTAGTTATTCCACTCTCTAATTTTGCCGCCACTATCCAAACCAATTAATTTTATTCCTTTTATCTTGTAGGAGAAATGAAGGGAAGATTGGATGGAATTGATGGGACAAATGAAGAGGGGAGTTCAGCCACTTCACAAAAGGGGTCTATACACATGTCTTCAAAAGAGAATGCATTGGGAAATGTTGCCATGCAACATTGGAAGGAGAATATCTTTGGAGACCGAACCAACCCCATCATAAAAGGGGTGATCCTTGTGCTCATTTCATGCCAAACCCCAACCGTCCATTATTAGCCTATACCATCAATTCACACCTTTCATTTACTCACCACTTTTCCATATAAGTGGCTCTTATTACGTACCCCTTCACATTCCAATTCTCCTTTCTTCATACTTCTTACTCTCACCCACGCCCTTAGCTACACCCTTTCAACCATCCATACTTCTACAATTTCGAATTCAGAGAGCACTCATGGCATCATCAAGCTCCAAGAGGCGAAAGGGAAAGGAACCGGTGGAGAGCATTCCTTTTGATGAAGGGAGGTTCAAGACCGCCTTCCATGAGCTCCAATTTGAACGGATAAAACACAAAAAAATATTGCCAGAATTAACATTCCAGTTCAACGATGATGAGTGCCCACAGATTAGAGAGAATATTGAACAAAGGGGTTGGCAAGAACTCACAAACCCAGACACAAAGATAAATGCAAATCTCATTAAGGAGTTCTATGCCAATGTAGCCAGAGAAGACACTGCCAAGGCTCCTACCTTCAAAAGCTACGTGAGAGGAACAGAGGTGGACTTCAGTCCCAATGCCATAATGAGGACTCTTCATCTGAGATCACACCCTTCTGATAAGCCTAGCTATCAAGCAAGAATAAGTAACGGTCCCGACAATGATGAACTTGAAGAAATTGTGAACGACATGTGTGTTATAGGATCAGATTGGGAAAGGTATTCGGATAAGAGGCCACGGTTCATTAGAAGAGGAGACCTCATCCCGGAAGCCAAGGGATGGTTTGAGCTCGTGAGGAGATCTATCCTCCCAGCCTCAAACAATTCTGAGGTCAACATTGCTCGAGCTACTATGGTACATTGCATAATGAGGGGTGGAGACATCAATGTACATGAAATTATAGTTGAGGGGATCCAAGAAGTAGCCGAGAAGAATGATCCGAGTGCTCGGCTTTGCTACCCCAGTACCATCCTGAGACTATGTATGAAAGCCAAGGTAGTCTTCAAAGATAGCAATCCAAATTGGGTAAACCCTGGAAGGCTAGTTACGCTCCAGCGTATAACATATGTGGCACCTGCTCAACAACAAAGAAGACCTCAGAGAAGGAAAAGGACATCACAAGAAGAACCACATCAAGAAGAACTTCAACAAACAGAATACCAGCAAGAAGAGCAATACGATCCAACCAACATAAATCTGGTTCACATTCAAAGAGCCATTGAGGATCTAGCAAGGAGATACATAGAAGGACAAGAACAGCAACTACACTTTCAATCCCAAAGGATGGATCGTCAGGAAGAACTACTTTCTAATTGGATGAATCAACAAGGAGAATGGCAGAAATAACAAATGGAGAAGCAACAGGAACATTACTCTCAGCTCACCCAAGCCATCAATCAAGTAATTGAAAGGCAAGAGCGTCAAGATAAATACCTTCAAGAATTCAACCAACGTCAGTTAGCTCAGATGAAAGCATTCAATGAGTTCAGCGTACTTAATGAAGGACGGCAACTACATAAGGAAGAATTCAACATAAACACTCAGGCCAAGTTGACTTATGTGGCTGGGCATATGCATAATTTGCACTCTGCCATCCCAAGGTATGATACAGTTCACAAAGACCTAACAGAATAAGAGGAGGGGAAGGTGAAACAACAGAAGGAAGCATTGAAGAAGAAGATGGAAGATGCTGGCTTCTGGAAAAAGTTGATGGGGAAGCACAAAGGATATGGGAATTCGAGCAATCAAGAAGGACACAAAGAGAACAAACAAGAGAGAGAGCATAGGCACCCTCATGAGTAAAAGGTGGCGGAGTTCCTTTTCATTTTCCTTCTTTCAAAGCTTAAAATAAGGA
This sequence comes from Arachis ipaensis, assembly GCF_059453495.1. Taxonomy (NCBI): domain Eukaryota; kingdom Viridiplantae; phylum Streptophyta; class Magnoliopsida; order Fabales; family Fabaceae; genus Arachis; species Arachis ipaensis. The sequence goes on from NC_142436.1 coordinate 35,610,943, forward strand.
AGATCATGTATGAAACAAAACATGCATCCATAGTAGCTTAGGAAGTTTCAATTCTGCCTTTAAGATTTCATTGCTTAAGTCCATGTGTGCTAGTCTAAGTTTCCTGTTGTCAATTTCATCCTGTTTAAATGTATGCTTGTCCTTTAAGTTAAATAAAAGAAAATGTTATGAAAAACCAGAGTGGGGTTCATCTTGTGGAGTAAGTTCTCAATGTTTGTGGAGTGGTAATTGGTTAGCTAAGTTGGTCCACCAACAAGGTATACAGGCAACTACATGTTCTGAATCCTATGCTTGAAGTACATTCTATGAGACTAGTTAAACAACAAGGTCCTAATAAGAAAAAGAAAAAGAACAGTGAGAGTTTGAAAAAAAAAAGAAAAAGAATAATAAATAAGGCTAGGCACCAAGGGTTTAAATCTTGAGGGATATGTCTGTGGTGTTCCTGTGCAAAGGATCTGCTTAGATGAATAAGTTCTCAGGAGTGCTTCATCACTTGGTAACTTGGGTTAACTAACCCAGGATTATCAACTGAAAATCCACTATCAAGAGCAACCTTGCTACAAAACACTTAGTAACCCAAAGAGGTGCTGGACACCAAGGCCTCAAGGAAAGAAAATAACAAACTATATGCCTGTGGTGTGCATGTATGGGGGAGAGAGACTTGAGGGAGTAAGTCCTTAGGGGTGTTTCAACACCTAGTACCTTGAACCAACTGGTTCGGGAGTGTTGACTGAAAGCTTATTTTAAAGAGTTGCCCTCTCACAGAGCACTTAGCCTAAGAATGCAATAACCCAGAAAAAGGGGGGAGATCAAGGAATAAGGATCTCATAGGATGCAATCAAGTAAGTATTCAAGAGCATGATAAGGACCTGAAAACCAGTAAAGGAATGAACCTAAGTTGCTATGCATGAAACCCCATAAACCAAGAACTTTACTTCTATAATAAGAACTTGTTTCTCTTGTTCTTTCATTCATCATTCTTATGTTTCAGTACTTGCTTAGGGACACGCAAGCTTTAAGTTTGGTGTTGTGATGCCAGGGCATTTTGGCTAGTTTCACTGACCTTTTTCTTTACTATTTTAGGGTAGTTTCATGCATTTTCTTAGTAAATAAGCAAGTTTTGGGTGAATACACACTTACACCTTGATTCAAGCAAATATTGTGAAATTCACATGATTTCATGAGAATTATGCATGAATTGAATGATAAAATGGATGATACATGATCTAATGACTTGAAACAAAGCTTTGATGCACCTTGTTTGTTTGATTTCAGGACAAAGGAAGCAAAGAAGAGCCACGTCAGCAGCCACGTTAGCTTCACTAACGTGGAATAGGAGCGAGCTTGCAACGTTAGTGGTAAAGTTACCACCAATAACATGGAAGAAAGGAGGAACTCCAACATTAGTGGTAAAACTGAATACCACTAACGTTCCAAAAGGCCACACTAAGCCACGTTAAGAGTCACGTTAATCCAATTAACGTGGAGTAAAGAGGAAGTCGCAAGCGTTAGCGACACTCACCTTTGTCACTAACGCTAGACCGAGCCTAGATTGCCTACGTTAGTGGTCACGTTAAGACCACTAACGTGAAGGGTAACGTGGAGCAATGAATGATAGGCCAATGTTAGTGACACTCACCTTTGTCACTAACGTTGGAGATGGCAAATACACCCACGTTAGTGGTCACGTTAAGGCCCTTAACGTGAAGCACTAACGTGGAAAGAAGGGCCGTTTTGAAGCGTTAGTGACAAAGGTAAGTGTCACTAACGCTCTCGAGCCTTGGCATGCCCATGTTAAGGGCCATGTTAGCTAACGTGGACCATTAACGTGAAAGAGAGGGACAAAGAACAACATTATTGGTAAAAGTGAGTGCCAATAATGCTTGCGAAGGGCTAAGAGGCTACGTTAGTGGTTACGTTAGTACCACTAACGTTGAAGTTAACGTGGATCAACTAGTTTGGAACGTTAGTGACAAAGTTATCGTCACTAACGCTTTTGAACCCAAGTTTACACCTAGCGTTAACGCCACTAACGTCCTAACTAAATTCCCATCATGCCTAACTCACACTTTCTTTGCAAGCAGAGCTAAGCCCACTAAAGACTGTAACTGCTTCAACTAAAGATCAAGGGCCCATATCCAAGACTTGAAGAGCTAACTAGAAGATCTGAAGAGTAGTATATATAGGGATATTTTGAATTAAAAGGGGATCCGGAACTTGAGAACTACACTTTGTATATTTTACTTTCTCTGCAACTTCTAGTTTAATTTTTAGAATGCATTCTTCTTTATCATCTTCCATTTCCAGAGCTATGAACAACTAAACCCTTTTTTATTGGGTTAGGGAGCTCTGTTATAATTTGATGGATCAATTATAGTTTTCATTCTTCTTCTTCTTTCTTTTCTCTTGATTTTACTAGAAAGCTTTCGATCTTAATCCAATTGGTTAGTTGTCTTGGAAAAGAAACTCTCCATAATTGGATCTCCTCTGAGCCATGGAAAAGGGATGAGGAGATCATGCTAGAATTGGTTTCTCATGTTGGACCAAATTGGGGTTTGGATGGATATAGTGACATATAATCCTACCAATACTTTGATTTGGAAATACATGTGGTATAATCAGTGACCATACTTCATCTCTTCCCATGAGCAATTAAATCAAAGAATTGGGCAATTGTTCAAGCTTAGAGAGATTGGGTTGCCAAGGAATTGGGATCCAATCACTTAAGATTGCCAAGGAGATCAATGAATGCATTGATTGAGGAAGAGATGAGAATGAACTTGATCCGGAGAATGCAACATCTCCTACGCCCAATGAATCTCCCATTTCTGATCTTACCCATTCTCTTTATTTTCTGCTATTTACTTTTCTGCTCATCTCCCCAATTCCCCATTTAAGATTCTGCAATTTACTTTATGCCATTTACATTCCGCCATTTACTTACATTTTCTGTTATTTACTTTCCCGCCATTTAACTTTCTGCAATTACTCAACTCAAATTCTGCTCATCTCAACTAGAACATTCCTCTAATTGAAGTTGCTTGACTAATCAATCTCTGTGGGATTCGACCTCACTCTATTGTGAGTTTTTACTTGACGATAATTCGGTATACTTGCCGAAGGAAAATTTGTTGAGAGACAAGTTTCCGTGCATCAGTAATAAGAGAGGATTAAAATTAGTAAAATTTAAGAACAACGAAGCATATTTTCAATCATAGCACAAAATTAGGAAGAAAAATGTAAAACCATGCAATTAGTATGAATAAGTGTGCAAAGACTTGATAAAAACTACTTAATTGAGCACAAGATAAACCATAAAATAGTGGTTTATCAACAAGCTTGAAAACTCTTTCTCTCAATTCTCATGATTATAGATCTGGATTTAATATGTGACATTGAATCAATCCTATCTAATTCTTAAAGAATTGTGTGGTGATAAGTCAGAGAACATGTTTCATCTCTTCTCATGAGCAATTGATCAAGGAATTGGTAATTGATCATGGCAAGAGAAATTGAATTACCAAGAAATTAGAATTTAATTACTTATGATTTGCCAAGAGATCAATAATTGCATGATTGAAGTGGAGATGAGAACTATTGATCCTAGGGATTCAACATCTCTCTACCCCAATGTTCTTCCCATTATTATCTTCTTATCTTGCTTTAGAAATGCCTTTAATTAATGCATTTACGTTGATTCTTTTCCTTGCACTTTACTATTGCTTTTATTCACTTTAATTCTTGCCATTTACATTCCAGTTATTTACATTCTTGCAATTTGATTTCTAGTCATTTACATTTCCGTCATTTACATTTAAGTCATTTATTACTTTTATTTACTTCTTTATCAAGTCATTTAAATCCAGCTTATATTACCAATTGTTCATCATCCAAATTTAAATCGTCTAACTAGAATAGTCAATTGATCATTGCTTGCTTAATCTATTAATCCTCGTGGAAATGATAATCCACTCACTATGGTATTACTTGATGCGACTCGGTGCACTTGCCGAGGAGTTAAGCATAGAAATCTAATTATGTGCTATCATTGGCATTTGGCATATTGGAGTTAGTACTTGATTTAGTGAATATGTAAGTTCTATGATGGTACCTTGAAACCTCAAGTTGGCACCCCAACATTATAAGTTGTTAAATTAGACTCTTGAAAATTTTTGTTTTCTATAGAACTAGATGTTGATCCAGTAACTTGTGAAGGAAATTTCTCAACCTATTGATGAGCAAAAATTGATACGCTCGGATATTGGTAAGTGTACTAAATCGCTCCAAGTAATATCACGGTGAGTGGATATCGTTCCCACGGGGATTAACAGATTGAATCAAGTAACGTCTAATTAAACCTTTAATTAGATCAATCAAACCTTGGCAAGAGGATTGTGAATTTTGAAGTAGAAACAAAGAACATTAAGCAAGATTGTGTTTGTGAATGAATGAATGCTTATTGATGTGGATTTTACAAACTACAAACTACCGACAAGTGCACCAGATCGTATCAAGTAATACCACAGGAGTGGATTATCGTTTCCACGAGGATTAACAGACTAAGTAAGAAATAGTCAATTGATTATTCTAGTTAGACAATCAAAATTAAGGATTTCAAGAGAAATTGCATAAAAACAATAAATTGAATAAAAGCAAGTCATAAGTAATTAAGAAAGAAATATGATTCAAAAGAGTTAAGATTTCAGAGATGTTGGAACTTTCGAAAAAATGTTTTCACTTTCCACCTTAATCAAGCAATAATGTCTCTATGGCAAATCATAAATAATTAAACTCCAATTCCTTGGTAATTTAATTTCTTTAATCCTAATCAATTATCAATTTCTTGATTAACTAATTGTGACAAGAGGTTAAGAACGTTCACTAATTTAAAAACCACACAATTCTCAAGAGCCAAACTTAGTTGATTCGATGTCACTTATCAAGTCTAAGTTCAAAACCTAAGAATCATGAGAAGAGGTTTTCAAGCATAATTCAATTAATTAACTTTTTCAAGATGTTGAGAGAACTCAAGTCAGAAGAGAATTGTTTTCTAACACATTCAAATCCTTTGGATGAAGAACGAAAATTTTTTCTTAAGAAAACCTCAATGCATTAATCAAGATAGAAAAGCTATAACATTAGTCCATAGGAATCAACAGAGCTCCTAACCTTAATCAAGGAGATTAGTGACTCATGCTTCAAAATCAAAAATAGAGTATGAAAAACGGCAAAAAGTCCAAAGGTCCCCCTTTCTCAAAGTTTTTTTAGAACCTTATATACTATACTTCAAACAAAACCTAATCATTAAATTCAAACTTAATTAAAAAACAAAAACAAATCAAATCAAATCTTTCACATTAAATCTTCAACTTTCAATTGTGTTTTCCGTTTAGGGCTTTAGTGGTCCAATCCTTTAGCATCCTTGGTTGTTTCGGAGTGTTACAAAGTGACTTGTGGAAGCTGGGCCACGAGGCGTGTGAAACACCACTCTATTGGCATGTAAAACGCCACTCTTCTTCCTCCCTTGGGGGTGCTTGATGCTCGGCGTGTGACACACCCTTGGTATGGCGTGTAGAACTCTACTTCTTGGTTGTCTCTAGAGCTCCCTCTTTCTTGGCGTAAGACACGCCCTTGCTGTAGCGTGTGGCACGCCCAATGATGCGTTGAAGTGGTCTTTTGAAAAGTTGGCCCAGTGTGTAACGCCGTGACCCTGTGTGTGGAACACCAAACTTTCTTCAATCCTGGAAGGTGGGGTGTTGGGCGTGTAGCACTCCCCATATATGGCATGTGGCACACCAATATTATGCATGGAATGGAGCCTCGAAGGCGTGCCATTTTGGCACGCCTTTGTATATGGGCGTGTAAAATGCCAACTGCTGAAAGGGGGGTCATGTGTACGCATGGGATGCGTACTCATGGGATGCATATGCATGATTATGCAAAATTCTTCATTTGTGCATACACATGATTCAGCAATTGTTCAAGTGTTGTGCATACGCATGATTCAGCAATTCTTCAAGTATTGTGCGTACGCATGGGTGATGCTTACGCGTGAATGCTCTTTTGAAGGCGTGCCAAAATGACACGCCCCTTCATCTTGGCGTGTTACATGCCACGCTTCTTGGCCTCCTGGAGCACGCTTTTTGGACATGTGACACGCCCTGTCTTTGGCGTGTTGCACGCCTACTGTTTTGCACAAACACCATAGACTATTATATATCATTGGAAAGCTATGGATGTTAGCCTCCGCCAGAGTCACTTCATTTAAACTTCTATAGCTCAAGTTATCGTTGTTGGAGTATGAAAAGGTTAGAATTACATGCCAATATTGTGCACAAAATCACCCCTAAACTTTTGGCCAATCTAATGTCCCTAGTGCCTTTAAATTTAATGGTACTATTCAGGTTTTGCTACGCATTGATTCTAGCAGTAATATTGCTTATATTGGCCATAGCTATTTAATTTTCCTTTATAATAATTGCATATATCTTTTAAGAAATTTAATACATGTTCCTGATATGTTTAAAAACTTAATTAGTGTCTAAGAGTTAGCTCAAAAAATACTTGTTATTTTTAATTTTATGCTAATGGTTACTTTGTAAAATTCTAGCCACTCAACAGATTTTACTTTGAGGATAGCCTAAGAATGGAGCGTACGAGTTTGGAAGCATTGCTAATTTTGAGCTCTTGCAACATACTTTTCTGATTCTGCATCTGATAATAGATCTTTATTAGGGATGACAATTCTCCCCAATGGGGCAGGTATCTGCGGGAATTTATCCGCCGGGGAGCAGGTTTGGGAAATATTTTCTCTCCACGGGGAACGGGTATAGGTACCCGTATAATAAACGGGGTGGGGCGTTCTTCCTCTCAGCCGGCGTCCCTTACCTTCCTCCGTCGCTGCTCACTTTCTTCCTCTCATTGCGTCGCTCACTGCTCACAGCTTCGTCATCGCCTCCGCCTCTTCTCTGTGCGATGCCTCAGATCTGTGACATCAATAACTCTACTCCAACAACGCCTCTTCAACACGATGTATATGCTCAGCGAAGGCGAAAACGATGAAGATTTTGCTCCATAGCTGGTTTCTATTGTTTGATGAAATTGGTTTTGATATATATTTTGAATTTTCATTGATGAAATTGGATTTAGGATTTTTTTATAGGTTTAAGATTATGGTTTTGATTCTGTTAATTGATAATTTTGAGTTCATAGTCAGATTCTATTATCTAAAATTTGATTTAGGGTTTGGATTTGTAAAATTAGGACATATACTGATTTATTTTAATTTTTCATTGATGAAATTGGTTTTAGAATTTGATTTATGGGTTTAGGATTATGGTTTTGATTCTGTTAATTGATAAATTTGAATTCATAGTTAGATTTTGTTGCTGTAAAATTTGATTTAGGGTTTGGATTTGTAAAATTGGGACATATACTGAGTTTACTTTGAACTATTTTTGAAATTTTTATTGATTCTGGTTTTTTTCCTTCAAATCCATGGATATCCGAATATCCGGCAGGAACTAGGTCCCCGTTACCCGTCGCAGGGACAGGGCGGGGACGAGGAGTATTTTTGGAGGCGAAGAGCGGGGACAGGAGGCATGTCCCCGCCCCCATGGGGACCCGTTGCCATCCCTAATCTTTATGTATGTGAATATTGTTGCATGGCACAACCAGAAGCGTTACAGTTTAGGGGGTGGAGATTTGATTTTGTGGCGGTTCTAATAAATCGCTGGTACAACCACCGCTAATCAAGTTGTTGATTTTGTGGCGGTTATAGACTGCCTCTATTTCGGTAAGTGGATTTAAAAAATAATTTGCAACGGTTACATAACTGCCACAAATTTATGTGTGTTTTTAAAAAATTTGCAACGGTTTTGAACCGTCGCAATTTGCTTTTTTTAATAAAAAGATATAAATCAAGGCATTCCAGCCGTATCAATTTCCATCAATAATAATTTTTTCTTATAAATACTCATCAAAGTGAAGTATAACAATTACATAGACAATCATTCATACCAATTTTTTTCAAAGCCAAACCAAAATAAAACAAACATGAAGTAAAAGTACTTTGTACATATTAAATCACTAATCATGACAAAACCAACCTATTTTTTGGACCCTATAACATAGAGAATCAATCCACAACCACACTAGAATATTTCAATAGACTAACATCCATCTTCACAAGATTCAAGTTCTCCAATTTAAGCCATTTGGTACCAAATAACAAGTCTTTGTAAAGCATGCCATATCAAGTTATCTACATTATATTCCATTGCCGTGTACTACTGCAAGGTCCATGACCTGAATATAAAAAAGGAAAAAAATCAATATTAAGATAAAATGAGCCTTTAAGCGAAGATTTATCAATTCAAAATTTTGCAACTCTCTTCCATGTACCCTACCCTCACAAATGAAGTTCTCATTTTAAACCACATCAAAGTAAACTCAAAGTATCAAACAGACATAATTCCTTTAAATAAAGGTACATCAAATACCAAAGCTTGCTAACTGCAACAAATGTATTACATTAAGGAAAAAATTACAAAAAAAAGTTGAGCCAGATAAAAGCACACGAGATATATGAAGCAATTTAAACTTAGAATGATAATAAAAGATGGTAAACTGCAATGGCTAATCTCATTACCATATCAAACGAACAGTCAGGTTGTGACAAAGTAATTCCCGCGGTTTTTAATATATCTTTAAGTAGACAGGCATAGGTAGAAATTTCATCAGATATGTCTTTAGGTAGAAAATTGATTTGATCTGGAACAAGAGTTGACATCTAATGAACATAATGTTGATTTAGGCCTTGTGTTGCATAAACCTGAGAAGCAAACATAACCCAGTTTCTCACAAGATTTTCCAAAGTTAATAGAAACCAAATAGTTCTGGCACATCAACAAACTCTAGCACGCAGGCAGGATATATAAAAAGGAATAGCAACCATTGGGAACCTAAGCAATAAAAGGTACAGGAATAATAATTCACTTTTAATAAGTTTAAGATCTCCCCACCTCCTCCCAGGGTTTTCACATTGTTAGTTGCATATCAATTGATTGTGAATGGTATCAACAAGATAGAATACAAGCTAAGGTTGCAATATAATATTTCCTACTGATGACTTAAAGGAGCTTAAAATTCACTAAAAAAGTGTTTGAGGCTGGACCTGAGTACTTTCTTAGAGTAGTTCCCACAGTGAATTCCCCAAACCAAGGTTTCAATATTAATTTCTAGATCTTGTAAACTATATAACATCTTATCTTATATTTGTTTCTCTCTTGATATGTTCAAAACATATGCAGATTTCTTATGATTAACCTCTCACCTTCCACTTATCACCCAAATAAAGAAAAAAGAACCATCAAATAGAATTGGTACAAAACATACCTGTCTTAAAGTCTGGAAAAGCATCTCACAAGAAAGGAATTGTAAGGATTTGCGAAGAGAAGCCATATCTTGGATCAAAATATGAACATATACATGGCTTCTGACCAATATGACACATTACAACAGTAAGCATACATTCCAATGATGATACCTTTGCAGGGTAAATATGATTATCTACATCATCCTGGAGCAGATCATTAAGTTTAGGACTTTAAGCATTTATTTGCAAAATGGTATAAGAGGTCAAATTATATTGGTTATTTTAAACTATCAATATAAAAAAGTAAATTTATAATATATTTAAATAAAAGTTTCTTGAAACCCATTAAGGAACTTCAATAATAAACGTAAAAGGATTTATATGTTACCTTTGCTGTGAGAATAATGTCTCTAAGTAGACTAAATGCATTGTTTTGAAATATATGTCCTACTATCTTACAGCTCTATAGAAGTTTGATATCTATCAATAACACTAAAATTTCCAATAAAGGAATAGATGTTATACTAAATTTCTTAGGATCCAATAAAAATTGATCCTTCAACTGATTTTTGTCCAGTGAAAAAAAATTAGTGAAGCATATACTTGGAAAGGTACTGTTGAAACGGATCTCAATAATAATGCTATATATATATTTAAGTACATAACTAATCAAACTTGTTTATATTTATATGCTTATACATATTATTAATACAATATGTATGAAGTAGTCTATTCTTTTATCCTCTCTTCTCTTACCATATCATCCATTGTGTTAAATAATTAAGATTATCATAACGAATGTAAGATTGAAAATTCTAATGGACAGAGTAAATATATACTGTGTATAAAAATTAATCAAGTCTTGATGCACTAAATACATCGGACATTTAATCATCTAACGAAGATTGTATAATTTTTGGAACTCACCTTGGCTTGGGTTTTAGAGTAGAAAGAAACATTAGAATTTGGTTTATGTTCAAAATTGCCACTAAAGGCAGATTAAATAGTATTAGAATTCATTACTTACATGTATGACCAATACAGAGTGTAAGAACCGTAACTAATCAACCAGTTAATTAAGCGAATAATTGCCCAAATTAGATTCCAAAAAGTTAGAGAGAGAATTTGAGAATTTAAAGGTGATTTTTGAACTCAGTAGATTTTTTTGAGTCAGAAAATGTGCTTTCTGCGAAAAACCTTGAAAAATCGCGAATCGGTAGTTGAACCGGTTAAACCGGTTCAAGTCTGCCCGGTACCGCAAGAGAAAAAGTAAAAACCGGCAAAAACCTTAGAAAAATGTTAGAAATGGAAAACTGGACGTTAATTTTAAAGATTTGGCCCGAAGTTGGGCCAAACAGGCTAAAAATGCTAACGGGTTGGACCAGACCCAAATTGGGCCCAAGCCCAACATATAAAAGACTCTTTAAATGAACCAAATCGGCCACAACACTAAACACACCCACACTCATGCTGAATTGAAGAGAGGAAGAAGAAACCCTTTTGGGTACTATTCATTATCTTCTTCCAAAGCTCATATCTTGAGCTAAAGAGCTCCGATTTACGTGCCGTCAATGGCTATGCGTTCCTTGTAATTAAGTATATAGGGTTTTTGATTAAATGAGTTTCTCTCCTCAAAATTTTGGGTATATAGGGTTTTTGATTAAATGATTTTTTGTGATTCTTGGTGTTTAAGTTTGCTCTAATCCTTGCTTAGCCTTGGATTCTTGCTAGTGAATCTGTTGGAGAAGGTAAGAGCCACTAAACCCTTGTGAAATTATGTTTAATTGGAGCCCTAGGTTGATTTGAGATGATTTATATATATATATAGTTTGATTATTGTGGCTTTGGGAGCTCTTGGAACTTAATTGTGCTTATTGGAGTGGAAGTGAAAGCTTGAAAATTGTTTAAAAGCTATTTGGTTATCAATTTGAGTTTTGGTGCATAAAAGAGAATTGGCCAAGGTATGGTTTCAGTTTTCTCTATGTAGTATATAATATTCATGGACACTTAGGCTAGTGACCTATAGGATAGGGTTGGAAATTTATATGTTGTTGATGATTATTTGGGTTGACAACGTATAATGAATTGATGTTGTTGCTGTGGTTGAATGAGGAAGTTGAGATATGATGGATTGGATGAATGAATATGGTTGATTATTAATATGAATCATGGTTGAGTTGATGAGGAAAATTGATAGTGATATAATGTTGATTGGTGAATATGTGATATGTGTGATATTGAGATTGAGAATAATATGTGAAGGAGAATGTGGAAAGAATGGTGTAAAATGTCACGAAGTGTAGGTTTTGATGAGAAATGGAGTTTTGGAATGGTTCTATTTGGTATTGGTTGGTTTGAGTTGTGAAAATAAGTAATTTGGTAAATTGTGAACTTTTGGTAAAATGGAGTTTTTAGTGAACTTTGCTTGATCATAACTTTTGCCTCAATTTTCGAAACTGATTGAAATTTGTTTATAATTAAATATCTTTGAAAACTCTTTAAATCGATATAAAAATTGTGAAAATTTGAATTTCGTAGAGGAAGTTATGATCCTTCAAAGTTGGTGTTTAAAATCTGAAATTTTGTAAAGTTACATAATTTCATGATTTCTGATGTGTGCGGGCACACACCCTCGTGCGGACGCACACCCTGCAAATATTTTGACATGTGCGAATGCACACATCTGTGCACACGCACAGGAAGGGAAGTGCGTTCTGTTCGCAGCGCCAGCACAGCTTGTGCGCGCACACATCTAAGGAAAAACTTCAACCTGTGCGGACACACACGTCGGGAAGGTCAGTTTATTGGAGGCGCTGGCACAGGTTGTGCGAGTGCACAGATCCTTGTAAAAATTTATACCTGTGCGTACGCACACCCCTGGGCGTACGCACGCATTTCAAAACTCTCAGGAGTGTGCACACGCACAGACCCTTGTGCGGCCGCACACGTCCTGTTTCTCAAAATTTTATTTGTTTTCAACTATTTTACCTTCCCAACAAGGTTGTAATCTTCTAAAACACAATTTGACGACTTTTGGGCCTAGTTTTGAGTATTAGTACATGGGATATAACTGAAGAGTCCTAGTACATGGTTTTATGATAAATTAGAAAATGGAGGCTTAGGTTTCTGGCGTGCTGAGAATGATTTGATGTTGGGTGGAAGATGAGTGATATATGAGATAAGGAATGATGAGCTTTTGACATTGGAAACTGAGTTATGAAAGGGACAGTGGTTGAGGTGAGTCGAGGACTCAGATTGAGACGATGGATCTCTATGTACTAAAAATGTTTTCTGAAAACCACTGAAGTATTATCTTTACTGAGAAAATAAGATGCTATGCGCTCGGCAGGGACGGTGGTTAGATCCCGCCTGTCGAGGTAGCGGTGGCGGCGTAAGGGCGATGGTTCGTTCCGCTTGCGTTGAGATGTGAGGTCTGTGGCAAGAGTATCACGCTCGCATCCCTTCGGACCTATAGAGCGTGCAGGCGCCGGTACCTGGACAGTGATCCGGGCACTATATCTCGGGGGTTCCCCTATGAGTAATCCGAAGGGCGACGTCTCCATGGAGATGTGTCGGGTTGGCAGTTGAACCGACAATGTGATATCACAACCAGTAGGTCAGGCATTCATCATATGCATTTTCTATCTGTTTGTTTGCTTTGCCGACTTGTACTTGTATGCCTAGTTGAATAACATGCCTATTTGCTTACTTGATCTACTTGCCTTTTATGCTTTTACTTGTGAATTACTTGCCTTGTTATTAATTGTGCTTTTTACTGGGATTGAGGAGGTTCAGAAGGCGGTGGCGATAGGATCGCATGGAGGATAGGTTGGTGAAGGCTGTGGGACAGCGGGGTTTGGTTAGAGTAGAAGTCTCTTAAGATAGATTACCCGGTTTATTTATGATGAGGTTTATTTTATGCTTATTGTTTTAGAATGCTTTAAGCTTGAATCTTGTGATGGATATGGAGCTTAGGATTGCCTTTGGCATCCCAGGGTTTCATATCTTACATCACTGGGCACTGTTACTATACAAAGAACCTCCGGTTCTCATACCATATCTTTGTTGCGTTTTTTAGATGCAGGTCGCAACCCACCTCGGTGAGTTGCTTTGGGATGGTGACAGAAGTAGAGGATCCTGGACTATTTTGGAGTCTTTTTGGTTTATCTGTTTATACATCTCTCTTTTGTATTTTGTTTAGCCTAGAGGCTTGTATTATGAGAGAAAAACTTGTATAAGCTGTTTTAAAACTTTCAGTTTCTATATGATCTGTATATGGCTAGCCGGCTTAAACTCCGCGAGTCGAGGCTAGTTTTCTTATGACATTATACTATTATACTATTATCTTGTTTATATCACTTCGGTTTCTTATGCCTTAAGATAGTACGTTTTGCGCTTGAAATCCAATATTTGAGCTATATCCTTCATCGAGCTTCTAGATATTATATTATTCTTCTATATATACTATGTATAAGCTTAGAACTGTCGTAACCTCTGATTAACCTTTGTTTTACAACGCGAGGTAAGGCTTAGGCTAATTAGGGTGTTACACAGAGCACTTGACCTTCTATATTTTGTTGATATTCCGCATGATTTAGATGATATGAGATGATATAGAAAAAAAATTAATCAACTTAATCATAACACTTTTAAATTGTCACGTCAATTTAAACTTAAAGTTTTCTCAAAATAAAATTTCCATCAAATAACTATTATAGAACTAAATATATAGATTACCTTATAAATATCAAAACAAAATATGAAATTCACATGGCAGAGAATTGTAAGTCTAGAAAGAATGCCACTGTGTAGAACATTACTGAATTTGATCTCACTGTTCCACAAATTCTATTCTTCCTTCTAAACCCCAACTCTCAAATGAACATAATCATTGCAGAATAAGAACCAAATAATGAAGTCACAAAGTGACTAAAGAACTCAATAATCAAAATCAAATATGAGGATAAAATCAAGTAATAAAGTAAGAAAACGTAGAACCACAATAACTTACAATCTATTTTGAGAATCCATTTTTTATTTATAATTGCCATAAGAACTTTTAGTGTCCTAGAGCATGCTCCACTTTCATCAGTAGCTGCAATCACATGGGTAACTTCTAAAGTCCAAATCTTGGTAACTATAGCACCAATTTTACTTGCAAAATTAATCAGAAGTATTCGTACCATCAACAGAGGAAAGATTAAAAAACAAATATTTAGAAATACTAATTGACTAATCAAATGGGAACTCAAGACAAAGAGCTTAAATGGAAGCTCATCAATTACAACAGATTCAAAAGCTCATCCTAATTCCTAATAGATAACCCTAATACACATTAATTAATTATAAGCGAGCACAGAGAGAAGATCAAATCAGGAAAGAAGAAAGCAAGCAGTAGCAAAGATAGAGCATATCAAAATGAAAGAAGGATGGTGCATGGGTGGCGGATTGAGGGAAGATTTCGTTCGCGAGATTTGCGGGAGCAGTGGACTGAACAGATAGTGAGAGGGGAATTCACACACAGGACGATGCAATAGGATGGAGCAATGGCCAAGCGATATGATGAGAGTGGCAGGATTTTGAGCGCAGCGGAGAGGCAGAGAGCCCTTGGAGGTTTTGCATTTTTTCTTGAATCATGGAAGGAGAGGGTTTCTTTTTTAATTCCAATCGGGGATTTCTTTGTTAACGTTGCGTTTTTCACTTAAACCACAGTCAAATTATTTGATTTAGCAGTCCCATTTAAAATCGTCACTGAGACTGTCGCAATCTAACATTTTAGCGGTGTTTCTGAAAACCATTGATATATTGTCGCCACCATCTGCCGCTTATGGCGTAGTGTAATTCCACTTAAAATTGTTATAGCAAGAAATTATACTTGATTTTTTGAAGTAAAAAATTAAAAAATAAAAATATCCAGGTGAAAAATTTTTTGGTACCTCAACCTTTTACACCAACGTTGGTGTACTAACATATGGACCTTGGATCAAAAGAAATTAAATGTAACAGTTTATAATTGGAAACATTTATTTTTTTTCACATTTTGACTCTAAATTTTTGTGCTATGTGCTGTTTATTTTTATTTTGTACATTAACCTCAAATATTTTACAAATTATGGTAATAGTTGTACTCTTTTGTTTTCAATGGACTAGGCCTACAATAAATTTTCTATTTCTATTTTTATATAGAGTTTTATTTGTGTCTTTTTTCAAAATCAAACTAATGAATTGAGGATATATTCATTTTAGCAACTGAAGAATTTTGATTTTGATAAAGTTTTTATTTTTCACAAAATAGACCTTCAAATATCAACTTCATTTGACAAAATAGGCTAATCGTAAACCCATTACTCAGGACGTTTAGGTCATTTTGTCAAATAGACCCGATATCTGGCAGTTCATTTTTTCAAAAACAAATATTGGAACCCGTTTTATCAAAATCATAATCTTTCAGATATCAAAATGACTATTTTAAGTTCTTGAAACACACCTTCCTTGCAAGCACCCAGTCATTAACACCCTCTCCCCTATGCTTTACAAGAATTTCATCACGACTCTGATGAGCGGATAATTTATACGATTTTTGGCATTGTTTTTAGTATGTTTTTAGTAGGATCTAGTTACTTTTAGGGATGTTTTCATTAGTTTTTATGTTAAATTCACATTTCTGGACTTTACTATGAGTTTGTGTGTTTTTCTGTGATTTCAGGTATTTTCTGGCTGAAATTGAGGGACTTGAGCAGAAATCAGATTCAGAGGTTGAAGAAGGACTGCTGATGCTGTTGGATTCTGACCTCCCTACACTCAAAGTGGATTTTCTGGAGCTACAGAACTCGAAATGGCGCGCTTCCAATTGCGTTAGAAAGTAGACATCCAGGGCTTTCCAGCAATGTATAATAGTTCATACTTTGGCCAAGAATTGACGACGTAAACTGGCGTTCAACGCCAGCCTTCTACCCAAATCTGGCGTCCAGCGCCAGAAAAGGATCCAAAACCAGAGTTGAACGCCAGAAATGGCACAAAAGCTGGCGTTCAACTCCACAAATGGCCTCTGCACGTGCTACACTTAAGCTCAGCCCAAACACACACCAAGTGGGCCCCGGAAGTGGATTTATGCATCAATTACTTACTCATGTAAACCCTAGTAGCTAGTTTATTATAAATAGGACCTATTACTATTGTATGAGGCATCTTTGATCAGTTGTATGCTATCTTAGATCACAATAGGGGGCTGGCCATCTCGGCCATGCCTGGACCTCCACTTATGTATTTTTAACGGTAGAGTTTCTACACTCCATAGATTAAGGTGTGGAGCTCTGCTGTTCCTCAAAGATTAATGCAAGTACTACTGTTTTCTATTCAATTCATCTTATTTCGCTTCTAAGATATCCATTCGCACCCAAGAACGTGATGAAGGTGATGATTATGTGTGACGCTCATCACCATCTCCCCTATGAACGCGTGCCTGACAAACACTTCCGTTCTACATGAATTAAGCTAGAATGAGTATCTCTTAGATCTCCTAACCAGAATCTTCGTGGCGTAAGCTAGAATGATGGCGGCATTCAAGAGAATCCGGAAGGTCTAAACCTTGTCTGTGGTATTCTGAGTAGGATTCAATGATTGAATGACTGTGACAAGCTCCGAACTCGCGATTGCAGGGCGTTAGTGACAGACGCAAAAGGATAGTAAATCCTATTCCAGCATGATCGAGAACCGACAGATGAATAGCCGTGCCGTGACAGGGTGCGTGAGCATATTATTCACTGAGAGGATAAGATGAAGCCATTGGCAAGGGTGATGCCTCCAGACGATTAGCCGTGCCGTGACAGGGCATTGGATCATTTTCCCGAGAGATGACCGAAAGTAGCCATTGACAGTGGTGATGTATCACATAAAGCCAGCCATGGAAAGGAGTAAGACTGATTGGATGAAGATAGCAGGAAAGCAGAGGTTCAGAGGAACGAAAAGCATCTCCATTCGCTTATCTGAAATTCCTGCCAATGAATCTACATAAGTATCTCTATCCCTATTTTATTATATAATATTCGAAAACACCATTATCACTTTATATCTGCCTGACTGAGATTTACAAGGTGACCATAGCTTGCTTCATACCAACAATCTCCGTGGGATTCGACCCTTACTCACGTAAGGTATTACTTGGACGACCCAGTGCACTTGCTGGTTAGTTGTATCGAAGTTGTGACAATCATGAATTAAGATCAGAGCACCAAGCCTTGGAGCCATTATCAGGATTTGTTCGAGCCTGGAGATCACAATTTCGTGCACCAAGTTTTTGGCGCCGTTGCCGGGGATTGTTCGAGTTTGGACAACTGACGGTTCATCTTGTTGCTCAGATTAGGTAATTTTCTTTTTGTCTTGTTTTCAAAAAAAATTTTTCAAAAATCTTTCAAAAATTCTTCCTTTGTTTTTGAAAAAAAACAAATTTTAAATAAAAATGTTTTCAAAAATATATTTTCCTTTCAGAGTTTTTAAGAATGAATTCTAGTGTTTCATGGAGCATGTTGAAGCCTGGCTGGCTGTAAAGCCATGTCTCAATTCTTATACTCAAGAGAAGAGCTTCTTTATCTTTCTTAGCCAATTGGCTGTTGAATGTAAGGAATGTCAGGCGTGTCATGTCTGAGTTACATACTAAAGCTTGGCTAGCTATTAAGCCATGCCTGACCCTTTGATTGGAGCTTTAGAGCATAAGATTCCTGGAATTCATATTAAAAATTTTGGAATCCTTATTTTCTTTTTCAAAATTATTTTTCGAAAAACATAAAATAAAAATCCAAAAAAAAAAATTTAGAAAATCATAAAAATCAAAAATATTTTTGTGTTTCTTGTTTGAGTCTTGAGTCATATCATAAGTTTGGTGTCACTTGCATATGCATCTTGCATTTTTTCGAAAATATCATGCATTCATAGTGTTCTTCATGATCTTCAAGTTGTTCTTGGTAAGTCTTCTTGTTTGATCTTGATGATTTTTTGTTTTGTTTCTTTTCATGTTTATCATATGCATTCTTGAATTCTTAGTGTCTAAGCATTAAAGAATTCTAAGTTTGGTGTCTTGCATGTTTTCTTTGCATTAAAAATTTTTCAAAAATATGTTCTTGATGTTCATCATGACATTCATAGTGTTCTTGGTGTTCATCTTGACATTCATAGCATTCTTGCATGCATTCATTGTTTTGATCTAAAAATTTCATGCATTTCATCTTTTTAGTGTTTTTCTCTTGCATCATAAAAAATTTTAAAAAATCAAAAAAATTATCTTTCCCTTTTTCTCTCATCAAATTCGAAAATTTGAGTTGACTTTTTCAAAAAAATTTTAAAATCAAGTTGTTGCCAATGAGTCAAATCAAATTTTCAATTTGAAAATCTTATCTTTTTCAAAATCTTTTTCAAAAATCAAATCTTTTTCAAAATTATTAGTTATTTTCGAAAATTTCAAAAGTATTTTTCAAAAATCTTTTTCTTATTTTTAAATCAAATTTTCGAAAATAACATAATCAATTAATGTTTTGATTCAAAAATTTGAAGTTTGTTACTTGCTTGTTAAGAAAGATTCAAACTTTGAGTTCTAGAATCATATCTTGTGATTTCTTATGAATCAAATCATTAATTGAGATTTTAAAAATCAAATCTTTTTCAAAACTAATTTCAATCATATCTTTTCAAAAATATCTTCTTATCTTATCTTTTTCAAAAATATCTTTTCAAAATATCTTTTCTAACTTCCTAACTTCTTATCTTTTCAAAATTTGTTTCAACTAACTAACTAACTTTTTGTTTGTTTCTTAACTTTTTCAAAACTACCTAACTAACTCTCTCTCTCTAATTTTCGAAAATATCTCCCCTCTTTTTCAAAAATTTCTTTTTAATTAACTAATTATTTTTATTTTTATTTTTGATTTCAAAAATTTTCGAAAAAAAATACTAACCTTTTTTTAAAAAACTATTTTCAAAAATCACTAACTATTTTTCAAAATAATTTTCGAAAATTATCCCTCCCCCATCCTATTCTATTTATTCATTCATATCCTAACATCTCATCTCACATCTCTTCCATTCGTACAGTTGCATTTCTTCCTTTACATCACATTCTTTGTCTCCTCCTTCTCTTCCACTCACAAAGGGATCCCTATACTGTGGTATAGAGGATCTCTATTATTATTATCATTTTTCTGGCCATTCTTCCTTGTCATATGAGCAGGAGCAAGGATAAGAACATTCTTGTGGAAGCAGATCCAGAACCTGAAAGGACTCTGAAGAGAAAATTAAGAGAAGCTAAAATACAACAATCCAGAGATAACCTTTCAGAAATTTTCGAACAGGCAGAGGAGATGGCAGCCGAAAATAATAATAATGCAAGGAGGATGCTTGGTGACTTTACTGCACCTAATTCCAATTTACATGGAAGAAGCATCTCCATTCCTGCCATTGGAGCAAACAACTTTGAGCTGAAACCTCAATTAGTTTCCCTGATGCAGCAGAACTGCAAAATTCATGGACTTCCATCTGAAGATCCTTTTCAGTTCTTAACTGAATTCTTGCAGATATGTGATACTGTTAAGACTAATGGAGTAGATCATGAAGTCTACAGGCTCATGGTTTTCCCTTTTGCTATAAGAGACAGAGCTAGATTATGGTTGGATTCTCAACCTAAAGACAGCCTGAACTCTTGGGATAAGCTGGTCACGGCTTTCTTAGCCAAGTACTTTCCTCCTCAAAAGCTGAGCAAGCTTAGAGCTGATGTTCAAACCTTCAGACAGAAAGAAGGTGAATCCCTCTATGAAGCTTGGGAAAGATACAAACAGTTGACCAAAAAGTGTTCTTCTGACATGCTTTCAGAATGGACCATCCTGGATATATTCTATGATGGTTTATCTGAGCTATCAAAGATGTCACTGGACACCTCTGCAGGTGGATCCATTCACCTAAAGAAAACGCCTGCAGAAGCTCAAGAACTCATTGACATGGTTGCTAATAACCAGTTCATGTACACTTCTGAAAGGAATCCTGTGAGCAATGGGACGCCTATGAAGAAGGGAGTTCTTGAGGTTGATACTCTGAATGCCATATTGGCTCAGAATAAAATATTGACTCAGCAAGTCAATATGATTTCTCAGAGTCTGCATGGAATGCAAGCTGCATCCAACAGAACTCAAGAGGCATCTTCTGAAGAAGAAGCCTATGATCCTGAGAACCCTGCAATAGCAGAGGTAAATTATTTAGGTGAACCTTATGGAAACACCTATAACTCAACATGGAGAAATCATCCAAATTTCTCATGGAAGGATCAAAAGCCTCAACAAGGCTTTAATAATGGTGGAAGAAACAGGTTTAGCAATAGCAAACCTTTTCCATCATCAACTCAGCAACAGACAGAGAACTCTGAACAAAATGCTTCTAATTTAGCAAATCTAGTCTCTGATCTATCTAAGGCTACTGTAAGTTTCATGAATGAAACAAGGTCTTCCATTAGAAATCTGGAAGTACAAGTGGGCCAGCTGAGTAAAAGGATCACTGAAATCCCTCCTAGTACTCTCCCAAGCAATACAGAAGAGAACCCAAAAGGAGAGTGCAAGGCCATTGACATAAGTGCCCTGGCCGAACCTGTGAGGAGAGGAGAGGACGTGAATCCCAAAGAGGAAGAGCTCCTGGGACGTCCAGTGACCAATAAGGAGCTTCCCTCTGAGGAACCAAAGGACTCTGAGGCTCATCTAGAGACCATAGAGATCCCATTGAACCTCCTTATGCCCTTCATGAGCTCTGATGAGTATTCCTCTTCTGAAGAGAATGAGGATGTTACTGAAGAGCAAACTGCCAAGTTTCTTGGTGCAATCATGAAGCTGAATGCCAAATTATTTGGCATTGATGCTTGGGAAGTTGAACCTCCCTTGTTCATCAATGAACTAAGTGATCTGGATCAACTGACATTGCCTCAGAAGAGACAGGATCCTGGAAAGTTCATAATACCCTGTACCATAGGCACCATGATCTTTAAGGCTCTGTGTGACCTTGGTTCAGGAATAAACCTCATGCCCCTCTCTGTAATAGAGAAACTGGGAATCTATGGGGTGCAAGCTGCTAAAATCTCACTAGAGATGGCAGACAGCTCAAGAAGACAGGCTTATGGACAAGTAGAAGATGTATTAGTAAAGGTTGAGGGCCTTTACTTACCTACTGACTTCATAGTTCTGGATACTGGAAAGGAAGAGGATGAATCCATCATCCTAGGAAGACCTTTCCTGGCCACAGCAAGAGCTGTGATTGATGTTGACAGAGGTGAAATATTCCTTCAATGGAATGAGAACTCCCTTGTGTTTAAAACTCAAGGATCTCCCTCTGCAACCATGGAGAGGAAGCAGAAAAAGCTTCTCTCCAAGCAGAGTCAACCAGAGCCCCCACAGTCAAACTCTAAGTTTGGTGTTGGGAGGCCACAACCAAACTCTAAGTTTGGTGTTGAACTCCCATATCCAAACTCTAAGTTTGGTGTTGGAGAGTCTCAACAAAGCTCTGCACATCTGTGAGGCTCCATGAGAGCTCACTGTCAAGCTATTGACATTAAAGAAGCGCTTGTTGGGAGGCAACCCAATGTTTATCTAATTCTTATTTTTATTGTTTTTCATGTTTTCTTAGGTTCATGATCATATGGAGTCACAAAATAAATAAAAAAATTGAAAACGGAATCAAAAACAGCAGAAGAAAAATCACACCCTGGAGGAGCATCTGTCTGGCGTTCAAACGCCAGAACAGAGCATAGTTCTGGCGCTGAACGCCCAGAATGGGAGCATCCTGGCGCTGAACGCCCAGAACAAGCATGGTTCTGGCATTCAACGCCAGAAATGGCAGCAAATGGGCGTTGAACGCCCAAAATGGGCACCAACCTGGCGCTGAACGCCCAGAGTTGTGTGCAAGGGCATTTTGCATGCCTAAATTGGTGCAGGGATGTAAATGCCTTGACACCTCAAGATCTGTGGACCTCACAGGATCACCTCAGGATCTGTGGACCCCACAGGATCCCCACCCACCTCCACTCACTCTCTTCTCTCTTCTCAATCATCCTCTATTCCCAATAAACACTCTTCCCTAATTAACCCTTTACCACTCACATCCAAACACCCACTTTCCTTCAAAATTCAACATCTCTTTCCCACCCAATCCCACCCATATGGCCGAATACACATCTCCCTCCATCTCCTCCATATCTTCTTCTTCTATTCTTTCTTCTTTTGCTCGAGGGCGAGCAACATTCTAAGTTTGGTGTGGTAAAAGCATAGCTTTTTTGTTTTTTCCATAACCATTGATGGCACCTAAGGCCAGAAAAGCCTCTAGAAAGAGGAAAGGGAAGACAAAAAGCTTCCATCAAGGGTCTATAGCTCAATGGTAGAACATTTGACTGCAAATCAAGAGATCCCTGAGATACCTCAGGGGATACATTTTCTTCCACACAATTATTAGAAGCAACTAAAGGGTGGAACATCAAGAGCACTCCATCATCCTTCATGAAATCAGAGAAGATCTAAAAGCAATGAAGGAGGAGCAGCAAAGACAAGGAAGAGACATAGAAGAGCTCAAGGACATCATTAAGGTGGACTCATTCCTTGTTCTTACTTTCTCTGTTTTTCGTTTTCTATGTTATGTGCTTATCTATGTTTGTGTCTTCATTACATGATCATTAGTAGTAGTAACTTTGTCTTAAAGTTATGAATGTCCTATGAATCCATCACCTCTCTTAAATGAAAAATGTTTTTAATTCAAAAGAACAAGAAGTACATGAGTTTCGAATTTATCCTTGAACTTAACTTAATTATATTGATGTGGTGACAATGCTTCCTGTTTTCTGAATGTATGCTTGAACAGTGCATATGTCTTTTGAAGTTGTTGTTTAAGAATGTTAAATATGTTGGCTCTTGAAAGAATGATGACTAGGAGACATGTTATTTGATAATCTGAAAAATCATAAAAATGATTCTTGAAGCAAGAAAAAGCAGCAAAGAACAAAGCTTGCAGAAAAAAAAAATAGGCGAAAAAAAAATAGAAAGAAAAAGAAAAAGCAAGCAGAAAAAGCCAAAAAGCTCTTAAAACCAAGAGGCAAGAGCAAAAAGCCAATAAAAAGGATCCCAAGGCTTTGAGCATCAGTGGATAGGAGGGCCTAAAGGAATAAAATCCCGGACTAAGCGGCTAAACCAAGCTGTCCCTAACCATGTGCTTGTGGTGTGTAGGTGTCAAGTGAAAACTTGAGACTGAGCGGTTAAAGTCAAGGTCCAAAGCAAAAGAAGAGTGTGCTTAAGAACCCTGGACACCTCTAATTGGGGACTTTAGCAAAGCTGAGTCACAATCTGAAAAGGTTCACCCAATTATGTGTATGTGGCATTTATGTATCCGGTGGTAATACTGGAAAACAAAGTGCTTAGGGCCACGGCCAAGACTCATAAAGAAGCTGTGTTCAAGAATCATCATACTGAACTAGGAGAGTCAATAACACTATTCGAAATCTGAAGTTCCTATAGATGCCAATCATTCTGAACTTCAATGGATAAAGTGAGATGCCAAAACTATTCAAGAGGCAAAAAGCTATAAGTCCCGCTCATATGATTGAAGCTCTGTTTCATTGATAGTTTGGAATTTATAGTATATTCTCTTCTTTTTATCCTATTTGATTTTCAGTTGCTTGGGGACAAGCAACAATTTAAGTTTGGTGTTGTGATGAGCGGATAATTTATACGCTTTTTGGCATTGTTTTTAGTATGTTTTTAGTAGGATCTAGTTACTTTTAGGGATGTTTTCATTAGTTTTTATGTTAAATTCACATTTATGGACTTTAATATGAGTTTGTGTGTTTTTCTGTGATTTCAGGTATTTTCTGGCTGAAATTGAGGGACTTGAGCAGAAATCAGATTCAGAGGTTGAAGAAGGACTGCTGATGCTGTTGGATTCTGACCTCCCTGTACTCAAAGTGGATTTTCTGGAGCTACAGAACTCGAAATGGCGCGCTTCCAATTTCTTTAGAAAGTAGACATCCAGAGCTTTCCAGCAATGTATAATAGTTCATACTTTGGCCAAGAATTGACGACGTAAACTGGCGTTCAACGCCAGCCTTCTACCCAAATCTGGCGTCCAGCGCCAGAAAAGGATCCAAAACCAGAGTTGAACGCCAGAAATGGCACAAAAGCTGGCGTTCAACTCCACAAATGGCCTCTGCACGTGCTACACTTAAGCTCAGTCCAAACACACACCAAGTGGGTCCCGGAAGTGGATTTATGCATCAATTACTTACTCATGTAAACCCTAGTAGCTAGTTTATTATAAATAGGACCTATTACTATTGTATGAGGCATCTTTGATCAGTTGTATGCTATCTTAGATCACAATAGGGGGCTGGCCATCTCGGCCATGCCTGGACCTCCACTTATGTATTTTTAACGGTAGAGTTTCTACACTTCATAGATTAAGGTGTGGAGCTCTACTGTTCCTCAAAGATTAATGCAAGTACTACTGTTTTCTATTCAATTCATCTTATTTCGCTTCTAAGATATCCATTCGCACCCAAGAACGTGATGAAGGTGATGATTATGTGTGACGCTCATCACCATCTCCCCTATGAACGCGTGCCTGACAAACACTTCCGTTCTACATGAATTAAGCTAGAATGAGTATCTCTTAGATCTCCTAACCAGAATCTTCGTGGCATAAGCTAGAATGATGGCGGCATTCAAGAGAATCCGGAAGGTCTAAACCTTGTCTGTGGTATTCCGAGTAGGATTCAATGATTGAATGACTGTGACGAGCTCCGAACTCGCGATTGCAGGGCGTTAGTGACAGACGCAAAAGGATAGTAAATCCTATTCCAGCATGATCGAGAACCGACAGATGAATAGCCGTGCCGTGACAGGGTGCGTGAGCATATTATTCACTGAGAGGATAAGATGAAGCCATTGACAAGGGTGATGCCTCCAGACGATTAGCCGTGCCGTGACAGGGCATTGGATCATTTTCCCGAGAGATGACCGAAAGTAGCCATTGACAGTGGTGATGTATCACATAAAGCTAGCCATGGAAAGGAGTAAGACTGATTGGATGAAGATAGCAGGAAAGCAGAGGTTCAGAGGAACGAAAAGCATCTCCATTCGCTTATCTGAAATCCCTGCCAATGAATCTACATAAGTATCTCTATCCCTATTTTATTATATAATATTCGAAAACACCATTATCACTTTATATCTGCCTGACTGAGATTTACAAGGTGACCATAGCTTGCTTCATACCAACAATCTCCGTGGGATTCGACCCTTACTCACGTAAGGTATTACTTGGACGACCCAGTGCACTTGCTGGTTAGTTGTATCGAAGTTGTGACAATCATGAATTAAGATCAGAGCACCAAGCCTTGGAGCCATTACCAGGATTTGTTCGAGCCTGGAGATCACAATTTCGTGCACCAGACTCTCATAGAGATCGCAACACTGTTCTCCTTCCTTCAAGAAAGACATTTACTTTGTCTTTTTTCTTAGAATCTTAAAGAAAAAACCCACTTCAAGAACTCATGAAAAAGCTCAAAGCTTTTATGGTCAATAATAATGGTGACAATAATGGTAGTGTTACTTCTATTAATTATGTGGGGGATTCCACTCCCTAGGGGTGGTGGCGGTGATAATTAAGCTAGCTTCATACTCTTGAAATTTCTTACTTTATAGGATTCCACAAAAGATTGGGAAGTTCTTGAAAGAAAAAAAAATCATTCTTGGGTTTTGATCTATTGAGAAAAGGAGAGAAGGAAAAAAAAGGTGGGTCGCATGATTAATAATGATTTTACAAAGGTTTAATTATTCTGTTAGTTTTTATAATTTTGTCAAATTTTTAATTAGATCTTTATATTTTTTTTCTTTCAATTGGATCCTTGAGCATTTATTTTTTTTTCAATTAGGTCCCTACCATGATAAAAATATTTGATTAACAAAATATTCAATTTTCAAATTGAAAATACCCTAACTTTTTTTTTCTGGATCCTTAATTGTCTCTCTCCTGCTTTTTTTCATAAAGACAAAATTAGTCCTTTCCTTTGTCATTCTCACACTTAGACCAAAATCTTTCTCTTTCACTCCCTCTTTCGTTCCTTCGTACACGTTTATTCATATACTAACCAAAAAATAAATAACTAAAATCCAAATGATACAACTCATGTGTTTATTACCATCAAATTCAGCTCAGGAAAATTTTTCAACCAGGTAAAGCTCATCTTTTTAATTGCTTTTTGTAAGTGTTACCATGATATCATAAATTGAAGCAATGAGGCAACAATTCGAAATGGTACCCCAAACCCCAAATCCTACTAATTCACCATCAGAAGGAGTCATCAACATCACACACTCAACCAAATTCTCTATCTCAAAACTTCCATCGTCACTACCATCAGCAGCAGCAAGAATATGGTAAGACTTGCAGAAGACAAAGACAACGAAAGTGCTGTGAGAGAGAGCAATGCGGAGCTTGCGAGTGTCAAGAAAGAGGGGTTGATCCTCTACCACGTGACTTAGAAACCTGTGGAAAGAGTGGTGGCACATGCCGCAGAGAAGGTCGACGTGGTGAGATCGGTGGAAATGTAAATTGAAAAGATGGATGGTGTAAGGAGAAGGTTCTTGTTGGTGGTTGATTTTATTATTGTTGTTGTAGTTTTGAGCCATTTGAGTTCCATAGTAGGATTTTTAGAGGTGAAACATTCTATCATCATTAGCAATGGTGTCACTTCCATTATTGTTGACTACTGAACTTTTAGATAGGGCGAGTGGAAAGTTGATAGTCGTAATCAATTTTAGAGGATTACTCCAAATTAATCCATCATCACTTGAAAATACTTTTTAAATCTAGAGATTTCTGAAAATAGTTGGCTTGAATCTATGAGTGTTCACAAAGTATGAGAAGCAAATAAAGGAAGAGAAAGGAGAGTTAGAACCATACTATGTATGAGAGAATTGTACAGAGTAAACGATAGGTATAATAGTAAATTCACTCTTCTTTAACATTTTTTTAACGTTTGGTATCAGAAAGGACCTAATTGAAAAAAAAATATAAATGATTCAGGGACCCAATTGAAAGAAAAAAGTATAGAGACCTAATTGAAAATTTAATAAAATTATAAAAACCAACAGAATAATTAAACTTTTTATAAAATACTTAGTGCCTAGTGTATTAGATAAAAAAAATTAAATAATACAAAATTATGAGATTTAAATGTAAGGAATAAATACCACCACTTATCAACTTTCGGATCTAATTTTTTTCTTCATATAACCATCAACGCATTTGTTGACTAACGTTAGTGCAAAACTCGTTGTGACATTGTCGAATCTTGCCCCTTACATTCACTATATCCTTTTTTTTATCGGATAGATTGGATAGCCCCAATTTTAGACATTATACACTTACGTATCAAATATTCGCACACATTTAAAAATTTTATCTACTACTTAACCAACACTAAAATTCGAATCCGAATGTAACATATTTAGCCACTCAACCAAAACCTCATTTGCCATTCACTATATCTTTTTCTCTTTTTTTATTAAGCTTTTGGTCCGAGTTATGACAGGCTTTCTGTGAAGGCCCAGTTTGAGGAACTAGAACTAAGGATCTTAATGGGATGTCATAAAAATATCTATCTCCTGTGACCCAAGAAAAAACCCAGAATTTTTTGGATTAACCGTTTAGATAAGGTACTAAGAAAATATAACATCATTGCAAGATCCCAAACCCCTCACTCACTTCACTTCTTCAATGGCTGCGCCACTCTCTTCAATCACTGATATCCTCTTCACAGACACCAAGAGAACAAGATTCACCACCAACACAAATACCAATACCGCCACCACCAACCCTAACCCTAACCCTCTGAAGCCAAAAACACGTAGAAAAAATTTCCCCATTCACTGCACCACTTCAAAATCCAACCCGGAAGCTCCTTCCACAACCACCAAGAAGAACCCTTCTTTGTCTGAACAACTCACTCCTCTCGCCAACAAAACCTTATCAACCTCCATTGGAATCCAACCCAATGTTCTTTCGAAGCCAAAGTCAACGTGGGTCAACCCCACAAAACCCAAACGCTCCGTGCTCTCGCACCAGAGGCAGAAGCGTGCCCCTTACTCCTACACTCCTCAGCTCAGAGATTTTCAACTCTTTGCGCAAAAGATCAATGAATGTGGGAATTCTGATGATGAGTTCTCTGATATGGTGAAGGAAATCCCGCACACACTTACTAGAGAAAACGCGCTTTTGGTGCTTAATAGCTTGAAGCCATGGCCGAAGACCCACATGTTCTTGCATTGGATGCGGACCCAGAATTTGATTCCCATGGAAACAATCTTCTACAATGTCACAATGAAGTCGTTGAGGTTTGGGAGGCAGTTTCAGCTGATTGAAGAACTTGCACACCAGATGTTTCATGATGGTATTGAGTTAGATAACATTACTTACTCTACAATCATTTCATGTGCAAAGAAGTGCAATCTTTTTGATAAGGCCGTGTACTGGTTTGAGAGAATGTACAAGACCGGTTTGATGCCAGATGAGGTAACTTACTCTGCTATATTGGATGTTTATGCTAAGTTAGGGAAGGTGCAAGAGGTGATAAACTTGTATGAGAGAGGGAGAGCAACTGGGTGGAAGCCGGACCCAATAACATTCTCTGTTTTGGGGAAGATGTTTGGTGAGGCCGGGGACTATGATGGCATTAGGTATGTTTTGCAAGAGATGAAGTCTATTGGGGTTCAGCCAAATCTGGTTGTGTACAACACCTTGTTGGAGGCAATGGGGAAGGCCGGGAAGCCGGGTTTTGCTAGGAGCCTTTTTGAGGAAATGATTGAGTCGGGGGTAGAACCGAACGAGAAGACGCTAACTGCTGTTATTAAGATATATGGTAAGGCTAGGTGGTCTAGAGATGCTTTGGAGTTGTGGGAGAGAATGAAGGAAAATGGCTGGCCTATGGATTTCATTCTGTATAATACGCTGTTGAACATGTGCGCGGATGTTGGGTTGGTGGAGGAGGCTGAGACTCTCTTCGAGGACATGAAACAGTCCGAGCATACTAAACCTGATAGCTATAGTTACACAGCAATGCTCAACATATATGGGAGTGAGGGAGATGTCGATAGCGCAATGGAGTTGTTTGAAGAGATGTCAAGGTTGGGGATCCAACTCAACGTGATGGGGTGTACCTGCTTGATTCAGTGCTTAGGGAAGGCTATGGAGTTTGATGATCTGGTCAGAGTTTTTGATGTTGCTATTGAGAGGGGAGTTAAGCCTGATGATAGGCTATGCGGTTCCTTGCTATCTGTTTTGTCTCTGTCTCAGGGTAGCAAGGACGACGAGGAAAAGGTCCTTTCTTGTTTGCGTAAAGCTAACCCGAAATTGGTTGCCTTTATTCAGTTGATTGTAGATGAAGAAACTAGATTCGAGGCTGTCAAGGAAGAGTTCAAGGTGATAATGAGCAATGCTTCGGTTGAAGTTCGAAGACCCTTCTGTAACTGCTTGATTGACATATGTAGAAACAAAGATCTACAAGAGAGAGCACATGAGCTACTCTACCTGGGAACCTTGTTTGGATTATACCCTGGTTTACACAACAAAACCAATAGCGAATGGTGTTTAGATGTTCGATCATTGTCAGTTGGCGCAGCTCTAACTGCACTCGAAGAGTGGATGTGGACACTCACCAAAATCGTTCAGCGGGAGGAGGCACTTCCAGAGTTTTTCCTAGCACAAACTGGTACCGGTGTTCATAAGTTCGCGCAAGGACTGAACATTTCTTTTGCGTCTCATTTGAAGAAACTAGCTGCTCCATTTAATCCAAGTGAGGAAAAAGCTGGTTGTTTCGTTGCAACTAGAGAGGATTTGATCTATTGGGTTAGGTCAAAGTTTTCATCAGCAGCTGTTGCAACATAGACTGTGGAGAGGATCAAGTGGCATTCAACTTTCTCTATCGCTGATACATAACAATGATACTTTGCAAGTATACTTTTATTACTTGAAATGTGGAGAGTGAAGTTGGAGGGGATGGCATGTAACTCCTCTCTGTTTATTTAATGATAAAAACCCTTAAATGTAGTCTTCTTTTTTCTTTTTTCCCCTTCACTATTTCTTTTTTCCTTTTTTGCAATCTTTATTACATTCAAATTCAATAAAAATTAGTTTTAGGAAGGGGATTTACTGCACAATTCAAAGCAATACTGAACTTTCCAATGCAAAATTGCATTCTTTTTAACAAGGTGAAATGCAGTTGGTTTAGTATTTATGCAAACATGCACTTAAAAAAATGAATGTATTACACAAACTCCCCCCCCCCCCCCCCCCCCCAATATGAGAATTAAGCTGTATACCGAAATAAAAAGTTTTACAATTAATTTGAGAATTAAAATTTATTAAAGATTAAAAGTGTTCCACCAAAAATTTCTTAAGGATTAATTTGAATTATTACTCTTTCTTTATTTTTTTTTTTATGGCTTTTTTTAATAAAAAAATTAGAAATTAATTTAGTAACTCAATTTATTAAGAATTAAATTATATCCTTATTCTTTTATTTTAGAGTTTAGACTGATTTAAGACAATTTCTTTTCAAAAAAAAAAGACCGACTTAATTCTTGTGAAAAAAATAAGTAGGGGGTGGCAATATGTACCTTATCCGCGGGTACCCAACTCGATCCCACCCGTTCGGGTAGGGTTGTCAACCCAATCCGCAGCGGGTAGGGTAGGGTGCGGGTAGGGTTCTCGTGCGGGTCGGGTAGGGTGCGGATTGAGCTTCAATCTTATCCGACCAACCCGCACTCTATATATGTTTATATTATATACTTATATAAAAATATGTTTTAAGTGAATATTAAATCAAAGACCTCTTACTAAATGCAAAAGATTTTTAACCACTAAAAGAAAATTATTAATTGATAATTTAATATTTTTTTTTATATAAAAATCAATTCTATTTTAAATTATCATCAAGTTATATAATAATGTTGTATATTTTTTGTAACCCGCAGGTAAGGTCGGGTACCCGCGAGTTAAGAATGGGTAGGGTTAGGATTGGAATATTCTCAACCCACGAGTAGAGTTAGAGTTGGATCCAAACCCTACCCTACCCTACCCATGGTCACCCCTAGAAATAAGTGACAGCAATTAATGTCTGGTCGTCCAAAGTCCGAAAGGGCTATTTCAATCAGCAAGTTATATGCACTGAATTATGAGCAGACTGATTTGATTTAGAGATCTCTAAGAAAAATATTTAATCCACTGTGGTGAAATCCACCCTCAGTTACAGAGATGCTCAACTTCAACCAGTACATTTTGTATCCCCACGAATGTACACCCTTAGCTCTGCCGAAGAGAAAAGAAGAAAAAGAAAAATAAATAGAAAGGGCCTTCCCTCTGCAAAATTTCTATCATTTTCCATCTCTATAACTACTAAAGAGCAGGGGATTATAGAGAATAGACTCTTTCAATGGATAAGGAAACAGTTTGAAAGGCTTTACAGATTTTCTTTTTTTTTTTTTCCTGAAGTCCAAAGTGCATCTGCAACGCTCATTCCTAGCTCATCAAATTGCATTCAGCTTCTTTAATTCCAGATAGAGCTCTAGTTGAAGATTCTTGCCAACAACATCTGAGAATTCCTCAATTTGATAACGGTTTTTGTGATTGGAAAGCATCCAGGATCCATGAAAAATGGATCAGCTATGTACTTCTGTCCCGGCTTTGAGGCAAAGCGAATGGAAAGTGACCATCACATGTCATAAGAGCCAACATCAACTTGAAGGTGGCAACTCACAGATACCTCCCAGAGGATTTCCAGATTCTTCCTTCAAGTGATATCACCATGACAGTGACATCATCATGGTATTTCCTCCTATCTCCATGTGGGATATCAAGCAACTCATGAAAACCCATGCCTGCAAAATAAGTCCAAAATAAATATCTAGACGTGCATTTTATATATAAACATGATAGAAAAATCAGCTTATAAATGAAATCAACATATTGAAGGAAGCACTTTTTCTTGTTTGCCTGATTTTTCATGTTACCTGCATTCCCAGGGAAGTTGAGAAAGGGAAAAACAGCGTTCTGGCATCAAAGATAATAATCACATA
Organism: Arachis ipaensis; assembly: GCF_059453495.1. Lineage (NCBI taxonomy): Eukaryota > Viridiplantae > Streptophyta > Magnoliopsida > Fabales > Fabaceae > Arachis > Arachis ipaensis. The sequence continues at coordinate 35,643,457 of NC_142436.1, forward strand.
AATTTTGTTCAAACACAAGAGCCAAAACTACAAAAACAAAAGCAGACAGACGCAAAAGGTGGATATTGACTACAATAGTACTCTTTGAAATTGACCTGATGAATAATTCAGAGGTCCACAGGAGTGGTAAGAATAAAATATAAGAACATTAAGGACTGTAGACTTATAAAAGATGGGAAATATACAGTAGTTGCTGCATAAAACTGCAGAGTATCAAATCAGTGGACCAGAAGGGAGCATAATGTAAAATAGAGGCTTATTTAATATAGACGATCCAGCAATCTTGCGGAACAGCAGACTTTGGGGTTTTTTTTTGGGGGGGGGGGGGGGGGGGTGGGGGTTTGGTTAATTAAGTATAAAGCTCCCAAAGGCAAATGCATAAAATATTTCCAACTGACAAGTCTCAACTTGTATACGATGTAAGCTTTAGTCTCTATAAAAACAAGGATCTAATTACTATTCTCTCCGCTTATGCCATACAAACTTTACATGACTAAGTAGATTGCAGAAGAAGAAAGATACACAAGGGCAGAAGACTTGCTTACCAGCCTTCTTTGCTGCACGGAGAAGCAGCTCTTCAATTAAATGTTGAGCAGGATCTCCTTCTGGAAACTTTTCCATGAAGCTCTCCACTTGAGAAACAACTTCTTCATTGTTTAGATATTGATATAACCCATCAGATGAGAGAATCAAGAACTGATCTCTAGGGCATAATCTATGGTGACGTAGCGAAGGAGAGCAGGATATATATGGAGCAGTGCCAATATACTCGTTCCGAAACATTTCTAACACCGCATCATTCAACTTTGGCTACAAAAAATGCAAACCACCCCTGATGTGAGTATACATTTGTGCAAGATATTAAACAGGAGGCATAACAATCAGGCTTCTAAATTATTGTGCGGAGGGAGCAGCATAAGTAGTAATATGCACATGACATATTATGCCAAGTTGGGCCATCTTAAACAACAAATCACAAAAAGAGCAGGGCAAGGGGAAATTCAAGAATTTTATGTTGGTTCTTCAAGTACAATATTAACATACAGATAAGCAGCATATTCAAAATACATGAAAATCAATAATTGGACACTTGTGAGCAAAAAGTACCAAGTTGTACTTGCCAAGAAACCCTTTATAGAGAAACAACATTGTATATAATACACTGCCTAAAGAAAGACAAATTTTTTTTCAAGGAACTAATGCTTCCAATGTCAGCATCTTCTACTAAAACTGACCTTACCACTCACCAGATTATTTTCAAGTAAAAGTGTAATGCAATTTGCAACCGTTAAGTCTAAATGTTTGAATGTGTAGCTTACATCATATAGAGCACTAGAGCATCTTAAGGAAACACTTTTCAACAAGCATGAATTCATCTGACAAGTTTCAATTCCACAGGTTTGCAATTTCACCCTTCAATTTTTGGTTCTGGTCATATTTCTAATCATCTCATTTAACTTTTATAAATGAAACTAAACTTACATGCCAAAATTTCAACTTATATATGTGAAAGTACCTACATACCGAAAATTCACATTAGAAACACAGGATTATAAAAAATGATTTTCCTTTCCATTAATATAAAAAGATCACACAACCTATTTATAAGCATATAAGAAATGTCCACAGCTCCGTGCATCCATTTAAGGGAGCCATTCGGATAAACACGTTAAAAACAACTTTTTTTAAAGATGTTTCTTAGTAATTAAAATTCAATACATATAACTCATTAAATCGTGTTATTTTTGTCAAAATTATATCAGACAAATTGATTTGGCCAAAAAATCAATGAACTAAATCTTAAACCGGTCTAAATTAATATTTTTATAGAAAATGACTATAATATCCTTTTTATAGAAAATGACAAAATACTCATATATATTAATTTTGAGAACCATAAATCCTAACCCTTCTCTTCTCTCTAAGTTGTCATGGGGTTAAGTTTTAGGGTTTTATATATATATATGAGTATTTTAGTCATTTTCTATAATAAGGGTATTGTAGTATTTTTTATAAAAAAAAATATTAATTTATATCAGTTTAAAATTTAGTTCATCGATTTTTTGGTCAAATCAGTTTGTCCGATCTATTATAACAAAAATAATACGGTTTAATCAATTACATATATTAAATTTTAATTGTTAGAAAACATCTTTAAAAAAAGACGTTTATCCGAGTGGCTCCCTCCATTTAAATACTTGTATACTAGCATTTATTGTATAGAAATGCATTCCATTAACATAGAGGATTTTGAAAGACACCTGTTTCAAAAATCCTGCCCCAAATGCTCTGGTGACCTTGAGACGACCTTTTACTCTATCATTGACTATGCATTGCGCATCATCAGGGTGCTCATTTTTAATTCTATTGACTTCCTGCAAAAGAATAGGCTCCACTGTTTAGAAAGCTGATGCAATCTGAACAAAAGAGGAAACACAACTAAAAACTGCAACAATGAAACAGGAACATTTCTAATTTTTCATAATTTCCATAATTAAAAGAAGAACCATACAAAACATGATCATGATCCACATTCCACCCTCTTGAAATTACTCAAAAATGTTACCAAATCTGGAACTTCATTACCACTTATACATATTAGAATGGTGAATTTAGTGAACAAATATCTGTATGATGTTATTACAACTAACGAAGCCATTGAAGCTTTAAAATTATGTGATGGAAGAAACCATTTCATCTCAAGTTGAAACAAAATTAAACTTACTTCTTTAATGCAGGTGCTGTGGTCAGTTGACAGCTGCAATGCTGCCAACCTCATTTCCGGAGCAGGATCCTCGTTCCCCAAATTGCCTGTGCTTTCACCTGCCGAGGACTCCTCAACAATACTCTCCGTGCTCAACCCATCGTTCCCCTTCTTGAGTCTGGATCCTGTACAAGCAGCAGCGCCCTCTTTGGGCTCATAATGAGCAACAATAGCGCGGCTATCCCCAACGTTCATCACATACACATCCTCATCCCTCATCAGAGAAACCAACAAACACGAACCCATCAAAGCAAGTTCTGGATTCGTATCCAGAAGCTTATCAGTCATATCCAAATATGCCAGCTCGGTCACCTCGAGCGCACGAGATAATGCCCTCAAAACAAGATCATGGTCCACCGGGCCAACCTTCCTCCTCCTCCCACCACTGCGGCCTCCACCGGAAGAAAACTTCTCCTCAGCTGGGTTCTCTGCCTCTGTTTCCACCTTCTCATCCTTCCCTTCCGCACCAAAGCTCCATGGCAGCAGCCTCCTACCTTGACCCTCTTTATGCTTGGACAACCCATGCTTCAATTTCGACAACAGCAGCCACCTTCTGCTAACAGCGGAGCCAGCATTGGCATTGTTAACACTGAGAGCATCATCCACGGAAAACGCAAACCTATCGGAACCAGAAAGGTCAAGGCCGTCTTCAGGGTCCTCAGCAAGAAATTCCCACAGCCTACGCCTCCTGCTTTCCGTTCCCTCCACCTGAAACGTTACCTTCTTAACAGCCGCAGTCGCCGAGTGAGAGATCGAGTCTTCACTGGCATCTCCCTCAGTGTTTTTCACCTCAGCAGCAACTTCAGCAGCGGGAATATTGTCGTTTCTGCCCTCTGCTTCTTCAGCTTCCCAGAACAGACCCTGAAGTTCGTTGTGGACGGCACGGTAGAGATGTCCCATCAGGAACTCCGGCGCGTCGGGGCCGTTGAAACCGTCGTAAATCCCAACGAACAACCAACCTTGCTCCTCCGACACTACCACGTGCACCCTGTCCTCGCCAGCCTTCCCCAGCGCCCATTGCACATTGCTCTCCTCTCTCGCCACGTCATCCGCCCCTACGGGCGCCGGCTTTCCCTCGCAAGCCTGAACTTCCTTCCTCCCGACGAAGTTCAGCACCGGCACCACCCACGGCCGCTTCTTCTCCGGCACGCCCCTCTGAAACGCCTTCCTGAATCCGGACACGCCATTCTTCCTCTTTTTCCTCACGTACACCCCTCCCAGCGGGGCCGAGAACGGGACTCCGGCGGCGGTGGCGGCGCCGGAATTAAGCGGCCCGGAGAGCGCACCGCTCTCGATTGGTCCCGAGAGGAAGAACCCTCCTCCCCTCTCGAATGTTCCAGAAGGCTCTCCACCGCGAGGAACCGGCTGGAGCGGTAGCGCGCTAAAGGACGACGTACTCTCGAAACCGTTGACAACGGTCCCTCCTCCTAATCCAGCTGCTCTGTTACCGGAACAGTCGGTGGCCTCTTCTTCTAACTGAATAACTGTCTTGGGAACGGAGCTGTTGGCACTAACGGAGGCTCCCGAAATGGCCTTGAAAGCAGTTTCGGGTGGGTCGGGCCGGGTTCTGTGGATCGGGTCGTGAGTTGGAGAGAAACGGAGTGAGGCAGAGGGGGAAACGAAGCGATCGGAGTGTGTTGGCGAGAGGAATCGGTTGGAGGATCTGACATAGCAGAAGGAATGGCCGAGAGTTTCGTCAAGCGGTTCGGTGGCGGCGAAGATCACGTCGTTGTCGAGGTCCGGTTGGTTCGGCGCCGGTTCGAGGCAGGAACACAAGGTAGAGACTCCACTTCCCATCACATTTGAGTTGCGCCACCGTTTTGTGTTGCTCTCTCTCTTGATTTCTTGTCTTGTCTAGTGCTTTCCTTTTTTGGTGGCTGGTTTTGTGTTTGGGTGGGGGGAAAATCAGGAGGATTTTCCGGCTGAGAGAGAGAGGGAGAGAGGGAAAAGACCCCAACTCCTCTAACTCTAATCCAAAACTAGTTAAAGGAACGGTCCAAGAAAAACAAAAAGGAAGCTGAGTGAGAGAGTGGGAAAGTGGAGAAAAGAATACAAAACCAAGAAAATATGAGTATAGAGGGAAGAAGAAAATAAAGGTCCCAGGGTTGTGTTTTTCTTTTCTTCATATATTTCATTTATGTTATATATACAGATATGGATTTAGCTAAAATTAAAATATTATAAGTATTTAAACAGGGTTTTTATTTTCTTGTTACATAGTGCTTTATAATTTTTCATTTATAAAAATCATTTTATATTATGGATTTTGATAATAAATATTTTGAATAATGTAAGTAAGAATTTTTATTTTTAAGTTATTTTTTAAACATTAGCATTGGTAATAAGATTTAGTAGCTTATTTAAGTTAACTACTTAAACATATTAGCACTTAAAAACTTGATCATTTGTATGTGTATTAGTAATAATGTTTTTGACAGTTTGAGAAGGAGAAAATGCAGGGGAGAAAGAGAGAAGGGAAGGGGGACAAGAGTGTTTTTGTGTGAGTTGAAATTTGAAGGAGATTTGTCCCTTTTGTGGCGTTTTCAAATGTTTTTTCTTTTCATTATGATTGTGGTCTGGTACGAAGGATATTGAGTATTGACACGGATAATATTGAATATGATAAGATCCGAGATATATTGACACGTTATTTTTAAAATTTTGTTTATATATTTATAAAAGAAAATTTTAGGAATCAATTAATAAATTCGCATAATAGTGATTCAACATTTCAGCTATAAACAAAATATAAAAGATACATATTAGTCACTTAATAAAATATTTACGAATTTTATAAATATATTATAAACATATTTTAATATTTTATTACTATTAATGTAGAAATTAATTTTTTTTATTAATTTTAATCTCCTTTATTATATATAAAAATGTCTATTTATAATGTATATTACTTTTAAACTTATTTTAAAAATATAAATCAAAAATAAAGTTAGCATGCAACACATAATCATATTTAGGGATGACAATAGAGTTTTATAGCATATCTTTTTTTATTTTCTATTTTTATTTTATTTTTATGTTTATTATAGTATCTAAAAAATATTATCTAATTGTTAAAATAGGTTAAATAATTAATTTTAAAAATATAAGTTAAAAATTTTTAAATATTTTAAAATTACTATAAAAAATAATTTAAGCAAAAGTTAGACATCAAACAAAAGCCACTATAGAATTGACTTTTTATTTTTGTCACAAATCTTTGTTTATTTTTTTCGTAGAGAAGACGGATATTTACAGGTATCTATAAATATTAAGTTTTAAAAAAAGTTTAAAAAAATTAATACAACTATAATAAGATCTAATATAATTCAACCAAATATATCAAATTAAAACATAATCTCAATACAAATTCAACATAATTAATATACATACAACAAAATTTGTAATACATAAATTAAAATAAAATAAAATAAAAAATTTTCCAAAAATATTAGGAATAAATTAGGATTATATATATATGTATGTATGTGAATGTTAGATTCTAATATAACTATATTAGGGTGATTATATTGTTTTAAAAAGTGTTATTAAAATTAAAATAACATTTTTTTATTGTTATGGAGTATGTATGTGATGGATTCTATTATAACTATACTATAGTGATTATAATATTTTAAAAAATGTTATTAAAATTAAAATAATATTTTTTTATTATTAAATAATTATATGTTATGTGTAAATTTTTTTTTTGTAAGAATTTTTTAACTATCTTTTAGTCCTTCCATCACGGATAATTTCTGTAAATATCTGTAAATACATGTGGGTGCGAGTTTTTTTGTCCTATGGTTATGTATTTATATTGGTGAGTGGTGATACTTTTTATTTTTAATATTCGAGAAAAAAGTGTGTTTTGTTAGATTATAAAAATAGGAGGTGTATCACAAAATTGTGAAAAAGAAGTAAAAGAAATCGAAAGGTTAAATTTAAAAAATCACAAATTTAAAAGTTAGATTTGTGTTTATATATTTTTTATTTTTTTAAATCACAAATCTAAAGGTCAATCTCGAGATTTGTGTTTATGATTTTTTAAAAAAAAATACAAATCTAAAAATTAAATTTATGTATTGATAGAATTTTATTATGACATCTTATCCTCATATTTCTTATCTCCACATTAAAAAAAATACTTAACTTATCCATACTAATGAATAACACATCACATTTATCCATTTAAAAAAAAAATTAACCGTTTGGTGAAGTATTTTTAAAAAATGATGTATATCAAAAATATCTATTATATATATATATTATTTTATTTTTAACGTATATTTTATATTTTAATATATATTTTATATGAATAATTAATTTAATAATTAATTTTATATATATAAATAAAATAATTTAAATACATTTTTTTTATTTAAGATACAATTATATATGTATAACACATAGATAAATATCATTTTGAGAAACGGATTTAAGGAGGATAAGTAATGGTGTTGATCCCCTAAAATTTTGAAATATATATATTAAATATGTGGTTGATAAAATAAAAAATATTTAATGATTTTATATGTAATTATTTTTAATAATGTGATGGGTTTAAGTTTTAATTATTTTTTATTGATATTTTTATTTAATTAATTTAATATTATACACTTAGATCTATATGTTTTTTTAAATTAATTTCTATATATATACTTATCTCTATAGGATAATGACTTACAACATTATATTTTAATAATCATATTATTTACTTTATATATTTTTTTTATAAAAAATATTTTTTTTTCTAAACTTATATTATTTGAAAAGAAAAATTTTTATCTGATTTTTTTATAATAACTTATTTCGATTATAGTTTTATTTTAAAAATTATATTTTGTATTTTATAAGAGTATGATATTTTTGAGATAATTAATAATTTATAATTTATTTTTAAGTTTTTGAAACTTTTATAAGAATTAATTTTATTTAAAAAAATATGTAACAACTTCTTAACTAAACATACCATAAAAGTACTAATAATTTTGTAGAGTATTATTAATATTGTTATGTTTATTTTATATAATTTACATGTCAAAAATAAAAATATTAAAAAAAATTCTATATAAAATTTAGCTTTCGATAATAAATCAATAATAATTATATTCAATAAAATAATTTTTAAAATTTAATAAAAAATATAAATATAAATACAAATGTAATATATATATACACTTCATATTTTTCTACTTATTTTATCTCATTTATTTAAATATTAGTTTATTAATGAGAAATGAAACTAATTATTATTACCTTATTTTTCTTAAAAAAACACTAAGAACAAACCCAAATACAGTATATTTTAGTCAAAAAAAAAGTTATACATGTAAATTTTATCATTTAATAAAATTAATATGCAATAGTTAATATATTAGAAAACACAAATTTTGATGTGTAGTTTTGGGATTTTTTTTTTATTTTTTTTTTTTAGGTAGCTATTGAATTTTTCGATGTACGAGTTTCTTTTTTACGTATTATTGGCTGATGTTTTGTTCGTCTAGCAAAATCGATTTCTCTATTGGAGGAGTTTTTTCTAATAAAGAGAATTTATATTAAACTAAAAAATGCTACACAACCATCAATAATATGATCTTGGGAGGAGTTAAGTATGTGAAATTATATGGAAAACATTTTTTTGGTAAATTTTATCCAATTTTTTTCAATAAAAAATAAGTTATTTTTTAAAATAAATATAATAGTTATTGAATAAAATAAATTATATCATCAAAATATTTAATATTAATTCTTAATTTAACTTAAATTTTGACAACTAAATTAATGAATCATAGTAAAATCACCTGAACTTTGCATACCTATAAAATTACATAATTCTTATATCAACTCCATTAACAACTATGAAATTTACTCTTACTCAATTAATATTTTATCTATTTTTTTTTTTGTTATTTTAAATTTGTGATTTGGTCTTTGATTTTTTTATTTGTTTTTTTTATTTTTTAGTTTATTTTTTGTATCATTAGATCTAATTAATATATGTGTAATTTTAATAAATAAAAACATTATAAAATAAGATCTTTTTTATAACTCTTATCATTCACAAAAAAAAAATATTATATTTAATTAATTTAATTAATTGTCAAAATTCAAATTAAATTAAAAGTTAATATTAACTATAATGACATAATTTATTTTATTTAATAATTATTAAATATATCATAAAAGATAATTTATTTTCTATTTAAAAAAAGATCGGATAGAATTCAAATTTTTCTTATAGCATCCATACTTATCAAGATTATTGTCTTGAAGATCGCTTTAGACTCAGCATTGCAGCACAGGTTAGTTGAAAAAATACAACTTAGATATATGTCAATTTGTCATTTACATCACAAGGTCATTAGAGAAACTAAAAATAAACATAATTCAAACTTCAATTTTCATATTCTTACGTCAAATTCTCAACCGTGAGGGGAATAATAAATAATATTTTCTCTCTTTGGGTCTATTCCCTTGTTTATTTTAATGAAGAGTTTCTGAACAATCAACAATGTAATATTTTTATAAAGCAAAATGAATATAATAGAAAGTCATTCTAGATATTTGATCGAAGTCATTGACCTATTGAATTTCTAGACATGTGAAAGCGTAGAATGAAAATTTTAATTGACTACTTCCCACCCTGTAGACCAATATAAAATATTTTAGGTTGTCGTTATTTGACGTGTTGAATTTAAAATAATTTGACTATTTCTCATTTACCTTTGTTGTTGGATCTTAATTATTCATTCTTCTTGGGTTAGTCTTTTTTTTTCTACATTTTGTTAAATGAAATTGCGTCATTCATTGCTTGAATTAAACAAATAATGATGATGTTAGAAGTAGTAGAGCACGATTTTGCATAGCCATCGTTGATGGGGTCTTGGCATGCAATAGTCTCATAGTTCTAGACTTAAAATATTAATAGGGGCTGATAATTTGTTTATCAAAATATAATTGTACTACTAATATTAAAATAAACTATATATAAATATTATAACGTTGAGATTTACGCTGAATTTGGTAGTAGTTTTAATAATTAATAATCATTTAATAATATTGTCATTATTAAAAAGTAAATTTTTCTGAAATAAATTTAAAAAATTATTTATTTTTTAAAACAAATAATTTTATCTTTAATTTTTAGAATACATTTTTTCTTTTAAGTTTGAATCAAGTTCGTCCACTGTAATGACAAACTTGCTTATTTTTATGAAGTTTGCTTACTGTATCGGTAAATTTTATTATTTTTATATGATAAATAAAATTATATATTATTTTATAAGAAAGATAAAAATGCTTAAAATTTATGATTTTTAAAATAAGCTTTCTATACTTTTAATTTTTAATACCTTAAAAAATACTTCAATTTCTATGGACTATTTTATTTTTGATAGTTGTCAATTTTTCATCATTTTCTGGAAAAAAAAAAAAAAAAAGTGGTATCATTATCTTAAGCATTTAGTGCTAAATTATTTGTGTTGAAATAATAGACTACGCAGTTTGATTTGAACCGGTAATTTGAATATGATATTATACTAAGATTTAAAAGCTAGGACTATAATGCATTATTATCAGTTTCCTTCATTAGAAATATCCAAATGTCACTTCACCTTGATTGCTTGAACAACAGGCCATAAACCTTATTCTTGTTCAAGACACTTGTTCAATTTCAAGTTTTTAACATTAAGCAGAGGAAAAAGCCATGAATCCTTTTTGAAAAGCATGCATCATAAGTTGTAAATTTTTTTTTCCTTTTTTGTTTACTTCTCTATTATCTGCTGTGTCTTCGGATTTTATATATAAATTAGATGGTATATAATATTAGAGTAATGATACACATCTAATTTTTTTTTTATAAATCGAATTCAATTAAATTAAACAATTAGACTTTGAATAATATTAGTCATAACTGATTTTTGTTTTGTTTGATCAATTTAATTAAACTTGATTAACAAAAAAAGTTAGATGTGTAACATTATTCTATAATATTACTGTTAAATTTATTGTCTGATTCTATCAAACAATGAAAATTTCAACGAAAACATATTAAAGTTAGATTTTCCGTATTTGATACTAATATTGTTGATATTATGATCGAATTAGTCCAACGGTAAATACCATCAAGAATTATGAATTTGTAAAGTATTATCATAATATCTTTCTATGGTGTATTCGATGGTAATGTACAATCTATTTTTTTAGAAAAAAAAATTAAATATTTTCGACAGATTTATCCTATTATAAATTTGACAATAATATCTATGACTAATTTTAAAATTTTTAACTAAATATACTAAATAACCAATATCCTATTATCAAAATTCATATTTAAATCACTATTAAACATAATAGAAAATAAATAATATTTTTTATCAAAATAATAAATTAAAATATCAATAATACAAAAAATGTATAAAATCTATAAAATGTTAAATTATAATTACAGAAAATTAAATGATACAAAAAAAATTAGAAGAATTTTCATAATCATCTACATCATTCTATCCGATCAGTTTCTAGTAGTGGCAATTGGTACTGTAGGGTGAGTATCCTTTTCTTATTTTTCATCTCTGTTTTAAAAAATGGGCTTCGTCTCCGCTCTATCTCCATTATGAATCCCTATTTAAATATTTAATTGTCGCAGTGGAGACCTAGCACAGATGGCATATCTATATGCCTCTTGCAAGCTGCATATGGGTTCAAGTCCCAGCTAAAGTTGGATGTTGTTTAAGAACCTATAGTGTGAACCCATGTAGTGTGTGTGAGTGTATTGTGTAGGTGTGTAGTATATGAGTGTAATACCTAGGATTGGAGGCTATCCAATCCACTTGACAAAAAAAAAATATTTAATTGTCCTCGCAGAAAAGATTGATATCAGCAACCACCCATGGATACTCCTCTAAAAAATTTAAAAAAAAATAGTAATACAAAATCATAATATAAAAGTCCAATACAATTTAATAAAAATTAACCTAATCTAACACAATTTAACATAATCTAACATACATATTAAAAGAAAATAAAATAAAAATAATTTTTAACATATAAAATAACATAATTCACCTTAGTAAGTTAGGGTATTTTATTAAATTCTACTTCTTCACTGGGATTTAGTGGGTCCCAAAAAAGTGCGTACCTCTACCCTCATCTCCATTTCCATTATTCGCGGGAATGGGTCCTTGTTCCCATGGAAATTTCGTGAATCCTCATTTACCTTCCCATCGCAGGTAATTCATATAGGTACCCATTTTCATAGATTTTTTTGCCATCCCTATCCGTTCGTCTAGCAATGTTGCCACTAGCGCATATTTGCTCGTAAAAGACTGTAATGTCCTACCTCATCTTATATATTTACTTCTTGTCCTGTAAAATCTCGGCACAAGCTCCTCATCTAAGCAAGTAAGGAGATCTTGGATCCACTCCTCATCTTGATATAGGTGTTTTCTTAATCATGTAAATTCTGTTGAGGTTGTGAACCTACTCATACAAATTGACGACCATCTCCTGAGAAGTAGAGGTGTGCTGGTGGTTGATGTCAAAAGGCTCCAACAAAGAGTGTTGAAAAAGGAGGATCCTTTACCATAAACGCAATTCTTGTATGGCTTGTCTAAAATGTCAAGCCACACTGTATTTGGATCCGCTTGCATAGTACTGTTTGACTTGTGTTCTTCCTTTCCACTCTACTGAGATTGCTGGGTCCTAGCACATAAAAAAATATGTTATAAAATAAAGATAAATATTATTCTTTATCTAATCATAGTGAACACACATTTAAAATAAGTCATAATTAAATTTGTAATAAAAGATAAAACTTAAAATTTAACTAAATGAAAAGGTTATCATTTTTCTCTTGGTGCCAGCAATGGTAGCTAAACCTCCCACAGTGCAAGGAGCCATCCTTGACTGATGTCTTGTTTGTCTTATTTGTGGCATAGCGGTGCATGAGACTAGGGTCATTGTTCTAGTACGGTCTCAACTCTCATTTTAAGTGGGTCCACAACTACTGAGATGCAATATAAGAAAAATGCCGAATACCATCGGATTTATTATTGGATTTAGCATTGTACATTAGCGTTGGCTTTATTAGCGGATTTATTAACGGTTTAGTTGTCAAATTTATCAGGTCAAATCATTACCGGCGAATTTTCATTTCTGACGGTAAATTTGCCAATAATAATTGGTGGAAAATGGAAAAAATGGGCTCGAAATGTAGCATGAAATTTATCGACGGATTTATTCGCCGGTAAACCCAATTAGTGAAACGCTACGTTTCAGTGATCCGCAATATTTTACCATCGGATTTATCTGCCAGTAAATCCGACGGTAACGAGCCCTAAAATTCGAAACACAAAGCTTCTCCCCTTTCATTTCGAATTCTCCCCTCTCTCTCTCTAACATCTCTTCCCCACTCTCTCTCTAACTCTCTCCTCTCCATGTCACTCTGTTAGCTTTGCCCCCGTCGGCAACGCCTCTGCAACCTCTTTTTGCCGCCTCTTCTCCCTCTCACCGAAATCAGCTCCTTCTTTCATTCTCTCTCCTTTGCAACCCAAAGTCAACCGCACTCTTTCTCTCCCTCTCTGTCGCTGCCATTACATACCCCTCCCCTGAGTTCTTCTTCCTTTGTTCAAAGCTCAGGTTCTATTTTAATGTGTTAAGTTTTATATGTTTTATATATTTGCTAATATTTAGTTTTTCATTGATAGGTTTACACCAAATAATAATGCATGTACACAGGAGATCTCCAATGTGATTAAGTCCATGTATGACAACCCATAGTCGAGCTACACAAAGATCCCTGCTAAGACCAGAGAACAATAGTTTTAGAAGTGGGCGATAATAATCCAATGTTGTTGAACTAATTGTATTTTAACTGTATTTTATTTCGATTAACTAATGTTGTTGAATTACTTTGTGCAGGAGAAATTTATATGAGATAGGAAATGTTTCGAGGGTTACCTGAAACTGAAAGTCGATCTTGGATGAGATCTGCTGTGGTGGTCGGAATAGTCGTGTTCGACTTGTTGGTTCTGGTGGTGCTGCTGATCCTTGATCACCGGAGGGTGGTGGTACCTGCAAGAGACTTTGATGCTTAAGTTAGCACGTGCTTTAGGCAGATTTTTGTGTAGAATCAGAGTATGAGTTATACTTGGGTGTTCTAGTGTATTTATAGTAGTGTGGAGTGACCTTCCTTTGAGATAAGTTAGTTATCTTATCTTATCTTTAGGTGGACTGTGATCTTCTGCTTTGGGCCTTCTTTGGGCCTGTATGGTGATTTGGCCGAGCTCTTTAAGAAGAGATCCATGTCGACCAACCTTTATAAGAGGTCGGTCACTTCTTGTTTTTAACCCGGGTCGCGTAGCTTGTCCCAGGGTATGAACAGTGCCCCTGCTCGAGTTCAATCTTTCCCTTGAGGTCGTGTTTTTAGACTTCGACCCCTTTGAGAAGGTTGTGCTCAAGCATTTCGCTTCTTGGTTGATCTCCTGTATTACTCCTGATAGGATTGCTTCTGCTTGAATGTGAGGCGTTCCTTTCTTTCTTTAATTGTAGCGCACGTTGCGCTTTCTTGGGAATGCGTGAGGGCTTTCAAGGCTCATTTATTGGGCTTCACATTTTTCTCCTGCTGTTTCTTTTCCCTCTTTCGTTTGAAAATCAAAGGAGAGGTTTTACCTTTAGTTTTCAGTTTCTTTCTCCCTCCTATTTCATTTTTTACCTTGCTCCTACGCTCGCTTCTCTGCTAAAATTTTGCTCTTTGAGTTGTGCATTTCTTTGCTCAGCGAAAAGAAGTTTCCTTTCCTTCGTCGGAAAGATCGTTTCTTTCTTCAGCTTTTTGGGGCTTCCATTGGCTCTATCGTGCTCACTCCTTCTCCGTTGCACAAGTTGGTATTCTTCTTCCTTTTTATGCCTTAGTAGTCACCTTTATGTGTGTTTTTTACTGTTGCATGCTTGTCTTTACACACAAAGTCTCGATCTTTATTGTGTTTGCCTTGAAAAAGTTGGACCTTTCGGGAAAATCTGCATCCTTGTTCTTAATCGGGGTTGTGATTTTCTCTATCCCTATTGCTCCATTTTAGGGAAGTGTGGGCACCTTAGGTTTCCGTTGCTATCTCCAGTAGTTTATTTTAAGAGTTTTAGGGTTTTTGATTCCTTGCATTTCTGGAGGTTTACTTTTTGCAACCCTTTGTGAGTTTTGCAGAGGCTAAGTATTTCCCTAGTCCGACCTCCTTTGATTGGTATCAAGGCTTGCATTGAGTTGAAACTTGCCATTCTTTTATCAAGTCAGGCAATCTTTGCGGCTTGGCGTCCGGGCTTTGTCCGACAACTTTTTAGTGTTCTATAGAACCTTTTTAGTTTGTTCGAATGATTAGCCCTTTTTTTTTGAGATCGTGCCTCCTTTGAGCAGAGTTTTCACCCCTTTAGCTAAGCCTGTTTGAGCCTTAAGTTATTTCTAACCTTTTTTGGCTTTTATTACTTTCTCGGGGTCGTGCTTGCTTTGCTAGGTCGTGCCTTGAGTTGATGTTGACGTGAGCTTTTTAGTCATGTTCCAACAACTTTTTAGGTAGTGTTCCAAGGGGAACCTTTTCTTGATAGTTTGTTTGGACGACTTTTTAGCTCTGTTTGTGCCTTTGCTTTTTTAAGTAGTGTCTTTTTGCAAGACTTGTACTTTTATAGCTAGGCACTTCTGTCTTCGTCCCTTTTTAGTGATTCTTTCGTTGGTCCGACTTCTCTGTCAGGCCTTATTAAGTTATTTTTAGTAATCCATTTTTAGTCAGACCTCGTCAGGTCGCTTTTTATGGGTTACTTTTTATAACTTCTTGCATTAATCTGCTTCTATTGCTTTCACCTTGCTGACTTCTTTGTAATTGGTCGATGAATTTGATTTTCACCTTGCCGACTTCTTTGTAATCGGGAGATGAATTTGGTTTTCACCTTGCCGACCTCTTTGTAATCAGGCAATAAATTTTTGCATTTTATGAGCTTAGATTAATGCGTCTTGGTAGAAAACTTTTTAGGGAATTGGCGACTTTTATTTGAATAATAAATGAAATAAAAACATAAATATAAGTATGTACATATGAGTGCTTACCCTTAGAGGTCGGGCAGTTTCTTAGATCTCGGCCTGGCGCCTCATTAAAAAATCTTTTTCAGGAAAAAGAGTGCCCATTGACCTAAGATCTTTACTTTTCTCTAGCTATAGTACCTTCTTAGGTTACAGGCATGCCATGACCTTGGTAGCTCTCGCCCTTCGAGGTCGGACACCTTGTAGTAACCTTTTCCCAGTACTTCTGCTACTCGTTATTGTCCTTTCCAATTAGCTGCTAGCTTCCTTTCTCCTGACCGACCTGCTTCAATATCATTTCAGATTAAGATGAGATCATTGGTGGTGAAACTTTGCTGGACTACCTTCCGATTATACTTCAGAGCCATTCGACGCTTTAGGGCTTCCTCTTTAATCTGAACTCTTTCTCGGACTTCTGGAAGTAGGTCAAGCTCTTCCTTTTGAGCTTGGGAGTTGGTATCTTCATTATAGAGGACCATTCTAGGAGATCTTTCTTCTATCTCCACGGGAATCATTGCCTCCATTCTATAAACAAGTCGGAATGGTGATTCTCCTGTGGTTGAATGTGGTGTTATCCGATATGCCCATAGGACTTGCGGGAGCTCTTCAGCCCAAGCTCCCTTGGCGTCCTGTAATCTCCATTTTAACCCGGCCAGTATGACTTTGTTGGTGGCTTCCACCTGTCCATTGGCTTGTAGGTGCTCTACAGAGGTGAAC